>NC_080415.1:16060937-17273125 GCF_030265065.1 Corythoichthys intestinalis | reverse complement strand
ACTGCGGGGGGAAGAATAGGTGAACAAAGAGGATGAGGTTGTCCTTCATGCAAAAATGTCTATGCTTTAAAAACCCACTTATACATGTTGCCTTTATACACAAACACAACTAGGGCAACCATGCAGCTACTTGATGCCTCTGGAGTCAGCAGTCAAGTGAGGACACGCTGTGCAAGGACGACCCCTATTGGTGAATATTACGCACTGTTACCAAAGCACTTTAGAGGTGAACAAACAGATATTATTGAACACATTTATCATCTGTTGACAGTAAAATTAAAAAATGTATATTTTCCAAGAAAGTTGATGAATAAGCATCACACGCTGGCAATGAGGGGTCGCTTTTAGCTTTCTTACTCCCTTGTTGCCGAGCACCCACTGGCTGGAGTCTTATTGGTACGTCATGACCCCTGGTACTTGTGGTATGCATGTCTTATTGAATGACTCTCTGAAGCAAAATAATCCAGCGTAAACAGTTTGAGGATGACTCAAACAGGGAAATAAGATAAACTGAAGAAACTCATATTCACTATAATGACATTTTGGAGCCTGACTATATCTGAAAATGGCTCCCACTAGAACCTTTTTGAAAACTGCAGTTTCCACAGAAACACAAAAAATAAGAAATTTCATACAGACTGTGAACATCTGTCCAAAGAAATAACTGAGAATTGCAGTTTGTCGACACAAATTATGCGACTGCGTGGCAAGACTCCAATGCACCAATGACTAGGGGTGGGAACCTCTTGGTACCTCCCGATAGGATACGCAATACAAGGCTCATGACAACGATTATCTCACAATTTGGCGATGCTACAGTTATCGATACATGGGTCAAGAAATCAATCTACGATATTCTATGATCCAACTATTAAAGAGGAAAAAAAACCTGCAATTTTCAATAATACTATATCATAATGCAATATTCTTGTAAATAAATGAGTGTTGGTCTTTACTCATTGCCTGCCATTTGCAACAATAGGCATCCGATTCATTTAAACTGGAAGGACTACCTTTGAATCAAGGGCGTAGGTTTGGTCTCAACATTGGTTGGGACAATATAACAGCATAACCTGCATGTACACTTTTTGCTGGGGATGGAACATTAATAAGACCCAACAGATTGGGTGGACGAGGGTCAGGACTACATTTCTCACAAATATGAACCTGATTAAATGATACGATGAATCATAGGTGCTCATTACATCGATCATGATCGACCAGTCGATTACAACCCTAGTGTGGTAACTCGTGGCATCCAAAAAAACGTTTTTATTTTTTTATGTACATAATTTTTCAGACTATAAGTCACACCTGAGTATAAGTCGCACCAGCCATAAAATGCCCAACGAAGATGAAAAAAAACATATAAGTCGCACCGGAGTATAAGGACGCATTTTTGAGGGATGTTAACTTGATAATGTACAACACATAGAACAGCTATGTCATCTTGAAAGTAGGGCTGTCAAACGATTAAAATTTTTAATCGAGTTAATTACAGCTTAAAAATTAATTAATCGTAATTATCGCAATTCAAACCATCTATAAAATATGCCATATTTTTCTGTAAATTATTGTTGGAATGGAAAGATGACACAAGACGCATATATGCATTCAACATACGGTACATAAGTACTGTATTTGTTTATTATAACAATAAATCAACAAGATGGCATTAACATTATCAACATTCTGTTAAAGCGATCCATGGATAGAAAGACTTGTAGTTCTTAAAAGAAAAATGTTAATACAAGTTATAGAAATTTTATATTAAAACCCCTCTTAATGTTTTCGTTTTAATAAAATTTGTAAAATTTTCAATCAAAAAATAAACTAGCAGCCCGCCATTGTTGATGATAATAATTACTTACGCAATGCTCATGGGTGCTGAAGTCTATAAAATCAGTCGCACCCAAGCGCCAGCAGAGGGCGGCAAAACTCCATAAAACACAATTAACAAGTGAGCGTTTCACTGTACCGTCATTTAAATGTGTCTGAGCGGGGCATCTGCGTTAATTGCGTCAAATATTTTAACGTGATTAATTTTAAAAATTAACGCCCGTTAACGCGATAATTTTGACAGCCCTACTTGAAAGACAATCTAAAATAAAAATACAATAGAGAACAACATGCTGAATAAGTGTACAGTATGATAATGTTACATGATGCATGAACAATGAAATGCAAACGTGGCCGGTATGTTAACGTAACATAGCTATCAAAAGTTATTCAGATAACTATAGCATAAAAAAACATGCTGCCAACTTTACCAAACCACCAGTGTCACTCCAAAACACCAAAATAACATGTGAAATGATACAATAATGAGTTAATAATTTCACACATAAGTGGCTCCTGAGTATAAGTTGCACCCCCAGCCAAACTATGAAAAAAACTGCGACTTATAGTCCGAAAAATCCAGTAGTTAATTATGAATGTGTTGTGTTGTGTGAGCAACATATGAGGTTATGCAGCACCCCTCTCTCTCTAAACAGCTTCTTGCTCACGTTTTTCTAATTCTATAGTTTCCAGCAGAGTTCACTACATTTCTCACAGTTTAATTCACGTTAACAGTTGAAAACACAAACAGAAGGACACTTCTCTCTCTTGCAGGTTAGCAAGTTCACACAGTTTAATGTTATGCCAACTAATGTAGGTCGACCTTTCAGTAGCAAAATTAGTGGTGTTTTTCTCACCTCCACAACATTGGCGTATTTTTAAATTACTAACAGTGGCTGCTGCTGGCCTAAAAAACTTCTAATATCCCTTTTTTCGAAAGGGGCGGAGGCGGCAGTATGTATTCGACATGTATTTCTGTCGGGGCTCTGTGGGTGTGTGCGTGGGGGGGTGTCGGGGGTAGGTCAAGTCATCAGCCAATCAAACGTGCGTTTGAGTTGGAAAAAAATGGACCAGCACATTCTGCAAGTGAAATGGGGTGAATGTAAGTTTGAACATAATGAAAATAATTCACTTAATAATGGTAGGGTCAGTTCTATCCTTACAACATATGGGAAGACAATCTAAATGACCTACAGTGCCTTGCAAAAGTATTCGGCCCCCTTGAATCTTGCAACCTTTCGCCACATTTCAGGCTTCAAACATAAAGATATGAAATGTAATTTTTTTGTCAAGAATCAACAACAAGTGGGACACAATCGTGAAGTGGAACAACATTTATTGGATAATTTAAACTTTTTTAACAAATAAAAAACTGAAAAGTGGGGCGTGCAATATTATTCGGCCCCTTTACTTTCAGTGCAGCAAACTCACTCCAGAAGTTCAGTGAGGATCTCTGAATGATCCAGTGTTGTCCTAAATGACCGATGATGATAAATAGAATCCAACTGTGTGTAATCAAGTCTCCGTATAAATGCACCTGCTCTGCGATAGTCTCAGGGTTCTGTTTAAAGTGCAGAGAGCATTATGAAAACCAAGGAACACACCAGGCAGGTCCGAGATACTGTTGTGGAGAAGTTTAAAGCCGGATTTGAATACAAAAAGATTTCCCAAGCTTTAAACATCTCAAGGAGCACTGTGCAAGCCATCATACTGAAATGGAAGGAGCATCAGACCACTCCAAATCTACCAAGACCCGGCCGTCCTTCCAAACTTTCTTCTCAAACAAGGAGAAAACTGATCAGAGATGCAGCCAAGAGGCCCATGATCACTCTGGATGAACTGCAGAGATCTACAGCTGAGGTGGGAGAGTCTGTCCATAGGACAACAATCAGTCGTACACTGCACAAATCTGGCCTTTATGGAAGAGTGGCAAGAAGAAAGCCATTTCTCAAAGATATCCATAAAAAGTCTCGTTTAAAGTTTGCCACAAGCCACCTGGGAGACACACCAAACACGTGGAAGAAGGTGCTCTGGTCAGATGAAACCAAAATTGAACTTTTTGGCCACAATGCAAAACAATATGTTTGGCGTAAAAGCAACACAGCTCATCACCCTGAACAC
Organism: Corythoichthys intestinalis; assembly: GCF_030265065.1. Classification (NCBI taxonomy): domain Eukaryota; kingdom Metazoa; phylum Chordata; class Actinopteri; order Syngnathiformes; family Syngnathidae; genus Corythoichthys; species Corythoichthys intestinalis. The sequence goes on along the minus strand of NC_080415.1, from coordinate 17,269,165 downwards.
ACCATCCCCATTGTCAAACATGGTGGTGGCAGCATCATGGTTTGGGCCTGCTTTTCTTCAGCAGGGACAGGGAAGATGGTTAAAATTGACGGGAAGATGGATGCAGCCAAATACAGGAACATTCTGGAAGAAAACCTGTTGGTATCTGCACAAGACCTGAGACTGGACGGAGATTTATCTTCCAACAAGACAATGATCCAAAACATAAAGCCAAATCTACAATGGAATGGTTCAAAAATAAACGTATCCAGGTGTTAGAATGGCCAAGTCAAAGTCCAGACCTGAATCCAATCGAGAATCTGTGGAAAGAGCTGAAGACTGCTGTTCACAAACACTCTCCATCCAACCTCACTGAGCTCAAGCTGTTTTGCAAGGAAGAATGGGCAAGAATGTCAGTCTCTCGATGTGGAAAACTGATAGAAACATACCCCAAGCGACTTGCAGCTGTAAATTGGAGCAAAAGGTGGCGCTACAAAGTATTAACGCAAGGGGGCCGAATACTTTTGCAAGGCACTGTATATAACTAAATTCATTATATAATGCATATAAGGTTGCTTAAAAGTTGGTGGGGACAATTTGAGCATCCTGAAAAGTTGCTAGTGTTATGTCCCTACCTTCCCTATGCAAACCTACGCCCTTGCTTTGAATGCTCATGATTGATTGCCATTTAAGGCGCAACACATTCGCTGCTATCCTTCCCACTTCAAATGGTTTGGACATCTACTAGAGATAAACTTATTTTCATTCACAGCAGAAAGATGAAAAGAGCTACATGATTGGGGGCTATCATCATCAATGGCAGTTAAACATAAATGCTCCAAGGTCATTTTGTCAAAAGGTAAGCCAGGACAGTAGCATATTCCAAGTGAAAATGTTATTTGATATCTTGAGTTGATGGAAGCAGACATACTCAAATATAGTGAACTTATTGTGTCATCACCAAGGCTGCAAGGGAAGAGACATCAGTCTGCGCACTTCCAATTTTGACCTTTTGTACAGACAAATCTATATTAAGACTGAGCACCCCGTCTATATTTTCTCCCTGCATCACTCTACCTCCTCCCTCCATCCGCCCTATGTGTGTGTGTTTTTCCCTCTCTCCTCGGGGACGTCGCGCAAGCATTGTGGATCACTGAGCTTCAAAAACACAGCCTCTAAAAACGACTCCTCCGTTTGTACTTTTGCTAAAAGCGCAAGGTACGACGCTCACGGCGCCACTTGTGGAATTCGCTGCCGACGTCACAGAATGGAGTGTTTGTAGCCACATGACATCAGGCTTTATGTAAAGTGCTTAAATCAAACATGATATGACTAGTCTGGCCCCTTCCATCTCTAATAGTGTGCATTTCACAGCACTGCGGCCCTGGAGGCACCCATCTTGGATCTTCTCCAGTCCAGTGAAGGCGTGGGTGGACGCCGTGCGTCGGGGGGAAAAAGGCACTGTACTGTATTTTGGCCCTGTTCCAGTCCAGTGGGCATGGAGCAGGCCTGAGAGGCGCATGGGATTTCCCTTTAACACAAACCCCCTCTTCCCTCCATTAACCAATTAGACATGAGAAAAGCCTAGCAGGATATTTCAAGGAATGCTATGCTGCTTTGAAAATGGACTGTAAAATCTAGCAATAATGACAGCAAAGTGAGTTTTTTGAAACATTGAGGCTGCCATTTTTCTGTTGGGTAGTGAATTGATGGCCAGAGTGTTCGCGTTTTTGTAACACATACGAATCTTCAGTTCACTAGAGTCGTGGGTAGTAGGGGTGGGACAATATATCAATATGGTGATGTATACAATTTCCAATAGACTAGTCCGAGCAAATCGACCGGAAGTACCCCGTTCGCCATTGCTGGGGTGTGCCGCCTGCTGACCACACAGCCAGCAGATGCTAGAGTTGCCAAACATCCATTGAAAAACGAGATAGTTGTTAATTCAGAAACAAAGGTACGCGTCCCGTATTAAGGTTACAAGGACGCGCTCTGTCCTGTAGTGTCATAAAAATCCTAAATAGTGTTTTACTTGTAGAACGAATACTGCTATGGTGCTTTTCAAGAATATGTTGGGGAACTCATTCCGCATTCTGATTAATGAGCTGTCAGAACAATGACAACTCATCTTATTAGTCGAGGTACTGTAGGTTGTCATTATGTTACTGGAAGAGTGCATAGAATGTGGGAGATAAGAAGTTTGAGTGAAGCTTAAGTAAAAAGCATGCTCAAAATGATCATTTGTTTTCTTATTCTTCTCAGTGTACTTTATTGTCACTATTTGTTTTATATTTTTGTGTTCTGTCAATTTTGTTTGCATTTTCATATTATATTTGGAGGGATCATTTGTGAAACTGTAATTGCTGGGGGGACTTTGAACGCATCTCAGTTTATGTTTGCACTTTTAAAACAGTATTAAAAACACATTGCCAATAATTATTGTTTTTTGTCCTTATATCACTCAAACATGCACCTAGTTCAGGTTTAAGTAAAATGATTACATTACAATTACTCTATTAATTAAATTTTTAAAAATCAGTGTTCACATACAAAAAAAAAATAATCAAAAGGTTACGGTGATCTAGCTGGCCGGCTCAACCAATGAGGTGTCCCTTATTTTTACGTTCAGGGAGCAGCAGCTAACGATACTGTTGACATTGACTGACAATGAGCTGCTACTGAGGTGTGTTAACACCCCAGTAATGGTGGCCACCACTAGAGAGCGACATCCACAAATCTCTACTCGATTAGTGTATAGACCCCAATCACGTGACGTTACAACTCCGCCCCCCTGACTGGTGCCGCCATATTGTCCGTCAGCTCATCGTGTTTACATATTACCGCTACGTACATTCCTCCTATTACTGCGTGTTTTTCTGCTTGTCTAAGGAATCGAATCACCGCCTACTAAACGAACCCAAAAACCTTCCTGACAATCGTTAACATTGATTAATCAAAACAGTGAAGGCATGTATGGCGGTTGGTTGCAGTAACAGAGAAGATAAACGGTCATTTTAGTAGTTGCTGTGTGCCCATTGTTAAAAGGGCAAATCTCTAAAGCCGCACGGTTTGTTTATCTCGGTCCATGATGCGTTTGTGTCGACAGCCATCAGACAGTGGCGAAAACATCAATATGATGCCAACACGATCGCAGACATCATCAGACGGAGACTACGAAGCTCGTCGCCACGGTCGCGCAGCAAGAAGGTGAGCGCAACAACAGGTGTTGTGCCGAAAAATAACCGCCCTGCGTGAAATGTCCCCCCCTGACGGGAGCGCCCACACGGAAACGACTTTCTTGTACCGTGAATACAGTATTTGTTATTTTACTCTGCTTGAACTAATAAATGTCATACCTGTGTGATTGTCATTCGGATATGGTTGTGAAAACCTGTAGACTAATACATTTCTGTTCAAAGATGGTTATGTGGCCCAGTCCACGATTTGTTACTAAAATACAGTACTAATATTTTGTGTAATTTAATTATTCAAAACTGATCTTACAATCGTAAAATCCATTACTGTAATGTGTCCATGAAAACATTTGATGTTTTCACGTCAATAAAGCGTTATAAATAAGCACTCCTGTCAGGAGGGGGACATTTCACACGGGCAGCTATTTTTCGGCACACACCGGCCCGTTGTCGATCAAGTTTCATTTTACAATCCTAACAACAGTGATGCTCAGCTGACAAAATGTCGGTTTATATTCGGGCCGGTGCCGATTTTGGGTACCCGACTCCTCATCGTGACATAAACTGGAGTATGATTGGAAATTTTGTGGTCTCAGGACGAGCTCTGTCGCTCGGGACGGGACCGGACGGGAGGAAACATCGGTTTGGGCAACAAATATGGATCTGGCGACTCGATGGACCGAAGCTTTTCCAAATAACGGCTTTTATGCAACTCATCCAATGAGTTTACAGCGTCTGAAAGCAACAGGGCATCCATAATTTGCAAGTGAATCTACCTTTAGACACTACAATCATTGACAATACGGACACACAATGACGGACAATATGGCGGCACAATACAGCGATCACGTGATTGTGCGACGTTGGTGATTGGGGTCTATAGCCAGAATTTGACAAAAACCTTGTGAGGTTTTTTTCCGCTTTTTTGCTGGTTTTTTTGTTTTGCATTTTCTTTCCAGGGGTTTTCAGTTTTTTTTAAGTTTTTTTGCAATTTTTTGCATTTTTTTCCATTTTTTTGTGTTTTTCACTTTTTTTTTTTTCGCGAGGGGGGGGTCACTTTTTTGCGGGTTTTAACGGATGTAAGCTCAAAGAGACAAGAAAATGTAATTTCTGGGTTCCTTTCTGTAGAGTTTTGTTCAATTCCTATTAATTATGGGGTATTTTTGGTCATATAATGGGTCACATAATCTTTCACTGCCTGCCCGCCCGAGACGCCAATCTCCATAAGTTAAGATATAAACTTGTTTCTTGTTTACTGTGTCTGAGTTTTGACTATTACTAACAGATTGTGTATGTAATGAAAGTCTAAATACACCACCAAAGTTTAATGAAATGATACTGCCCGCTGATGAAACTGAACTGGAGTGGTCTATTTTTTATTCTACTGTGTAGTGGTGCAATAACAACACGTCTTCTTGCATATGAAAATCCTACCACAGTCTGCAAGTAATAAAAGTAAAGTTGAGGCTGGTAAAAGATAGAAGACAGCAATACGAGGCTCAATGTTGCACCATCACTCGGCTTCGGTCAGATAGTCTCGCCGCCAGCTTAAAAAGTTACTTCTCATTCTCTGACATGAATACATTAAATAGAGGATCGGAGAAGATGGGGTGGTGTTTAAAACCCCCGCTTCCCTTATCCGAGCATCACTTTGTACAGTAAAGGCACAAGGGTCAAAGATGAATGAAGGACAGCACCCAAATGTCAAGTGACTGTCGCAGAAAAAGGAGGGAAAGCGAAGAAGACGTCTCGAGAGGCTGGGCAGATAAGATATGAAAAAAAGAAAAATCTTGCGTAACAGGACGTTGCATAATGCGTCCCACTTCTTTACCACGTCACTCTCGGATGCACGTTAGTACCCCACGCGAGAAGGCAAAATGGGGTTTTGGCGTGGGGGGAAGGGGGAGATATGGAGTGTTCTGTCTCTGAGCAGAAGATGTGGAGTGACGGAAGTAGTCAGCCAATAGGGTGAGGGTGCCATGCAACAGAGGGGGGTTACTATGTGTGTGTGTGTGACGGTGGGTGGGCGAGTGTGGCCCGTACTGGTATTTCTGCCCTGTCACATCGTGTTAGTAGGCAGCCATGCATAGCATAGCACTCTGCACACAAACACATACACACGCGCTGTAGATACCACAAGGACATCCAAAGCAAGTGAACACCAACTTCCCTCCGATCCATCCACTCATTTAGCCATCAATACGGCATCCCATAATAATCCACTCCATCATCCGCAACTGTTTTTCACCCATAGGGAATAATGTCAAGTGAATTCATCATTCCAGGGATTAAACATCATTTTAAAAAAAGGGAGGGAGGGGGAAATTGTGGCAATAATATTGATCCTGCTTCAAGCATGTTAAGTAGTGTTTTTTTTTTTCCTTTCTTTTTAAATTTCACCACAGGATTGGATTGATGTCCATTTACGCAAAAGTCCATGGTATAAATTACTACATACGATATACTACCGAAAGTTGAGTATAGTTCTGGAGTGCCCTTAAGCAAGGGAACAATTTCATTATCATTATGAAACTGTTGGGCAACGGTTTTATTTTATTTTATTTTTTTAAAGAAATATGAATATGAATATTTTATGGAAATGCATTCATCCATCTGCTGCAGATTTTTACATTGCATATATCATTCCTGACTGACAACTACACTCAGACAAAAAAAAAACTCAAACACAAAGTATCTCTCACCCAGAATGACAAAATCTCCAACCTATGCTTTGACACCTTTCACATACATATAAAAAAAGGTCTCAAACTTTCAGAAACTCTCCCACTGACCAATTATTCTGTTCAATACACACAAACCAAAACATATATCACTCTAAAATACTCTAACACTCTTTATAAAACTTTCACACTCACCAAAAAGCTCTCCTGCACTGAAAAAAACCTCACATGCACTGAAAAACACAACCAAAAAAACTCACCAGTAAACCTAAAATGTCTCAAAATAGCTTGCGGGAACACAAAATTAAAAAAAAAAAAAAAAAAAAAAACTCACATGTACATCAAAAACTCTCACACATCCCATACAGTCACCCAAAAAACCTTTTTCACACATACAAACACCCTGACCTCACAACACCACATTTTTATGACACAATGACAAAAATATATCATGCATACTCAATAACTATGTGCTACCCACTCAAAACCCTCTCACACACACATTAATAAAACTAGGGGTGGGAACCTCTAGGTAGCTCACGATGCGATACAATTTGCGAAACAAGGCTCACGAAAGCATTCTACGATATTAAATAAAACTAATAAACTGAAAAACAAGCCATTTTCAACCTTCTGTCATGAATTGGAATGAGTTTATCACTAATATTACTTGTTTTATCACTCGTAGTGAACAAATGTGCATTCGCTGCCACCCTCCCATGTCAAACGGATTGGAAGTCTATGGCGTCTATGACGTCAGTGGCAGCCAATGCGAAGCAATGAGTTAATTTTAGGACATTTCACGTACTTTCTTGTTGATTTTTCGGTCACTTCTTTTTCCATTTGAGGCATTGATGGGTCACTTCCTGTTGATTTGGGGGTTACTGAAAATGAAGTGACTCAAGAATATCCCCAAATGAATCGGAAGTGACTCGAAAATCAACAAGAAATGACCTGTAAATGCCCAAAAGACTGGCTGTGAATACTCTGGTTTCAGTGCCATTGACAGCACTAGATGTCCAATCTGTGGCAATGCTGGTCTTTAAATGAGGGGAAGCTGAAAGTGTGTCCACCTGTGAGTGCTTTGTGAGACGGTGGAGGGGCTCAGCGGCACCCGCTGCTCTGTTGGGAAAGAAACTAGAGTACCAGAAGTCAAGCCTCCAAACACAAGTAGCTACAGGACAAAAAAAAAACTACAGAAATAGAAACTTGATTTTTCGCTAGTCACTTTTAACAAAGCATGTGTTGCTAGGATGATTATGAAAGTCTCTGGTCAACTCAGAACTGTCACGACGCGGGAGGCAAGGAGGACCCAATTGCAGGGAAAACACAGGATGCAAGGCAGGGTGTTGGTGAACTCAAAATGCTTGAATTATCATGACAAATAAAAGCACAAAGTTTAAACAAAAGCTGTAAAGATCCAAAAACTCAGTGACAAACAAAAACTCAAGGCAATAACAAAAGACGGGGTATCCAAAACATACTGGGCGAAAGATAGGGAATGCAAGACGCTCGGATAGACAAAAACCCAATAAGAACAGACAGCACATTGAGAAATTGAATGCAGACATGGGGTAACGAGACAATGAGACACAGTTGGTTGATACAAGAGGCAGTTGATTCGTCAAGACACAAGGAGCAGGCAACAACAGGTGAAATCAATGGGTAATCATGATGACCAGACACACTAGGGCAAAATCTTAACAAAACTCAGCACAAGGCATGACAAGAACAATGTTAATACGACAAAATCACTGATTCGCTCATTTCGCTGTTACTCAAAAAGGGATTTAGTCTCAGACAGATGATCCAATCATCATGCAGAGAAGCAGAGCGTCTGGACCAGACCAACCCCGCCCACTGCCCATAGACACCCAGAGACGCAGGGTGTCCGAAGGGCGGGATAAACCCAACCTTTAGCCAATGACTCGTCTCGTTTCGCTGTAGTGAAACAACGCACTCTAAACTCTGGAGAAGAACAGTGTCCACAATGTTTAAAGGACTGTGAAGCTTCGCAAATGAATGAAAAACAAGCCGCATCATAACCACTGATAAGAAGCTAATTCTTAACAAAAGTTGAGCGCATTATAGTCCATATTTAGTCAATAACCAAGTTTTAATTAGATTTATTTCATATCTGCCGGTCAGATTTTAAAAAATAATAATAATAATAATTTTTTTTTTTTTAATTTAACTTTAAAAGGCCGATACCGATATACGTCAAATTTCCAAATATCGGCGCCGATAATAGTTCTATCTCTACATTTTATCACCTATCTTTTGACATTTTAGGGCAGGGGTCCCCAAACTGCGGCCCGCCTCCACATTTGGTCCGGCCCCCTGAACAATTTTTTTTTTTTTACTTGTGTTATTTATTTCCTGGCTTTTTCTGTGAAGAACCCAGAAACTGTTATTTGGTTATCTATTTAATTAACAGTGTTATTATTATATTATATTATATTATATTATATTATATTATATTATATTATATTATATTATATTATATTATATTATATTATTTTTATTTGATTTACTTTTGTTCCGTGAAGAATCCAGAAAGGGTTATTTGATTGTGGCTTTCTGAAAAACAATAAATTTTTACATTTAGGCACTCCTGCAATTGTCACACTTTTTCTGTTACAAACTGACCCCAGCCCATCATCAGAGAAGGGAAAAGTTATGTGGCCCTCACAGGAAAAAGTTTGGGGACCCCTGTTTTAGGGGAAGCTGAGCTTCCTTTGCAGTCTTAAACCAATCCCCTCTGCGTACAATGGCAGCCAGTGAGCTAAAATATTCTAATGGTAGCATGTGATGGTAGATTTTGGTAGCAACCTGTTAGTTCCTTTTTTTCCATTTGATCAGTGACACCTTTTTAAAACGATGTATCGATTCTTGGTGGGAGCGTATCGATAACCTTTTGGGCTACAAAGTTAATTAGTTCCAGGCCTTTGTTGGTAAGTCCAAATAGTCGTATGTCGAGTAGGATTTTCTAATCAGAATACATTATAATTCCATTAATTCGTTCCACAGCCCGAAAACCTACACTAAATCCTTAATAAATACTGCTTTTACTTTGAAAATAGCAATTACAAAGAGTAAAACAAATAAATTATGAATAAGAAACGGAATAATAATACAGGGTGTTCCAAAATGTTTGACCCCATTTCGTAGGCCAATAATTTTGACACTTTTCCTTGGAATGACCTAAAATTTTCACAGCTTGTGTAGAAACGTTTCAAGTTTTTGAGTGTAACTTTTGGCACTTCTATCTTTTCAGGTTAAGAAATTCCGTGCACTTCAAAAGAAAAGGCATTTTGCGTGTTAGAGTATGCTCGGACTCAGTCACCGAAGACAGTGCAGCGTGGCTTCTTCACAAATTTTGCAACGAAGGCACCAACTAAACAACAAAACAGAGAATTACAGCTGCACTGGAAACCGTTACCGAAGACATGCTACAGCGAGTTCGGCATGAGCTCGAATACCGACTCGACGTGTGCAGAGTCACAGTAGGCGCTCATATTGAACATTTATAAAAATCTGTCAAAAAATCTGTCATAGAACCAACAAATATTTGTACTTTTCTTTGTAAATTTAACCAATAAAACTTATGACCTTCAACATAAAGTTTATTTACTTTCATTAAGATCCATCAAGTAGTTTCTGAGATATGGGCATTTAGAATGGGATGGGTCAACCATTTTGGAAAACCCAGTAAAATAATAGTAATAATAATAATACCGTATTGGCCCGAATATAAGACAGTGTTTTTTCCATTGAAATAAGACTGAAAAAGAGGGGGTCGTCTTATATTCGCGGTCTAGACATTATACCCATTCACGACGCTAGATGGCGCCAGATTTCACTGAAGCGATGTTTTTCATGACAGATCTCAGCTACTCACAAGTTTAACCAGTTTGCATTATTTTATTCCATTTTATTGCAATGTTTTTCCTTATTCAGATTTGTTTCAAGACTACAGTTACAGTTAGACCTCACTTTGACGGTTAATGCACTTATTTCAATTTTGTTGTTTTATCACAATAGATTGGTTTATTTACATTTCAAAAACCAGAGGCAATTCATTTTTCGAATGTGATTGCACTTTAGTTTACATATTTAAATGTTCAGGTATTAAGATTTGAATGAGGCAAAATAACATGCTTTTTCCCTCAAATATATTGTTATAATCATTTGTTTCGGATTTACTGTAATTATTTTCTGTATAAGAATGAATTTGGTGTTCAAAAAGTCTTTTTTCAAACTTGAGTCTTGAAAAAGAGGGGGTCGTCTTACAATCAGGGCCGTCTCATATTCGGGCCAATACTGTCTTTCCTATAATAATTTAACAAATCAGGTTCTTATGTGGCCGATGTACGTATATTGCGTGGTGTACCTGAACGCACAGCGTGGATGACGACAGAGAGAGTGCAGTTGAAATATTGCTTTCTCTTTTAACGTCCTGTTGTTACAGGCGTCAACTGCCACGGACATTTGGCGTGTTGTGTTGCACAAGTTCTGAAATAAATGATTAAAAACCTGACAAATCTGGCGATCTCTTTTGCGATGGTACCACAATAACAATTGTCACCTTTACTTTATAAAGACTGGCGAACGGAGGTCTGAGGAGTATTGTCAAGCAGTTCACAGACGCACACCCCACGCTCATATTTTTCTATCATTTCCATCTTCATTTCAATGGTAAGCCTCACCTTTCTTCCTGCTTTAACATTCCTATGTTGATTTCTCTCAAAAGAAAATCCTCCGTGCGTCCGTCTTGCGGGAAAACAATTAAATTGCGACGCCGTCATAAATCGTCGTGTTTCGAGCATTTTGTCAGATGTCGAAAAGATCGTGTGTCAAAGTGATCGAAGTCGAGGTATCACTGTTTTCGATATATTGTCACACCCCTACTCCAGTACATGCCCGAAACTCTTATACTGAAAAAAAAAAAAAAACTTCTTACTGGAAAAAAAAAACTTCTTACTCCCACCAAGTCTCACTGAAAAACCTTACAGCTGTTTTTGTGTGTGTAGGATGTTAGAGAACTGTAATGGCATCTCAAATAATGAGAGGTTGTTTCCCCCTCTCACAGCAATCACCATGATGTTTGGATCATGTAAAATAAGCAACCTGATTAGTTTTGTGCCCAAAAATGAGGCGGCAAAAGCTAGCGAGACATTCCTCATTGCATTGCTGCTTAAAATAAGATATGTATGAGTGGGCAGAAAGGGAGCTGTTTAGTGTCGGCTTGGGGAGGCAGGTAGGCAGCCTCTTAACGTCTCATTCAAGCTAGAAGCAAAAAATATGCAAGTGAGAGAGAGAGACAGAGTTGGGGGAGAAACACTTCTAGATCAATTCCACCTTCTGCACGTCGGTGTGAAAGAAGGCGACGACACATGACCTACATTTGCTTTTTGAGGCGGGCTCCAGCGGCAAGGCCCTGTGTGAAATGCGGGGGGAAAAAAGACAGCCAAATTGTTGCACGCATGAAAAGAAACATTATAAATAACAATATAGGAAAAGTGCGTATTTTTTGACAAGTCGAAAAAGGGAGAGGAGTAGACGAGACAAGGAGAAAGTTTGACGCTAATCCTCTTCCTCCTGTTTATATAACACACATCTCCTATTCTATTCCGTGCACTTCAAAGCTTTGCCAATCTGCATATATGATGCATCCAGGGAACAGCAGGAGGTGAGTGTGTGTGTACTTATGGGAAGAACGTTTGAAGAATCCTAAGCTTCTTTGGAGTGTATTTAGACGACTTTAGATGCGTGACTGCTCGTCTCCCGTCAAGATAGTCGCATTTGCAAATAAAGCAGTAAATGACCAAATTTGAGAAAGAAGGATACGGTGGAGGAAATAACATGAGTTCCTTCCCAGAAAGTCATTCAGTACATGTGGACAAACACAAATGAACACTAATTACTTTCACTTTTGATTATTTGGGTTTTGGTTTTGTCAAATGTTATCATAATTTTCACCACTTCAGACCTAAGCATGATGCATCTGCGTCTCTAAACCAATAAATACACTGGAATTTAGTTGCTATTGCCACTTCCGGGAGATGATTGGATGAAACTTTACCCATTGAAATGAAATCATTAGGTTTAGCACGCCCTCTTTGCTCTATTTGTCTCCTTGAAAATGGCTGACCAAACACAACTTAAAAAAGGATAACATAAAGTGCTCGTTTCCCATTAAAAACATGTTAACATTAACGCGGAAGTTCAGAATCTTTGACATTAGGCTTAATGTTCGAGTTTGCAGGGGTTTAATTAGTTGGTGGACTTGATTTCAACAAATTTCGTGCAGTTTGTAAGTTAATTGAGAGTTTCAGGGCTCCGGAGTGGCTAAGCTAGCGCGAGTCAATAGGAGAAACTTAGCAAGCCAATAAAAAATGATACAGATCTACAAACAGATCCAACATAGTCAAATTATTCAATTTTGCAGATCATTGTTCTAAAACACCCATGCGGCCAAAACAATGTCACATAAAAACTCCCGTAATTCATTTCATTCTGCAGGACTATTTTTTTTAGATGCGTAATACGACCACGATAGAGAGGACTGCTTCGGCCACTCGTGCTCACGCTGCATTCGAGGGAGGTTGGAAGTCAGACATCTGCTGCTCGGAGGGTACAAAGTTGCGACCTCAACGCATTCCAAGCGAATGTAAACAGCAGAGATGGCTGATCGCGACAAGTTGTTTTTTATTTTGGCCATCAAAAGACATTTTGACCTTCAGCAAACCTGCCTTCTCGTGAGTGATCAAATAGTGGAGGCGTTCCAATTATGTTTTTCCAGATCGGAGGTTAGAAACTCTGACTACCCACCTTCTCAAATGCAGCAACAGTTTGCTGAGTTAACTGATGGCCGGCAACATGGTGAAATGTGCATTTAGAGGCTGTGGAAACAGACAGAAGAAATGGGCCAAGGAAAGTTTCCATAAATTCCCTATGAAGAACGAGGAACAATATACAGTAAATGGTTACTTGCTGGTGGTTACGACATAAAAAATCAGCGGTGAAAAAAAACGATGTGATATCACTCCGCCCTGCTCCTCTGCAGAGCTTCTGGAATACAAAAGTTGCTGTTCATACTGCAAATATTGATGCAATGCTAAGTTTTAATAACTTTATTCTAAAAACATAGCCAACAATATTGATGGCATGGGTCATCAATGATTTTCATGTGTGCATTGGTTGTTTTTTGATTGGCATGCTAAATCGGCCTAATTGAGTCACGCTAGCGTTGCCACTCTGGAGTAACTAATGCCCCTTTCCCACTGAAACTAGTGGGTCAATGCGCGTTTTTTCCAAGCCGATGCAACCCACTAGCAATTGGCATTTGGCACCTTTCCCATTGACAAAAAAAGCCATGTCTTTTTTTTTTTTTCACCCATCTAACCCCCCACCCTTCCTCAGCCGTGCATAAGGTTACGTGACGTCACCACGCTAAGGTGCGCGTCGACAAGTGCGACCGAATTCATTCAGTTCAAGGAGGTAAACAATGCAGAGCAACATGGAAGCCTCCTTTCTCCATGGATGGAAAGGAGCTGGCAGGTCTCATCGTCTTTCCAATGCTGGGACATGCTGTTCAATGTGGTGCGCTACTGGCTCCTTCTTCTTCTACTAGCTTTGTTGTAAGCATCGAAGTAACTACGGTTGCGGGGCGTGTTAAATGGGAGGCAACTGGCACGTTGTTATGACGCATCACGTCACTACGTAGATTAGGATGTTGACTGTTGACCCGGGGTTTTGCTTTCACACTGCATGACGATCAGAGCCGAGGTGATTTTAACGCGGGTCGCTTGGCGGGTTGATTGACACGGGTCGAGGCGGGTCGCTGCACCTTTCCCACTGCCACCAAAAGCTGATTGTTAGTGGGTTGGCAATGGGTTTTTTGGCCAGTGGGAAAGGGGTATAACAAACTACATGGAATTTGTTTGGATCAACTTCACCGACTAATTGAACCTTATTTCAAAAGCCTGATGTCAAAAATTCTGAACTTCCCCTTTAAAATTAAAAATAACCAAGAAAAGCATGAAATATCATCAACCAAAGAATTACACTTTGTTATGGCGTTTGAGTAGAGTAAGAATCAGCGCAAATGTTTTTTTTTTTTTTTTTGCCAAGCAGAAAAAATGCAGGTCTGAAGGGGTTAAACCTGTTGCTGAGATATTGATTTTGACTTTTCCTCTCCGGAAACATGATGGAAATACTTTAGAAAAAAATTAATTAATATCACGTTAAAGGCGGTTAGCATGTGATAACTTTCACATTGTAACGATAAATGATAATAAGTGTTAGTTTGGAGCTTTAAAAAAAATAAAATAAAATAAAATAAAATTTGCGAAATACTCTTATTTATTTTGCTATATTAAATTACAGTGACTTACAAAAATATTAAATTCACTTTTTTGGGATAAAACTGTGTCGATGTTCACATCACTTGGGCCCACTTTGCTACTGTTGGCCATTATGTTGGTATTTAGTGTAAAAAGTTTTAGGACCACTGCTCTAGTTCCTCACTAAAGTGATGTCTCACAAGATTTGCTGACTCCATGCATAATTTGGCAACGTTGCTTAACTTAATCATGCTGAACTATTTCCTTTCCCTTCCTTAGAAAAAACAATTGGAAAAAGATCAATCAGACCCCAATTTGTCCGGCTATCCGCGATAATTCCACTGTGAGCTGAAGTTGGAGGCATATCATACATAAACCGATGTTCTTGGCACCGTGCTTTGATAAAAACAGGAAATATCTTGTTATGAGAAGAAGCCCTTTAAACACAGATGTTACGCGGCCGAGCAAGGCAACGCACGGACCAACACACGCAGAATAACAATTTACTTAATGGACGCGTAAAACGGCGAGCCAAGACAAGTTGCCAAGAAGCATTGTTTGCTGATTGTGTCTGTCCCCTCTGCTCTTCCTACACATACACACACACACAATGAGGTTTAGTGGGGCTAGCCTTAAGGCCTCATGCAATATTTTTCTTGGCAAATCGAGGGAGACAGCAAGAGAGGCACTGGCAATATGTCACTGTAAACGCTGCCATCACAAAGCACACCCTGTGGCGAGAAAAAAGGAGAATAGGTGGGGGAAGGAGTGTATGGCGGAGGTGTGATGAGCGGTGACGTCTACATTTGAGGGACGACACGTAGAGCTGACCTACTGTATGTCTTACTGAACTTGTGACTGAATTCTCCTTCCTTGCAATTCAACAAATGCGGGCAAAACAATGAACAAATGATTAACAATAAAACTGAGAGGTCCCAGGGTCCATTCCGTGTTCCTGTGTGGAGTTTGCATGTTTTCTGATTTTTACAACTTTCCCCAAAAAATGGATGTTCCTCAGGAGTTGACTTACTCAGAATGAAATCTTTGCCTGTTTAGTAAAACACACAAATTTAAGGTTTATTCCACAGCTATCTACCGTACTACAATTTTGTTAGTACTGTACTTGCCAGAGGCAGGTATAGTGGCCAAGACCTTTACTCAAGTAAGAGTAACGTTACTTCAAAATAATATTGCTAAAGTAAAAGTAGTCATCCCTAAAAAATACTCAAGTACAAGTAAAAAAGTATTTGGTGAATAGAATACTCAAGTAATGAGTAACATTGTGGGTAACTCCTTATGATGTTTGATTTTTTTTTTTTACGGTATTTTGTTTCTCAGCACAAAGTTATCTTTATGAACTGTTATTATTATACTGTACTATAATGTATTACATAACCACATCAAGCCAAAGAAAGAAAAAAAAAAAATCACTGCATTCCGGCGAGAGAGAAAAAATCTACAGAAAAGAAGCATTCGTCCAAAGAACATGAGTGCCCTCTAGTGGAGAAAATAGTTCCTAGTTTGAAGGGTTGAATAGTGAATAGTTTCATCACAGTTCATATTATGAAACTAAAACGATCATATCTCTTTTCCGTGGTCAATCAGTGCCAAATAAAAACTGGGAGAGAGGTTAAAAAACTTAAAATCTGTGCTTTCGAGTCATGTTGAGGGCAGCGCTCTATGTCAAATACTTAATTTTTTTACAGTGCTTTAAAGACACTACATGATTGAACAGGTCGGCGTGATTATAGGACGGCAAGCTTGAGTCTGATTGGTGTAAAGGAGTCATGTGATTATTGTTGCAATGTCTCATTGGTGAAACTGGTAGAGTGACTGTTGGCATCGCTGGAGGGGGGAAAAAAAGTAAAAACTAATATGTGGAATAAAGAAGGAAAAGGAATAGTGTAGCACAAAGTAGTGGAGTAAGAGTAGCGTTTCTTCTTCACAAATCTATTCAAGTAAAAGTAAAATGTATGTCGTGGTAAAACTACTCTTAAAAGTACATTTTTCTCCGAAAGTTACTCAAGTAAATGTAGGGGAGTAAATGTAACGCGTTAGTTCCCACCTCTGGTACTTGCACACAATTACTGTATAATTACAGTAGTCGTATCCTTTGTGAAAATATTCGTGTTCAGTAAACATTGCAGTCCTGTCTGTTTTTTTTTTCATACTTCATTATACCTATATCAATTTTTTAATTACTTTTTTAAAACAAGCACAATGTTAAGTAAGGTATTTTTCATATTTTTATTTAACAAAAGGGCACGCCATTATTTTAAAAAAAAAAAAAAAAAAAAAACGATATTAGTTTTGGGTTCAGCACGCAAAAATTGGTTGGGAACAGCTGTTTGACTTCACTCTAGAAAAATTGGTATTCCCAGTCTGATTTGTTAGCCCACTGAGCTAGCTGCTCCAAGCATTCATAAAAAGGGCAGCAGTGCCCACGTGTGGCTACAAAGACTCAGTGCAACAGAAAACATGGTTGATGATTTTGGTATTAACTGCAAAACATGACAGTAATGGGCAGACAACTACGACAACCCCTTTCACATTTGCAGTTACAACAAGATTGGTCAAAGTCAGGGGTGTCCAAACTACGGCTCACGGACCAACTCACTTTTTATTGCCCCGCAGCAACTGCTAAAAATATCATTGAAAATATGCATTTAGGGTGACCATATTTTGATTTCCAAAAAAGAGGACATTCGGCCAGGCCTAGAGATACTTGAATTTTACTCTAAGTTCAATCTAAGGTGCCTATATCACTTGAATATATTTAAAGTGTGCCTCCTCCATCTGGAGAGAAAAATTAAGTTTTATAAAAAAATATATATTGCCATTTAGTATATAACCAAAAGAACAATTCAAATTCTCAGAGGTTACTCAACAAGCTTTAATCTTCCTAAAAAATAATCAAACAACAAACCGCAAAAACATATATAGATTTAATAATGATTAAAAAAAAACAATATAATTCAGACCCACGGAAATGTTGTCCAGTCAATACACACACACAGTAGGCTATAAGCCAACTAAACATATCTATAAATTACTATCACCACAATTGTTGCTGAACAATTCTTGTTCTCATTCAATGTTCTAGATTGCAGGAAAACGATAACTGAAATAAATTGACAAACTATTCAAGCAGCACATTTCCAAATGCAGCAGTTCAAAACTACATTCCCTATAATGCCTAGTGCGGCTTAGCTCACTGACCCTATTAGCGAGCACCGGTAGCCGAGGCAAAATCAAACATTGCTATAAAAGTTTACAATCATCGACAGCGCAACAATGCAACACCAAACGGGATTTTACAGATCAAGCCAGTACAAAGTTTCGACAGAAGTCAACAGTTGCCAAAAAGTACGTTTAGCAAGTGTACCTGTAGCCTGTGAGCTAATGTCGTGATGAAGGTTTGTTTGTGAATGAGAATTAATAGTTAACGCCATGATTAAGCCAGTCTATGACTGCATACGCATGTGCAAATTTGTATCCAAAGTAAAATAAAGGTATTTTCGATTGAATTACTCTTTTGGGTACATAAGCATTTGATTATATACGTATTGATCGTAAAAAAAACTCTTCTCAACTGGACAGGCTCTCTGGGAACACGTCACAGGCAGCACAGTACCGTAGTATTCTGTGCAATGTGTCAGTTAATTTCAACACACGCTAATTGGTCCCGTGAAAAATAATTAAAACCAAACATTTTCATGAATTTATTAAACCCGGTCGGACGCAACAGACAGGACGTGAAAAGTAGACATGTCCTGGCAAAAGAGGACGTTTGGTCACCCTAAGCGTGAATTCAGCCTATATTACAGGCCCTTTGATTTTTCTGAAAGCGGTGCTACGAGAAAAAATTTGGGACACCCCTGGTCTAAGTTATTCCTCAAGCCTGTCCTTAGCAGATTCCAGCGTACTATTCCTCTTCCTGAACAAATGACCAATGTCCTGCTTGCTCACCTCTGCCCACAGGAACAATGAATTCAGTCACGCTGAACAATTGCTGACCCGTTTGTTTGTTTCAATGAATGGCACGGATCGAGTCGTTTACCAAACGACTAACTCAGAGTCGGTGTATGCTAGCAAAAGCTTCACACACATTAAAAAAAGGAGCATGCTGAATAAATCGGTCTACGATTTCTCTGCTGAGACACTGGAGGGAGTGATGGTACCACTCGCCAGCTTCCAGGGTAAGGTGCTTCTTGTCGTCAATGTGGCCACCTTCTGAGGGTCAACAATAGAAGAGGTAAAATTGCTTTTTCATGTTATGAGAAAAATATTCATTTTGAACAGCTCCAGTGTAATCCACACAGTTTTGTGTTATGTTAATATAGTGTCTTTTGGAAAGCATATTTTCAGAATCGCGAATTGTGACATAAAATGATGGAATTACTGTTTTGGATGAAGTTCTGTACAATAGGCTTTTTTTCTTTTTTAAAAAAGTTCTCAGTTTATGAAAACTAAGTGTATGACGAGGTTTTGGGGTGTTTTTTCATTGCAGGCCAGATCTAATGTTCTATGGTCCTTTGGTTGTCTATACGTATGTCCTTTTCATATAGACCATTGAATTTCTATCAGAAGCATGTGGCCTGTTCTTTCACTTTGTTCTTCAGTACCATCGACTGAATGCACTCATGGAAATGTTCGGTGACATCAACTTCACAGTACTGGGCTTCTGCTGCAACCAATTTGGCCTTCAGTCTCCTGGTGGGTCCACATGTTCTATCAGATATTTTGTGAAACTTTGATCCCTTTTAACATTTTGGACTGTCTTTTGTTCTGGACTGAAAGTCTAGTCCAGTTCTGTCATATTTTAGTATTTGTATGTTGTACATACCTGCATTTGTGCTTCTTGCTTTAGAGGGGAATCATGAAACCCTGAACATCCTTAAGTACGTGAGACCCGGAAGAGGATTCGTGCCAAGGTTTCCCATTTTTTGTAAGGTGGACGTAAATGGAGTTAACGAAGATCCGCTGTTCACCTACCTAAAGGTAAACAAATAGAGAATTTCATTAACAAATGCCAGCTTTACACATTTGTATATCATATCACAGGAATCTTTACCCTTTGTGAACCCTGTCATTGGCGACATAAAGAAGTTCTATTGGTCACCAATCACTGTCAATGATATCCGATGGAACTTTGAAAAGTTTCTAATCACCGCAGAGGGCAAGCCCTACAGAAGGTAAAGTTTTTGACTTTTTTAATCACCCTTCTTCTTTCACTACTCCAGGTTAGACAATTATCCAGCTATTATCCTCTAAGCTATTTTATTGATCAGTGATCAAGCACACATTCATTACAGTAATTCCATTACTTTCCTACAGGTACGAACTTCACTGTCCAATCGATAAGGTGGAAAAGGACATTGCTGAGCTTCTGTAAGGGACTCTTGTCAGTTGATCAGCGGTGGCAGCGTGACGGTCCCTCGGTAAACGCACATGTGTGCCCGAGCTGGATCTGATGAGGAAGAGGAACAGGACTCGGAGCAACAGTGCATTCACTCTGGGATCAAAATCCTCTCCGCCACCAATAGTATAAAATTATAGTAATACTAATAAATATTAACAAATTAATGAAAGCGCTTCTAAGAATCACTCAGTAAATAAAGCAATATACTCTAACTAATCCCATTTAATCTTATTGGTAGGTTGTCATAATTGCACGCCCGGCTGGCTTGAGATCATCTCAAGGGTCATGCCAGAAACTGACAACATTTTGGAGGGTTTTGTCTGCACAGACCATTCTTATGGATGGTAAAGTCCACCAATTCTCTTAAATAAAGCAATGAAGGAGGAATATCATACTTCTTTAAACTTGTTGCATCATATTATTAACCTTCCATGGTTCACCATCCTCCATGTCCCTATCAATCTGTTTTATGCCTTACAAATCACTAAAATCTCAATCAATAAAAAAACTCAACCACAGGTGACTTTGACTATCTATTTATGGGTTGAAAGAGAGTTTGTAAAATTACATGCATCGAATTTTAAGTAAAGAATATCAATATAACAAATTGCATCGTTAGAACAAATACATACTCAAGTAAAGCACAATTTTTAGCTTAAGTAATACATTACCTTCCACCACTGTTGCATAATGTCATAATATTGTCTGTTGGTATTTTCCTCTGACATAAATCAAGTAAACATCTCAACTTTTACCCTATACGATATTAGAATAATTCTAACATGAATACAATTGAAAAAACTATATGTAGAAAAACAAACATTACAATTCTGTGTTTCAGTTTGTCCTCGTGACGACCCATACTTGTATCGCGCATGCGTAGTACTTTTCGCGTCGGTCTAGCTTCAGTAGCCAGTAAACATGGCTGTCGTTGGTTTCCGACGGTGGGCCCAAGCCCTTTCGAAGGGGCGAGGGTCCGAAATTTCGGCTCTTCTTTCCGGATCTAGGGCTGGTAAGTTTAGCTGTTGCAATTTTTTTGTGTGTTCATCGTGAGTGCATTGAAATATATGCGTTTTGTGGTCTGCTTTGAGAATCAAACTGATATAACCTTGACATGCTAGCTTTAGCAGTGCTTAGCTTCATAGGATGATGAAGAAATAAAGCTGCTTTTACCGTTTTGATTCATTTTCTTATTATTCGTGTTTTTCCAGCATCTGGTGCTTCAAAAGCTGATCTACCAGGCGCATACCCTAAAACTCCAGAGGAAAGAGCAGCTGCTGCTAAGAAGTACAACATGAGGGTTGAGGACTATGAGCCCTATCCAGACAATGGAGAGGGGTATGGTTTTATTATTTTATTAATGAATTTGATTGTTTTATACTTATCTAGCCCCTCCCAAGGCATGATCATAATTCATGGTGGGGGTTTTGGATTAAATGTATCAAATCTGACAACGGCAAATGACCAGGCATTGCCTGTGTACTTGACATTACAACATGACAAAATTTTATGACTGTAATTTTCGCACTATAAGGCACACTTGACTATTAGCCGCCACCCACCAAATTTGACACGAAAACTGCAGTTGTTCATAGATAAGCCGCACTGGACTATAAGCCGCAGCTCTCCTCACTGTATTATAAGTGTCCGTCATTAGACCAAATGAACTTTTAACCAATTGACCCCAAAACTTCATTGCTTCAAGAAGCTTCATTTGGCCATAACTGCTCCCTTTGGGGAGACATTCAAACTCTGCTGTCTCTTGCTGTCAATACTGTTGTTGTCCAACATGCTTCCTAGCATGCATTGCAGCGCTTCCGATATAAATAATAATCAAAATTCATGTTCCGTGCTAATTATTTCTTCAGTTATTGTTCCAGTTGTTTCATTAAGTGCTAGTAATGGTATTTGGTAACACTTTATTTTATAGTAGCGCAAAAAAAACTGTAATTAGACAATCATAATTATGACATGACACTGTCATGAGCATTAATGAATGCTTATAACAGATGTTATTTAGTGTTATCCGGCAAATTATCTCAATTTTGAATGGATGTAAAAGATCTGAGCTGAACATGAATGGAGTTAGTGACATAATTTGGCAGATGACACTCAATGACATCTGTCGTAAGCAATCGGTAATGCGCATGATAGTGTCATGTCATAATTATGAAAGTCTTATGATAGTCTTATGACGCCGCTTTCAAATAAAGTGTTCCCTATTAACCCAAATAAATCAACAAATAAGCCACACTGGAACTATAAGCCGCAGGGTTCAAAATGAAGGAAAAAAGTAGCGGCTTGTAGTCTGAAAATTACTTCAGGTGGGTGTGTTATGCATCCCCGTTATTGTTGATACTACATACACCACTTTACACTGCGCATCTGTGGTCTAATTATAACAAAGCAAATTTCCAGAGACTACAAGTGGCATGTAATGATTCACTGAGAATCTTGTTGAAAAGGCCCAAATGGACCAGAGCTCCAGAAATGTTTGTAGCAGCTCGGGTGAATACCCTCCAGTCTGTTTTAAGGGTATACATGTTTAATTTTATCTGTCGTCTGAATGGTTCGAAAAATGTGATTTTGTTGGGCCTGACAAACATTTTGTACAGCTTTACACGCTACTTGTCACGGTATTGGAAGCACTGGTATACGTGCCTTTTGAATGTGGGTCGCTCGGAGACCCGGTGCTGTGTGGAATTGTTTTACTATTTATTTATTTATTTATTTATTTTTTTTTTTTAATTGTTATTATTATTTTTTTAATCTTTTGCTGTGCTGTGTTGTTGGACCTTGAGTCTGTTAATAAAATCTATCTACATAGTTAAAAATGCTTTGTCCTCATTGTTTACTTGAAGTATGGTTTTATTTGTTTTTGTTTAGCTCTAAAATTGCAGCTCATAAAGACACCTTTTACAAGCTAAATGTTTTTTTTTTTGTGTTTTGCAGCTTTGGTGATTATCCTAAACTTCCAGATAGATCTCAGCATGAGAGAGATCCCTGGTATCAGTGGGACCACCCTGATCTGAGGAGGAATTTTGGGGAGCCGGTAAATACTATAATAGAGGGATGATGTTTTGCCTTCCTTTTTGTATCACGGTCAGTCTGTCATTTATTTTTCTTTCTGCTTTTTTAGCTACACTGGGATTTCGACATGTACATCAGGAACCGTGTGGATACATCTCCCAGCCCTGTGCCCTGGGACAGAATGTGCAAGCAGCTGTTTGGTTTCATCGGGTTCATGCTGTTCATGTTCTACATCGGGGAGAAGTTTCCATACTACCGCCCTGTTGTAAGTAAAAACCTCAGCAGATTGACAAAAAAATTATCTGTTTATTTGGTCATCATTATATGAAGACCAAAGAGATGAGCTATAAGGACTATGAGACCAACTTTGTAAATTTACAACATTGTCATCATTTTGAGACCATTTGAATAAAGTTGAATTTGATCGAAAAGAAATCATGTGAGAATTAAGACATAAATTTACAGGATTGTCTTTTGACCTGTGTGGTATTAATACGATTTTTTTTTTTTTCTGGTCCTATTATCATGAGAAGATACAGTACAAATTTTCTGATAACGGAGTTGCAATTTAATGAGAATACATTTGAAGTATACCAGGAAATACATAATGAATTCATGAAAATGCAAACAACAAAAGTTTCTTAAAAAAAAAAAAAATCTAAAAAATTTGAATGATGAGAAAAAACGAGCAAACTATTGAAAAAGGATTGAAATGGTAATTTTTTTAGAACAATGCAGTTACAACAAATGTAAGAAATGTTTTTTTTTTTAATTACTTTTTTCATGTCGTTTTTATATTCAAGGATGTTCTGGTACCTTCATTTCATACAGTGCATATTCACTGTCTCCTGTTCCATTAAAACATAAAATTGTTGTCTATATTTTGGACTGCAAGTAAATTTTTCAATTGCTTTCACCATGAAGTTGTTTTAGGCATGTTGTAAGTAACAATGAAGACAAAATGTATGGCTATTTCTTTCAAAAAATATTTTATTACAGCTTCCTGACTTAACTGTAGTCAACAAATGGTAAATGTAAAGTATTTATATAGCGCATTTATCTACATGGTTACCATGCACAAAGCGCTTTACATTAGCACACATTTACCCATTCACGCACATTCACACACCAATTGTGCTGCTGCCATGCAAGACGCTGCCAAGCCATTGGGGGCAAATTATGGTTCAGTGCCTTGCCCAAGGGCACTTCGACAGTGGGCATTCACAGCCTGGAATCAAACTACTGACACTTTGGTCCCAGGACAACTCCAGCTACCAACTGCACCAGTGCTGCCCTACAACTGTATCGATGATAAAATTTGTTGGCTACTAATTTATTAATCTATTTTTATCGATTTATTCCATTAGTTGTTGCAGCCTTCAGGCATAAAAATCTCTCACCTTTCGGCGAAATTCGCCGTTTTGAAGTCAAAACGGATGACCTACGTGAATTGTGTAGATCCGAGGAGAATATTTGGGGGGGGGGTCGTAAGTCCATCTAACTAACTAACGACATGTTTTATTGAAGTTGCTTAGCCTGTCGCTATATGCAATGAGTCCATTTATCGCAAGGTAAATAAAAATGAGGGCGGTAATTTTCACGGCTGCGTTTTTATCACAGCATGCGTGTAGATGACATATAAGACTCCAGTTCATTTCACAGATTTTTATTGGTCGTCAACACGCTGTAGAATTACAGTTCAGACATACAAAATAAGGAAACACATCTATATTAAGCACTGTAAACGTTATCATTGCTACATTGCGACTAATGGGGAAAAAAAGACAACCTACTTTAGCCTGCTATAAAACATTGGCAGTCTTCTCCAAAAAAAACTTGCGGTTAAAAGGTGACACTTCAAACATGAAAAATCGAAGTTAACACCATTTGCAAATGAAAAAATGGGGGGGGAATCTATTAGTGACACCACAAGCAATGACGAAAAGTGCTTTTTTGCAGAGTGTAAAGCTAACGGTTAGCGGTTTCGCAAACATATTTCCAGTGAACATTTCAAAATAAAAGCATGTCATGTTCGTCATAAATAACGATTTCTGGAGTTAATCCCACATACTTCAGAATTAATACTATAATATTTTAATTATGGCTGTCAAAATTATCGCGTTAACGGGCAGTAATTAATTTTTTGAATTAATCACGTTAAAATATTTGACGCAATTAACGCAAATGCCCCGATCAAACAGACTAAAATGACAGTATAGTGTAATGTCCGCTTGTTACTTGTTTTTTGGTGTTTGGCTCCCTCTGCTGGCGCTTGGGTCCAACTGATTTTATGGGTTAGTACCATGAGTGAAAATGTTGTAATTATTGACATCAACAATGGCGAGCTACTAGTTTATTTTCTGATTGGAAATTTTACAAATGTTAATAAAACAAAAACATTAAGAGGGGTTTTTAATATAAAATTTCTGTAACTTGTCCTAACATTTATCTTTTAAGAACTACAAGTCTTTCTATCCATGGATCGCTTTAAGAGAATGTTAATAATGTTAATGCCATCTTGTTGATTTATTGTTATAATAAACAAATACAGCACTTAAGTACCGTATGTTGAATGTATATATCCGTCTTGTGTCTTATCTTTCCACTCCAACAATAATTTACAGAAAAATATGGCATATTTTATAGATGGTTTGAATTGCGATTAATTACGATTAATTATTTTTTAAGCTGTAATTAACTCGATTAAAAAATTTTATCGTTTGACAGCCCTAATTTTAATACTATAATACTACAGAATTCAGATTCTTCACTAAGAATAGCTTTAAAATCACAGCCTTTATGAAAAATATGATTGGCAATGAATAATTATTGTAATTATTATAATACTATTATATATAGTAGTATACTATAATAATAATGCTAGATTTTTTTTTTTTTAAGAATTGTTTTAAATAATCTTTGAAAGGCAAAGTCAGTGTTCTGAATCTGTTTACATTCCATTGTTTTGCACTAGTAAATGCTAACAGAATTTGACCTCATTGTTTAGGTGTGATTAATTATTGTTATTTACATGTTTATTTGTGCTTTAATAAGGAATATAAGTGATCAAAAATGTTTATGTGAATTAATAAGTGTCAACAAAAATTTCATAGCTAAATTAGTGAAAAAAATAAATAAATAAAATAAATTAGTAAAAATAATCGGCTGACTAATCGAGAGAAAATTAGTTGTTAGTAGTTCCGGTACACTGTACCGGAACACATTTCCTCCACATCCTTCTCACCTTTTTAACACCTGACCTATTTTCATGCCTGAGCCTTATTAAGAAGCTAGTTTAGACAGATATCTGAAAATTGGCAAAAATGTGAATTGTTGTTTTTCAAAGTAAAAGCTGATTTTTGTTCATGTCATACTTTGACTTTACAAATATTTACAACTGAGAAGTTATATGTATGTTGTAATTTCAAGAATTTAGACATGTGTAAGGTGAAGAAGATCCTAAACGATTAATTGCTTATCAAAATAGTTGTTGATTAATTTGCTAATCAATTAGTTGTCGATAATAAGATAGTTGTCGATTAACAGGATAATTGCCTGTTTTGAGGAGTTTTTTTTTTTTTTTTTTTTTTTTTTGGATGGCAATTCATTACAGGAAAAAAAAAAAAGATTTGCTGAAGCATTTTCCAATGGTTGTATTGAAGCAACCGCACTTGAAATTGCTTTCTCTTTTTATTCTGTGGAAATATTCACGAATCTAAATTCATTTTCACTCACATATATATATTTGTCTCCATTTCAGGCACCGAAACAATATCCGTACAACAACCTGTATCTGGAAAAGGGTGGAGATCCTGAAAAACAGCCCGAAGAAGTCAAGAATTATGAAATCTGAACGCTATCGTTCAATTCTTTAACTGTATATATATTTCTGTCAAGAATAAAAACTTCTGCCTAAATTAACTTGTAATTATATCGTTTATTTTATCAGAAAAATGATGGGAGAAATGTGATGTGTATTAGAGCCACTGTGTATATTTAGAAAATAAAAATGCGCGGAGTTACAAACTTGTCCAAGTCGACCACCGTAGCGAAGTGACAAGACGGCAACACTCGGGTCGGCCCACAGCGGTTGAACTATTAGCTCGGCTGCGGCTAACGTCAGCTCAGTGGTTTTGAGCTGTTCGGCTGGCATATAGACTGTTGTAAGTGTCAGTCAAATCAATTATTTATGCATTTTGTTCGCGGTATTTAACGTTTTAATGGCACCCGTCGCTTATCCTTGTTGCGGAATGGAGCAACAAGGGTGTTGGCTGCTTGGCTTTGCTTGTTATTAGTCGCATAGTGGGTCAGGTTTTCCGTAGAATTAGGTGTGCTATCTTCCTGAGCAAATGTGTACACTGCCAAGTCAAATACGTTGAACATTCCCTTCTTGGAATGTTGTAAATATTTAATTCTTATGCGGAAGAATGACTGAATTGAAAGGCTGCTACTCATGTGTGAAGCTAATGCTAACCATTAGCAGGGGTTTTGACTTAAGCTAAGCTAATGTTTTACGATGCGAGGCGACGTTACGCTGCGTTCTCTGTTCAGATTGACGGAAATACACTCAGTGGTTATTAAAACTGATCTGTAGTCCGTCCGCATTTGTAAGGAATTCGCCTCTACCTGTCAAAAGTGGGAATGAGCCTATGAATCATTGACTGTAGCAAAGTTCAGCAGCCACCAATAGAAGCTGTTTAATTCACATTCATACAATAACTACTGTATGTGACAAGTGCACTATAAACATGCTTGCTTACAAGTCGGGTTATATATACACTGTATTTGTAAGGGTTCATAGTGGAAGATGAGGCTGAAGGAGATCCAAAGGACTGCTCAGCAGGCTTGGAGTCCGGCTGGGCACCATCCCATCTGCCTGGCGTTGGGTATATATTTAAAACAAAACAAATAATACACATACACACAATCTTTGAGAAAGAGTGACCTCAATCTACCATACCATCATTTCCACACTTCCTCTGCAGTGGCCTTTTTTCCTCATAGATTGAGCGTACAGTGATTTCTCTTCAACAGGCACATCGGCGCAGCAGCTAGATGCCTCTTTCAACACTACGGCGGCCCTGGAAATATTTGAAATGGATTTTACCGATCCATCTCTGGACATGAAGCTCAAAGGGTCACTGTGCACCACCAACAGGTAAAGTGGAATGACTGTAAATCAGGGGTGCTCACACTTTTTCAGCATGCGAGCTACTTATAAAATGACCAAGGCCAATGATATACCTACTACAAAAATGCCATTTCTCCGTCTTGGAAGGATTTCTTGTTATTAACGATGAGATGACTCACCTGGAACGATGCTTCGGTGGCGGCTTTCGCTTTTCAAGTAGGTTGTGTGAAAAATGACTGCTGTCTGGACAACTGGCATTTTAATTCCTTCACCTTTCTCTTCCTCAGCTCGCTTTTCGGTGGGAAGTCGGTATCATATTTTCCGTGAACAGTCCGAAAATGCCGTTCCACATTTCCCTTCTTTGGTATTGCGATGGTAGACTGGCAGATGAGCCAAACGCACTTTGAAAATGTCATCGTAAAAAAAAATCTCCTCCTCCCATTCTGTATGAAAGTGACACGTTTTCTACTTTGTGCAGCTCCCCCACTCATGTTTATACTAGGCCTGTCAATAATAACGCGTTAACGACCATGGTTAATCTGGAAATATTAACGAATTAAAAATAATGGAATTTACCGCTCACACTAAATTTGGCCACAACTGCCTCCCGTAGTCCCACAGGCTGATGTTTACATTCTCTGCGCGGCAATGCAGGACAAAATGCAGCCAGCCACGATGTGTGAGGATGATGACCAAATTCCGTTTTAAAAAGCTGCCTAATGGAAATCTGGATAAAACCAAAGTTGTGTGCACATACTGATGTAATGAACTGTCCTTCGATCGAAGCTCAACCACCTTCGAGCAAAGCGTATCTTTGCTAGTGTTAGTAATGACGCTAACACTGCGGGTACAAGCCGCAGTCATCAAGCTACACTGACAGAGTGCGGACTCGGACTTGCCAACAAAAAGACAACAAGTAGGTTGACTACTGCTATCGCTACATGGGTAGCCAGAGACTGTAGAGTGTAGAACCATTAATAAAGTCGAAGACCAGACCAGGGTTTTGAAAATCCAATGACAACAACAACCAATGACAAACCACTAGACAGGTACAAGGCAGTGCCAGCATGGACTCATGTCCACTACAGTGGTGGTCTGCGCACAATGGTGCCCACAGTAAGCTGACCCACCTTGCATAAAAAGTATCTGGTCACACCTGCCACAACCGTTCCTTGCTAGAGACTGCTTTCTTTGACAGGGCACATTGTTCAAAAGAAAAGGTCTGCTCAGTTATCTGAAAATGTCAACAACCTAGTTTGCCTGAGCAGTTGGTAAAAAAAAAAAAAAAAAAATAGAGTATGGCTAACTTAAGCAGTGTTTCTAAACACCTTTACACGGTTTAGTGTAATGTTTTTCAGTTAAATAAATTGTCAATTTTCACACACTTATTTTTTTTATATTTCACACGGCTTTCAGGCCATTTAGTGTAAAACTGCAAATGCTGCATTTATTTGTGAAATGTTCGATTTAACAGACAAGTTGTTTACACATTTTTTTTAAACACTAGTTATTGTTACTGTATTGTGCTTGTCTGCTCTTTAAATTTGCAGTTAATTTTAGGTAATATGCCAAACGGTACTTGAGCCACATTGTTAGTCTGAGGCACTTTAATCTGTTAAAACTCTTCGCTGTATAATACAGACAATTTTATTTTTTATTTTATACGAGCTGAGTTGTTAAATACAATTTTAAAACTCTATTTGGTTAAGTATTAATTCATTCACACATCATACATTTCATCTTAAAACAAATTTTAAGTCAATTATAGTATTTTCCTAGATTTTTTTTGCTGAAGAGCAACTTTCTTCAACCCAAGGGAAATGTGATTAATCATGATTAATCACGCAGTTGACATATGATTAACTAGATTA
Organism: Corythoichthys intestinalis; assembly: GCF_030265065.1. NCBI lineage: Eukaryota > Metazoa > Chordata > Actinopteri > Syngnathiformes > Syngnathidae > Corythoichthys > Corythoichthys intestinalis. Next base: position 17,239,506 of record NC_080415.1, on the reverse strand, counting down.
AATTTTTTAATCGTTTGTCAGCACTAGTTTATACCCTTTCTTGAGTTCAAGAGAATAAAACGAGGGCTTAAAATTGGAGGTAACCAACTCGCTAGCTTGTTAGTTGTGCTGCACTTAGCACCGTTGTTTGCGCATGCGTGGTGACCAATTTGTCATGAAAAATCAGGTGTCATCTGACTGGCTGCCCTGTATATCAATCAAGTGACGGGATGGATGACAGGCGGACGTCTATTTTTTAATGTTATGCAATCTACCCATACTACTATCTATTTTTTTTTAATGTCATGCGATCTACCCATACTATACCTATGCGATTGACTGGTAGATCGCGATCGACGTAATGAGCACCCCTGCTGTAAATGATCGTTTCTGGAAGAGTGTCTCAAAGGTTAAGCATGTATGCCCTACTGTGACTTTCCACAGGCTGCACAGTTTGGTGTGGGCAAATTTCGGGATGAGCGAGGAAGCTACTGGAGGGAGGCTGGTAGCGGGCAGTGAGAATGGCGCATTAACTGTTTACAACCCAGATGCCATCGTAAATTCCGGGGCTGAGGCAGTGGTTGGACAGTGCAATAAACACACAGGGCCTGTGCGAGCGCTTGACTTTAACCCTTTTCAGGTAGGTTACCCTCAAAATGCAGGAAAAGTATCTTTAAGGGGGGTCATTTTGTTGCCTGATATAAACAAAATTCTTCTGTTTTCCCAACAGAGCAATCTCCTCGCATCTGGGGCAAATGATTCTGAGATTTACATTTGGGATCTGAACAATTTAAGTACTCCGATGACCCCAGGAGCAAAAGCACAGGTGAAAATGTTGTTAAAATAATAGCATGGAGTTCAGATGTGTTTTCAATACACAGTATATTTCAAAACCTTAGCTTTACAGATGCCCTTTGTATTTTTAGGATATTTATTTACTGTGGTATTTGGTAACCTGTGGGCGTGTAACTACTTCTTCCCTTTGCAGCCTGCTGAGGACATCAGTGTGGTGTCGTGGAACCGGCAGGTGCAGCACATCCTGGCCTCGGCCAACCCCAGCGGCAAAGCTGTCGTGTGGGACCTGAGGAAGAATGAGCCTATCATCAAAATAAGCGACCACAGCAACCGGGTGTGTGGCACTCTTAGATTTGATATCTCAGTGCAGTTTTCCCTAAAAATCACTTGAATTTTAAATGCTTCTCCTATTTTCAGATGCACTGTTCAGGAATGGTGTGGCACCCAGAGGTGGCTACTCAATTAGTGCTGGCTTCCGAGGATGACCGCCTACCAGTAATTCAAATGTGGGACCTCCGTTTTGCCACGTCTCCTCTTAACGTGCTTGAGAATCACACACGGTGAGGCATGAAGGTTTTTTTTTTTAAATTCAGCTTTTGAGAAGACTGAACATATTGTTAATATTTTCCCCAAAGAGGGATTCTGTCCATCTCATGGAGCCAGGCTGACTCTGAGCTCCTGCTGAGCAGCGCTAAGGATAACCGCATTCTCTGTTGGAATCCAAACACTGGAGAGGTACATGCGCTTAAATCAACTGCTTTGTTCTCAAAGACGCATTCACAATAAAACATTTTCTTGTTTTGTCTTGTTTTGTTAGGTTATTTATGAGCTCCCCACAACAAATCAGTGGTGTTTCGACGTCCAGTGGTGTCCTAGGAATCCCGCTCTACTCTCCGCAGCTTCGTTTGATGGCAGAATTACAGTTTACTCCGTGATGGGCGGGAGCTTAAAGGCTCAGCAGCAAAGTACAGCTGATAAGGTAGAAGCTCCATTCCAGAAAATGTGCCGGGTTTCATCTAATAGGGGAAGAGGTTATATTATCAAAAAAATACTTTTTTAAAATCTTTCATGCAAATCGATGTATGCCTATTTTCCCAAATTTGTCTGTATGCTTAGCTGTCTGAATTTTCCTGGTGTTTGGTGTAACTGTGTGGATAAATTGATCATACTGCGCTTGTACTGAGTCAAAGGAATTTTGTGAGAAATTTCTTATTTACATGAGACAACATACTTACAATTTTTCCGCTTTTTTAAATCAGATATCGTCTTCATTTGATACAATGGATCCCTTTGGAACAGGACAGACGCTCCCGCCCCTGCAGGTTCCTCAGCCTACAGTGCAGGACACAATCGTTCCTCCTCTGAAGAAGCCACCCAAGTGGGTGCGCAGGCCAGTGGGGGCCTCCTTTGCCGTAAGTGGAAATTTTACAAGAGCATTGTTGATTTTGGCAGCCGTTTTAATTTTCATCTTAGTCTTATGGACGATAATACGTATTAGTCTTAGTCATATTTTAGTCATTTCAAAATGTGTTTGTCTTCGTCTAGTTCTTGTTGACGAAAACTCGACTAATTTCGTCTAGTTTTAGTCGACATTTACTAAAAATGTTTTCGTCTCTAAAATAACATTTTAAAAAACTCCATAAATAAATAAAGGTTTCCAACTATTTTGAATGAACATTGACAGACGAGCACATATTGTAGCGTCTGCAAGGACAACGCCAACTTGGTGATAATACACACTCAGCAGGAAAATATTATTTTCAATTAATTATATCCACCTGGACGCTATAAACTTATATTACTATATTAGTTATATTATATAACTATAAGCATTTTTTACATGAGCCTAATGCTAACGTGAATACTATGCTAACGCTATGATTTACATTTATTGTGTGATGATCAACATCAACTAAAGCAACATTGACTATTCGCTCTGGCCAAGATAAGAAAACAAATCTTACCGTTTGTGCCTGTGTGCAAGCCTTGAGACAGTAAAGGACACTGCACTGGTGAGGGGGGTGCACATCACATGAGTGACACAACTAGACACTACTACGATACAAGCTAACTACACATAAAACGTTACATATTGTGAAGGTGACGAAAACTAATGCGTATTTTCATCTTGTCAGACGAAAACTGGTATTAGGCCCGCTATGTTTTAGCCTCCCAAAACACATTTTTAGCTTGTTATCCTCTCATCATTGATATGAAAAAAGTGTTTGTTGACGAAATATTCTCATTATCGTCATCGTTGACGAAAACAACACTGTAGAAGAGTAAAGTTTGACGTGTTGCCGTCTTCACTCCCAACACAAAGTTTGTTCTGCCTCAGTTCGGCGGAAAGCTGATCACTTTTGAGAATGCCAAGGTGCCACCTGTGCAGACCCCACAGCCTGTCCCCAGGCAGGTGTTCATCAGCCAGGTCACTACAGAGACTGAGTTTCTGCAGCGTTCCAAGGAGCTGCAGGTGGCGCTGCAGTCGGGTTCTTTCAACAGCTACTGCCAGAACAAGATCCAGAGCGCCAAGTCAGAGGCTGAGCAGGACATATGGAAGTTTCTACTGGTAGAGCTCACACGTCCTCATGATTTGGAGTGCGTACATCACGCATAAGTTACTTTTTGAAACTAATTTACTGCTTTTCATTATTTACAACAGGTGAATTTTGAAGACGAAGCTCGCATCAAATTCCTCAGACTTTTGGGTTTTAGTAAAGATGAACTGGAGATTAAGGTATTGTGTTAGATATTGCAATTGTATTTGGAATGCATTTACACAGGGTATCGGCGGGGTCTTATACTGTAATACATTTTGAATGGTCTTTAAAAAATATTTACATTACTTTTATGTAAAAAATGCATAAAAGTCTGTCTTGCTTTTAAATGGTTGGATTTTTGAGGCATCATTTTAGGTTACAGCTTTTTTTCCAAAGGGGATACATTTCTTCTCAAAATTATAGACACCAACGTAATAAAAAATGTACTTCAGTTATTGTAGTAGTTTTCATAGAAGTGTTTGAAATTTAAATATTTTTTTCAAAAAGTCTACAAAATATATCACTGCGTGTAAGGGTATGATACCCTTAAGCAACATTATAAGTTTCAGTGTATGACGTTATTGCATTTATAGCTCTAAAATGTTTTATCATGAGACGTATGGGTTTTTTTTTTTAAATCCATTGAACAAGATTTTTTTTTTTTTTTTTTTTTAAACATGTTTGCAAATTGGCAAATGTTTGCAATGGCGGAAGACTTTACAAAAGCAGGCTAATGGTAGAGAGGAAACTAGTTAGCCGTCTTGGCATGCTAACTAGTACAGTAGAGGCGTGCGAAATTTCCGATTCTTAGATTATTCGCGATTCAGCCGTGGAAGATTCGAGAACGATTCACAAATATCCAAATTCCGATTATTGAATTATACCAGGTAAAGCGGAAGTAAAACACAGCCAGTGCGGTCTTTTGGACGCAATGAGGAACGGACAGAGATTAAATATCATGTTCAACTCATGCCGCTAGATAAAAAAAACAATCATACCTGACTGCGGTTGACAGCAGCAACAAACAATGCCCAGTTGCTAGTTGCTACAAACATACGGCTACAGTAGATATCATATATATGTAGAACTAGATGCAAAATGACAGACGATGTCGGTGTTAGAACATGTATTATTGAACAGAGATGCGATTTGACACTTTCCGGCGTAAGTAAACAGCCGCCATCTTAAAGCAGTAGACCTCTCTAGAAGGCTCTGTTGTAGCAAACCTAATTAACTTTTTATCTAAAATACTCCTAAATCGGCAGAATCTTGTCTTGAATCTATCTTTAAATGATGAAATAGTGTTAAAACTTTGACAAAAGTAGACAGAAGGGAAATTATGGAATAACGGGAGCAATTTTAACAACTATAACAGTTGATTCACAACATTAAACTAATTGAATGTAGAAAAGCTGCTGATACAGAGTGGGGACTGGAGTTTTTTATTTACTGTTATTTTTGTATATTTGTTTACTGTTATATGGTAATTTGATACAGAAATAGTAGTTTGGTTTAGCCTGAGAGGTTTTTTGTACAATTTTGGAACTAATGTACAAAACATTAAAAAAAAAAAAAATCAATAATTGCATCAATAATTGTTTTATGATCGAATCGGAGCCTCTGAATCGTAATCGAATCTTTAGGTGCCCAAAGATTCCCAGCTCTACTGACTAGTTACTTTGCCTGCCTTGTCATCAAGCTTACATTATAGTATTTGTTTTACCATCACTAGACACACGAAACCAGCTTGAGTGAACTCTCATTGCTGGTGGGGAAATGTTCATGACAGCGTTTACTTAAAATTTCGTGTAAAATGACGGATGATGCTCAGGTAAATGTGAAACCATGTTGGACGTGTTGCCTGCACGTCGGGGGACCTTCCTCCTCTAAGCAGCAGCCATCTCTTTCTTTTCAGTAGCCAAAGTATCCCCATACTAGCGACTTTGTCTATTTTTGCGGGGGGGAAAAGCTCAGATGCAGTGTCACACACAGGACACAGCAACAACTGGAAGGGGATGGGTGAGCACTGTCACTCCCAAGTCACGGATTTCTCGCTACATTTTGGGACCTCAAAAATGGCTAATACCGTAACAACTGTCTGATGTTAAATTTTAGTGGGTTTGAAACCATGATGTTTTCATAGCATGGTATACCTTAAAACTTGCCTACGTGTAAGAATACTGATGCATTCTGAAATGGAGCAGGGGCCATTATTTTAAGACGTATCACTTCTGTATACATTCAACAATTAATGAGCATAATCCAACAGATTTCTAAATGCCTGGGGAAGAAGTTTCAACCCAATGGACACGCTGTGGATGCTGAGGACCTGGCTAAAAAGATGCTGCAGCTCTCTACTGAGGTCTGTTAATTTAAACTGCAATGTGTGCTACAAACTCCCAAAAAATCTGAAAAATGTGATCTTGAAGTTGAAACAAAATATCTTGGAATAATTTTTTACCGTTCCTGTATTTTTTCTCAGCGGTCTGAAGAAGCTGTAGTAGATGGTGAGGCCAGGACATCAGGCTGTGTTTCACCAGCAGACTTTTTTAGCCATAATCCAAAAGAAATATCCAACTTTCAGATCCCCGTTTCATGCGGTAACATGAGGCAAATGTTGTCACCATAGAAAATCAGTTGCATGCGGCTGACTAGGAATCTCTCTCATTAGATACGGACGGCTTGATAAGTCAAGCGCTGCTAGTGGGCAACTTTGAGGGCGCTGTTGATTTGTGTCTGAGCGATGGCCGCTATGCCGAAGCCATCCTGCTGTCTATCAGTGGTGGAGAGGAACTGCTTAAAAAGACCCAGCAGAAGTACTTGAGCAAGCAGAAGAACAGCATTTCCATGGTAAGATGGTAAAATCAATCTTGGGCAGGATTCGTATTTTTTTCAAGACATTCAAATAAGTTGAGTTTATATAATGTGTTACTTTTCTGTAGCTTATATCATCAGTGGTGACGCAGAACTGGAGAGACATTGTGCAAAGCTGTGAGCTAGATAACTGGAAGGAAGCGCTTGCCGCTCTCCTGACATACGCTCACCCCGAAGAATTTGCCAAGCTGTGCGGTAAGCTAACGCGACTATTACCAAAATGGCACTTGAGACTTTATTTATCTTGTATATCTTGCCAGATACCCTTGGGGGCCGCTTGGAGAGAGGGGGGACGGAGAAACGTTGCCTGCAAGCCTGTTTGTGTTACATCTGCTCCGGAAACATAGAGAGACTGGTGGAGTGCTGGGCCTTGCATAGAGACTGCTCCTCGCCTCTTGGCTTGGAGGTAAAAGAAAGGGGGGAAGGTTGTTTAACCCATTAACCCATAAGGCACTCACTTGATACTATGAAATTTTACAAAACGAAAAAAAAACACAACTATAGTGATTTGTTTTCCATTTTAGTTTTATTAATTTTGTTTTTATGCAATTTATCAATGTAATCTTTTATTTGTTTATTAAAAGTATTTATAAAATATTAGGGGTGGGTAGTAACGCGTTACATGTACTGTTACATTTACTTGAGTAAATTTTTGAGAAAAATGTACTACTTAGAGTAGTTTTACTAAGCTATACTTTTTACTTGTAGATTTGTGAAGAAAAAACGCTACTCTGCTAATTTGGGCTACATAAGAGTCGTTATATTTTTCCTCTTTATTCTACATATATTTTTTATTTTTATTTTTTTCAAGCGATGCTAAGAGTAGAGATGTGCCTGGTGTATTACCGCGGTAGCTCTACCGATTTCACCAATGAGACGTCGCAGCAATAATCACATGACTCCATTAACCCAATCTGACGCAAGCTTGCCGTTCTACCTTCATGCCAGCCTGTTCAATCATGTGGTGTCTTTAAAGCATCGTAAATAATGAAATATTTGATATGGAGCGCTGCCCTCAACATGACCTCCCAGTTTTTATTTGGGAAAACCAGAGATATGATCCTTTTAATTTCAAAATAATAATTATGAAGGAACTCTTCACTATTCAAACTCGGAACTATTTTCTTCACCAGAGGGCAGTCATGCTCTTTGGACGAATAATGCTTCATGTATAACTTTTTTTTTTTTTTTTTTTCCCTCTAGTCGGAATTCAATGATTTTTTTTTTTTTTGCATTTCTTTGGCTTAATGTGGTTATGTAATGGGTTATTGTACAGGGTCATTATAACAATAGTCCATATAGATAACTTTGTGCTCAGAAAAATAATACCATTGTTTAAAAAGGAAAAAATCCAACAAAAATATAAGCAGTTACTCATTACTTAAGTATTCTTTTCGCCAAATAACTTTTTACTTGTACTTGAGTACATTTTTTGGATGAACTACTTTAACTTAAGTAATATTAACGCTACTCTTGAGTAAAAGTTTTGGCTACTCTACCCAATTGTTATATATAATTGATACTTGGTTTTCACATTTATGGACACACATTTTCAGTCATGTAGGCTACACAGGCATACCAAATGGTATTGTTGTGTAATGTATTTGCATGCCAGGTCCTAATGGTGTTAAGTTTTGTATTTGTTTGTTTGTTTTTATTATTATTACCAACAAATAGTGGCTTGCCTTTTGAACAGAAGTATAAGAAATTAATTTTCCTTTTTATCATTACACCTAAAAATGTATGCTTTTTGGAATCCATTAACTGTATGCAGAATTATTTGGAGTGGGACTTAATTAAAACATGAAATCTAATTAATAAGAGGCTTTATAATTTATTAATCCTGATTAATCATGTTTTAATATTGTAGCAGTATTTGTCCCAAAAAGTTACATAATAGAAATTTCCAAAATATACAATCTTAGAGGAAAAATAACTTCTTGCTTTTGGTGGTACTGGTACCTGTATTTTATCATACATTTTTAACAAGCCAGCCCATAGTTTCGTGGGTGATTTGTATAAATTGTCTCATATTACATATATATGAAAACTGTGCAATGACAAAGATCCCACTCCTAAAAATGTTTTCAGAATTTACATGTTTTATAGTTTTAAGTGAGCATTTAATCAAATTCTTCAAAACTGATTAAACTGAGTTCTTTTGCATCTTAATTTGTCAGGATCTGGTGGAAAAAGTCATGATGCTGCGCAAGTCGATAGAACGTCTCCGCAACAGCGAGGTGGCAGTGCAAAGCCCGGTCCTGGCTGAGAAGCTGACATCCTATGCCGGCATTCTGGCTGCAGAGGGCAGCCTGGTCGCTGCCATGGCATACCTGCCAGACAATAATGATCAAGTGAGGTTTCGTCCTCGTTTCCACAACAAGAAAACAACTACTCTGTTGCTAATGTGTGTTGTCTCCCTAGCCTGGAATCACTATGCTGAGAAACCGACTGTTCCATGCTCAGGGGGAGGCTGTCAGCCCACAGGTGCCTCCAAGCACAGCCAAGCCCAATACTGCTTCTAACACACCTTTGCAGAAAGCACAGATCATGGTATGTGTCTATTATAATATTTTAATGTGATTGAAAATACTCACTACTGTAAGGATGTTGGCTTAAGTTGGAAAATTTTCCCTCCCTAAACCTAAGGATCAGTACCAGCCCTCACCTGCTCCTCATTCTCATCATCATCAGCAGCAGCAGCAGCAGCCTCCTTTGCCAACATCAGCACTATTCCAGCCTCAAGTTCCTCCAAATAGCTCCGGGCCAGGCCTGCCCCCCTCTTCTCATGTGCAGCCCCCCACCATGAGGCCTCCATATCCGCAACATCCAGCTCCAGGTATGGCCAGGAGTTGGTTCATATGCCACATTTTGGATTTTATATGTTTTAATTTATTTGCGTCTTTCAGGTTTTGTTCCACATCAGCCATTCCAGCCGTCCCCAATGGGCGGACCCTCAGCCTTCTCCCCTCCGGGTCCCATCATGCCAGCTGCTAACTTATCGGGACCACCACTGCAGCACTCGTCATCAGCCCCCGGGGGCCTCCCCCCTATGCCCAGCCCAGGTGTCCCGTTGACTAGTTTCATGCCTTCTACTTCCTTGCCATCGGGCCCCATGCCGTCTAGCTCCCAACCTGGAGCCCCTGTCCCCATGTACCCTGGCGGACTCCACAGCCAGGGACCTATGCCAACTGCTCCATTTGCCCCTCTTGGATCAGGTTACCCACAAGGGGGCCCGGGTGCTCCCGCGGCAAAGCCATTTGCGCCTTCAGCTGTTGCTCCTCCACCTGCAGGTTAGTGCCATGTCACACTCACTTCATCTTCTCTCCTTCTCTTCGCTAGACATTTCTTGATTTAATGTACGCATAATTCGTGATGGGTACAATACATTCAGCTGTCCTCCTCATGTGACTTGCAGGATTCTTTCCTTGGCTGAATACCCAGTCTGACCCTCAAGGTGACATAGTTAGAAATGCATTGTGGGATGCAAGTGAAACCCAGAAAAATAGAAACATGTCCAATTATTCGCTCTGATTAACAAATATTCTTGACTGGCTTTGGATTAAACTCTCTATTTTTCTGAAAACGGTATGTTTGATGCTTCTCGCTTTTTCTGCTGGAATATGTTAATATAGAACATTAGGTGTGATAAGACTTTGAAAGCATCTGCTCGATTGTTGCTGGGTGATCTATCAAACAGGCATACAGTTTAGAACAGCTTACTTTTTGCTTGTATTTTTTTTTTAAATGTCTTTAACTCCTTATAAAATTCTCATTGTTTTTGTGCTTTAGCTTCCCAAGAAGGCTGGAATGACCCACCGGCAGTACGAGGTGGACCCAGGAAGAAGAAGGTATAGTAAAAGAACAGATTTTCTTATAAAAGGGTTTGAGAAAAAGTAGCATCATAGGTTCTTGCTGAAAACATGCACACTTTACATACCATTTTTCAAATTTAATGATTGACATCAGCGATTTTGTCTACCAGCTAGGTGTTTTTACCTAAAAGCACAAAGTGTTCTAACTTCCTGTCATTAGCACTAGATGGCAGCAAAGCATTTTTATTTATCAGCTAAGCCTCAGCCTCACTTCCCTTCAATTGAGGATGTTTGTACAACTTTTGGTTAAACAGAAAACAAATGATAACTCCCCCCAACATTTCCCCTCAAAAAAAAAAAAAAAAAAAAAAAATCAGTAGTTGTACTTGACAAATTTGCAAATGCTGAATTGTTATTAGGCTGCTGTTTCACTATTCTAGAACGACAGAACAACTATTATAATTGTTAATGTGTGGAACAGGTCCCTGAAAACTATACTCCACCCGCACCTATCACCGCCCCCGTAATGGGTTACCCAGGGGAAGCCCCTCAGCTGCACAACAATGCCCAAGTGCCCCCCGGAGCACCCCAGGAGCCCAGCGTGCAGGTCAGTGTTCGAGGGTTGAACGGCAGATCGCAAGCCAACACACAGATCCCACTTCACTTTGTGTTTGTCCCCACCTCCAGCTTCTTCAGCAGCTGCCAGCAGAGCGTGTGGAGCAAAAGGAGATCCCTGCCGAACACATGGTGCTGAAATCCACCTTTGACAGTCTAGTTCAGCGCTGCCAGCTAGCAGCAGGAGACCCAGTAAGTCTGCCAGGCTAGGTTGTTATTCACTTTAAGTATTTTATGAATTATTAAAGTACCACTACTTAATTTAACACCATTTAGGAAAATCCCTCTTTACAATTATTTTGAGTAATGAGCCATGAAATATACACTCACCGGCCACCTTATTAGGTACGCCACGCTAGTAACGGGTTGGACCCCCTTTTGCCTTCAGAACTGCCTCAATTCTTCGTGGCATAGATTCAACAAGGTGCTGGAAGCATTCCTCAGAGTTTGGTCCATATCGGCATGATGGTATCACACAGTTGGTGCAGATTTGTCGGCTGCACATCCATGATGCGAATCTCCCGTTCCACCACATCCCAAAGATGCTCTATTGGATTGAGATCTGGTGACTGTGGAGGCCATTTGAGTACAGTGAACTCATTGTCATGTTCAAGAAACCAGTCTGAGATGATTCCAGCTTTATGACATGGCGCATTATCCTGCTGAAAGCAGCCATCAGAAGTTGGGTACATTGTGGTCATAAAGGGATGGACATGGTCAGCAACAATACTCAGGTAGGCTGTGGCATTCCAACAATGCTCAATTGGTACCAAGGGGCCCAAAGAGTGCCAAGAAAATATTCCCCACACCATTACACCACCACCGCCAGTCTGAACCGTTAATACAAGGCAGGATGGATCCATGCGTTCATGTTGTTGACGCCAAATTCTGACAATACCATCCGAATGTCGCAGCAGAAATCGAGACTCATCAGACCAGGCAACGTTTTTCCAATCTTCTATTGTCCAATTTCGATGAACTTGTGCAAATTGTAGCCTCAGTTTCCTGTTCTTAGCTGAAAGGAGTGGCACCCGGCGTGGTCGTCTGCTGCTGTAGCCCATTTGCCTCAAAGTGCGACGTACTGTGCGTTCAGAGATGCTCTTCTGCCTACCTTGGTTGTAACGGGTGGTTATTTGAGTCACTGTTGCCTTTCTATCAGCTCAAACCAGTTTGGCCATTCTCCTCTGACCTCTGGCATCAACAAGGCATTTCCGCCCACAGAACTGCCGCTCACTGGATATTTTTTCTTTTTCGGACCATTCTCTGTAAACCCTAGAGATGGTTGTGCGTGAAAATCCCAGTAGATCAGCAGTTTTTGAAATACTCAGACCAGCCCTTCTGGCAACAACAATCATGCCACGTTCAAAGTCACTCAAATCACCTTTCTTCCCCATACTGATTCTCGGTTGGAACTGCAGGAGATTGTCTTAAACCATGTTTACATACCTAAATGCACTGAGTTGCCGCCATGTGATTGGCTGATTAGAAATGAAGTGTACCTAATAAAGTGGCCGGTGAGTGTATACGGTAGTAACATTTAACATAAATATTGCTGTAGTCATTTATTGCAATTCATCTATTTTTAATTGCGAATGGTTATTTGCTATCAAAAACTGAATTCAACTCAGTTAGGATGGAACTAAACATGAGTAAAACTGTATCTTTACAGCAAACAAAAAGGAAGCTTGATGATGCAGCCAAGCGTTTGGGATGCCTCTATGATAAGCTGAGGGAGCAATCGGTAAGGAAATGTTCAATACTGTCTTCAGCTACTGAACATATTAACTGCAAATAACAATGATTTTTATAATCTATTAACCTGATGGTTGATTAAACGATTAATCAAATAAATGTCACTTTTTCCAATGACCTTCACAATTTAACTCAGTTGCTTTAGGCATGTTGTAAGTAACAATGTAGAATAAATGGATGGCTTTCTTTCAAAAGTAATATTTTACTTACATTAATTACAGCTTCCTGACTTAAGTGTAGTTATGGGTAAAAAACATTAAAACAAATTTCTCAGTACACAAATAAGCAGTGTTGTTCAAAAAGTAATTAATTAGTTACAAAGTACTTCTCCTCCCTCTCCTACTCAAAAGTAATTGAGTTAGTAACTCAGTTACCTAAATGTAAAAGTAATTAGTTACTTGGCAAAGTAACTGGTGTTACTTTTCATGTTTTTTTTTTCTTTTTTCCCAAAAAATACAAACATAGAATATACGATGTGAAGTTCAAAGGGTTTTTGGGACAACTGGCCCTAGCCCAATTCTTTACCCGAAATTTAACTCGACACAGGGGTCTTTTAATGTTGTAAATACATCGTTAAAGTTTTTAAAATTGCTCCTGTTATTGCATTAGTTCCCTTCTGTCTACTTTCAACATGTGAAAGTTTTAAAACTTTCATCATTTAAAGATAAATTCAAGTCAAGATTTTGCCGATTTAGAAGTATTTTAGATAAAAAGTTACTTAGGTTCACAAGGAAGGTTCTCTACAACAGAGCCTTCCTGAGATGTCTACTGCTTTAAGATGCCGGCTGTTTAGTAACGCCAGCGAGTCTATCATTTGTCGTCTAGTTCTCTATACATGTGCTAACGCCGCCGTGTCTGTCATTTCGCATCTAGTTCCATATATATGTGATATCTCCAGTAGCATCATGTGGGCGTAGTTTGTAGCATCGCGTTTGCAACGGCGTCACAACTCCCTTCCCTCCTCCCCACTCCCGCTCTGCTCTCGCGTCTTCGTGAGTACTTGTCTCTCAGACTTTTCTCGCGTCATTCAACCAACGTAGTAACGCACGCCTTTACATGCTCGGTAACGGTAACTGCGCTGCAAAGATGAGAAAAGTAATAAATTAAATTACTCATTACTGAAAAAAATAACACCGTTAGTATCGCTGTGATTAACAACACTGCAAATCAGACAAAAGTCTTTCATTTACTCACCTCTGACAGAGACACTTAGGATCTAACAACACAAAAGACAATCTAAATCTCGACACTTCGTAAAGTTATTGATTCAGCAACCCAACTTGAGTGTAGCAGACTAGCAATTAACTCTCTCTCGCTCTAATCACTGGCACGCGCACAGCCTCACATTACACATAAAGTCCCAAACGGGACTGTTCATAGCTTCCAGCAAAAATTGATTATCAAATTCGTTGGCAACTAATTTATTAATCGATTCAAACGATATGTTGCAGCATTAATATTGGCTTCATGTATAAATAATTGTGACCGAGTGTTAAAAGAAATTGTCAATCATGGATCTGATCAAATGTTCTCGCAGCGTATTCGGTCATTCCAGTGCACCCACAATGAAGGCTTACTTTAGGTTTAGAGGTAGTACGATGGACTAGTTTTTCTAGTAATCAAAGCAAACATAAATGATCAAAGCAGTACTTTAAATATGAATGACACACATGTTTACAGAGCTGTTAATATCGCTCTTTTACCAGACTTGTTACATGTTAACTAGCTTCCACAAAAAATTAAGATGGAGTTCCATTATTTTCTTTGGTTGGCTCCATGGATGTATTACAGCTGACCCTAAGACTCTGCTGAATTGTTATTGGATCTACAACATAGGAAAAAAATCCATGAAGGTTCAACATTATTTCCTTATTAGCATCATTAAAATTTAACGTGATGGATGATTTGCACTTAATCTTGGCTTGCACCGATACCAATACTAGTACCGGTACCGTTACGGTACTAAAATGTTGCTTGTTGTCCTTCTCAAGAAGATGAGTGGCGTCCAATCATCCTTCTGCTTTGAATATAAATGTGTTCATCACTAGTAGAAACCTAAGCCATTTAAAGTTGGAGGATGGCAGCGAATGAACATTCGTTCATTGCTACTAACCCTCCCACTTCAAATTCATTGAACGTCTATTAACGTCGATGGCCGCCAATACGTTAATGCAGTGTCTGACCAAGCCATGATAGCAATTACGGTACTTTACATTCAAGTGTAGGCGGAACAGTGGCAGAGTGGTTAGCACGTCCGCCTCAGAGTACTGAGATCAAGGTTTCAATCTCAGGCTCCGGCCTTGCTGTATGGAGTTTGCATGTTCTCCCCATGCCTGCAAGGCTTTTCTCAGAGTACTCCCGTTTCCTCCCACATCCCAAAAACATGCATGGTAAGCTGATTGAACACTCTAAATCAGTGGTGTCCAAACTATTCCACATAGGGCCGCAGTGGGTGCTGGATATCATTCCTACAAAACAAGATGACGTCTTTTCACCAATCTGGTGTCTCACAAGTGTAATCAGTTGATTGCAGTCAGGTGCTGGTTGTTTTAGCACAAACTTCATTGGTTAAACTGTCTGTGCTCGATTGGTAGGAACAAAAACCAGGACCCACAGCGGCCCTTGCGGACAGGTTTGGACACTCATGCTCTAAATTGTCCCTAGGTATGAGTGTGTGTTCAAATGGTTGTTCGTCTTCTTGTGCGCTGCGATTGGCTGACAACCGATTCAGGGTGTACCCTGCGTACTGTCAAAGTTAGCTGGGATCGGCTCCATCACCCCCACAATCCTCGTGAGGATAAGTGGCTCAGGAAATGAATGAATGAATGATACATTCAAGTGAGTATGCAGTGATTTAGTGTGTAAATGTATGTATGTGTGTATATATATACATATATATATATTTATATACTGTATTTTCTGCATTATAAGGCACACCTAAAAGCCTAAAAATTTAAAATTTTCACGAAAGTGCACCTTATAAAACGATGCGCCTACGTATGGATCGGTTTGGTTCATCACAGAATGACATTCCCTTTAGCGCAGCTTCATCTAGTGGATGCATAACGCAACCCCAACCATTACTACTTCTAATACTGTGCCTTATAATGCGGTGTGTCCTATATATGAAAACAGTTTTAAAATAAGCCATTCATTGCCTTATACTCTGATGCGCCTTATTGTGCGGTAAATACGGTATATTTAAACGTATCGGTACAGTATCTATGTCAGCCGATACCACAAAACCTCCGTTGGAATCTGTATCGCGAGTCAAAAAATGTTATTACGGCAACACTAATAGTAACTGAGGTTTTCTTTGTTTGTTGTTTGTTATACATACCCTTTTTTAATACATGTAGAAGTATCAACTGTACTGTATCACAATTCAGTTTGGAAACAAAAATGTTATTCTTGCATTGCAGCTGTAACACTTCAACATACTTATTTGATTATTTTCCTATTAGCCAGGACTTTGGCACCACCCTGTGGCAGCACATAGTATTGTAACAAAAGCTCAAAAACAAAAATGAGTGTTACACAATACAGTAAAGATTGGGAACCACTGTAGTACTGTTAGAGGTTGGACCACTATTTGAGGATATTAGATGCATTTAGACGACAGTTATGATAAATTGCTCACTAGTTAATCTTAAACCAGTGGAATCTTTTCATTGATGCTTTATTTCCCTTTGGTATTTTGTGACTCAACCCCTTGAATGGAACGTTCCTCACCCTCGTCATTTGCTTCTTGCGCTCTTCATGGGTGGCACCATTTGTTTTGTGTCTGCGACCTCTCCTCAGCTCTCCCCCAACATCCTGAACGGTCTGCACGAGATCGGCCGCTGTGTGGCGAGCCAGAACTACCAGCGTGGCTTGGAGGTCCACACGTTGGTGGTGAGCAGCAGCAACTTCAGCGAGATCTCCGCCTTCATGCCCATCCTCAAAGTAGTCATGACCATCGCCAACAAGCTGGGCGTCTAAGCGAAACACCCTCGCCTCTGTGTTCAACTAAAAAAAAAAATTATTTATTTCCTTTTCTTACATGAGCGGAACGTGATTTTCATGGCTTTTTTTTTTTTTCCTCCTAAGAGTTGGCTCAAATGAATGTATCCTGTATGTCTTTATGGCACAAACTTAACACTCGATGTACAAAGAGAAACATTTGTGTGCTTAAGTGGTTTTGTAGTTGGCAGATTGTTTTATAGCAAATCAACAAGCAAGGCAAGGCGGGACATGTAAAAATTTAAAAAAAACTTGTGAGAGATTAGGTAACTGCGGATCATTTCATCAATTGTGCCATTAATCTTTTCCACTCCTTTCAACCCATTAGTTAGCAATGTATGAATAAGCATATTCATTTAATTCAGTATTGCTGCTTTGAATTCCAGCCTGTTGTGTCTTGTCTTCTCCTTTTTTAAGCATTCATACAGTAGAGTACTAGGTGGCATAGTTGGAAGTGTATATTCTGATTGTGATTGATTGGGTTAACATGGAAGCTGAAGGCAGTGCCTCCATGTGAGTGTGCATGAGTGCGTGCTATTTTTTTTTTTTTTTTTTTTTGCACAAATGTTTATACAGTACAATACAATCCATGTCACTTATTTAACTTGTAAGATTTTTTCCTCCCCTTTTCAAATAAAATGTACCTTCAATATCCAGGCTAAACGTACGTTTTTTTATTTTCTAACATTTTACAATGTGCTGTGACCACCATTAATGGTGAATAATCTTCAATCCATTTAGCTGAAAGAGGCTGGAAGTGAATGATCACAATCAAGTTGCATCAATGCAAGACTTAAAAGTAGATAAAATGGGAGGGTAGGAGTGTTCAGTTACATGTTAATGAAATAAGGCAAATTACAACCCTTAAATGCAAATAAGAAAATTACATTTTCTGTACTTTTTTAGAATATGAGCAAACTGACTTTAGTCCAGTGCTTACTCCTCACCTGGTTTAAGCGGGTCATTAAAAAGTCATTAAATGGATTTTGTTCAAATTTAAGGCCTTAAAAAGCATTAAAAAGTATATAAGCTTGATGGTTAAACTTTTTTAAACATAATTTATTAGAGTTGTCCGATATTATCTGGTAGCCAATATTGGCTGATAAAATCTTTTTTAAATGATATCAGATAATCTCAATATCGGTTTTGGGTTAATATGCGTGTTACCTTTAAAGTGAATGTAGAAGCCTGCATTTGTGCAAGGGCTGGTCACAGCTTAGCACAGTAGTTATGGTTATTGACCATTAAATGTCTCAACTAAGATGTTTTTGTTATGTGAGCAGACCATTTGCATTCGGGGTGCAAAAATTAAATGAACAATGAATTATGACAAAACGATAAACTCATTACATACTTCATTCACTATACTGTACTGAAGCTGTGTGTTGTTATATTGAGCCAGAAGCACTGTGTGAGCCCTATGTGATATGGCAGTGCCTTATTGGCATTTTTCACTTGCACTTGATCCAAAAAACTGATGTTTGCACCATTTTGATTTCAACAACATAGTGGTGCAATATCAGCACTTTTTTCATAACTTCAGTTGAAGTTGTTCTCTTATTTTTCACACATTTATTGGAATACCTTGAAGTTGTTACATTTATCATTGTTAAAGTATCCAATGGGGCATCAGAAAACAATTAGCCATAATATGTTAAGCCCATGACCGCATACAGTGGGGCAAATAAGTATTTACAAGTCGACCATTAATTGTGCAAGTTCTCCCACTTGAAAATATTAGAGGCCCGTAATTGTCAACATGGGTAAACCTCAACCATGAGAGAGAATGTGGGGAAAAAAAACATAAAATCACATTGTTGGATTTTTAAAGAATTTATTTGCAAATTATGGTGGAAAATAAGTATTTGGTCAATACAAAAAGTTCATGTCAATACTTTGTTATGTACCACTTGTTGGCAATAACGGAGGCCAAACGTTTTCTGTAACTCTTCACAAGCTTTTCACACATGTTGCTGGTATTTTGGCCCTTTCCACCATGCAGATCTCCTCTAGAGCAGTGATGTTTTGGGGCTGTCGTTTAGCAACACGGACTTTCAACTCCCTCCATAGATTTCCTATTGAGTTGAGATCTGGAGACTGGCTAGGCCACTCCAGGACCTTGAAATGCTTCTTACGAAGCCACTCCTATGTTGCCCTGACTGTGTGTTTGGGATCATTGTCATGCTAAAAGACCCAGCCACGTCTCATCTTCAATGCCCTTGCTGATGGAAGGAGATTTTCACTCAAAATCTCTCAATACATGCTACCATTCATTCTTTCCTTTACACAGATCAGTCGTCTTGGTCCCTTTGCAGAAAAACAGCCCCAACGCATGATGTTTCCACCCCCATCCTTCACAGTGGGTATGGTGTTCTTGGGATGCAATTCAGTATTCTTTCTCCTCCAAACACAAGAACCTGTGTTTCTACCAAAAAGTTCTATTTTGGTTTCATTTGACCATAACACATTCTCCCAGTCCTCTTCTGGATCATCCAAATGCTCTCTAGCGAACCGCAGACGGGCCTGGACGTGTACGGGCTTCAGCAGGGGGACACGTCTGGCAGTGCAGGATTTGAGTCCCTGGCGGCGCATTGTGTTACTGATAGTAGCCTTTGTTACTGTGGTCCCAGCTCTCAGTAGGTCATTCACTAGGTCCCCCCGTGTCTGGGATTTTTGCTCACCATTCTTATCATTTTGACGCCACGGAGTGAGATCTTGCATGGAGCCCCAGATCGAGGGAGATTATCAGTGGTCTTGCATGTCTTCCATTTTCTAATAATTGCTCCCACAACCAAGTGTTTTACCTATTGCAGATTCAGTCTTCCCAGCCTTGTGCAGGTCTACAATTTTGTCTCTGGTGTCCTTCGACAGCTCTTTGGTCTTGGCCATAGTGAAGTTTGGAGTGTGACTGACTGAGGTTGTGGACAGGTGTCTTTTATACCGATAATGAGTTAAAACAGGTGCCAATAATACAGGTAACGAGTGGAGCCTTGTTAGAAGAAGTTAAGACCTTTTTGACAGCCAGAAATCTTGCGCGTTTGTAGGTGACCAAATACTTATTTTTCACTTTAATTTGGAAATAAATTCTTTAAAAATCAAACAATGTGATTTTCTGTTTTTGTTTTTCCACATTGTCTCTCATGGTTGAGGTTTACCCATGTTGACAATTACAGGCCTCTCTAATCTTTTCAAGTAGGAGAACTTGCACAATTGGTGGTTGACTGAATACTTATTTGCCCCACTGTATATCCAGGGGTGAAAGTGGGCCGGAACGGTCCGGTACGCCGTTACGGTAAAAGATTAATCCCGAAAACATGACAGCAACTCTCAAAACCCATATTGAAAAACAAAAAACATGCTAGGCTGCCACACAAGCATCTCCAAGAAGAAAACAATCCACTAGCGTCAGATATACATACACAAATGTTGACAACAAGCCGAATAAAGTCCTTGTGTAGCGTCATCCGTTTCGACCGATAATTATTATTTATTTATTCCACGGAATTCTGCCAGGTGGCTTCAATGCCTCTAACTCTGACAAGTCGCATCGATGTTGTCTGTTTGATTAATTCTTTCATTCATTCATTAACTGTTGAATTCATTCAATTAAAAAAAAAGGGACAATGCAACAGAAAAAATAATCAGATCTTTAAGAAAAAAAGAGCTGAGGCTTATTTTATTAGCTCTGATGGGGAGGTTGAGACCATCTTCCATTTTAATGTGCACATTTGGACTTATTTTTGTTCAAAATATGTTAGGTTACCTATTTATTTTCTTATATTATTTTAAAAAGTGGATTTTTGCATTGCCTTTAAAATATATTCAATTTCAGTGTGCAGAATGTAAGTCATTTGTACTTATTTTTCATAAATTATAAAAATGTAGGTAATATACGTTAGAAAAATAAGTCAATATTTGCATTATTTTCAGTTTTAATGTACATCCTATGTTCTTAAGTTATGTTCTAAAGGAGTAAAAACAGGTTTTGCGTTTAGATGAGGGAAATGAAGGAAAATAAAAATTAGGAGATGGCGTTAGGTGTTTTTGTTAACCTATTTTGCACATCATTGGAAAAAGTACCATTTCGAATGAAAATTAGTTTCTCATTTATGCCATGTCTCATGCAATAGCCTAATGTGTAAAACAGGTTTTGTTTTATTGTGTGTTATCGGTATAACTGTGGCAAAAGTAGTTGTCTTTGCATTTTGCCGGTTTTAGGAGGTTTGGCCAAAAAACATTCTGGCTTCTTGGCAACCTTAATGTCAGGGAGTTCTGGCAAGAAATTCTAGCCACTTTCACCCCTGCATACCTTAATTTTCGGACTATAACCCGCTACTTTTTTCCCTCATTTTGAATCCTGAGGCATATATTCAGGGGTGAAAGTTGCTAGAATTTCTTGCCAGAGCTCCCTTAGGTGAAAGTCGCCACAGAGCCAGAAATCTTTTTTATTTTTTGCTTCTTTTTTTTTTTTTTTTTTTTTTGGGGGGGGGGGGGGGTCCAACCTCTTAAACTACTGAAATGCAAAGAAAACTGTTTTAGCACAGTTATTTCTATAACACATACAAAAACTGATTTTCATTCAAAATTGTATTTTTTCAATGATTTGCAAAACAAAAACAGCAATAACCCCAACCTCCATCTCCTAATTTTTATTTTCCCTCATTTCCTCACATACTAAATGCCAAATCTCAATTTTAACTACTTAAGAACATAGGATATATATTAAAATTAATGTAAACATTTACTTTTTTTTTTAATAATAAAGATATAAGTAACATACATTCAGAAAAATAAGTACAAATAACTTATATTATGCAGAGTGAAATGGAATATACAGTGCCTTGCAAAAGTATTCGGCCCCCTTGAATCTTGCAACCTTTCGCCACATTTCAGGCTTCAAACATAAAGACATGAAATTTAATTTTTTTGTCAAGAATCAACAACAAGTGGGACACAATCGTGAAGTGGAACAACATTTATTGGATAACTTAAACTTTTTTAACAAATAAAAAACTAAAAAGTGGGGCGTGCATTATTATTCGGCCCCTTTACTTTCAGTGCAGCAAACTCACTCCAGAAGTTCAGTGAGGATCTCTGAATGATCCAATGTTGTCCTAAATGACCGATGATGATAAATAGAATCCACCTGTGTGTAATCAAGTCTCCGTATAAATGCACCTGGTCTGTGATAGTCTCAGGGTTCTGTTTAAAGTGCAGAGAGCATTATGAAAACCAAGGAACACACCAGGCAGGTCCGAGATACTGTTGTGGAGAAGTTTAAAGCCGGATTTGGATACAAAAAGATTTCCCAAGCTTTAAACATCTCAAGGAGCACTGTGCAAGCTATCATATTGAAATGGAAGGAGCATCAGACCACTGCAAATCTACCAAGACCCGGCCGTCCTTCCAAACTTTCTTCTCAAACAAGGAGAAAACTGATCAGAGATGCAGCCAAGAGGCCCATGATCACTCTGGATGAACTGCAGAGATCTACAGCTGAGGTGGGAGAGTCTGTCCATAGGACAACAATCAGTCGTACACTGCACAAATCTGGCCTTTATGGAAGAGTGGCAAGAAGAAAGCCATTTCTCAAAGATATCCATAAAAAGTCTTGTTTAAAGTTTGCCACAAGCCACCTGGGAGACACACCAAACATGTGGAAGAAGGTGCTCTGGTCAGATGAAACCAAAATGGAACTTTTTGGCC
Organism: Corythoichthys intestinalis; assembly: GCF_030265065.1. NCBI lineage: Eukaryota > Metazoa > Chordata > Actinopteri > Syngnathiformes > Syngnathidae > Corythoichthys > Corythoichthys intestinalis. Next base: position 17,217,428 of record NC_080415.1, on the reverse strand, counting down.
ACAATGCAAAACGATATGTTTGGCGTAAAAGCAACACAGCTCATCACCCTGAACACACCATCCCCACTGTCAAACATGGTGGTGGTAGCATCATGGTTTGGGCCTGCTTTTCTTCAGCAGGGACAGGGAAGATGGTTAAAATTGACGGGAAGATGGATGCAGCCAAATACAGGAACATTCTGGAAGAAAACCTGTTGGTATCTGCACAAGACCTGAGACTGGGACGGAGATTTATCTTCCAACAGGACAATGATCCAAAACATAAAGCCAAATCTACAATGGAATGGTTCAGAAATAAACGTATCCAGGTGTTAGAATGGCCAAGTCAAAGTCCAGACCTGAATCCAATCGAGAATCTGGGGAAAGAGCTGAAGACTGCTGTTCACAAACACTCTCCATCCAACCTCACTGAGCTCGAGCTGTTTTGCAAGGAAGAATGGGCAAGAATGTCAGTCTCTCGATGTGCAAAACTGATAGAAACATACCCCAAGCGACTTGCAGCTGTAACTGGAGCAAAAGGTGGCGCTACAAAGTATTAATGCAAGGGGGCCGAATAATATTGCACGCCCCACTTTTCAGTTTTTTATTTGTTAAAAAAGTTTAAATTATCCAATAAATTTTGTTCCACTTCACGATTGCGTCCCACTTGTTGTTGATTCTTGACAAAAAATTAAAATTTTATATCTTTATGTTTGAAGCCTGAAATGTGGCGAAAGGTTGCAAGGTTCAAGGGGGCCGAATACTTTTGCAAGGCACTGTATTTTGAAGATCGCGCAAGAATTGACTTTTTTAAATCATAAGGAAATGAATAAGTAGCCTAACATAAATGAACAAATATGTCCAAAGTGCACATTGACTGCTAAGTTGTTCTGAACCTCCCCATCAGAGGAAATAAAACTAAATATGATCAATAAGCCTCCTCAACTGTTTCGTTGCTCTTAAAGATTTGCTCCATTTTATGTTGCATTGCCCCTTGTTTTGTCGCATCAATTCAACAAGCTTTTTTTTTTTTTTGCTGTTCCAGAAAACATGCGCATTTGAACCAGAGCTAACCATCTCTGCTGATCACATGTCAGTCTGTCAGCCATTTGAACGGATAAATGAGTCCAGGCGTTTTGCTTTGCTGCTTGCATTCACACATTGACGTGACTCATCATCGTCAGACTGATAACTGCAGCAGCTGGGGAAACCTCCATGCCGTCCGTGGAATAAAATAATATCGGTGGAAACGAATTACGCTACAAAAGCACTTTATTATGCTTGATAATTAACACTTGCAATATGTCTTATTTGTTGAGTTATTTGTGTTTATAGGCAACACTTTATTTGACAACGGCATCACAACACTGCCATAAGACTATCATGGGCATTACTGAATGACAAAAGTCTCATTCAGAGTCATACGACAAATTAGTAACTCCATTTATATTTAGCTCAGATCTTTCACATCCATTCAAAAGTGAGATAATTTGCCGGCTGACACTAAAAGACATCTGTTGTAAGCATTCATTAATGCTCATGATAGTGTCATGTTTTAATTATGTTTGTCTTATGACAGTCTTATTGTGCCACTGTCAAATAAATTGTTACCAAATACCATAACTAGCAATTAATGAAACAACTGGAACAGTAACTGAAGAAATTAGCGCAGAATATGAATTCTGATTGTTAATTACATCTGTAGTGCTGCAATGCATGCTAGGAGGCATGCCGGGCGATAACAGTATTGACTGCTGGTAGCAGCAAAGGTTGACTGTCTCCCCCAAGTGAGCAGTGATGGTCCTTCTAATAGCAATGAAACTTTAAAACCTATTGGTTCAAATCTTCATGGTGGTTCATTTGGTCTTATGACAGTCTTATGATGCCGCTGTCAAATTTTTGGAGTTGGATAATATCGGGATATTGATTACAAAGTCATTATCGGAAAACTTTACTTACCATAGTGTGTGTGAAACTATCTGCAGTTGGGAATTCAGTGTAAAGTAGCATGAAAAACCAATAAAAGATTTGCTGATATCTGTACAAACCCTGTCCTCACATTTCCTCCATTTTAGAAGGTGCTTTGACATACCACCTTCAGGACAGCAGATTCTTGCCTTCAAGGACTTGTTACCTAACAGCTATTGTGGCAGTCTCACATGTGTTCACACACAGGTGCCCTGTTGCAATTGGTGAGAGTGCAATCATAAGTCAAGAGCTTGTCTCTGATTGGTTGCTTGCAGTCAGACGCTGCATGTGGCCGTTTTGGCAAGGAGGGTGAACTGTAGTAACCTCCTACAGTCATTTTGCTGCGGTGGTGGGTTAATATTCCCAAACATCACGCCACATAGAGCAGCAGCCTGAGTCATGCTTCTCTTCTCAGGCCACACTCAACTGTAAACCCTCAAGAGGTCATATATGAGAAGGGGGGGGGGACTTTATTGCAATAGGAAAATTATCCTGGTCCATTCATGAAAGAAAATGCATTTTTAAATGGTGTGTCAGCCCACATAGCAGTCATTCCATCAAGTCATATCTTGTAATGTTCTTAACATTTGTTTTTTTTTTCTCTACAATTGTAATGTTTTCTAATAATTGTCTTGTATTTTTCTCTACAACTATAATGCATTCATCCTTCCCACTACAAAGTTTCTCAAATGACCTTCCCCATCTGTTCCTATGTAGTCCTTGGCCCAGAAGATTTGGTCGGCACTGACCTAATAAAGTCCAATACAAGGACTTTATTCAGCCATCTATTAGAGTTGATGCAATAATGTGTGTCTTTCTGCAAACGCGTAGGCCTTGCACACATTCCTGTGTCCAGTGTAAAACCATGAATGCCATTTTTAGACTTCCTTCACAGGCAACATTATGGCAATAACTGCACCTTTGAACATGATTTCAATTATATTCGGTGTATCACAAAAGTGAGTACACACCTCACATTTCTGCAGATATTTATCTTTTCGTGGGACAACACTGACAAAATGACACTTTGACACAACGGAAAGTATTCTGTGTGCAGTTTATATAATAGAGTTAAAATCCCAGAACCACACGGAGGGACCTCGTGAATGACCTGGAGAGAGGTGGGACCAAAGTAACAAAGTCAATCAATAACACACTCCGCCACCAGGGACTCAAATCCTGCAGTGCCAGACGTGTCCCCCTACTTAGGCCAGTACACGTCCAGGCTCGTCTGAAGTTTGCTAGAGGGTATTTGGATGATCCAGAAGAAGACATATGAAGAAGACAATGTCATATAGTCAGATGAAACAAAAAATGGAACCTGATGGTAGAAACTAGGAGTGGGAACCTCTTGTTACCTCACGATACGATACAATTTGCGATAGAAAGCTCATGATAACGATGATCTGACGATATGGCGATACAACAATTATCGATACATTGGTCAAGAAATACTTCTAGGATATTCTACAAACTAATAAACAGAAAAACAAGCTTCTCCTGTGAATTGGAATGAGTTTATAACTAGTAGAAGTCCAAACGGTTTGAACGTCCATGGCCGTGATTGGCACCCAATGCCAGGCAATGAGGAAATTTTGGTCCATTTAAGGTCATTTACCTGTTGATTTCCAGTTACTCCCTGTTGATTTTGGGGTATTTTATGGGTCACTTCCTTTTTATTTTGCTGACAGAACAGCAAGTGACCTGTAAATACCCTGAAAATCGGACAGAATGACTGTGAATGCTCTGGTTTCGAATTATTGTTACAACTACTATACAATTAACTCGAGTATTTGATTAGAAAAAAAGATTCAAATTAAATTTTGCTGCTTCGGGTATTCGTTTAATTAAAGTGGCGTTGTAATGGTTTGTGTTGAAAGTGTTTGCATTTATTTTTATTGATTTGGGTGGATACACAGTCCTCTAGTCTACCTCATTTCACATGGCTGAATCCATCTGCTCCCTGTTAAGACCAGCATAAGCTAAGTTTTTGTTTGAGCTAATGATTTTTTTTTTAATGCAATCGTAATTTAGTTTAAAGGTATATTTAACCATTTTTTGTGGGAATATGTGTCTGAGCCATTTGTTAAGGGCATTGTAAAAAAAATGTTAGCATTTTATCGCATTTAAGCTAGCGGACTTTTTCTATGTAAGTTAGCCAATTGTTCTTTTGTTGTACATAGATCCTCTTTTTTTTTTTCTTTTTTTTCTTTTTTTTATATATACCGTTTGAGGCTCAGCTCAGTTATTTTTTTATTTTCCTCATTCGATTACTCAATTATTCGAACTAAATAGTTCATCGATTAATCGACTACTAAAATAATGATAGCTGCAGCCCTATTTCGAATGAACGAACGTTCCCAGTCTAAATGGATTGGGCGTTGAGCATGGTCAATGGCAGTTTTACAGTTACCTGAGACACTATTATGGTTGAAGATTTTGGTAGCAACTTGCTGGTCCCCTTTTTTTCATTGCCACCTTTTTAAAACGATATCTCGATTCTTGGGAGGAGCATATCGATAACCTTTTGGGATACAAAGTATCACGATATATCACCATTTCGATATTTTGTCACACCCCTAGTAGAAACGCAACTTCTTGTGTTTGAAAGAGAAAGAATGCTGAATTGTATCCAAAGAACACCATACCTCCTGTGAAGCACTGGGGTGGAAACATGTTTCACAGCATTTTTCTGCAAAGGGACCAGGAGATTTGATTCGTGTAAAGGAACGGCCGAATGGGGCCATGTATCGTGAGTTTTGAGTGAAAACCTCCTTCTATCAGCAAGGGCATTGAAGATGAAATGTGGCTGGGTCTTTCAACACGGGAAACACAGAGTGGCTTCATAAGAAGCATTTCAAGGTCCTGGAGTGGCCTGGCCGGTCTCCAGATCTTAACCCCATACAAAATCTTTGGAGGGAGTTGAAAGTCCGTGTTGCCCAACGACAGCCCCAAAAAATCACTACTCTCAAGAAGATCTGCATGGAGGAATGGGCCAAAATACCTGCAACAGTGTGTGATAACCTTTGAAGACTAACATAATACGTTCTGACCTATGTCAATGCCAACAAAGCGAAGATAAAGTATTGAGATGACATTTTGTTCTAGACCCAATACTTATTTACCATAATTTGCAAATCCTTTAAAATTCAGAATGTGATTTTCTGGATATTTTACTCATTCTCTATCATAGTTGAGGTACAGTGCCCTCCATAATTATTGGCACTCCTGGTTAAGATGTGTTTTTTAGCTTTAGTTGAAGCCTGGGAACGTGGTCTCATCTGACCAAAGCACACGGTCCCAGGCTTCAACTGGGACCGTGTGCTTTGGTCAGATGAGACCAAGATTGAACTTTTTGGCAACAAACACTCTAAGTGGGTCTGGCGTGCCACGAAAGATGCGCATGCTGAAAAGCACCTCATACCCACTGTGAAGTATGGGGGTGGGTCAGTGATGCTGTGGGGCTGTTTCTATTCCAAAGGCCCTGGGAACCTTGTTAGGGTGCATGGCATCATGAATGCTTTGAAATACCAGGACATTTTAAATCAAAATCTGTTGCCCTCTGCCCGAAAGCTGAAGATGGGTCGTCACTAGGTCTTTCAGCAAGATAATGACCCTAAACATATGGCCAAATCTACACAGAAATGGTTCACCAGACAAAAAATCAAGGTCCTTCCGTGGCCATCTCAGTCCCCAGAACTTGTTTTGTTAGCCAAAGGGGGTTGTACAAAGTATTAACACCAGGGGTGCTAATAATTGTGACACACATTATTTGATGTCAAATGATTATTTCTTTAAGTGGGATTTTTTCCCCACTGAATAAATGCACTTGTATTGAAGGTTGGATTTTTCTCTTTTTTTCCATTAAGGTCCGATATTATTTGAATTTTAAAAAAATATATATTAGAAGCTAAAAAACACATCTTAACCAGGGGTGCCAATAATTATGGAGGGCACTGTATACTGTACCGATGATGAAAATTACATCTCTCATCTTTTTAAGTGGGGGACTTTGCACAATTGGTAGCTGGCTACCGTAATTTTTGGACTATAAGGCGCACATGACTATAAGCACCAACCAAATTTGACACGAAAACGTCATTTGTTCATAGATTAGCCACACCAGACTATATGCCGCAACTGTCCTCACTGTATTATGAGATAATTACACCAAAAGATATTAACCAGTAACACTTTATTTGACGGCGGTGTCATTAGACTGTCATAAGACCATCATGATTATCACATGACACTGTCATGAGCATTAATGACTGCTTATGACGGATGTCAATAAGTGTCATCTGGCAAATTATCTCACTTTTGAATGGAAGTAAAAGATCCCGATTCATCATAAATGGAGTTAGTGACAAGGTTGGTCTCAACATTGGTAGGGACAATATAACAAGCATAACCTGCATGTACACTTTTTGCTGGGGACCAGACATTAATAAGAGATTAGTTGAACGGGGGTCAGGACAACATTTCTAACCAATATGAACCTAGTTTATTGATAGGCTAAATAATCAATGCAAAAATAAGTCTAAATTGACTTGTACTAACTTTCACATGTATTGGTTCAGGTGATACACTGTTTAATTCAAATCTTTTGTTTTCAAAAACTACTAAAACATTTTGTATATAATTGTCTGGATTTTATTAGCACATTTAAATTGCAATATTTGAACACAATTGAAATTATATTAACATACACAAATTACAAATTTGTTTATAATCTCTTAACTATCCAGGAATGCAAAAAATAAACATTTGTCTTAAGACAACTTATCATTGTCTAAATAAATAAATATAACTGAAAAAACTTAGTCAGGGTATTACAAAAATAAATAAAAATGGAGCTTTCCCTAAGGTAAAACACTAGTGTTTTTGTCCACAAGCAACAGCTAAACTCAACAAAAAAGGGGGAAAAAAATTCCCTCGACTATGATTAATGTATGATTATCTGGAAAAATGTCAGCATAAGCTGCAAATAAAAATGTTTTTAAATTAAGAATGTTGAAAATAAAATGTTGAAAATAAATACAAGTCATCAGTCAATCAAACATGCATTTGAGGGGGGAAAATGGACCGGCAGATTCATCAAGCGAAAAGGGGTAAAGTCTGAACACAATGAAAATAATTCCCTTAATAAAGGTGGGGTCAATTCTATCCTTACAACATATGGGGAAACAATCTAAATTACCTATACAGTTGATCTCATGATGCAATGAGGTTGCTTAAAAGTTGGTGGGGACAATTTGAGCATCCTGAAAAATTGCTAGTGTTATGCCCACATATACAGTATATATATATATTACACCAAAGAGCCAACCTCCCTTCATGGATTAGCCAAAATTAAAAAAAATAAAAGTAAAAATACAAAATTAACATATTGCCTGCCATTGACAATAAGACACACTGGCCCATGTTTCAGTGCCATTGACTGCCCTCGACGTCCATTTTGGATGGGAGAATAAACGAATGTTCATTTCATTTTCTTTCTTTAAACTAATGGTAGCTGGCGTCACAGCCACGCCCCCGCGCCATGTTGTCCGTCTACTCGTCATGTTAATGCATTAGCGCTTCGTAAATTCCTCCTATTATGGCGTGTTTTTCTGCTCGTTAACATTAATAATCAAAATGGTGAAGTCGTGTGTGGCGGTCGGTTGCAAAAACAGAGAAGATAGACAGAGACTTGAAGTTTTACCGTATTCCGAGAGACCCGGAGAGGAGAGCGAGATGGACTGCTGCAATTCGACGAGAAAGCTGGGCTCCAAACGACTACCACAGATTATGTAGTAGTCATTTTATATCTGGTAAGATGCATTTAATATATATTTAGAGGGTTTTGGGCTGACAACCACAATTAAGATCATTGCTAGGCTAATCACCGACAACATACACTCAGACGTTGTGAATTAACTACCTGAAAATATATAATTATAAGGGGATAATAAGACAGTTGTCATACAATTAATTTACAATTTCACTATTGAGGTCAAAAGCCAAAAAATAAATTCAACTAGGGACAATCTGGAGTAGTGCTATCGCACTTCATATTTATTACATATTATATATGTATGTAGTGAGAGTGCTATCGCTAAACCATATAAACATTAAAAGCCCTAGCTCCATTGACAAATGATATGAAATACATTAGACTTGACAGTGGATGTTAGCAAGAACAAAAGATTTTGAACTGAAAATTTCGTAACTCACCTTCCCGAGCACAAGATAGATTCCTGCCGAATTTTCGTGGACGAGGACCTGTTTCACCCAACCAGCAACGAAGTATTTATAAGCCTCCAAGCTCTTAAAGTTTTTCAAACTTTCGTGAGAATAGGCTGATTTTGTGTGGACAAGATAGTTGTAAATATCAGGGTAGCAGATGTCAGGCAAAGACGGCGAAGACAGTGGGTCGAAAAACATCGATTTAGGCATCAAATATGGATCTGGCGAAAAAACTGAAGATAAACTGAAGCTTTTCCACATAACGCCTTTTATGCAACTCATCCAATGAGTTTACAGCGTCAGATAACACCGGGGCTTCCATGAATTGCTCTATAACTTGCACGACAATGAGAATAGGTCTAAAAAATACGGACAATATGGCGGCCGGATACAGCGACACGTCATTTTGTGACGTAGGTGAGTAGGGTCTATAAACGCCTGTCCACCCTACACACCTCAAAGAGCTGTCCAAAGACACCAGAAACAGAATTATAGACCTCTACAAGACTGGAAAGAGTTACGGGGCAATTGCCAAGCAGCTTGATGATATAAGATCCACTGTTGCAGCCATTATGAGAAAATAGAAGAAGCTAAACATGACTGTCATTCTCCCTCGGACTCGGGATCCATGCAAGATCTACCTCGTAAGGTCTCAACGATCCTAAGAATGGTGAGGAATCAGCCAAGAACAACACATGAGGAGCTGGTCAATGACCTGAAAGGAGCTGGGACCATCATTTCCAAGGTTACTATTGGAAATACACTAAGAGGTCATGGCTAAAATCATGCATGGATTGGAAGGTTCCCCTGCTTAAACCGGCACGTTTGAAATTTTCCAGTGACCATTTGGATGATCCATAGGAGTTATGGGAGAAAGTCATGTGGTCATATGAGATCAAAATTGAACTTTTTGGTTTGGAGGAAGAGGAATGAGTATTCCCAAGTCCCCAAAGTGAAACATGGGGGTGGTGTTTTTTGGCATATTGGACTGGACGACTGCACTGTTGATGACCAGTGACATGTATTGTGAGATTTTGGGGAATAACCTCCTTCCCTCTGTTACAACATTGAAAATCGATCGTGACTGGGTCTTCCAACATGACAGTGGCCCGAAGCAGACAGCCAGCGTAACCAAGGAGTGGCTTCGTGAAAAGCATATCAAGGTTCTGAAGGGGCCTAGCCAGTCTCCAGAAGTATCCAGAAACCCAATACAAAATCTTTGGAGTAAGCTCAAACTTTTCTCAGTGACAGTCCAGAAAGCTCATTAATCCAGAGAAGATCTGTGTGGAGCAGTGGTGCAAAATCCCTGCTGCAGTCTGTGCAAACCTAGTGATAAATTACAGGAAACGTTTGACCTATGTACTTGAAAACAAAGGCTACTGTGCCAAATATTGACATAGATTTTCTTTGGTGTTCAAATACTTATTTGTAGCAGTATAATACAAATAAATAGTTTTTAAAAAAACATACACTGTGATTTCTAGATTTTATTTCAGATTCTCACAGTGGACAAGCACCTACTACAAAAATTTCAAACCCATCATTTAAAAGTGTAAGAACTGCAAAATCGAAGGGTGTTCAAATACTTATTTTCCTTAATGTGCATATTTCCATTCATTTCTAATGGTCAAAATTTCCCCTTTATTTTCAATGGCAAAAAACATGGGTGGTTGTGATTTTTCACAAAAAAACTTACCATTACAGCCCATTGACATTCAACTGGCGCCCAAGTAAGTCAATGCCTTTGACAGCCATGTATCTCGATTCAATTGGTGCCAATGTACTTGGATTCCATTGACCAATTTCTAAGTCGATGTCATTGATGGCCATGCATGTCAAAATATCAACAGGAAATGACCTGATATCAACAGGAAGGGATCATATGTCTCCAAATCAATGGGAAGTGACTCCAAGGGGTTTACCTGCGTAAGAAAATCTACCATCGCAATTTCTCCAGAAAACAGAACTAGTTATAAAAAAAAATCCCTCTTTATTGTATATATTTTTAATTTTTAAAATTTTCTCCATTTTTTTTAAATTTAGGATTTTACATTTTCTTTATATATATATATATGGCGGAAAACACTCAGGTGACTTGAAGTTCTGCTCTGAGACCCCCAATTTTCCCAAGTTTCAAAATCGTCCGAAATGCATGTGTGATACATCACTGGAAAGCTTAAAATCTCAATTTTCTGGGGGAAGAAAATTTTTGAACAGGAGGGCTTTTTTTAAACCAAAAAACCCTATCTGGAGGTGAGAGCACGCGAGAAAGGAATTACAGACGCCATGACTTCAACGAGATATCGCGTACTTGCCTTGTTTCAATCCCAAAACTCCATGTAGCATGTATAACCAAGTGTCAAGACACAGCTGTGAATGACCACAGCTAGATTTTGGGGGGGATTTTATGGGTGAAACATGGTAATATAACAAGGGTCACAATGCAGAAATCGCAGACATCAAGGAGTGGTTGAGATTTTTTCATTTATTTACCCTTTTAAATGTTTTTTTTTTTTTTTCATTTTTTCTTTGTTTGGATCGATTGTCATGTAACATATCGGAGAAAATGTGACAGTAACAAATAAAATACAATTAAGCGATAGTTATGAGGTAGAAATCCATGCCGTTTTTACAGATACCATTTTTTTCATTGTGATGTCATTTGTTTAAAAGTTTAAAATATGCGAGTGAATAATTTTTTCAAGTTTTTTTTTAAAATGAAATATTAGACATCAATTAATGATTCTTAACTAAAAATGACAGACATTTTGAATAAATAAATATAATGAATTACCTTTGTTTTATGGCTGGGTTGAAACAAAAGCGGTTGCGCGACATCTGTAAACGGGGGTTTCCAGGGTAAAACGGACAAATTATAAATAGTTTGGGGGCTTAATGCGCCATGAATCTGCTATGGCAGCATATAGACATATTGTTCTATCAAACACAACAGTTCTTTTGGCTTAAAATACAGCAGTTTCTTTTAAAGAGTGCAAGAGCAGAAACTGCTTTTTCAGTCTTGTCCGTGTTTTCCGTCATATTTTTTTTTTTTTTTTTTTTAAGGTACGTGTACTTATTTAACCCTCCAGTGATATATATGCTAAGTATTTTTTTTATTTTACTGCCAGTGTTGACGCAATTCCTATTAAGAAAAACAGGCAAGAAGGACACGTCTTGAAAATATTGTGAACTTTTATTTCTGAACTGAGCAGTTGACAAAACAATTCAAAACTTCCAACCTTTTTGAAATCCTTCTCGTCACTATAGGAGCAACATCATTAATTTCGGGGGTGGGGCGGCTTGAACGGCGTGTGGCATCGTTAATAAATTGGCACATTCGTTGGAAGAAAGACATTGGGGTCGGGGACAATTTCGTATGTGAGCATTTGGTAGAAGACATTTTTTTCTCCAGTGTTAAGTGCTACCTTTAATTGCAACACCAACTATGCTTCTGTAAACATGGACTTTAGTTTCAATTGATCTAATCCGATAGTTGTCGGGACAGAACGGGTTTGACGATCAGGAATGGATGCAAGTCATAAGGCATTTGGTAGTTTCCTGACTCTAGAAGATGGTAGAGGGGGACAAAATAAACAGGCGCTCCAATTCCAGATACAATTTACAAAAGAGTTTTCCAAGGCTAACGGTTCTGATCAGAGCAACGCTTAACCGGTACCAAAAAGAACGCAATAATAAATACATAAATAAGATCATAGAAGCATTCTGTAAAACCCGACGCTCGAAAGGGGGTTGAGGTTTACGCCGCTCACAGACAACACGTAGTGTATCATCATCCTCATCATGCATGAATGGCCAGATGGTCATATGACCCGGCTGCTACATCGACCGGTGAAGAGATGTTGCATAAAAACGTCGCGAGAGAGGAAGCGAAGCCACGTACGCCACGAGAATATCCAAAACGTCCACAAAGCGCACTAAAAAAAAATGGCACTAGATAAACGGCTTGATCTTTAAATTTCATAACGTTTGCTTTGGTTGTCGTCATGAGACCAACCAGTCAGCTCAAATGTTTGGGTTGTTTTAACCAAATGACTTTTTTACAGGATTATTAACTGCGTAAGAAAATATAAACCAAATTGGCTACATGAGCAACCTTTGACTACACACAGCAAAGATTGACTTTTTTCCAAATGAATTCACATCGAATCCAACACACTTTTACCGTAGACCGAAGCCTGACTGCGTGTTAAAAGGCTGAGAGCTTAGCTAAATCGTGTATTTTGTTCTTTTTGATCAGCTTCACAAATTTTAGTTACAGCTACGAAAACCACAAAAACAAGCAAAAATGTGGTTGAGGCCCACCGTGAAGCCGTTATAGCCTCCATTTTGTGGATGAAAAGATGAAACGCCGTCAAAAAAAGGACTCGTGGAGGTTTTTATTTTCCGTTTCAAGCTCGGCGAGGTCTGGGTGTTCTTTTTCTTTTACCACTAGCCACTGCGGTAGCTGCCGTCTCCTGTGCGCTGTGCTCGCGCTAGCACCATCTCGTGAGATACTCGCTTGCGGTCCTTGGCGAGCCCCAGGAAGCACATGAAGTCGATGAAGCAGGTGGTCAGGTTTAACTTGCAGCCGAACTCGCTTGTAGCGTAGTCAAATGGGAATGTGTGGTGGTAGTTGTGGAATCCTTCACCTGAATCAAATTAAAGTAACATCTATTAACTTCTCACGATTCACGCAATTAGCTACTGTTAGCTTGCGTAGTTTAGCTACTGTTAGCCAGAGGTGGGTAGTGAGTGACCAGTGTTGATAATCTTACTTTAAAAAAGTAATTACTTACAAATTACTTATCCCAAAAAGTAATTGGATTAATAACCCAGTTGCCTGATTGTAAAAGTAATTTGTTACTCAGCAAAGTAACTGACGTTGCTTTTCATGTTTTGCACGTTATTACACATTCTATAACATCTTTCACATCAAAAATGTTTATATAAACTGATTGAACTGATTTTTTTCCTTCAAAAAAAAAAAAGTAGGTCAAACTTTTTCGTAATGTTTTTTTTAAATTTCACTAGGGCTGTCAAAATTATCGCGTTAACGTGCGGTAATTAATTTTTTTGATTAATCACGTTAAAATATTTGACGCAATTAACGCACATGCCCCGCTCAGACAGATTTAAATGACAGTACAGTGAAATGCCCACTTGTTAATTGTGTTTTATGGAGTTTTGCCGCCCTCTGCTGGCGCTTGGGTGCGACTGATTTTATAGGCTTCAGCACCCATGAGCATTGTGTAAGTAATTATTGACATCAACAATGGCGGGCTACTAGTTTATTTTTTGATTGAAAATTTTACAAATTTTATATAAACGAAAACAGGGGTTTTAAAATTTCTATAACTTGTACTAACATTTATCTTTTAAGAACTACAAGTCTTTCTATCCATGGATCGCTTTAACAGAATGTTAATAATGTTAATGCCATCTTGTTATAATAAACAAATACTATAATAATAAATATATTAAATATAAATAATAAATTGAATGTATATATCCATCTTGTGTCTTATCTTTCCATTCCAACAATTTACAGAAAAATATGGCATATTTTATAGATGATTAATTGCGATTAATTACGATTAATTAATTTTTAAGCTGTAATTAACTCGATAAAAAATTTGAATCGTTTGACAGCCCCAAATTTCACCTAAATAAGAGTGTAGCGTTAAACTAACTTTCAAATGCTGTGAGGAAAAAAAACTTTTTTGTTTTTCCTGTTGTACTGAACCATGACTTGTGTGTATCGTCACACCCCTAATACTGTAAATATTGATATATTTTTCAATATGCAGGTGAGGCTCTGATATCCTGCCTTTTCTATATTTTCTCTAGTTTTTTTTTTTATATCACACAAGCTTCATGGATACGCCATTCAAGAAAAGTTTAGGGCAAGTGACTTTTTGGTAATAAAAAAAAAATTTTAGCAACAATGACAACGCCAACTTGATGATAATGCACACTCAGCAGGAAAATAGTACCGTAATTTTCGCACTATGAGCCGCTACTTTTTTCCTTCATTTCAAATCCTGCAGCTTAATAGTCCAAATTTGTTGATTTATTTGTGTTAATAGGTAACACTTTAATTGACAGCGGCGTCATAAGACCGTCATAATTATGACACTATCATGGGCATTACTGAATGCTTATGACAGATGTCATTAAGTGTCACCCAGCAAATTATGTCGATAACTCCATTTATGTCCAGCTTGGTGAGATAATTTGCTGGATAACACTAAATGACATATGTTATAAGCATTCATTAATGCCCATGACAGTGTTATGTCATAATGTTGATCGTCTAATGACAGTCTAATGATGCCACTGTCAAAGTGTTACCAAATACCAAAACTAGCAATTAATGAAACAACTAGAACGGTAACTGAAGAAATAGTTAGCACAGAATACGAATTTTGATTGTTACATCTGGAGCTCTGCAATGCATGCTAAGAGGCATGCTGTCAACACGTGTTGACAGCAAGTGGCAGCAAAGGTTGACTGTCTCCCCATGGGAAGCAGTGATGGCCAAAGCTTTGCAGCCAATTTGTTCAAAGCTTTATGGTGGTTCATTTGGTCTTATGACAGTTTTATGATGCCGCTGGGAAGTAAAGTGTTACCGGTTAATATCTTTTGGTGTAAATATCCATAATACAGTGAGGACAGCTGCGGCTTATAGTCCAGTGTGGGTTAGCTGTGAACAAATTCTGTTTTCATGTCAAATTTGTTGGTTGGCGGCTTATAGTCAGGTGTACCTTGCAAGAATTACGGTACATAATTTTTAATTAATTGTACATTTGTAAACGTACGTGAAAAAAAAGAAGATGCTCGAGTGTTTAAGATGACGTTTGCACGCTAAATGCTAATGAGAACGTGAATGCTCTTTGCAACGGTGTCACCACCCCCTTCCCTCCTCCCGCTCTGCTCTCTCCCAGGAAGCTATGACGAAATCAGACAACACGCGCTTCATTCAACCAAATTGTATTCATGCGCCCCTTCAAATCCTCGGTAACGGCATTGCAAAGATGGAAAAAGTAATTCATTAGATTACGCACTACTGAAAAAAATAACACAGTTATTCACAACACTGGTGGTAGTGCGTTACATTTACTCGAGTACACCTAAAATTATACAGTAATTGTGTGCCAGAGGTGGGGAGTAACGCGTTACATTTACCCCATTACATTAACAGAAAAATGTATTTCTAAGACTAGTTTTACAAAGCCATACTTTTTACTTTTACCTGAGTAGATTTGTAAAAAAGAAACACTACTCTTACTCCAGTACTTTGGGCTACACTAGTCATTACATTTTTCCTCTTTATTCTACATAGTCGAGTTTACTTTTTTCCCCCCAGTGATGCCAACAGTAGCTCCACCAGTTTCACCAATGAGACGTCGCAACAATAATCACATGACTCCATTATACCAGTCAGACTCAAGCTTTCCGTTCTATGATCACGCCGGCCTGTTCAATCACCTGCCGTCTTTAAAGCACAGTAAAAAAATGTATTTTGCATAGAGCGCTGCTGTCATCATGACTGGAAAGCGCGGATTTTAATCTTTCCTCGTTTTTATTTTGCACCGATTGACCACGGAAAACCGGAGATGTAATTCTTTTAGTTCCTTAATAAGAAATATTGTTTTCTCCACTCATGCTCTGGACCAGGGGTCCCCAAACTTTTTCCTGTGAGGGCCACATAACTTTTCCCTTCTCTGATGAGGGGCCGGGGTCAGTTTGTAATAGAAAAAGTGTGACAATTGCAGGAGTGCCTAAATGTAAAAATGTATTGTTTTTAAGAAAGCCAAAATCAAATAACCCTTTCTGGATTCTTCACGGAACAAAAGTGAATAAAATAAAAATTATAATATAATAATAATAATAAAATAGATAATATCCAAATAACCCTCTCTGATTTCTCCACAGAAAAGGCCAGGAAATAAATAACACTAATGAGAAAAAAAAATTCAAAATGCTCTCTGGTATTGTTCAGGGGGCCGGACCAGATGTGGAGGCAGGCCGTATTCGGCCCGGGGGCCGTAGTTTGGGGACCCCTGCTCTGGATGAATAATGCTTGATATTTGTTTTTTTTTTTGTCTCTTTTTTTTTGCATTTTAGTTTTATGTGGTTCTGTAATTTGTTATAGTACAGTATAATAATAACAGTTTATATCGATAACTTTGTGCTGAGAAAAAAAATACCATTGTTTAAAGAAAGAGATTTTAATCTTTCCTAATTTTTATTTTGCACCGATTGACCACGGAAAACCGGAGATGTAATTCTTTTAGTTTTTTAATAAGAAATATGTTTTCTTCACTCATATTCTGGACGAATATACTTCTGTACAGTATAATAATAACAGCTTATATCGATAACTTTGTGCTGAGCAAAAAAATACCATTGTTTAAAAAAAAATCAAACATTTTAAGATGTTACTCACAATGTTACTCAATTACTTGAGTATTCATTTCTCTTTTTATTTGAACAAGAGTACATTTTTTTGGTGACTACTTTTACTTTTGTATTATTATTTTGAAGTAACGCCAGTCATACTTGAGTAAAACCTTTGGCTACTCCAGGGGTCCCCAACCTATTCCACTAAGGCACACTGTGGGTGCAGGATTTCATTCTTACCAAACAAGATGACAACACTTTTTCCCCAATCTGGTGTTTTACAAGTGCAATCAGTTGATTGCAGTCAGGTGTGGCTTGTTTTAGCAGAAGCCTCATTGGTTCAACTGTCTCTGCTGGATCGGCTGGAACAAAAACCAGGACCCACAGTGTGCCTTGAGGACTGGGTTGAAAACCCCTGGGCTACTCTATACCCACCTCTGCTGTTAGCTTGTGTGGTTTAGCTCCTGTTAGCTTGGTTATGCCATACCTATAGCGCTGAATGTGACAAACTTGTTCTCGCGAGGGTTGATGCTCTGGTCGTACGGCCGGTTGCCCCACATGTGAGCGGCACTGTTGACCAGCCAGGTGGCGTTGAGCACCAGTGTGTAGCGCAGAAGCGCTGGCACAAAGTAGGCCACCCACAGGGACTCGCCCCAGAAGTACCAAGGCACGAACATGGGCACGAAGAAGCACATGAGCAGCACCGACAGCTTGTAGTGCCTGGGATGGAGGGCAGTGAATCGTAAAAACAATGCCAGGATGCTTGCATTACCTTGTTAAACCGGAACGGCAGCATGAAGCCATGGCTTTATTTGTATTGTTAATAAACTTCTTTACTTAAGCAGTTTAGAAAAATGGAGCACATTGCAAAAAAAAAGTACAATTACAAACATTGGCTTCAGGCACTTTGAAGCAGTATGTCCTAAAATTCTTAAACATGTTGTTCTTAGCCAAGTGGCAATAAAAAGTCCCACCAAAGTTTTACTCACTTCCTCTGAAACATGACCACCTTGTCAGCCAGCAGGTCATGAAGCTCTAGCTTGCGTCCCTTTTCGATGACGTCAGGGTGTTTGCGCACCAGCAGCCAGCCGATGTGGGCGAAAAAGAAGCCGCGCACGGCGTTGTGCGGGTCAGCGTCCGTCTCAGAGTACTTGTGGTGGACTCTGTGGTCGCGGGCCCACTCGTAAATATCATTCTGCCAGGTCAGAAAAGATTATTTGGGATTAGTCGTCTAAATGTGACTGTGTTAAAGATAAGAGTCCATTTTCTCTTGTTACCTGGAAGGACATGGAGTTGGCTACAGCCAGAAAAATCCTTAAAGGTAGAGTGGCCTTGTAGGACCTGTGACTCCATAGGCGGTGAGCGCCTGCCGTTACTCCTAAAGCACTTATCAAAAAGCAAAGCACGGCTGAGGAAAAAGAAAAACACAAACACACAATCAAAAAACTTCAGGCAATTATGGACATATTCACATCGCAGGGAGGTTTTACTGTTCCCTTAATTCTGCTATTTACTTCCAGTAGCAAGGATTCACTGTTTTGAACCTTATATAAAAGTTAGAACAGTGTTTCACAAGCAACTGAATAAGCGACGAGTCAAGGCATGTAGCACAGTGGTGTGACCTGAGTCATACGAGCACATGATCACTGACCGACCACTTTGCATTTGTTTATTCATACGCAGCTTATTCAACGTTCACGTGGACACGATCAGGTTACGGCGCGACAATTTTTATTTTATCAATACAGAGTTTGTTGTTTCCAACGCCTTCTGTAGTTGGACACGCATTCTTGATGATGCACATAAGCACAGATAACGTTAGCAATTTAGCAATTTGTCACTTTATTTTACCTCAGGTCCTTAGTAACTACCGTCACTTTTCAGACAACTCGCGTTCTGAGATTAATATGGCATCATCAAAGACAGCAACCCAATTTCAGCACTTCAGAATGGTCACAAATTTGTAGAAATAACAGACGGACAGTATTTTGGGGGAAAATATGACATTGACATTTGGGCACATGAGACTTTGACCTACGTACTAAGCTGTTATATTTTCTATCCAGCAAGAAGGCAATCAAAAAAGAGATTAGTGAAACAAAGGCAGTCATAAAGAGACTACAGCTGTACCGACTAGTCGACGTAGTCGACATCAATTACATGAAGGGTTAAAAAAAATATGTGCGTGGAAAGTTGAGAATGTCGGACGCTAGGCATGCAAGCAGGGAAAGTGGCATAAAGCCAAAAAAGCGCACCAGAGTGGCCAAAACATTGACTTATTTCAACGAAACAAAGGAGGGTACACTGTTGTGTCCTGTATCTTCAATGCCAAGCTTGGCTGCACGTCGGCCGAGAATGAACACGTAAAGCGCCGTCACCCAGTTGTAATTTTGGAAGACGACAGGAGACAACAAGCTGGCAGATCATAAGTCCTCCATCTAACTAACCAACGACATGTTTTATTGAAATTGCTAAGCCTGTCACGATATGCAATGAGTCCATTTATAGCTCGGTAAATAAAAATGAGGGTGGTAATTTTCACGGTTGTGTTTTATCGCCGCATGCGTACTTGCGTGCATACATTTGTGCGTGCGTGTTGATGGCATATGAAACTCCAGTTCTTTCATAGATGTTTACTAGTCATCGACACACCATACTATTAAAGATCAGACATAGAAAATAAGGAAACACATCTATATTAAACACTGTAAACGTTAGCATTGCTACATTGAGGCTAATGGGGAAAAAGACAACCTACTTTAGCCTGCTATAAAACATTGTCAGTCTTCTCCAAAATGCAGACTTGCGTGAAAAATTGCTGGTTAAAAGAATTTGCAAATGAAAAAAATGGGGGAAAAAAATCTTACACTACCTGCAATGACAAAAAGTGTGTTTTTTTCCCGGAGTGTAAAGCTTACGGTTAGCGGTTTAACGAACGTACTTCCGGTGAACATTTCAAAATAAAATAAAATAACGACTTCTGGAGTTAATCCCCACATACTTCAAAATTCAGATTCTGAACTAAGATTAGCTTTAAAATGACACCCTTTATAAAAAATATATCATACTACTATAGTAATATACTATAATATTAATGCTATATATTTTTTAAGAACTGTTTTGAATCATGTTGGAAAGGCAAAGTCAGTGTTCTGAATCTGTTTACATTCTATTCTTTTGCATTAATGGTATCAGCATTTGACCTCATTGTTTATTTGTGATTTATTATGGTTATTTACGTGTTTATTTGTACTTTAAAAAGGATTTAAGTGTTCCAAACGGTTTTTGTGAATTAATAAGTATCAACAAAAATTTCATTGCTAAATTAGTGAAAAAAATATATACAGTATATGGCAGAAAACACTCAGGTGACTTGAAGTTCCTCTCTGAGACCCTCAATTTGGCCAAGTTTCAAAATTGTCCGAAATGCATGTGTGATACATCATTGGAAAGCTTAAAATCTCAATTTTCAGGGGGAACAAAAATTTTGAACAGGAAGGCATTTTTAAAAAAAATACATTTTAAACAGCAAAACCCCAATTGGAGGCGAGAGCATGCGAGAGCAGAATTAAAGACGCCACGATTTTAACCAGATATTATCACGCAATTACCTTGTTTCGATCCAAAAACTCCATGTAGCATGTATCACCAAGTGTCAAGACACAGCTGTGGATGGCCACAGCCGGACTTTTTTCCTTTTTTTTTTTTATGGGTGAAACATGGTTATATAACAAGGGTCGCGATGCAGAAATCGCAGACAACAAGGAGTGGTTGAGATTTTCTTTTTCATATAGTTACCCTTTTAAACGTTATTTTTCAATTTTTTTTTTTTTTGTTTGGATCGATTATTTATCATCTAACATATCGGGGGAAATGCGACATTAACAAAAAAAAATACAATTAAGCGATTGTTATGAGGTAGATATCCGTGACTTTTTTGCAGACGCCAAATTTTTCATTGTGACGTAATTCGTTTAAAGGTTTAAAATATGCGAGTGAATAATTTTTTTAAGACGTTTTTTTTTTTTAAAACTAAAATTTAGACATCAATTAATGATTCAAAGCTAAAAATGACATTTTGAATAATACATATAATTACTTACTTTCTTTTTATGGCTAGGTTGTAACAAAAGCGATTGTGCGACGTCTGTAAACGGGCGTTTTTTAGGGTAAAACGGACTAATTAAAAATAGTTTGGAGGCTTAGTGTGCCATGAATCTGCTATGGCAGCATATAGACATATTGTTCTATCAAACACAACAGTTCTTTTGGCTTAAAATACATCACTTTATTTTAAAGAGGGGTGCAAGAGCAGAAACTGCTTTTTCAGTCTTGTCTGTGTTTTCCGCCATATATTAGATTAGTCGACTAATTGTAAAAATAGTCGGCTGACTAATCGGAGACACTAGTGAAACGATGATCTAAGCCTTGCTGTGATAGCTTTGATGTCGTTGTGACATCATGAAATTGTGCTGGACTTTGGGTAATCTATTCAAACATGAGTGTGCCTTTTTTAAATCATGAAAGACAAGTCTTAGAAATGTTAGTACTTTCCTCGTTGGTCCCGGAGTGACTTTTTTATTTACACTAGGTTGGTGGTTTAGACCAGTTCTGCCCCCAGATACATGGACAAGTTCCTGTATTCACCAAGAATTCTGCAACATTTATTACACCTTTCTGATTTGACATCAATTCATGAAATATCTTAACAAGCTTCACTTGTTCAAACATTGAGAATGGTTCAGAAAGACCAAAGTCTGACCTTGAAGTTCGCCTCATTTCCTTTGGACAACACAAATTATGGCTTCCTCACTTAAAAGTTAAAAGCTTTTGGCCTTGACTGTCATTAAACTATATGTTGACACACACACAAAAAGAGACTTCAAGTTTACATTGTATCCTAAGGGCGAGTCAAGAAAACCTTTGAAACTTTTTATTAAGACCCTTAATGACAAATGTAACAGATTCTATTTAAAAAATGTATTTTTTTAAAGATGAATAGTATGACTTGCTCACCATTTTGAAACAAAGAGCACCTACGAAGTTTGAAGGGTTACTAGTTTAATATACACTTCTGAGGCTGCTTCAGGTTCAACGACATTTATCGGTATACTTTACTTACTTGATTAATCAATGAATTTTAACACACTTCGTGATAACGTTCGTTAATCTCTCAGCTATTTTTAAATGTTATTAATCAGATTTTCTAAAACCTATTTTTTATTTTTATTTTTTTCCATTTTCCACATCTTTGTTCCAAATCATTCTCTGTGATTGGCTGGAAATCTTTCTTTCAGGTTTACAACGCTTCCTGTCCAATTTTGTTTCAACGATTTTCGTCAACGATGACGATAACGAAAATATTTTGTCAACGAACACTTTTTTCATGACGATGACGAGCTAAAATCGTGTTTTGGGAGACTAAAACGTAGCGAGCCTTTTGTCAGTTTTCGTCTGACGAGACGAGAACGAGATGAAAATGCGCAATACTTTACGTCACATGTTCCCTCCTCCTGCTCTTTGTTGGTCAGGCAGTGCACTGGAGTTGCTCATTTTAGGCCTCCAAGTGTTATTAACGTTAACGATGATTGACAGGCGTTTAATGTTTGATCTTGCCACAGATGCTTGGAAGCCGAAGCTTCAAAGCGCTGTGTGAGGCAATCATCGTTTAACTTGTTAAACAGTTGCTGTGGCAACTCAATGTGTGTAAATGAGCAGCTGGAGCGGATTTGAGTGGACTCACTTAATGACGGATTTAATAAAGACAATCATTTTTCTACTTTATTCTTGTTTAAAAATAATTTGGTGGGACAGTTTAAAAAATAAACATACATAGGTTGTTTCAGTTTTAAGTATACTTTTGAGAAAAAAGTGAAAAAAATATGTCTTATATGTATGTCTTTCTAAGTTACTGTGGCAACTCTGTGTGTAAATGAGCAGCTTGAGCGGATTTGAGTGGACTCACTCAATGAAGCGTTTAATAAAGAAGCATTTTTCTACTTTATTCTTGTTTAAAAGTAATTCGGTGGGACAGTTTAAAAGATAAATATACATAGGTTGTTTATGTTTTAATTATACTTTGAGAAAAAAGTGAAAAAATATGTCCTATAAGTCTTTCCAATGCTAAAGCTGAATAAATACATTGAACACACAAAAAGAAAAAAATATATATTTTGGGGGGGCGCGTAGGGCGCTACTTCGCCGTTTTTCTTTTATCGTGACGGGTTCTGGTCCACCTTAACCGCGAAAAACGAGGGATCACTGTATCGACAAATATTGGGAGTCCAAATATACAATATACAACAAACTGATCATCAAAGCAAACCTAAGGACAAATTTCCAGCTGTCATTAGTTCCTAAGTATGAGGTAACTAATAAGGCTCTTTGTTTGACATCAAAGTTGAGAGACCAGTTAAGTGTTTTAACGGGTAATTATGGTCTACAGTTTGTTTAATTACAAGTTCTACTAATTCTCATGTTTGAATTAGGTTGAAACTGCCATAAAATTAAAACAAGCCTTTTAACTCTTTCATGCACTCATTCGATTATTTGCTGCCATTGACAGCTAAACGTCCAATTCATTTTGCTGGAGAAGAGTGAATAAAATTATTGCTCATATTTAAGTTATTTAACTACCAAACATGGTCATTTGGTCTATAAAAAGTTAAAGGTCTTAAGTGTCAACTTTTGAATAGCTGTCCACAGTAGTGACCACTTCATATTTTAACACATATTATGATCTCTGGCTTTGTACCACATAATGTAAGTCTCCAGTCAGGCACATTTTCACCATTAAACCGAGTTTTATTCTCTGTATGTGTCATACCGGTGTGAGGAATGGACGCAGACATGACGGGAAGGCCATATGGCAGAGACAGGACTTACACCAGAGCAGCGTAGCGAGCGCGGCGGTGCGGATGAGGAGGACGCCGTACATGGCGCCTATATGCAACAGGGTCATGAGGATAACGTTCCTCCACACGACGATCCTGGGCGGCTTGGGGCCTTGCTTCTCCTGGTACGTGTGATCGAACGCGTCTTCACTGCAGGAGGCCTCCATCGGAAATCCGTTGCTGGATGCGGGTGGTTGTTGCTTCTCTTTTATCTCCTCCGCCTCCGTCATCGCGTCTGGTTTTTAGGCTGGATAAATGCTTTTCCGCCCCGCCGTTGAGATAGAAAAAGACAACAGTTAGAACGGCTGCTATTCCGATGGAGGAAAAAAAGAGGCGACTGATACGGTGATGCTCTGCCACTCGGTGGCGTTGCGTAACGTCTATGTGACAGGTTCGTCGGGAACGGAGGTGGACAACAAAAGTTGTACAACTCACCAGACGCGGTATTAAAGAGGCCTTCGAGGCTGTGATTTAGCCAGCGTTAGCGTTGTTGCAAACTGAAATAAAAGAGGAGAGAGAGAGAAGTGTGTCGCATCAAAACCAAAAGGGATGGGGAAGCGCGAGGTGCCTTTGCGGCTCGCCGGCCAATCGGCGCGCAGCTCCCGCCCACTTGACGCTTTCCGATTGGCTGCCGGCCTATCTGCTGTTCGCCACCTCTTCTTCGCGCTCCATCCAGATGTGTGATTGAGCTGCTCTGCCCCCTCATACACACCCTTTTTTTTGTCAACCAGGGCCATTTTTGGTCATTTATAAAAGATATTAGCAATCATTATATATATTTTTTCTAATAATTATTATTTATATAATTATACATACATTTATAAATTAATGAATAAAAGGTAAATTGATCAATATAAAATGACTAAGAACAGAAATACTCTCGGTTACGGCCCCAAGTAACACTCTAAAGTTGTTGTTTTTTTCCCCATAATACTGTATATAACTCAAATTTAACTTTTGTGCGAGCAAAACATCTAAATAACCCCGAAACACAGTGTATAATTAACTTGCAAAATATACAAAGTATACACTGCTCAAAAAAATATAGATGATTTTTTTTTTTTTTTTTTTTTAATACTTTGTTTTTTCAATAGTTGAATGTGTTGGGAGGTCATTCAGGCACACGAAAGCCACACGCACACTACTGAGCCTCATTTTGACTTGTTCAAAGGACATTACATCAAAGTTGCATCAGCCTGTAGTGTGTTTTACCACCTTAATTTTGAGTATAAATCCTAATCCAGACCTCCATGGGTTTATACATTTGATTTTCACTGATCATTTTTGTGTGATTTCGTTGTCAGCACATTCATCTATGTGTTACTTTAGTTTACATTATTTTTTTAGAATTATATACCTCTTGACATTGTTTATATTCAAGCCTCGGTTCAAACTCAGTTGTTGTTGAGGCTTTTGAAAGCTTAGGTTAAAAGAAATTCTAAATATCCATCCTCAGCTGTAGTTTTGGCTAAGCAAAGCAAAGGACCGTCACTCAGGTGCTTGTCACATGATCTGTTTCAAAAATAATTTCGACCCATTATGAAATACTTTGCAGGATTCTTATTCATTTCATTCTTTTTTGTTGTTTGTTGTATTGCTTTACGGTCAATTGCATGCAAGGATATTTTCGGCCACTGGGGGGACACTGCCCCTCCTGCCCCCCTCAAACTCCGCGTATGCTCATAGCAGGCCATCGAAGGTGATAGATGTCCGATTCATTTAAATTGGGAGGATTTGCCGTACATGGTCATTTTCAGTCCCACAGACAGTGCTAGGCGTTGCCCCTCCCAGTCAAAATGGATCGGACGTCTCGCGCATTCACTGGCAGCCAAAGAGTTAAATGAGTGGACTTAAAGATATACATATATATATATATATATATTTTTTTTTTTTTTTTTTGTACGTTCACGGCGTGGACATTAGCGATGTTAGGGAAACAGTACATACATGATGTGATCAGATTTTAGATAAAAATACTGTATATTTTATTTGAATTTATATATTTATTAGTATTTTTTGTAATCTTTGAGGGGTGCTAGAGCCTCACCTTTGAGCAGGAGACAGAGTTACACCCTAAACTTGTTGCCAGTCAATCACGGCAAAAACCGACAAACAATAATTCACATTGTTCTGAAAGTGAAGGGCAGTTCCTATCATTTTCAATTTTGCTCATTTTGTTCATTGGATTCACATTTTAATTATCAGTATTAATTTTTGCTCATTTGATATTTTTTCTTATTATGTGTATTACTTTTTTATAGTTTTGGTGTTCTTTCCAAGAAACCTACCGCCCTAGGCTTGAACTTCAAGTTGAGCATTAAATACTGATATGTTAAAAATTTGCAAATGTGTAGTCACAATTCTGGATAAGATCAAATAAATTTCTTCAATAAAGGTTGCAAGGTCACCCTGAAATGTCACCAATTTCTGGAAATAAATACAATAACAAAACACCCTTTGACCTACATTTTTAAAGAAGCTATTTGTCTCCCTCTAGAGGGCAACTTCCACTAGCATCCCCATCACTCAACCTTGGCTAACGGCGCTAGCCCATTTCTTGAAGTCACTTGCTCCATGAATATATTAGAGGCTGGTTAACAAAAAGACGTCCTCTCTGCAAGCTGCGTTTACCGGCATCAGCATCCGCATGACGTCAACGCACGCTTTTATCGACTTCCGGTGCTGCTGCTAACCAAACCGAGGTCCACCACCATGGAGGTGAACCGGGATGAGGCGGAGCGGTGCGTCGACATCGCCGCCGCGGCGTTGAGCAGCGAGCAACCGGACAAAGCGAGGAGATTCCTGGAGAAAGCCCAGAGGCTGTTCCCCACCGAGAAGGCGAGGGGTGAGTCCATATTGACCACATATTGGCACTTGAACGCATCACCTGCTTTCTGCATGCATGTGAGTGAGTGTGCATACAGTATGATGTACAGTAGTACAGTATGTAAGCAAGGGTGTTGGGGTAGTTGGAACACGGCAAACTGGCCCAGGACAGACGCCATCACTAAGCAGTGAGACATCTTCAATAAAAATAATTACATATTTTGAAATGAATTCATTTACAGTTTGGGGAAGTTGGAGTGAAGCCCTGTTAAGTCATTTTTATGATTTTTCAATATACTGTATATGAAATATTTTTTAAGATAAGTGTGAAATGCTGAGAACGATATAGTGCTAAAGGGCTGAGGTATACC
Source organism: Corythoichthys intestinalis (assembly GCF_030265065.1). Classification (NCBI taxonomy): domain Eukaryota; kingdom Metazoa; phylum Chordata; class Actinopteri; order Syngnathiformes; family Syngnathidae; genus Corythoichthys; species Corythoichthys intestinalis. Next base: position 17,190,760 of record NC_080415.1, on the reverse strand, counting down.
AATGAATTTTTCAATGAGTTTTTAACAAGAGCGTAGGTTTGGTCTCAGTGTTGGAAGGGACCACATAACCTTAATCATAACCTGCATGTACACATGTTGCTGGAGATGGAACATTAATAAAACTAAAAAGATTGGGTGAACGACGGTCAGGGCTACATTTCTCTCCAATAAGAACCTAATTAATTAAAGATGTCCCGATCGATCGGCATCCCGGGTCCGATCACGACATTTTCAAAGTATCGGAATCGGCAAAAAAATATCAGACATGCCTTGTTTTAATATATAAATATATTTTATTGAAATCGTTTTCTAATTGTATTTAACGTTACAGACAAAATGTCTTACACTCATCCAGAGTAGTTTTGGCTTAAAGTAGGGCTATCAACTTTATTGCGTTAACATCGGTAATTAATATTTTTTAATTAATCACGTTAATTAATCACGCATGCGCTGCACGACCCATTCACGCATTATCGCGTACATTCTATAAAGGCGCAGTTTACCTATATATAGAGCTTAAAGGCAGCGTATAATTAGCAGAGAGAATTTGGACAGCCTTTGGAGCCTCGTTTTATCTGGCTAAAGCCTTAGAATCTCTCTCTCAGCAATTAAAAATATCGTGAGAGGTAATGTGGGGAAGAAAGGTAGTTGTTGATCATTTTCTTAACACCCTATGTTTTTTCCCAACGCAGAGAAGATATATGAATTGGTGTCCCTACGCACAGTCATGGTTGCACTTTCCATCATGCATTTGGGCAGAACAGTTAAATGGGTGCAGTATCATTTACTGAAAGCTCAACAAAAACACAAAATGGCAATATTTAGTCACAATATACAAAGTCACATTTATCCTTTAAGAATTACAAGTCTTTCTATCCGTGGATCCCTCTCACAGAAAGAATGTTAATAGTGTAAATGCCGTCTTGAGGATTTTTTTTCATAATAAACAAATACAGTACTTACAGTATGTACTGTATGTTAAATGTATATATTCGTCCGAGTTTTATTCATTTTTTTCTTAATGCATTGCCAAAATGTATGTGATCGGGAAAAATTATCGGGAATGATTGGAATTGAATCGGGAGCAGAAAAAAAAGCAATCGGATCGGGAAATATCGGGATCGGCAGATACTCAAACTAAAACGATCGGGATCGGATCGGGAGCAAAAAAACATGATCGGAACAACCCTATAATTAATTGATAGGCTTGATGATTGACGCAAAATAAATCTGTATTGACCTATACTACTATACCCTAACGTTCACACTGCAAATTTACAGTATAACGTCTTAATCTCTTAATTTTTCTTGAATCTAGTCGAATAATTTTCATTTTTGTTTTGAGTTTTAAAGGCTAGTTAACATATTAATGCGTCAGATTCTTCCGCTTACTTTTAGTAAATATTACCATTTGTTCCTATTAAGCCTATACATCTAAAAGTCGGTCATTTTTTACCTAAATCAAGAAAAAATACTTTCAAATAATTTTTTGAACAATATCTAGTCTTGAATTAAGAACATTTCTCTTTCTTTATTTTCTTTAACCTGTCCTGTTCAGCTGCCTGTCACAGAGAATGGAGACCTGAGTGTCCGATTGGTCTAAACAGTTTTAATATATCACATGGGAATGTGACATACTCCCATTGTGATCATTCAACGACAACGTACCTCGTTTATTTGGAAAAAGCAGCGAACAGGAGGGGGACAGAAGAAAAGAAGGAGAGAGAGAGAGAGAGAGAGAAAGAGAGAGAGAGAGAGAGAGAGAGAGAGAGAGAGAGAAGAAGCACAAACAACAACAACAAATACATTGAACGTCAACACAAACTATGAATATGATGTTGGTGCTATCATTAGCTAGTTGTATTATTGAATTAAGAACATTTCTGGCAAACAATTTTTTTAAAGATTAAATATACTTTTTTTTTTTTTACTTAAAATAGGTCTGTTAAGCTTATTTTCAGCTAGCTATTTTATATTATTTCAAGAAATCTGAGTAAATTTTACTTGAAGCACTAGGAGATAATTTCACTTATTTCCAGTAGATTTACACTGAAAACAAGGGAATTAAAAATTTTTTTCTTCAATTTTAAGGAGTTGTGTTTTTGCAGTGCGTATGTGTTGGTTCAGGTGATACACCGTTTGATTCAAACCTTTGTTTTCAAAAACTGCTAAAGAAACATTTTGAAAATTTCCAGAATAAATGCCTGGATTTTAACAGGAAATGTAAATTGCATTATTTGAACACAAATTATATTACCAAACACAAGAAATTAAAGCTTGTTAATTAATTTCTTCAGTATCCAGGAATGCAAAAAAAAAAAAAAACATTTGTCTTAATAACACTCAAAATTGTCTGTCTAAATAAATGAAATACAACAAAAAAACTGAGTCAGGGAATAACAAAAATAAATAAACACAGAGCCTTCTTTCAGGAAAAACACTACTGCTTTTGTCCACAAGCACAGCTAAACTCAACAAAAAAATTTCATGGTCATTCATTTGATCTTAGACAGTCTTATGATGCCACTGTCAAAGTTTTATTGATTAATATTTTTTGGTGTAAATATCCCATAATACTGTGAGGACAGCTGCGGCTTATAGTCCAGTGCGGCTTATCTATGAACAAATGCCATTTTCCTGTCAAATTCGGTGGGTGGCGGCTTATAGTCAGGTGCGCCTTATAGCCTGAAAATTACTGTAGGAGTAGTAGCAGTTTGATCGTACAGTGGTACCTCTACTTACGACCGTCTCTACATACAAAATTTACAGGTAATGAACTTACGACACACCTCAACTAGAAAATATTGCCTCTTGTGATGAAATTTCAGGATACGAAACAAAAATGCAGTATGGGTGCTATTCGCAGCTCCCAAAGTTTACTGAATGTAACATATTATAGCTGCTCTGCCATTGGCTTTTTCCTAGCATCTTCCTGGCATCCACTTGGCTAATAATGATCTCTACTATATGTGTACATGTGTATCCCAGTGTCCTCGTCATTCGCCCCTCATGTTCCAATTTTTAGTTTACGATACTACTTTCAGAACCAATTAATGTCGTAAGTAGAGATACCACTGTATTTGGAATTTTGGCAAAAATCGTGGCGCAAATGTATAGATGTTTCATTGTTAGTGTTTGATTTCTTAGTGCTGCTAGATCTCATGTCCAAGAACGGCTTCACACCCAGACAAGACACACATGCGGACCTGAATGGAGATTCAGGACCTCGATTACGACAGAGCCAAAGTGGTGACCAAAGCAGACCTGAAGAGAAACCCGTGGATAAGTCCTACACGGCAGAGCAAGTGGATGCTGTGCGAAGGTATCTGAGATATCTTAAAATGAACAATATGGAATGATTCATAAAGTAAACTGTATAAACCATACATGAATGTAGCTTTAAACACAGTAGGTGCACCGACCGCTACATACTAGCAAGCCAATAAAAATAGTTTATTTCCGAATTTCTGTGTTCCCATTGCAGGATCAAGCAATGCAAAGATTTCTACGAGATCCTCGGCGTGCAGAAGGACGCTTCTGAAGATGAGCTCAAAAGATCTTACCGGAAGTTAGCATTAAAATTTCATCCGGATAAGAATCACGCCCCTGGTGCCACAGAGGCATTTAAAGGTAACGTTTTTGGCTATCTGATTTAAGATCCTTATACCAGTACAGTGATCCCTCGTTTTTCGCGGTTAATAGGGACCAGAACCCGCTGCGATAAAAATATATATATATATTTTTTTTTGTGTGTGTGTGTGTGTTCAATGTATTTATTCAGATTTAGCATTGGAAAGAGATACATATAAGACATGCTTTTTCACTTTTTTTCCCCCAAAGTATAATTTAAAAAAATGTATATATACATTTTTCTCAGGTAACGCGGGCAGGCAGGTGGACCCAAATGCAGGGAGGCGAGGCAGATGAACGATGCAAAAATGATTTAATTACAGCCAACAAAAACAAAGTACAAAACAAAGGCTGTGGTGATCCAAAGAAAGCACAGGGGCAAAGAAAACTGTCACTAACAAAAGACTGCGTTTCAAAAAAAACTTACTTGGAACACAAGGGCTTGGATAGACGAGGAAAAATGCTGACCAGAACGTGGACACGAACATTGACAATGTCACGACAAGGAGTGACAAGAAAGTGGGAGCTTATATACACACACAGACAAGGGTTAACGAAACAACGAGGAACAGGTGGGAGGCACAGGACGCTGCAGGTTGGAGGATACACGAGGAGCAGGCACAACAGGTGAAATCTGGGCAATCGCAGGGACATACTAGGAGGTAACCAACTCAAAACCTAACACATTTTAATAAATGGTTTTTAAGCACTTCAAATTTAATAATTATGATAAGTTTTAAACATGTTACTGTCCCACCGAATTTATTTTTAAAGAACAATAAAGTACTGTACCGCAGTACAAAATGCCTGGCTTTATGAAATGCTTCTGATACCTCCCTTGGCTGTGACTCTTGCAGTGACATGCGGGAATTACAAACTGCTCAGAATCACTTTTAACATGAGGCGTTTATTGCCCCAAATACAACACCACCGGCTGCCTCGAACGTCGCCACACACACACATTCATTCCAGCGCGCGCTTACTTATCCCCCACCCGCACAATGCGCATATAGAGCCTGTTTGTTTAAACGCAGCACTTCATTGAGTGAGTCTACAAATCTTCTCACTTACACATAATAAGTTGTTACTGCAACTGTTTAACAAGTTAAATGATGATTGACGCATGGGGCGCTTTTGAAGCCTGTGACTCTGGCAAGACCAAACACAAACATCTGTCAACATTGTTAACTTTAACAGCCATTCCATAGCACGTGTACTGCCTGTGGGACAAAGAGCAGGGAGAGGGAGCGAGAGTAGGACTAAGCGATCGAGTCGGGACAGCTCATTTGTATTTTTTTTTTTTTCAATGAAAAAAAATACGCGATGGACTGAGGGCTCAAAGTTTGAAGCGCGAAGTAGCAAGGGATCACTGTACATCCTCTCTCCCTGTGTAGAGTATGTATGGGTTCTCTCCTGGTACTTCGGTTTCCTCCCACAATTCCAAAACATGCATGGTAGGTTAATTGAACATTCCAAATTGTCCGTAGGTGTGAGTATGTGCATGGATGGTTGTATGTCTCTACGTGCCCTGCGACTGGCTGGCAACTAGTTCAGGGTGTACTCTGCCTCCTCCCCGCTGTTAGCTGGGATAGGCTCCAGCACCCCTGCGACTCTCATGAGGATAAACAGTTCAGAAGATAAATGAATGAATACCAGTAGATTCTTAATTCAGTACTGTAGTAAAACAATAAGCATACTAGTAGAATGAATGTGCTTACCAGAAATCTTTATTCCCCCCAACTATAAGTGCATCTTCTAGCCTTGTATCATGCTATTAAACAAGTAAACTACAGTGCAGTGCTGTAAGCACATGTAGCACATTAGTAGCCTCACGGATCCCACTAGTAGCACCAAAATGCCAAAGAATAGTTTTGCCTCAATCATAGACTTCACTATAAAATGACAAGACAGCTCCTACGGACACGGCTTCCCATAGGGGGCTGGGCCAGGCTGAGCGTCGTGGAAGCTTTCATTGCGATAAACTCAAACACACGCTGCGTTCTAACCCCTGATTGAGGTGGAAACGTGACGAAAGTTTTAGTGCAGACAAGCAGGCAGGAGTGTCTTGGAGTGATTTGGTCCAGGATTCAAGGTAATTATTATATAAAATAGCTCGATGCATGCACTTTGAAACTTGAAAAAAATTAAATGAATGGAAAAAATTAGCATAACTTTAGCTTGAAATATTTACGTAAAATGAATGATAACTGCCAGGTTTTGTGCTTTTAACCAAGAATCTAGACTGTTTTGCGTTCATATCTATAGCAGTTTTTGGGACTTACGCATTTATTTACAAGAATTTTCAACTTGAAAAGCTCTTTGTTTTTTGATGGCCATGTTGGATTTTGTATGCATACACAATAACTAACTTCTAACTACATTCAAATAATCAGGTAATTTTTGGCCCAAAAAACAGTAATTTAGACATTTCTGTGTCCATACAAAAAAAAAAATCGGATTTTACATGTTTTATTTCATGTAACATTTCAATTTAAAAACGACGAGGGCCAGATAGCTGGCAAGATGTGGTAAGGTAAAAGTGGCATCGGAATTCAACCTAAATAAGTTGTGATTGTACATAAAAAAATACAACATTTGCTGTTGACATACTGTTGAGTAAAATTAAGATGATTCTGCATGCTTTCCTCAAGTATTAAGTTTCTGATGAGAAAATTTGTGATTTTTTTAGCTGTTGAAAACTTATGTCAAAATTGCACTAAATAAAAAAGGATTTAAGTCGCTATTTCAGGCAAAAACTTATATGTTAAATATTGCTATTGACCCTGAAAATACCGGTGATCATTTCTGCATTTGGTGCAGCTAGCGTAAAATCTGAGGATTTAATAGCCTTTTTAAGTTTTCCTATACTTATATAAAAAATAATTAAACGGGATTTTATCAGAGAACGAATTTGAATTTTTTGATGCCGCTCCTCATGGAGACTCATATACTGTATGCCTAAGGTAGGGGCCTGTTTTGGTTTTAGGTCACTAGCGGCTTTGGTTTTGATTTGAAAATATTTTAATTTTAAGTTTTTGAAAATAAGCCGTCTTGTTCCCGTCAACTGATAGTGAAGTCTATTTCTCAACATTAACTTTGTGTTGTCCCACCATTTTCTAAAAATTATACTACTACTTTGCAAAAACATCAATACTGAAGACAGTATTTCTACTCTTCTATCATAATCGTTCTGTATGTAATACAAAAGTGGAAGGCAGAATTATAAAAAAAACAAAAAAACAACATTATTCTTGAGAAACAACCAATAAACTAATGCTACAGGATTGAATATAACTTCTTCTTTTTAATTCATTGAGCAGCTATTGGGAACGCGTACGGTGTGCTGAGCAACGCCAACAAAAGACAACAATACGACACGTGCGGCGAGGAGAGGCGGCATCCAACCAGTCAAGCGAATGCCAACTTTGATGCTGATATTTCACCCGAGGACCTCTTCAACATGTTCTTTGGAGGAGGTTACCCAGCCAGTGCGTCTCATCGCTGTCGCCATTCAAATGCTGTTTACCAATTGTTCATTCAACTTGTATTGTTATTTAGGTAGCAATCATGCATACACAAATGGGAGGATGCGGCACCAGAGGCCCCAAAGAAGAGAACGACAGCGAGATGTAAGTACAGTATTCTTCACAAGTAATGTGCTACAGTAGCCACTAGAAGGCGGTATTGAGTCATGTATATATTAAGCCATATTTTCCCCAATTGAAATCTAAGCACTGTGTTGGATACTGTTCCAGACACTCTAAGAAAGGTGAAAATTTATGATATAAAGAGACCAGATTTTTTAAATAGTTTAGAATGTTATACATTTTTCAAACACAACTTAATTAATGTATTCCTAAAGTTCCATTTGCAGTGTATTCTTGGTTTGCAAGGCAAAAAATGTAGCGACATCCCTTTATTGAACATCAAGATAACTCGTTTTGCCTCAGACTAATGCTGGGATTAGGGCTTCAGCTATCGATTATTTAGTAATTGATTCATCTATCAACTACTTAGGTAATTTGATTAATCGAGTAATCAGATAAGGAACATTTAATGTGTTGCAGAATAAATTTTAGGAGATGTAAAACAAAGGCTTGCTAAGATTGCACTCTCAAAAGAGCATTAAATGCGAATACAAAATAAAATTCCCGAGGGTTTTTTCAAACTATGCAGATTGCACTTTCAGCCGAGCCTCAAACGGTATAAAATAAATGAATGAAGATATAAGTACTAAAGAACACTTGGATAACTTGCATAGCAAAAGTCCGCTCGCTTAAATACTAAAAAATGCTAACTTGTTTTTACAATGCTCTGAACAAATTGTTCAAACACATATTCCCACAAAAAAACAGCTAAATATATCTCTAAACTCAATTACACATAAAAAAACATTAGGTCAAACAAAAACTTACCTTATTTTTGCCTTAACAGGGAGCAGCTGGAGTCAGCCATATTAAATGAGTTATGTCGTATTCACTGTTGCCACAAAAGGACAGGGTATCCACCCAAATCGATAAAAGTAAATGTGAACACTTTTAGAAAAAAACATTACAACGCCATTCTAATTAAACAAATCCTCCAAGCAGCAAAATTTGATTCGAAACCTTTATCATAATCAACTTACTCGAGGTAATCGATTAATCGTTGCAGCACCAGCTGGGATAAACTTTGTTTTTTTTTGTCTGTCAGCAGGGGGGCCTGGCCCTCTTCGTGCAGATCATGCCCATCCTCATCCTTGTTATTGTCTCGGCCCTCAGCCAAATTATGGTCAAAAGTCCAGCGTACAGCCTCAGCTATCGGCCGTGAGTTAAAAACAACAAAGCTTTGCCAAAATGGTCACGTCAAAGCTTCCTCACACTTTATCACGTGACAGGTCAGCGGGCCACACGCAGAAGAGACTGACGGGGAACCTGAAGGTCGTGTATTATGTGGCCGAGAACTTCCCCAGAGACGTCAACGACGAGAATCTGAAGCGATTGGAGGAGACGGTGGAGGATGATTATATCTCCAACCTGCGCAACAACTGCTGGAAAGAGAAACAGCAAAGTACCTAGTGATATTCTGCCAAACCTGCTCACAAAAAAAAACATATTCTATTAAATAATTTGCATTCTCTCCTCTTTAGAAGAAGGCATGCTGTACCGAGCACGCTATTTCGGTGACGCAGATCTATACCAGAGAGCACAGAGGGCTCGGACGCCGAGTTGCGCCAAGTTGTCTGAGATCAGCGCATCTGTACACGGCTGAGGCCACCTCGCCTTCCTTCGTGTTGTTGCAAGCAAGTACTCTTAAGTATCTATGATAGGGGTGTGACAAAATACCGAAATGTTGATATATTGTGATACTTTGTATCCCAAAAGGTTATCGATATGCTCCTGTCACGAATTGAGATATCGTTTTAAAAGGGTGTCAATTAAAAAAAGAAGAAAAAAAAGGCTGCCATTGATGGTGCTCGACGCCCAATCCATTTAGACTTGGAACGTTCGTTTTTTCAAAACCAGAGCATTTAGTCATTCGGTCCGATTTTCGGGGCATTTACAGGTCACTTGCTTTTCATTTTAGGGCATTTACAGGTCATTTCCTGTTGCGTTTGTGTCACTGCCTATTTATTTGGGTGATTCCCAGGTCACTTCCTGTTCCGTAATGAAAAATAAACAGCAAGTGACCTATAAAATACCCCAAAATCAACAGGAAGTAACTGAAAATCAACAGGTAAATGACCTTAAATGGCCCAAAATTACTCATTGCCTGACACTGACTGCCACGGACGGCCATAGATGTTCAATCCGTTTGAAGTGGTTCAAATGGATTGGACGTCTACTAGTGATAAACTCGTTCCAATTCACAGCAGAAGTTAGTTTTTCTGTAAAATCGTTGTATCGCTATATCGTCAGATCATCGTTATCGTGAGCTTTGAATTGCAAATCGGGTCGTATCGAGAGGTACAAAGAGGTTCCCACTCCTAATCAATGAACACCTTATTTTAGATATACCAGTATATTGCAGGGGTGCTCATTGTTTTTTGCTCCAAGATCTACTTTTAAAGGAGACAAACTCCTGCGATCTACCTTAACACCAGAAGGGAGGGGTTTTAAAAAAAATTTTTTATACACATAGTAGGGCTGCAGCTACTGATTATTTTAGTAGTCGATTAATCGATGAACGAATTAGTTCAAATAATCGAGTAATCGGATAAGGAACATGAAAAATTAAAATACCTGAGCTTAGCCTCAATTGGTATAAAAAACAAAAAAAGGATCTATAGACAACAAAAGAACAAATGGCTAACTTGCATAGCAAAAGTCCACTAGCTTAAATGCTATAAAATGCTAACGTTTTTTTTTTTTTGCAATGCTCTTAACAAATGGTTCAGAAATATATTCCCACAAAAAACAGCTAAATATACCTATAAACTAAATTGTGAATACAGTAAAAAACATTAGCTCAAACAGAAACTTAGCTAACGTTGGTCTTAACAGGGAGCAGTTGTATTCAGCCATGTAAAATGAGGCACACCAGAGGGCAGTGTATCCACCCTAATCAATAAAACTAAATGCAAACACTCAAAATAAACCATTACAACGCCACTTTAATTAAACGAATACTCGAAACAATAAAATTTAATTTGAATATTTTTTTCTAATCGAATGCTCGAGTAAATCGATTAATCGTTGCAGCACTAGTACATAGTTATTAATATTGTGTGAGCAACATATGAGGTTATGTTACTCGCACAACATTTTTTTTTTTTTTTATTGATGCCGCGAGCTACCCCCCACTAGCGATGGAATCGACTTAATGGGCACCCCTGCTCTATTGTATAGGTACACAATATTTTGACAGACTGTCATGGTTTGACTTTAGTTCTGTGCCCACGTGTGTCTTGTCCATGTTCTTCCCCATTGATTTCACCTGTTGTGGCCTGCTCCTTGTGTGTTGACCAATCCGCTGCCTCTTGTGTCACCCACCAGTGCCTCATTGTGTCGTTACCCCATGTCTGTATTTAAGATTTCCATGTGCTGTATGTTCTTGTTGCGTCATTGTTGTCCAAGCCCTCATGGTCCTGTTCTTCTGCCAAGTGAGTTTTGATACCCGATATATGTTTCATTCCCTTGCCCTTTTTGTACTTTGTTTTTGGACCTGTGGTTATTGAAGCATTTTTGAGTTCCCTGACACACTCCCTTTTTTCCCTGCGTTTGGGTAACATTGCTGCCACACCATGACAGGAAAAGACACCACCTTGAATAAATGACTCACGTGCACAAGAGCAATGAATGAATTTAAAACTAAATTAAAATATATAATTTAGCCTCAAACATTATTTTAAAAAATGATCTGAGTACAACAAAAGAACAATTGGCTAACTTGCATAGCAAAAGTCCGCTAGCTTAAATGCTATAAAATGCTAGTTTTTTTACAATGCTCTTAGCAAATCAAGCATACATTCCCACAAACAAACTTCTAAATATACTTCTAAACTACATAACGAATGCATAAACAAGCATATTAGCTCAAACAAAAACATACTTTATGTTGGTCCTAACAGGGAGCAGCTGGATTTAGCCATGTTAGATGGGTTATGTCATATTGTCAGTTGCCACTAGAGGGCAATGTATCCACCCAAATCAATAAAACTAAATGCAACACTTTCAAAACAAACCATTACATCGTCACTCTAATTAAACGAATCCTCAAAGCAGCAAAATTTGATTCAAAGCTTTTTTTCTAATTGAATTACTCAAGTTATTCGATTAATCGTTGCAGCACCGGAACAAACGTTCATTCGCTCCTCCCTGTCAAAATGAATTGGACGTCTTTACCGTCAATTGCACTAAGAAATAAGCATTCCTTCCTGTTTAAATGAATTGGAAGTACAGTGATCCCTCGCTATGTCGTGCTTCAAACTTCGCACCCTAAGTCCATCGCGGATTTTTTTTTTCAATTAAAAAACAAATAAATAAATACAGATGAGCCAATCACGTAGTCTCAAAGGTGGGTTATGCTTCTGCGGCAGACCTACGCCATCAAGGCAGACCCGATTTACGACCCTCCGCCGTAGCCTGACGTGCAGCTCCACAAAATTCAGCGTCTTCTGCGTCACCTGCGCCTCAACATTCGTATGATCAACATTTGTTGTTCAATGTTGAGGAGCTGAAGATGCACATTCAAGTGTTCCATCTCCGTTGGCATTGTTGTGTAATCGAAACAAAACTAGAGGAAGTCGACAAGAGTCCCCCAAAACGGTTTAAACACAATGCCACACCCCTCTAGTGGCTTGGCGGTGAATTACAGAGCAACGTGTTCCCTTGCCGCAGAACTATCGAATGCTCATTGACGCCGTAGTCGCTACGCCGTCACCGCAACGCAGAAGCACAACTCAGGGGCCGTTTACATGGCGATTCCGAGAATACGAAAAATGTCAAATTTGCATTTGCATTTGCGTCTCCATTTGAACAATTTCGCGATTCCACATGAAAACGATGTAGTATTCATGCCAGGCCTTAGGGGGCAGTGCAGATTTACTGGGCGACAGAGAATGATGCACTTTGACCCCACCAAGCTCCCTCAGCCCGGAAAAAAATATGCCTGCCCACTCGAAGAAATTTCATTTTTCTTTTGCTCAAAAAGGCACAAAAATTGAAACGTTCAACATATTTAATTTAAAAATATTATTAAAACAATAAATTAAAGCCGACATTCCGCCATATTTGCTGTTTTTAATGTTTAGTAGCACCGCTGCGCACGCCCAATGTGACGTGTACGAGTGCTGACGTTAACGACGCGGTCTCGCACCGCAGGAGCCTTTGATATGCATGCCGAGGAAGCCCCCCTCAACCCCCCCGCAATCAGATTCTTCCACTTTGGAGGCAGGATTCAGAATTTTTCGTCTTCGCTGACACCATATGCACGCGAGGCGAGTCCGCAACTCAGTCATTGCGTCTTTGTGTCGCAGAGTCGCCATGTAAACTGCCCCTCAGGCTTCACTCTCCCCCCTGCTGCTCTTTGTTGGTCAGGCAGAGCACTGGATTTTCTTATTTAAGTTAACGATGATTGACAGACGTTTATTGTTTGCTCTTGCCACAGATGCCTGGAAGCCGAAGCTTCAAAGCGCCGCATGCATCAACATCATTTAACTTGTTAAACAGTGGCAACTCATTGTGTGTAAGTGAGCAGCCTGAGCGGATTTGAGTGGACTCACTCAATGAAGCATTTAATAAAGACAAGCATTTTTCTACTTTATTCTTGTTTGAAAATAATTCGGTGGGACAGTAACATGTTTAAAACTACTCATAATTATTATATTTGAAGTGCTTAACTCATTCACTCCCAGTCATTTTCACCAGTGCAACCCCCTTTGTTCCCAGCCGTTTTACTGGATTTTGACTGAGATTGCAAGGCCCACACAAAATTCTGTTCTATTTCTATATAAACATGGAACCCACCAAAAGAAAGATTAGACTCTCTTCTTTCAGCAGAAAGAAAAGTTAGTTCATATCTTTTTCCATCCTTTAGAAATCAGCATTAGAAAATAGCTTAGTTTCAGCAATTTTCTAATTTCTGATGAAAAAACAGAGAAATTGAGCTTTTTGTAAAAGCATACATTTCAAACATAACTTTGACTTTAACACAGCTATTTTTTGCTTCGTGACATACCAAACATCTGAATAATGTTTTCTTTATGCAAAATAACAGAAACAACAAGACAAATAGAGCTTTTGATAGCAAAGTAACAATTTATTTACACATAACTAACTGAGAGATGACGCTGTTGTGGCTGCGACAGCCGGGGTAAACTTTTCCCTCATCGCCGCTTGTCTCATAAAAATGGATTTTTTTGAGTCTCTGCGGGCTCTGCTCAACGAGCAACACAGACTCAACGGCATCGTCCGCTGCACTGGTGGTCCCGGTCGTTCTGCTCGGTCGTCCAGCGCCTGGCATCATGGGCGTCTTCCCGGTTGTTCTGCTCGGTCGTCCGCCGCCTGGAATCCTGAATGTCCATTCGGTCGTCTTCCGTGTTCTGTTGCATCGGGTTGCGGGTCTTACCAAATGCGCTACTGCCCTCCAGTGGCCAGTTTTATTGCTTTAAAATGGATTTTCAGCTTTGTGCTTTGGAGCTAAGTTGAATCAGAACCCAGAGATGTCTCTTGTGAAAAAAAACGTAAAAGACTTATAAATACGTCTTTGGGACACTGAAACAATTAAAAATAGAACGTATTTATACGGTTTTGGGAGCAAATGAGTTTAAAAAAAAAATTTAACATAAATATGTAGAGGTGTGCATCGGCACTGCCCTCACGATTCGATTCGATTACAATTCGGAGGGCCACGATTCGATTCGATTTGATTCGATTCAGAGGGCCACGATTTGATTCGGTTCGATTCGGCAATGCATCACGATGCATTAAAGCCTGGGATGCATTAAAATGCTAAAGCAAAGCATATTTTTCGTGAATCATGAGGCAACATAAGCGGTCAGACATTAAACAACTTTTTATAGGCTCTTGTGTCATTCGTGGTTGTAGTCAAATGAAAAAAGTAATATATATAAAAAAAATTTTAAAATCACAGCATTTAATTAGTGCTTTGAAACCAGGGCTTTTTTGTCTTATCTCTCTGCTTTCTCGATTGCCACTGCGCAATTGCGCATGTCTGTGACGTTACTCCCATGAGGAAGCAGATTTGGGTTCCTCGTCCCCCCTGCATTGCTTGTACAGTAGCTCCCTCTACAGGTAAACATGAGAATAATAATACAAATGGGGAAACCAAATCCATTGCATCACCAGAAGATTTTTGAACGGACTTATATATTTTAATATGTGCTGAATCGATTCGACTTGTTGCCCGCATCGAATCGCATCGTCCATGGCCCGCATCGGGATGCATCGCCGCATCGATTATTGTTGACACCAGTATAAATATATATATATATATATATATATATATATATATATATATATATATATATATATATATATATATATATATATATATATATATATATATATATATATATAGTGCCCTCCATAATTATTGGCACCCCTGGTTAAGATGTGTTTTTTAGTTTCTAATATTTTTTTTTATTCAAATAATATGGGACCTTAATGGAAAAAAAGAGAAAAATCCAACCTTTAATACATGTGCATTTATTCAGTGGGGAAAAAATCGCACATAAAGAAAGAATTATTTGACATCAAATAATGTGTGTCACAATTATTAGCACCCCTGGTGTTAATACTTTGTACAACCCCCTTTTGCCAACAAAACAAGGTCTGGGGACTGAGATGACCATGGGAGGAGCTTGATTTCGTGTCTGGTGAACCATTTCTGTGTAGATTTGGCCATATGTTTAGGGTCATTGTCTTGCTGAAAGACCCATCGACGACACATCTTCAGCTTTCGGGCAGAGGGCAACAGATTTTGATTTAAAATGTCCTGGGACCAGGCTTCAACTGGGACCGTGTGCTTTGGTCAGATGAGCCCAAAATTGAGCTTTTTGGAACCAAACACTCTAAGTGGGTCTTGCGTGCCACTAAAGATGCGCATGCTGAAAAGCACCTCATACCCACTGTGAAGTATGGGGGTGGGTCAGTGATGCTGTGGGGCTGTTTCGCGTCCAAAGGCCCTGGGAACCTTGTTAGGGTGCATGGCATCATGAATGCTTTGAAATACAAGGACATTTTAAATCAAAATCTGTTGCCCTCTGCCCGAAAGGTGAAGATGGGTCGTCACTGGCTCTTTCAGCAAGATAATGACCCTAAATATATGGCCAAATCTACACAGAAATGGTTCACCAGACACAAAATCAAGCTTGTGAAACATTATAGGAGAAGATTAGGTGCTGTTTTGTTGGCAAAATGGGATTGTACAAAGTATTAACACCGGGGGTGCTAATAATTGTGACACACATTATTTGATGTCAAATAATTATTTCTTTATGTGGGATTTTTCCCCCACTGAATAAATGCACTTGTATTGAAGGTTGGATTTTTCTCTTTTTTTCCATTAAGGTTCCATATTATTTGAATTTAAAAAAATATTAGAAGCTAAAAAACACATCTTAACCAGGGGTGCCAATAATTATGGAGGGCACTGTATTTTTTTATTTTCCTTTGGAAAAAAAAAAGTGAAAAAACATCATCTTATATGTATCTCTTTCCAATGATAAATCTGAATAAATACATTGAACACACACAACTTTTTTTTGTTTGTTTTGGGAGCTGGGCGGACTACTTCGCTGTTTTTCACTGATCACGGTGGATTCTGGTCCCCATTAACCACGAAAAACGAGGGATCACTGTATATCATTGACAATGGCAGAAAGTGAGTGAAAGTTATGAGTTATGCAAGGGTGAAATGAATGATGAAATAAAGGAATCATGGATGGAAGGGTGAAAAAAAGCGAGGAAGGATCCAGGAAAAGATGGGAACCAGGATGGTATGAAAAAAAAGCCGTAAGGAAAGGCTTCATTAGAAACCCAAGTCACTGCTGTGAGAGGAGTAATACATGCCATCCGCATGACTGATTGGTGATTGATTCATGTCCGACAAAAAGATAACAAACTTTGTTATTCGTTATGTTTTTTTTAATTTATTATATTCTTTTGTCCCTTCTAGACTAACCTGTTTGTAAATACTGTCATGAGCTTACCTCCTGAACGCAACAAGACAAAGCAGCTCCTGCTAAACTGGTTTAAAGTGGCGAAGCGTAAGGGTAAGGATTAGCTACAGGATATCAAACTGGACTTCACGGACTGAACCACGGGACTCCTTTTTTGGCTTATGAAATCGATGGAAAAGTTTAAGCATTCTGCTTCAGTTGCACCTTCTGAGTAACCCTTTGAAACTATGCAGTCATCGTGTAAAAACACCAAATGTATCGCCTATTACCTCACACCTGCTGTCATTTCAAATGTTACGAAACACCCTTAGATTTGTGTTTTAGCAATCTCATCTTGACCATATGTGTACATACAGTAGAATGACTGTCATGTGGGTTGGATTGCGGATTTTAAATGGGTCACATATAATCATGGAACGGGGACTCTGAAAGCCCCAACTCAAGCTTAACCCTTACAAATACTTTTATCCCTAACCTTTGACCTCCAACAAACCGCATGCACACGCGCACCATTTCTTCTAGCATCTGTTTGACAGAAAGCGATTCCACGAGAGGGTGCAAATTCCCCATCCGAGCGCCAATGGTTTACGTGCTGTGACGCCAATAGAAAATCACGTAGCATTTTTTCACGTGTTTTGGTTTTAACTAATTTACTGCCATTGACGTCAATTCAGTGGCAATAAATGAGTCAACGCGTGTTTCTCCAGAGTGTTGAATTATTTTACCCCCCCCAAAAAAAATCTCAATTGCAAATTATGCAACTGTTTTATGGTTTTAAAAAAATGAGCAGTTAATGACGGTAAAAAAAACTCATCAGGTGTCAAGCCCTCATACCGCAAACACACTCATGTTTATCTTCCTATTTTTGCTAGCGCCTCCCCCTGACTCACTTTTAGCGTAAGCCACTCGTCATTTAATGTAGAATTAAAGAGTTGCTCGATCAGGAGTAACATCCACTGAGCAATCTCAATATGTGGAAATCTGTCTCGCCTTTCATGTGACTATTTACTGTTATTGCAAAAAGGGCCATTCAAATCACAAGCTAATCGAGACTTTCGGATAATACTCCCTTGTTCTTATACAGTGGTATGAAAAAGTACCTGAACCTTTTGGAATTTGTCACATTTCTTTATAAAATCACCATCAAATGTGATCTGATCTTTGTCAAAATCACATAGATGAAAAAAACGGCGTCTGCTTTAACTAAAACCACCCACACATTTATAGGTTTTCATATTTTAATGAGGATAGCATGCAAACAATGACAGAAGGGGGAAAATAAGTAAGGGAACCATCTGCTTAAGGCAGTGCTTTTCAATTATTTTCTGTTACGCCCCCCCAGGTAGATGTCAACGTTTCGCCCCCCCCCCCCCCACACACACACACACACAACTCTCTGCTGCCACTGTAATTTGTATTATTTGCCTATAAACTATTAATATAAGTATATTCTGCACAATATTGTGCCCCTTTTATTATTAAAGAAAAAATATATCGCTCAACTTACAATAAAGTATTTAAATGACTTAAAGTGCATCACTTTGCCTGAATTAAATTTTTTTTTTTTTTTAAAAAGTCACATCCAATCTGTAAAAAATACATTCACGGTACATTTTTTGACCATCTAGCAGTGAAAAATAAATTTTAATAAAATCAATCAATAAGTACTAATAAATTCAAATAACCATTTAACCGTAAAAACCAAAAATAATCGAACAAAACCAACAGTGTCATTGGACAGTGGGACAGTTTTTATTTTTGGTATTTTGCACTGAGCAACTTGGTATGCCACCTTATAGGATGCTAACAGTGCTTGCTGGTTTACTGATGTAACACTGCGAAACAAAGTGAGACGATTGTTGGCAATATTCGGCACGTCTTGGCTGAAAAGAAATGGCTTATCAATGTGAGTGGGGTCTAATGCTTATAAGTCTTATCTTAGTATTAAATCTTATTTGATGTGGCTTCCTGTTGTCCGTTGCAAACGTTTTTAGACACAGACTGGTCTTTTCTCGTCTCCCACTGTATTAAAAGTCAAAGCCGAACGCTACATACGCTTAGTCATATTTCCTCGTCTTAGCTCGTCGTATCTCCAGTGCTCTTTGCTGTGTGCTCGTGTTTTGTTCAAAAATACTGCGCACACTTTAAAAATGATACATTATTCTAGTATGGTCAAAAAGTATGTTCCCTGAGGTCACATGCGCCACCCCTCGCATCACTCTGCGCCCCACTATTTGAGAAGTACTGGCCTAAGGAGACATAAAGAGCAATTGAAACCAATTTTTACCAAACAATTTAAGTCAGGTGTGTGCCCAATCACTGAGGAGTGGTTTTAAGCTGCCCTGCCCACTATAAAACACACACCTGGTAAGAAATGTCTTGATGAGAAACATTGTCTGATGTGCATCATGGCTCGATCAAAAGAGCTGTCTGAAGACCTGTGATCAAGGATTGTTGATTTGTATAAAGCTGGGAAAGGATACAAAACCATCTCTAAAAGTCTGGATGTTTATCAATCAACAGTCAGAGAAGTTGTCTAAAAATGGAGAGAGTTTGGCACTGTTGCTTCTCTCCAAGGAGTGGCTTTCCACCAAAGATGAAGCCAAACGTTCAGCAAAGAGTACTCAGAGAGGTAAAGAGTGTCTGCAAGACCTACAGAAATCCACTGCTGTCTAAAAAAAACATTGCTGCTCGTTTAATGTTCATAAAAAGGCACTTGGCAAAGGCACACTCCACAGAAGTTTTGGCGAAATATTTTGTGGACTGATGAAACCAAAATTGAATTGTTTGAGAGAAACATACAACATCATCCGTGGAGCAAAAATAGAACAGCTCACCAACATCAACAGCTCATCCCCACCTTGAAGCATGATGGAGGGAGCATCATGATTTGGGGCTGTTTTGTTACCTCGGGGCCTGGACAACTTGCAATCATTAATGAATTCAAAAGTTTATCAGGATGTTTTGCTGGAAAACCTGAGGCCCTCTCTCAGGCAGTTGAAGCTAAAAAGAGGATGAATGCTGCAACAAGGCAATAATCCAAAACACAGAAGTGAATCAACTTGAGAATGGTTTCAGAAGAACAAAATACACGTTCTGGAGTGGCCAAGTCAAAGTCCAGACTGGAACCCTATTGAGATGCTGTGGCATGACCTAAAGACAGCAATTCATCCCAGACATCCCAGAAATCTGACTGAACTACAGCAGTCTTGTAGAGAAGAATGGAAGAATGGGAAAAGATTAGTCCTGATCGATGTGCCAGACTGATCTGCAGCTACAGGAAGCGTCTGGTTGAAGTTATTGCTGCCAGGGGGGGGGGGGGGGGGGGGGGCACAAAATATTAAATGTGATGGTTCATTTACTAATTTTCCCCCCTTCTGTCATTGTTTGCATTATATTCTCATTAAAATATTAAAACCTATAAATGTTTGGGTGGTTTTAGCTAAAGCAGACACTGTTTTTTTCATCTGTGTGAATTTGTCAAAGATCAGCTCACATTTTATGTTGATTTTATGCAGAAATGTGAGAAATTCCAAAAGGTTCAGATACTTTTTCATACCACTGTAGTACGTTTTAATGATTATGTGGGTTAATAATACAGTACAATATTATCAGTCACGCGATACCCGCCATGTTTTTACTGCCTGATACGGTGAGGGGAAAAAAATTAAAATTGGAAATGTTCAACAACGAAGTGGGCGCTTTGTGTTTGGGAGCTGAACAAACAGACTTAAAGTAAAGTGGCGTGTCAGCACTTTTCAAGGCCGCAGCTGGGAACGCTGCTCTCTGCACGTTCACGTTATTGGGCTGACGTGCGGCATGTGCTTGGCAGGAAGTGTAGTGTCATGTTCTCAAAAAGGCCTTCCTCCTTTTTTCTTGCCCGTGTGTTGCCGGGCAGATTTCTACAACCTCATCCTTTGGCTGCAGAACGCATCCAATTGTGCAAAATAACACTTTGGACTTGTTTTTCATCTTGTAGATGCATGTGACGCAGGTGGTCATACTGAGGGTAGTCACTTTTATTAGGTACACCCGCACAAGTTAATGACAGACAAATCTGTTTGCACTCCTGTAGATGTGCGTTGCATTATAGTAGGAGCTTTTTCTAATATTTTGACCCTTAAATAATGAGATATGTGAATGAGTAAGTATATAGTAGAAGATACATTTATTATTACGTTAAAACAAATTATGGAGTGTTTGTTTTTTATTTTATTCTAAATACTGTATTTTCAAGTGCCGTATAAAGGAACTTCTAAGAAAAATGTTTTTTTTCTCTCTCATTAAAAACCTTTAAACATAAGCCAATGATTTTAAGTGTTTTTTTAAATTATTATTATTTCAGTTGGTAGACCATAAAATTGGATTAAATGCTTATATATCTGACATGTCAATACGAGGATACTTTATTGATTGTCATATTTTCCGCACCTTCAGTGAATGGCCTATTTTAAAACTTTTCATATATAATGCGCACCGCATTATAAGGCGCAGTAGTATTAGTAGTAGTAGTGATTGGGGTTGCGTGACCATCCGCTACATGGAGCTGTGCTCAAGGGAATGTCATGCCATGATTAATTATCCAATGATCCATATGGCGGAAAACACAGACAAGACTGAAAAAGCAGTTTCTGCTCTCGCACTCCTCTTTAAAAGAAAGTGCTGTATTTTAAGCTAAAACCACTGTTGTGTTTGATGGAACAATATGTCTAGATGGTGCCATAGCAGATTCATGGTGCATGAAGCCCCCGAACTATTTTTGATTTGTCCGTTTTACCCTGAAAACCCCCGTTTACAGACGTCGCGCAACCGCTTTTGTTTCAACCCAGCCGTAAAACGAAGGTAATTAGTTCTATTTATTATTCAAAATGTCTGTCGTTTTTAGTTTAGAATTATTAATTGATGTCTCATATTTCGTTAAAAAAAAAAAACGACTTCAAAAAATTATTCACTCACATATTTTAAACCTTTAAACAAATTATGTCACAATGAAAAAAATGGCGTCTGTAAAAAAGTCACGGATATCTACCTCATAACTATTGCTTAATTGTATTTTTTTGTTCCTGTCGCATTTTCCCCGACATGTTAGATGATAAATAATTGATCCAAACAAAGAAAAATTGAAAAATAACATTTAAAAGGGTAACTATATGAAAAAGAAAATCTCAACTACTCCTTGTTGTCTGCGATTTCTGCATCGCCCCTTGCTATATCACCATGTTTTACCCATAAAATAAAATAAAAATCCGACTGTGGCCATTCACAGCTGTGTCTTAACACGCGGTGATACATGCTACATGGCGTTTTTGGATCGAAACAAGGTAAGTACGCGATAATATCTTGTTAAAATTGTGGCGTGAGAGAGCATAATTAAAGACGCCATGATTTTAATGATATATTATCGTGTACTTACCTTTTTTCAATCCAAAAACTCCGTGTAGCATGTATCACCGAGTGTCAAGACACAGCTGTGAATGGCCACGGCTGGATTTTTGGTAGATTTTATGGGTGAAACACGGTAATATAACGAGGGTCGCGATGCAGAAATCGCAGACATCAAGGAGTGGTCGAGATTTTCTTGGTGAAATATTTACCCTTCTAAACATTTAGTTTTTTCATTTTTTCTTTGTTTGGATCGATATTTATCAACTAAAATATTGGGGAAAATGTGACAGTAGCGAAAAAAAACAAAAAACAATCAAGCGATAGTTTGGAGGTAGATATCTGTGACTTTTTTACACACAATTTTTTTCATAGTGACGTAATTTGTACAAAAGTTTAAAATATGCAAGTGAATAAATTTTTAAAGTCTGTACACGGGGGTCTCCAGGGTAAAACGGAGAAATTAAAAACAATTCAGCGGCTTAATGCGCCATGAATCTGCTATGGCAGCATATAGACCTATTGTTCTATCCAACACAACAGTTCTTTTGGCTTAAAATACAGCAGTTTATTTTAAAGAGGGGTGCAAGAGGAGAAACTGCTTTTTGAGTCTTGTCTGTGTTATCTGCGTTATACATTTTGGGATATTTTAAGGGGAAGCCCACAAAATTACATCATATAATGTACGGTAATATTTTCAATAATGCACTGTAGATGACGATAACTTCAAAATACTTGCAATTTTTCAATGGGAAACACGCTTCTGATATTGGGTTAGGAGCGCAACATTGCAGGAATTGGTGATCTTCTACCCATCCTAGCTTCTGCGGGACAGTGCCACTCTGAGAAACTCTAATACTCATTAAGGTTGCCAATAGCGCTAATTGGTGGTAATTGGTCTTTCGGCTGTTCGTTATAGTGTGTGCAATTAACTTTTTCAGCCTCATGTGGCTACCTGTCCCAACTTTTTTGAGATTTGTCGACATCACCAAATTATATATTCAGTTTTGAATTCCATAATTAAATCTGGCATTTCCATATAATCTCATTCAGTTTTTATTCACAATTTACATAGCATCTCAACTTTTTGGGAGTTTGGATTGTATACAGGTCCTTCTCAAAAAATTAGCATATTGTGATAAAGTTCATTATTTTCTGTAATGTACTGATAAACATTAGACTTTCATATATTTTAGATTCATTACACACAACTGAAGTAGTTCAAGCCTTTTATTGTTTTAATATTGCTGATTTTGGCAAAAAAGTCAAGAAAAAACAAAAATCCCACTGATTCTCTATGGGGTTTAGGTCAGGAGAGTTGACAGGCATATTGAGCACAGTAATGCAATGGTTAGTAAATCATTTACCAGTGGTTTTGGCACTGTGAGCAGTGCCAGGTCGTGCTGAAAAATGAAATCTTCATGTCCATAAAGGTTTTCAGCAGATGGAAGCATGAAGTGCTCCAAAATCTCCTGATAGCTGGCTGCATTGACCCTGCCCTTGATAAAACACAGTAGACCAACACCAGCAGCTGACATGGCACCCCAGACCATCACTGACTGTGGGTACTTGACACTGGACTTCAGGCATTTTGGCATTTCCTTCTCCCCGTTCTTCCTCCAAACTCTGGCACCTTGATTTCCGAATGACATGCAAAATTTGCTTTCATCTGAAAAAAGTACTTTGGACCACTGAGCAACAGTCCAGTGCTGCTTCTCTGTCGCCCAGGTCAGGCGCTTCTGCCGCTGTTTCAGGTTCAAAAGTGGCTTGACCTGGGGAATGGCGCACCTGTAGCCCATTTCCAGCACACGCCTGTGCACGGTGGCTCTGGATGTTTCTACTCCAGACTCAGTCCACTGTTTCTGCAGGTCCCCCAAGGTCTGGAATCGGCCCTTCTCCACAATCTTTCACAGGGTGCGGTCACCTCTTCTGTTTGTGCAGCGTTTCCTGCCACACTTTTTCCTTCCTACAGAGGTGCCTTGATACAGCACTCTGGGAACAGCCTATTCGCTCAGAAATTTATTTCTGTGTCTTAGCCTCTTGCTTGAGGGTGTCAATGATGGCCTTCTGGACAGCAGTCTCAGCCTCTTGCTTGAGGGTGTCAATGATGGCATTCTGGACAGCAGTCAGGTCGGCAGTCTTGCCCATGATTGCGGTTTTGAGTAATGAACCAGGTTGGAAGTTTTTAAAAGCCTCAGTAATCTTTCGCAGGTGTTTTGAGTTAATTCGTTGATTGAGATGATTAGTTTAGTAGCTTCTTAAGAGTACCTTTTCATGACATGCTAATTTTTTGAGCAAGGGATTTTTGGGTTTTCTTGACTTTTTTGCCCAAATCATCAATATTAAAACAACAGTGTTGTTAATAACGGCGTTAGAATATAACGGGATTACTAACGGCGTTATTTTTTTCCGTAGTGAGTAATCTAATTAATTACTTTTCTCATCTTGGCAACGCCGTTACCGTTACTGAGGATGGAAAAGGCGTGCGTTACTATGCGTTACTATATTGGCTGAATGACGTGAGAAAAGTCTAAGGGAGACGGACTCACCGAGACCACAGAGCAGGAGTGGGGAGGAGGCAAAAAACTTGTGACGCCGAGCAAACACGATGCTAGGTGGCTCCAATTATACCTGACTGTAGCCGATAGCCTACAAACTACACCCACATGATATGGTAGATATGCTAGACATGGTAGATATCACATATATACAGTATATAGAACTAGATGTGAAATGACAGAAACGGCGGCGTTAGCAACATGTATAGGAACTAGATGCGTTAGTGAACAGCCGCTATCATAAAGCAGTAAACTTCTTAGGAAGGCTCCATTGTAGAGAACCTTCCTAGTGAACCTAAGTAACTTTTTATCTAAAATAATCCTAAATCGGCAAAATCTTGAATCTGTCTTTAAATGATGAAACAGTTTTAAAACTTCCACATGTCAAAAGTATACAGAATGAACTAATGCAATAATGGGAGCAATTTTAACAACTTTTAGTGGTTGATTCAGGGTAAAGGGTAAATTAGGGTAAAGAACTGGGTGAGGGCCAATTGTCCCAAAAACTTTTTAAACTTCACATAATGTGACATGTTTTTTTTTTTTTTTTTTTTTTTTTTTTTTTTTTTTGAGGGGGAAAAAAAACAAAACATGAAAATGATCACCAGTTACTATGCCAACTAACTAATTACTCTTACATTCAGGTAACTGAGTTACTAACGTAATTACTTTTTGGGAGAAGTAATTTGTAACTATTAAGGGTGTAACGGTATATGTATTTGTATTTAACCGTTTCGGTACGTGGCGCTCGGTTCGGAACGGAGGCGTACCGAACGAGTTTCTGACGTAATGTAACCCTTACTTTTCTAGGCTGTAAGTTGATCGGGTAACAGTTTTGTTTGTGTAGATTATATTTACTCCGTCTTCTCTACTATAATGAGGACCCACACGGTAGGACAGTATAACCCAGAAACGTTAACGGCGCGAGAATGCAGTGAAACGCGGGCGTTAAAGTCAATCAGCCAATGCACACCAGTCGCAGTGCGGCCGCGTGTTAGCACGCGAAAAGAACGGCAGAGTTTATTATTTGACGCGAGACGGGACCCTCCTGCGTCAATACTACTACCGGTAGCTAGGATCGGGCAGACCAGAAGTCACTGGTGTAAAAATACGGTGGATCCGGTCGATTTTCAAACTAATATGCAATCGTAACCCACTTTTTGAGTCCATCAGATCTCTTGAGTGGTAGATCGGGGCACAGTTGACTTGTCTTTGTTGATTTACTGCTGTCTTCTCTGCTATAATAATAATAACAACCAACACAGCCCCGTGTTCAATATAAAACCCTCCTACCACAACAAAACAAGTAGGAACTAATATTCACAAAGGAACTAAAGTTATACAACATAAAATATAAATGAATACTACATCACATTTGTAAAATATAAACACATAATAAAATAAATAATAGCCCATTTAAATAAAATAAATTGAAATGAGCTAAAACACCTGTAATTAAATAATAAGAATAATACACACATCCTGCTTACACAATTAAATGTATTAATTTCTGTGTGGCGCTTTAACATGAGAAAATCCACCAATAAAGCTTAGGAAACCGTTCATAAGAGAAAAAAAATGATTCATTGAGGCATTTCATTTGTAAAATACATGTTAAAATCTTTGTCATTGGGATTGCTTTTCTCTTTAGCACAGTACTTCTTTTTTCTTTCAGAAAGAAAGCTGACCAATACGCGGGGTCTGAAAGGCAAATTGTTGTTGGATTAACTTTAAATACCCGTTACTTTTTGAGCAGAATTCTAGCATTGTATCGGCTAATGTTCCTATTGTTGAAAGCACAAAGCTGTGTAATAAACAACTAGCACATTTATATTTTGCATTTTGTTTTCTTACTGTACCGAAAATGAACCGAACCGTGACCTCAACACCGAGGTACGTACCGAACCGAGATTTTTGTGTACCGTTACACCCCTAGTAACTACAGTGCCTTGCAAAAGTATTCGGCCCCCTTGAACCTTCCAACCTTTCGCCACATTTCAGGCTTCAAACATAAAGATATAAAATTTTAATTTTTTGTCAAGAATCAACAACAAGTGGGACACAATCGTGAAGTGGAACAAAATTTATTGGCTAATTTAAACTTTTTTAACAAATAAAAAACTGAAAAGTGGGGCGTGCAATATAATTCGGCCCCCTTGCGTTAATACTTTGTAGCGCCACCTTTTGCTCCAATTACAGCTGCAAGTCGCTTGGGGTATGTTTCTATCAGTTTTGCACATCGAGAGACTGACATTCTTGCCCATTCTTCCTTGCAAAACAGCTCGAGCTCAGTGAGGTTGGATGGAGAGTGTTTGTGAACAGCAGTATTCAGCGCTTTCCACAGATTCTCGATTGGATTCAGGTCTGGACTTTGACTTGGCCATTCTAACACCTGGATACGTTTATTTTTGAACCATTCCATTGTAGATTTGGCTTTATGTTTTGGATCATTGTCCTGTTGGAAGATAAATCTCCGTCCCAGTCTCAGGTCTTGTGCGGACACCAACAGGTTTTCTTCCAGAATGTTCCTGTATTTGGCTGCATCCATCTTCCCGTCAATTTTAACCATCTTCCCTGTCCCTGCTGAAGAAAAGCAGGCCCAAACCATGATGCTGCCACCACCATGTTTGACAGTGGGGATGGTGTGTTCAGGGTGATGAGCTGTGTTGCTTTTACGCCAAACATATCGTTTTGCATTGTGGCCAAAAAGTTCAATTTTGGTTTCATCTGACCAGAGCACCTTCTTCCACATGTTTGGTGTGTCTCCCAGGTGGCTTGTGGCAAACTTTAAACGAGACTTTTTATGGATATCTTTGAGAAATGGCTTTCTTCTTGCCACTCTTCCATAAAGACCAGATTTGTGCAGTGTACGACTGATTGTTTTCCTATGGACAGACTCTCCCACCTCAGCTGTAGATCTCTGCAGTTCATCCAGAGTGATCATGGGCCTCTTGGCTGCATCTCTGATCAGTTTTCTCCTTGTTTGAGAAGAAAGTTTGGAAGGACGGCCGGGTCTTGGTATATTTGCAGTTGTCTGATGCTCCTTCCATTTCAATATGATGGCTTGCACAGTGCTCCTTGAGATGTTTAAAGCTTGGGAAATCTTTTTGTATCCAAATCCGGCTTTAAACTTCTCCACAACAGTATCTCGGACCTGCCTGGTGTGTTCCTTGGTTTTCATAATGCTCTCTGCACTTTAAACAGAACCCTGAGACTATCACAGAGCAGGTGCATTTATACGGAGACTTGATTACACACAGGTGGATTCTATTTATCATCATCGGTCATTTAGGACAACATTGGATCATTCAGAGATCCTCACTGAACTTCTGGAGTGAGTTTTTTGCACTGAAAGTAAAGGGGCCGAATAATATTGCACGCCCCACTTTTCAGTTTTTTATTTGTTAAAAAAGTTTATATTATCCAATAAATGTTGTTCCACTTCACGATTGTGCCCCACTTGTTGATTCTTGACAAAAAAATTAAATTTCATATCTTTATGTTTGAAGCCTGAAATGTGGCGAAAGGTTGCAAGATTCAAGGGGGCCGAATACTTTTGCAAGGCACTGTATAATTAATTACTTTTTAAAAGTAAGATTAACAACACTGTAAAACAATAAAATGCTTGAAATACTTCAGTTGTGTGTAATGAATCTAAAATATATGAAAGTCTAATGTTTATCAGTACACTACAGAAAATAATGAACTTTATCACAATATGCTAATTTTTTGTGAAGGACCTGTACATACTATATGGAGTGTGTATTGAAAATGAGTGCATGACTTTTAATTTTATGTACATCGTAAGTTTCTCTCTCAAATCATCAATGCCTTAAACGAAACACAGCAAAGACCCAACTTGTTAGAAAAATAATTTATTTTTTGCGAGTGTGAAAATACAAAAAGCAAACAAAATATGTGCAAACTAAGTGCAATGTCATATGAGTATTTGAATATCAAATAAATAAGCGTCCACATGGGTATGGAATGACGTTTGACTTGAAGCTGTTATGCCAAATGATGTTTTTTATGATCAGATAGCTTTAGCTGCCATTAAGGATGTTTCCATAGAAACGGAGGTACACATTTCGTTTGTACCGGTGCAACATTCTTCTTGTTTAGAAGGTTTCAGCAATCTTCAGCATTCTTCAATCAGCAGCTCTTCAGAACAGTACAGTTTCTTTTTGATGACTCGGAACCCGGTGCTAAGCTTAATAGCTTGCCTCGCCGCGGGGGATTTTGAGCTAAAAAGTCCTTGGATCTTTGGCCACAACCCGCCGGACTCCAGCCTCAGCACCAGAGTCAGCTGAAAGGTGGGCACCAAATAGGGGTCTACGGAGAGCTGCGCCACACTCTCGCACTGCGGTCCCCGCTCCACGCACAGGTCTACGAGCGCGCCGCGCAAGCCACACGGCTCGCTGGTGGCCAGGTGCAGCAGCTCGCCCCCGATGCGCTCCAGGAGCCGGTCGGGGATCAGCAGTTTGGCACAGCGTAGGGCGCACGCCGAGTCTTTAGCTTCTCGCAGGCTTCGCTCAATCAGCTCCACCACCTCTTTCAAGATGGCCTCCTCTGTGGGGTCATTGAAGAGGTCCTCCTCGGACATGTCAGACACTGTTGAGTAGAAGAATAACGGCGATTAGAACCTACAGTCAGTTTGGATGGTTAACTTTTTGGTAAATGGCTGAAAGTGGGCATTACACTGCTATTTTTGTATCTGAATCTCATTTGGTAATCAAATTTCGCCTCGCCACAAAGCAAAAAATGGCTCGAAACATCAGGAACTCTTAAGTTAAAGTACCTCTATGACTGTTTAACTAGTTACAGCCAACATCTTAGATAAATATTGATCCTTAACTATTGTGTTTGAGGTATGTAGCAAGTATTGTGTCGATATATTACCTTTTTGTCAGGATAGTGGTGGCAATAACTCATTGGCGGGGATAGACGTCCAATCCATTTTGACTGGGAGGGGCGAATGAACGAACGTTCATTCGCCCCTCCCAGTCTAAATGGATTGGACGTCTATCCCCGTCAATATATCTATTAAGTTTGTCAAGTCACTGGTCCTCACCTGAGTCCGAGAGGTCGCTCCTGCTGCTATTGTTGGACCTGGACTCCATGCTATCGGTCAGCCTTTGCACCAGATTGCCCCAAGACAGCCTCCTGGGACTGCTGTCCAGCGGAGACGGGGGCGAGCTAGCAGTTTGCACGGTTACGGCACTCGAATGCATTGCCTGTGTGAAAAAAGAGACAAAACTTGATGAGGGACTGTTGAATTTGCAGAAGAGCTAACAAAGGAAAGCACAAAGAGCATCAATTTTCTATACAGACTTAGACGTGACATTGGGGTTAGAAATAACAAATTGTGGACAAACTAGATGCTTAATTGTGGACTTGAAATGGGCATAATTTGAGGCTGCGAAGTTAGTATGTCATGTATTCAAAATATGAATCGATTATAAAAGATGTAGCAGAATACACAAAGCACAGTATGTATGAATAAAGTTTTAAATTGAGAAAAATTAAGGGTTTTTTGGGGGGACAAATGTATTTTTTGTGCATTGTGCTCGGTTTTCATTGTCTTTTTTAATTTTCTAACTATCACTGCTTAAATATCCATGTTTTCAGTAGTTTCAACAAATATATGGCTATAAATAGCGAAATGAAATAAGCTTTTAAATTTGCTGTTGTCTCGTTTACAGTGTTTTACAGTATACTTGGAAAAAAATACATTAGGAATATGCACTTATAAAATTCATAGCAATGAAATCTTAATATCAAAGTTCTTACCTTCAAATGAGAAGTCACAAACGACGGTTATTTGAAGCTTTATTGTCTGCAAAAAGCAAGCATCGGACAACTTCTGCTCTTCTGTGCTCGTCAAGCAGCTGTCGAAATTCTGCGGCTTCGACTTGCCTCGCAACAATGTTTATATACCGGCTTTATAGCCACGCCCTCTTCCCCGGGTGGCCAGCCAATCAAAAAGAAGAGACTCGCAAGACACGCCCCCGAGCTCTAGCCTGCCTGGTAACGCCAGCAGTGAACAAAAAAATGAAGGCAAAAAAAATGGGGGCTTGTGTTGAAAAGCAGACCCCCCGCAGATGTGGAAATGTACAGAGACTTGCCTAGGCATGTTGGGAACATATTAAAGCAAATCTTTTGTGTTTTAACTGAGAAGCGAGGACATTGAATGAGTGTAAAACGCTATTTGCTTAAGCTGGTAGGGCATACTGTATGGCTGCAAAGGCATGACATCACCTGTTTTTGCTCCTAAAGCATTACATCACATTTTTTCTGCTGCAGAGCATCGAAAACAACACTGCAGCAGCAGCAGCTTTGTAAAAAGACAATAAAACGCTCTGTTTAACAAATACGCACGACATAACAGCTTCTTTGTTTTCAGCAAATACCATATGTACTATAGGCTATAGACTTATTTTGTGTTATTCATTTTTATAACCTTTATTTGCATCCTTTGTTTAAATGTGACTGTAGGAATAAGTGTATAGTCCAAAGAGGTGTAAAGTTGCTCATTAATATTGCACTCCAAGGTGGAAGTAACTTTTGTAACCTCAATGCATGACTTGAATTGCTGCAGCTGCCTTTGGCAGTCCTTGTACTTTGTACAGTTTAGTACAGTACTTTTGCCACTTCTTCTCTATATGCCACACTTTCAGTCCAGTTATCGTAAAGCTAGCCTATAGAGAATGAAAGATGACTATAAAGATTCTGAGAGATTTTTTAAATACAATATTAATGATGCAATAGTGCAGTGGTTGCAATCTTTTTGCACCAAGTATCACCTAAAAATGTCCAACTCTTCAAATACTACCATGCTCAAAAACATTATACTAAAGAAGGATAGCATAATAGGACTCTGAAAAGTTTAGAGACAGTTTTAAATTAGGTATAGTTAGTATTATTGCAAGTCACTGTTATATTACGTACAGTTTGACCATTATCTTCTTCAATTAAAAAAAAAACTGTTTATAATAACAAGGATGAATAATGATTGAATTACAATTTATTACAGTTTGGTTAAATAAAATTGAACTTTCAGTGGTATCAAAAAGTATCTGAACCTTTTTGGAATTTCTCACATTTCTGCATAAAATCTCCATCATATGTGATCTGATCTTTGGCAAAATCACACAGATGAGAAAACAGTGTTTGCTT
Organism: Corythoichthys intestinalis; assembly: GCF_030265065.1. Lineage (NCBI taxonomy): Eukaryota > Metazoa > Chordata > Actinopteri > Syngnathiformes > Syngnathidae > Corythoichthys > Corythoichthys intestinalis. Next base: position 17,159,392 of record NC_080415.1, on the reverse strand, counting down.
TAACTAAAACCACCCTAACATTTATAGGTTTTCATATTTGAATGAGGATAGCATGCGAACAATGGCAGAAGGGGGAAAATAAGTAAGTGAACCATCACATTTAATATTTTGTGCCCCCCCTTTGTCAGCAATAACTTCAACCACACGCTTCCTGCAGCCGCAGATCAGTTTTGCAAATCGATCAGGACTAATCTTGGCCCATTCTTCTCTACAAAACTGCTGTAGTTCAGTCAGATTCCTGGGACGTCTGGCATGAATCGCTGTCTTTAGGTCATGCCACAGCATCTCAATGAGGTTCAAGTCCGGACTTTGACTTCGCCACTCTAGAATGTGTATTTTGGTCTTCCGAAACCATTCTGAAGTTGATTATACTTCTGTGTTTTGGATCATTGTTTTGTTGCAGTATCCATCCTCTTTTTAGCTTCAACTGTCTAACAGACAGCCTCAGGTTTTCCTGCAAAACATCCTGAAAAACCTTTGAATTCGTTAATGATTGCAAGTTGTCCAGGCCTTGAGGCAGCAAAACAGCCCCAAATCATGATGCTCCCTCTGAGGTGTTGATGTCGGTGAGCTGTTCCATTTTTCCTCAACAAATGAAGTTGTATGTTACTCCCAATCAATTCAATATTGGTTTCATCATTCCACAAAATATTTTGCCAAAACATCTGTAGAGTGTCCAAGTGCCTTTTTGCGAACATTAAACGAGCAACCATGTTTTTTAGACAACAGTGGCTTCCTCTGTGGAGTCCTCCCATTAACACCATTCTTGGCCATAGTTTTACATATAGTTGATGTGTGCACAGAGATATTGGATTGTGGCAGTGATTTGTGTAAGTCTTTAGCAGACACTCTAGGGTTCTTTTTTTTACCTCTCTGAGTATTCTGCACTGAACTTTTGGTGTCATCTTTGGGGAACAGCCACTCCTCCGGAGAGAAGCAACAGTGCCAATCTCTCTCCATTTGTAGACAACTTCTCTAACTGTCAATGATGAACATCCAGACTTTAAGAGATGGTTTTGTGTCCTTTCCCAGCTTTATACAAATCAACAATCCTTGATCACAGGTCTTCAGACAGCTCTTTTCACCGAGTCATCAGACAATGCTTCACATCAAGACAATCCTTAGAAGGTGTGTGTTTTATAGTGGTCAGGGGAGCTTTAAACCACTCATCAGTGATTGGGCACACCCCTGACTTAAAATGTCTGGTAAAAATTGGTTTAAATTGCTCTTTAAGTCTCCTTTGGCAGAGGGTTCACTTACTTATTTGTCCCCCTTCTTTCATTGTTTGCATGCTATCCTCATTAAAATATGAAAACTTATAAATTTTTGGGTGGTTTTAGTTAAAGCAGGCACTGTATTTTCATCTGTGTGATTTTGACAAAAATCACCTCATAATTTGTACCACTGTAAATACAAGTTTAAAACATTTTTTTTTCTTGATTTGCTGCAAATATATTGTACTACAACGTGAAATACAACTCAGTAGTACTTTAGGCAAGGCAAGGCAATTTTATTTGTCTACCACAATTCAACACGAGGTAATTCGGTGCTTTGCATCACATGGAAATCCAAAAACACAAATAAAATGAGACATGAAAATCACATTTTAAGCAATTTTTTTTTTAATGTACCACTTGTGTCCCACACACAATAACCACCAAGGGCATAGGTTCGCATAGGGACAGTAGGGACATAACACTACCAACTTCTCAGGATGCTCAAAATATCCCAACCAACTTTTAAGCAACCTTATTTGTTTTATATAATGAGTTCCATTATACATGTAGCTACCGGTAATTTACATTGTCTTCACATATGTTGTAAGGCTAGAATTGACCCTACCACTATTAAGTGAATTATTTTTATTATGTTCAGACTTACATTAACCCCTTTTCACCTGCTGAATGTGCCGGTCCATTTTTCCCCTTCAAATGCACGTTTGATTGGTTGATGACTTGCATTCATTTAAAAAATATTATTCATTTTCTACATTACCATAATTTTCGCACTATGAGGCGCATCTGACTGTAAGCCGCCACCCATCAAATGTGACACGAAAATGGCATTTGTTCATAGATAAGCCGCACTGGACTATAAGTCGCAGCTGTCCTCACTGTATTGTGGGATATTTACACCAAAAGATATTCACTGGTAACACTTTATTTGACAGCGGCCTCCAAAGGCCCTAATAAGACCAGATGAACCACCATGAAGTTTTGAACCGATTAGCTGCAAAGCTTCAAGAAGCTTCATGGCGAGATAGTGTAAAGCGCTTTGAGCGCCTTGAAAGGTGGAAAAGCGCTATATAAGTATAACACCATTTACCATTTACCATTCATTTGGCCATCATTGTTCTCTTGGGTGAGACGGTCAACCTCTGCTGCCACCTGCTGTCAACACTGTTGTGGTCCAACATGCCTCCGTGCATGCATTGCAGTGCTACAGATGTAAATAACAGTTAAAATTCATGTTCTAAGCTAATTATTTCTTCAGTTACTGTTCAAGTTGTATTATTAACTGCTAGTTATGGAAATTGGTAAAACTTTATTTGACAGTGGTGCCATAAGACTGTCATAAGACCATCATGATTACACCATGACACTGCCATGAGCATTAATGAATGCTTATGACAGACATCATTTTGCGTTATACGGCAAATTATCTGACTTTTGAATGGATGAAAAAGATTCGAGCTGGGCATAAATGGAGTTAGTGACATAATTTGCCGGATGACACTTAATGACATGTGTCATAAGCATTCATTAATGCACATGACAGCGTCATGTCATAATTATGACAGACTTAATCATGACAGTCTTATGACGCTGCTGTCAAATAAAGTATTATCAATCAACCCAAATCTACAAATAAGCGACACTGGACTATAAGCCGCAGGATTCAAAACGAGGGAAAAAAGTAGTGGCTTATAGTCCGAAAAGTACTATTATTTTTTTAAATTTATTTAAAAAATATTTGCAGCCTATACAGACATTTTTCCAGATAATCATACATTAATCCAAGGGTGCAGTTTTGCACAGGGACAGTAGGGACATAACACTACCAACATTTCAGGATGCTCAAATTGTCCCCACCAACTTTTAAACAACCTTATTTGCATTATATAATGATATAGGTCATTTAGATAGTCTTCCCATATGTTAAAAGGATAGAATTGACCCTACCATTATTAAGTGAATTATTTTTCTGATGTTCAGACCTTACAATTACCCTTTTTCACTTGCTGAATGTACCGGTCCATTTTTTCCCCCTCAAACGCACGTTTGACTAACTGATGACTTGCATTTAGTTAAAATGTATTTATTTATTTTCTACATTATTTAATAAAAAATATTAATCAGACTATTAATCATGTGCGCTCCATTTTTATTTATTTTTTGTTATGCTCTGACTAAAAGGTTTTTTTCAGTTATATTTATTTATTTAGACAATGTTGAGTGGTCTAAAGAAAAATATTTATTTTTTGCATTCCTTGATAGTTAAGAGATTATTAACAAGGGTGTATTTATTGTGTATGTTAATATAATTTATGTTCAAATATTGCAATTTAAATTTGCTAATAAAATCCAGACATTTATTCTGGAAGTTTTCAAAATATTTTTTGTGTAGTTTTTGAAAACAAGGGTTTGAATTGAACGGTGTATCCCCTGGACCAATACACAGGAAAGTTAGTACAAGTCAATACAGATATATTTTGCATTGATCATTTAGCCTATCAATTAATTAGGTTCAAATTCGTGAGAAATATAGCTTTGAACCCCATTCACCCAATCTGTTTGGTCTTATTAATGTCCCGTCCCGAGTAAATGTGTACATGCAGGTTATGCTGTTATATTGTCCCTATCAATGTTGAGACCAAACCTACGCCCTTGATAAATACTAATCAGTTTAGTTTTCGTCAACGACGACAATCACGAAAATATATCATAAATGAACACTTTTTTCATGACGATAACGAGATGATAACGAGCTAAAAATGTGTTTTGTGAGACCAAAAGATACCTGTACAAATGCCAGTTTTCGTCTGACGAAACGAGTACGAGATGAAAATGCGCCATAGTTTCCGTCACATGTTCACAATGTGTCACTTTTTATGTGTAGTTAGCCTGCATCTAGCAGTGTCTGGTTGTGTCACTTGTAACTAGGGATGGAAATGTTGACAAATTTTCCTGCCGACTAGTCTCAGATTTTATTTGAGACTAGTCGACAAGTCTATAAGCAAGAAAACTCGCAATTTAATACACATTTTGATTAAAAGTAAAATGCAAATCGCCAACAGGCGACCATGTTTTCGTCTGCAGCATCAAAACACTGCCAGACGCTGCTGACATTCTTGCTAGATAGCGTCCTCATCTTCAGACTTAGGTCTGTGCTAAATGATCATCACACACTAAATGTAACTCGTAGCTTTAGCACAGGGTTAGGCTAATGCTAACGGCTAGCGTTCTCTTAAGTTCTCGCACAATTTTTTTTAATTTTTTTTTTTTACATGCAGTTGGTGGCATCCAGGTGGGTATAATGCATTGAAAATGTACTGTTTTCCTCCTGAATGTGTATTATCACCAAATTGGCATTGTCTTTATAGACGCTACAATATGTGCTAGTTTGTCAATGTTCATTCGAAACAGTTGGAAAACTTTATTCATTCATTTTTGTAGTATTTTTTTCATTTATTTTACAGACGAAAACGTTTTTAGTGAACGTCGACTAAAACTAGACGAAATTAGTCTTGAGTTTTCACCAACGAAAACTAGATAAAAACAAACGGTCGAAAACACTCAGGTGACTTGAAGTTCTGCTCTGGGACCCCCGATTTGGCCAACTTTAAAAATTGTCCGATATGCATGTGTGATACTACATTGGAAAGCTTAAAATCTCTATTTTCTGAGGGAAGAAAAATTTTGAATAGCAGGGTATTTTGAAAAAAACAAAAAATTTTTAAACAGCAAAACCCTATCTAGAGGTGAGAGCATGCGAGAGCAGAATAATAGACGCCATGACTTTAACGAGATGTTATCGCGTACTTACCTTGTTTCGATCCAAAAACTCTATGTAGCATGTATCACTGAGTGTCAAGACACAACTGTGAATGGCCACAGCGAGATTTTGGGGGGATTTTATGGGTGAAATATGGTAATAAAACAAGGGTCGCGATGCAGAAATCGCAGAGATCAAAGAGTAGTCGAGATTTTTATTTTCATATATTTACCCTTTTAATTTTTCTTTGTTTGGATCGATTATTTATCATCTAAAATATCGGAGAAAATGGGACAGTAACAAAAAAAATACAATTAAGCGATAGTTATGAGGTAGCTAGCTGTGACTTTTTTACAGACATTTTTTCATTGTGACGTAATTTGTTTAAAAGTTTAAAATATGCGAGTGAATAATTTTTTAAAGTATTTTTTTTTTTAACCAAATATTAGACATCAGTTAATGATTCTAAGCTAGAAATGACAGACATTTTGAATAATAAATATAATTAATTACCTTCGATTTATGGCTGGGTTGAAACAAAAGCGGTTGTGCAATGTCTGTAAACGGGGGTTTCCAGGGTAAAACGGACAAATCAAAAATAGTTCGGAGGCTAAATGCGCCATGAATCTGCTATTGCAGAATATAGACATATTGTTCCATCAAACACAACAGTCGTTTTGGCTTAAAATACAGCAGTTTCTTTTAAAGAGGAGTGAAAGACCAGAAACTGCTTTTTCAGTCTTGGCTGTGTTTTCCGCCAAACACATTTTGAGATGACTAAGATGACAATTATGAGGGCTGCAAAAAACAACACTGCTACTAATATTGTAAATGTGAAAGTTCACATGTGCAAAAGTTAATACCATAGAAAGCTAGTATAAGCAGCTAAGTCAGATGCTATTCAAATATAGGGCGGAAAACACTTAGGTGACTTGAAGTTCCGCTTTGAGAACCCCAATTTGTCCAAATTTTAAAATTGTCCGATATGCATGTGTGATACATCATTGGAAGGCTTAAAATGTCAATTTTCAGGGGGAAGAAAAATTTTGAACAGGAGGGCATTAAAAAAAAATTTTTTTTAATTAAACAGCAAAACCCTAACTGGAGGTGAGAGCATGTGAGAGCAGAATTAAAGACGCCATGATTTTAACAAGATATTATCGCGTACTTACCTCGTTTCGAACCAAAAACTCCATGTAGCATGTATCATCGAGTGTCAAGACACAGATGTGAATGGCTACATCTGGATTTTGGGGGGGATTTTATGGGTGAAACATGGTAATATAGCGAGGGCCGCGATGCAGAATTCGCAGACATCAAGGGGTGGTCGAGATTTCCATTTTCATATACTTACCCTTTGAAACTTTTTTTTTTTCAATTTTTCTTTGTTTAGATCGATTATTTATCACCTAAAATATTGGGGAAAATTCGACGGTAACGCAAAAAATACAATTAAGCGGTAGTTATGAGGTAGATATCCGTGACTTTTTTACAGACGCCAACTTTTTCATTGTGACGTAATTTGTTTAAAAGTTTAAAATATGCGAGTGATTTTTTTTTATTTTTTAAACTAGATATTAGACATCAATGAATGATTCTAAGCTAAAAATGACAGACATTTCGAATAATAAATCCGATTACTTACCTTCTTTTTATGGCTAGGTTGAAACAATAGCGGTTGCGCGACGTCTAAACAGGGGTTTCCAAGGTTAAACAAACAAATAAAATATAGTTTGGGGACTTAAATCTGCTATGGCAGCATATGGACATATTGTTCCATCAGACACAATAGTTGTTTTGTTCTAAAATACAGCAGTTTATTTTAAAGAGGGATACAAGAGCAGAAACTGCTTTTTCAGCCTTGTCTGTGTTTTCCGCCATAGTTAAATGCTATCTACTATTACAATCTGCAGTAATTGTCTATCTAATAATTAGATTAGACATTGGTAGAAGCTTTTCCTCATGCTTCTATTTGTAAATGTGGATGCCTGTCTGTCTGTCCGTCTGTCTGCCTTTCCATCCTAAAAGACAGGGTGCTCCATCTCAGTCTGTACCACTGGTATTGCATCAGCCACCAGCTGACTAGCAAATAACATGTTTTGCTTCTTCTCTAAAAGATGACACTAGCAGCTGATTTGTTTGTTATGTGTTACGCAGCACGGTGGTCAAGTGGTACGCATGTCTGCCTCGGATGTCTAAGGTTCAAGTTTCGAGCGACCCTTGCGGCCCTTCAGTGTGACGTTTGTAATTGACCCCGGTGTTAACGTGGAAAAAGTCATTCATTCATCGAAGATATAAAATTTTCCATTGCTGAGTGCTTGTTTGTCAGTGTGTGCCCTGTGATTGACTGGTCGGCTAGTATGAAGATGGAAGTCGTGCATGCAAGGTGTTAGGTTGCAAAAGAGGAAGTTGTTTGCATGGTGTACGTGAGTGTGTAGAAGTTGGGAACTGTACTTCGGTGGGTACACGTGAGTGGGAGTGGCAGTTGAAACAAGACAAACACCACAAAGCACACTGTGTCCCAATATGGAGGGAGGAGGTTGGGCTATGTCTTACAGTGCGATGTAGACAGCCCACTGGCAACCCCCCAAGATAATGTAGGTCAATCTTTTACTAGAATTTTTTATCATATTTATTGCTTTTTTTTCTTATCGTTTTTTTCCTACTTGACTGTTTTTTAACCATTTGGTGTCCCTATTCATGTTTACATTGTTTGCGTGTATTATTCAATGTTTTCACATGAATTTTGACAGAATATTTTTAAATAGTTTTTACTTTTAGAATTTGACTCGAAACCTTTATTCTTGCATGAATACTTTTATCCTGACACCTCGTGACTGCATTTTACACACTTACGGACAGTGGTATGAAAACCCTACCACTGTACAGTGGTTTGAAAAAGTATCTGAACCTTTTGGAATTTCTCACATTTCTGCATAAAATCACCATCAAATGTGATCTGATCTTTGTCAAAATAACACAGATGAAAAAAACAGTGTCTGCTTTAACTAAAACCACTCAAACATTAATAGGTTTTCATATTTTGATGAGGATAGTATGCAAACAATGATAGAAGCGGGAAAAATAAGTAAGTGAACCATCACATTTAATATTTTGTGTCCTGCCCTTTAGCAGCAATAACTTCAACCAGACGCTTCCTCTAGCTGCAGATCAGTCTGGCACATCAATCAGGACTAATCTTGGCTCATTCGTCTCTACAAAACTGCTTCAGTCAGATTCCTGGGATGTCTGGCATGAATCGCTGTATTTAGGTCATGCCACAGCATCTCAATGGGGTTCAAGTCTGGACTTTGACTTGGCAATTCCAGAACGTGCATTTTGTTCTTCTGAAACCATTCTTGATTTACTTCTGTGTTTTGGATCATTGTCTTGTTGCACCATCCATCCTCTTTTTAGCTTCAACTGTCTGATACCTTTTGAATTCATTAATGATTGCAAGTTGTCCAGGCCCTGAAATAGCAAAACAACCTCAAATCATGATGCTCCCTCCACCATGCGTCACGGTGGGGATGAGATGTTTATGTTGGTTAGCTGTTCCATTCTTCCTCCATGCATGATGTTGTGTGTTACTCCCCAAACAATTCAACTTTGGCTTCATCAGTCCACAAAATATTTTGCCAAAACTTCTGTGGCGTGTCCAAGTGCCTTTTTGCGAACATCAAACGAGCATCAATGTTTTGTTTTGTTTTTTAGACAGAAGTGGCTTCCTCTGTGGAGTCCCCCTATGAACACCATTCTTGGCCATAGTTATACATATAGTTGATGTGTGCACAGAGATATTGGACTGTGATAGTGATTTTACAAGTCTTTAGCAGACACTCTAGGGTTCTTTTTTACCTCTCTGAGTATTCTGCGCCAAACTCTTGGTGTCATCTTTGGTGGACGGCCTCTCCTTGGGAGAAAAGCAACAGTGCCAAACTCTCTCCACTTGTAGACAACCTCTCTGACTGTCGATTGATGAACATCCAGAATCTTGTTTTTGTTCTGGTTTTGTATCCTTTCCCAGCCTCATACAAATTAACAATCCTTGATCGCAGGTTTTCAGACAGCTCTTTTGACCGAGCCATGATGCACATCAAGACAATTCTTATCAGGTGTGTGTTTTATAGTGGGCAGGACAGCTTTAAACCACGCATCAGGGATTGGGCACACACCTGACTTCAATTGACTTCAATTGACTTCAATTGCTCTTTAAGTCTCCTTAGGCAGAGGGTTCACTTACTTATTTTCCTAAAGCACTTTGAATTGGCTTGTGTTGAATTGTGCTATATAAATAAATTTGCCTTGCCTTGCCTTCTGTCATTGTTTGCATGCTATCATTAAAAACTGAATTATGAATACATTAAAATATGAAAACCTATAAGTGTTTGGCTGATTTTAGCTAAAGCAGACAGACACTGTTTTACCTCACCGAATTACCTCGTGTTGAATTGTGGTATACAAATAAAATTGCCTTGGCTTGCCTAATGTACTACTGAGTTGTACTTCATGTTGTAGTACAATATATTTGCATCAAATCAAGAAAAAAAAATTGTTTTAAACTTTTATTTACAGTGGTATACAAAATGTGATCTGATCTTTGTCAAAATCACACAGATGAAAATACAGTGTCTGCTTTGACTAAAACCACCCAAACATTTATACGTTTTCAAATTTTAATGAGGATAGCATGCAAACAATGACAGAAGGGGGAAAAAATAAGTAAGTGAACCCTCTGCCTAAGGAGACTTAAAGAGCAATTGAAACCAATTTTTACCAAACATTTTATGTCAGGTGTGTGTCCAGTCACTGATGAGTGGTTTAAAGCTGCCCCGCCCACTATAAAACACACACCTGGTAGGAATTGTCTTGATGTGAAGCATTGTCTGATCTGCATCATGGCTCGGTGAAAAGAGCTGTCTGAAGACCTGTGATCAAGGATTGTTGATTTGTATGAAGCTGGGAAAGGATACAAAACCATCTCTAAAAGTCTGAATGTTCATCAATTGACAGTCAGACAAGTTGTCTACAAATGGAGCGTTTGGCACTGTTTCTTCTCTCCCGAGGAGTGGCTGTTCCCCAAAGATGACACCAAGAGTTCAGCGCAGAATACTCAGAGAGGTAAAAAAAGAACCCTAGAGTGTCAGCTAAAGACTTACACAAATCACTGGCACAGTCCAATATCTCATTGCACACATCAACTATATGTAAAACTATGGCCAAGAATGGTGTTCATGGGAGGACTCCACAGACGAAGCCACTGCTGTCTAAAAAAACATGGTTGTTTGGTTAATGTTTGCAAAAAGGCACTTGGACACTCTACAGACTTTTTGGCGAAAGATTTTGTGGACTGATGAAACCAAAATTAAATTGTTTGGGAGTAAGACACAACTTCATGTGTGGAGGAAAAATGGAACAGCTCACCAACATCAACACCTCATCCCCACCGTGAAGCACGATGGAGGGAGCATCATGATTTGGGGCTGTTTTACTGCCTCGGGGCCTGGACAACTTGCAATCATTAATGAATTCAGAAGATTTATCAGGCTGTTTTGCAGGAAAACCTGAGGCCGTCTGTCAGACAGTTGAAGCTAAAAAGAGGATGGATGCTGCAACAAGAAATGATCCAAAACACAGAAGTATAATAAACTTCAGAATGGTTTCAGAAGACCAAAATACACATTCTGGAGTGGCGAAGTCAAAATCCGGACTTGAACCTCATTGAGATGCTGTGGCATGGCCTGAAAACAGCGATTCATGCCAGACGTCCCAGGAATCTGACTGAACTACAGCAGTTTTGTAGAGAACAATGGGCCAAGATTAGTCCTGATCGATGTGCCAGACTGATCTGCGGCTACAGTTGGAGTAATTGCTGCCAATGGGGGAGCCAACAAAATACTAAATGTGATGGTTCACGTACTTATTTTCCCCCTCCTGCCATTGTTTGCATACTATCCTCATTAAAATATGAAAACCTATAAATGTATGGGTGGTTTTCGTTAAAGCACTGTTTTTCTATCTGTGTGATTTTGACAAAGATCAGATCACATTTGATGGTGATTTTAAGCAGAAATGTGAGAAATTCCAAAAGGTTCAGATACTATTTCATACCACTGCATCAGCATTTACATATTTTAATCATGTGTAGCTTTTTAATTACCACATCTACATTTGTATTTTCTATTACGTCTGCTTTTAAGTTTCCAAAGCATTTATATCTTGACTGGCATGAGGACACACATAGTATATTTATATTTTCAAATATATTACTTTTGAATATTTCATGGTCATTCATACTAATTTGCTACTCACAGTAGATATAGAAAGTCTACACACCCTTTTTCTAAGAACTTCCATGGCAATAAATGCAACACAGTGAGGATATCATCATTAAGTGGAGAAAATCTGGCACAAGAGTGACATTACCAAGAACTGGATGTCCCTCCAAAATAGATTAAAAAGAGAGAGAGGGAGAAGAAAACTAGCCAGTGATCTGCAAGGAGGCCAGGATGAAATGAGCGGCAGGAATTTCTAGCTAGTACTGGTTATATCGAACATGTGACTTCTTCATATGTCTGAGTTATGAGGTCGTCCAATTCATTTAAACTGGGAAGAATGCTCATCTTTCAGTGCCATTGACAGGGCTAGATGTCCAAACCATTTTGACTGGGAGGGCCGAATTAACGTTCTACTACTCTTTCTATCCGTGGTTCCCTTAAAATTAGAGATGTCCGATCACGTCATTTTCAAAGTATCGGAATCGGCAGAAAAATATCGGCCATGCCTTTTTTTAATATATATATATATATTTTTTTTTTAATTAAATCGTTTTTAATTGTATTTAATGTTACAGACATAATATGTTACACTTATCCAGAGTCTTTAGTTTAGGCTTAAGGTAGGGTTATCAAATGTATCCCAATAATGGCGGTAATTCATTTTTTAAAAAATGTATCACGTTAAAATATTTAATGCAATTAATGCATGCGCTGCACGACCCACTCACGCATTGTCGCACTCCATCTGTAATGGTGCCGTTTTGCCTATATATAGAGCTAAAAGGCAGTGTAAAATGAGTTGAGTGAATTTTGGCAGCCTTTGGAGCCTTATTTTAATTGGCTAAAGCCTTACAATCCCTCTCTCTACGACTAGAAATATCATGGGAAGCAAAGTGGGGAAGCAAGGTAGCAATTGATCTTTTTCTTAATACCTTATGTTATTTCTCAACGCAGAGAAGATATATCAATTTGTAGCACTACGCACAGTCATGGTTCCACTTCCCATCATGCATTTGGGCATGTCCTTCAGTATCATTTACTGAAAGCTCAACAAATACACTAGATGGCAATATTTAGTCACAATATACAAAGTCACAAGTCTTTCTATCCGTGGATCCCTCTCACAGAAAGAATGTTAATAATGTAAATGCCATCTTGAGGATTTATTGTCATAATAAACAAATACAGTACGTATGTACTGTATGTTGAATGTATATATTCGTCCGAGTTGTATTCATTTTTTTCTTAATGCATTGCCAAAATGTATATGATCGGGAAAAATTATCGGGAATGACTGGAATTGAATGATGAAGCAATCGGATCGGGAAATATCGGGATCGGCAGATACTCAAACTAAAACGATCGGGATCGGATCGGGAGCAAAAAACATGATCGGAACAACCCTACTTTAAATGCAAAACATCGACTGACATTGTTTAATCTGTTTTGTTAAAAAGAATGGTTTTCTTTCTGAAATATATCAGCAACAAAAGCATAAAAAATACTATGTATTTTTGCTTTTGATGATATCTAACTGCGGCAATTGTGGACTTACCGTGTTCTGTATTGAATCGTCCAAAGGCCGTTTAATCGAATCATGATAGATTATGTAATATCACCGTATTGTTGTCTAAAGAATCAATAAACACAAAAGTGGTGATTTACTACCTACTTTTTATACTCATAAAATATCATGTATAGCAGGGGTCCCCATACTTTTTCCTGTGAGGGCCACATAACCCGTCCCTTCTCTGATGAGGGGCCGGGGTCAGTTTGTAACAGAGAAAGTGTGACGATTGCAGGAATGCCTAAATATAAAAATGTATTGTTTTTCAGAAAGCCACAATCAAGTAACCCTTTCTGGATTCTTCACGGAACAAAAGTAAATACAATAAAAATAATATAATAATAACACTATTAATTAAATAAATAATAACCAAATAACCCTCTCTGGGTTTTTCACAGAAAAAAAGCCAGGAAATAAATAACACTATTGAAAAAAAAAAATTTTTTTTTTTTTTTACAAATTTTGTTTTTTGTTAAGGGGGCCAGACCAAATGTGGCGGCGGGCCGTATCCGGCCCGCGGGCCGTAGTTTGGGGATCCCTGATGTATAGTCTAAATTTGAAATATACTTCATGTAAAAACGTTTGCGTGTGTTTTTGTCTGTACTTCACAAACAATTCTACTGAGACTCCAAAGCTTTAAGTTCCTGACGCCCGAGTTCTTGGAAAGTGTTGTTTAGCACGCCAAACTTTTGAACTCCCTCCCTCGGATTGAATTCCCTCTGCGTCCAGAGGCGTGACTTTGCCAAGCGCCTGGACCGTCCTTCCCAAGTCCAACAGTACATTCTGTACGCTCCCCACCCTCCTCGCAGCAAATAAAAAAAAAAACAACAACATCCACACACACTCTCATTCATTAGATGGAACAAAACATCGTGTTTGCCTTCTGTCAACACAGCACGTCCACTGATGGAGTGACATCACTCTTTTTTCAACTAGAACATGTTTGTGTGTGAACGAGCGCAGCTAGATGCAAATAACAACAGCTGACACAAAGGAATGTACGACTTTTTATTTACACGCATGAATGGATTGTTTGTGACTGCTTCTATGTCACCCCCTTACATATTTTATGGTGGAACATAACAAAGTACAAAGAGTGATGCTTAGAGATTTTGTTTCTCACATTGCTTGTAACACGAGCTCAAATTATTATTATCCATTAAAATGCATGTACAACATCACATCAATAAATAGCAGCCTCACTCAACTTATTAAAAGAAAATGTAACATGTATTTTGATAGGCAACATTGTAATCTATTATGCCATATATTAGCAAAAAAATGAATTGAATGTACAGCATCAGTTTGTGCATCATGATAAATGAATTATGGCTTAGGTGTGTACAAATTGGCCACTAGGGGCGCAGCAAAAGAGTCTTGCAGACAAAAATGAAGAAGAGTTTCACAACTAAATGACCCTTATATTTTGATTTTTTTTCACACGCAAAGGCTGAACATGTAAAAATAATTTCATCTTAAAAACTCGTAAGTCGAGCCACAACTGTAAATTTTTTCCATGTAAAAAACTTTTACTTGTATTATCTGCATTTTTAAGTTGTTAAATAGGCTTATTACATCTTTTTAGTAAGAACATTATTGAAGTTGTGGTGGTTAAAAAATGGGGTGCATGTTTTTGCTTATTTAACAAAACTGACATTTAAAAAGAAAACTTTTTTTCTGTACTTTTACTTATTTAGCAGTTGAATCAGTACTTCTTTGACTAACATAATATTCCAGAAGTAGTTTGGCACCTCTGTTTATAAGCAGAAATATATATACATTTTTTTTAAAATCCCTATTTTCCGCTCAAAAAAGGCATTTCAGTATATGCTGTTGATTATGATGGCGTGAATCCTAGGAGTTTTTCGATGGGCTTGTACCGCCACTCGTCTGCTTCCAGCTCCTCCACTAGGCTCGCCAACTTCTCCATGCGTGAAACTTGTTGATCTGTCAGGAGATCAATATTCAGCAATCAGCATAAACATAATACATTCAGTCATGTTTTTGGTCACGTACCGTGTTTAACCTGCTTGAGAGCTGATGCCACTTGGTAGCTGAATACAGACTCGCATAGAAATCTGTCTGAGCCGTCTGTGAAAGGGAATAAAAGGGCGTAAGCAAACTGGGACTGACATTAATTCTAAACAAGGGCGTAGCTTTGCATAGGGACGGTAGGGACATAACACTACCAAATTTTCAGGATGCATAAATTGTCCCCACCAACTTTTAAGCAACCTTATTTGCATTATATAATGACTTCAGTTATATACTGTAAGGAAGGTATTTTAGATCGTCTTCCCATATATTGCAAGGATAGAATAGACCTTACCATTATTAAGTGAAATATTTTCATTTGGTTCGAGATTTACATTGATCCCTTTACTCTTGCTGAATATACCAGTTTATTTTTTTCCCTCAAACATTTGATTGGCTGATGACTTCACCTCCTTCCCAAATACAATATGCCGCCTCCTCTACTCCCTCGAAGACAGGGGATATTAGAAGTTTTTTCAGCCAGCAGCAGAAACTATAAGCAAAAAGTAAAATGTAAAAAGACGTCAATGTTGTGATTGTGGGCAACATACCACTAATTTTGCTTCTGAAAGTCCAACCTGCATCAGAGTTAGCATAACGTTAATCTGTGTGAATTTCTCGAACTCTAAGAGGAAGCTGCTTTGTGAGAAATATCCTCTTGTATCTTTTCTACTGTTAACGATAATTAAACGAAGAAATGTAGTGACACAGGTTAACCCCCTTCTTCCCAGTTTTCATTTTTATTTTATTTATGTAGCCTTAAAGCAGCCCAAAGGAGCTTTCATTTTTTGTTGCGCTTGGCTATGCTTTCTTGTGGACAAAAGCAGTAGTGTTTTACCTGAAAGAAGGCTCCATTTTAATATTTATTTTTGTTATTCCCTGACTAAGACTTTTTTTGGTGATATTTCGACAATTTTGAGTGGTATTAAAGCACAAACAAAAGTGAGTACACCCCTTGGTGAAAGTTGTCAATATAAACATACAACATGTCAACTGTCAATATTTTGTGTGGCCACCACTATTATCCAGAACTGCCTTCACTCTCCTGGGCATGGAGTTGACCAGAGCTTCACAGGTTGCCACTGGAATGCTCTTCCACTCCTCCATGACGACGATGCGGAGCTGCCGGATATTTGAGACTACGCACCTACACCTTCCGCTTGAGGATCCTCCGAAGATGTTCTATTGGGTTCAAGTCTGGAGACATGCTTGGCCCGTCCAACACCTTTACCCTCAGCCTCTTCAGTAAAGCAGTGGTCATCTTAGAGGTGTGTTTGAGGTCATTATCATGCTGGAACACTGCCCTGCGACCCAGTTTCTGGAGGGAGGGGATCATGCTCTGCTGCAGTATTTCACAGTACATGTTGGAGTTCATGTTTCCCTCAATGGAATGTAACTCTCCAACACCTGCAGCGCTCATGCAGCCCCAGACCATGACATTCCCACTACCATGCTTGACTGTAGGCATGACACACTTATCTTTGTACTCCTCACCTGGTCGCCGCCACACATGCTTGAGACCATCGGAACCAAACAAATTAATCTTCGTCTCATCAGACCATAGGACATGGTTCCAGTAATCGATGTGCTTGTTGACATGTCTTCAACAAACTGTTTGCGGGCTTTCTTGTGTACAGATATGCACACCAATTTGATGTAGAGTGTGGCGTATGTCTGAGCACTAACAGGCTGACCCCCCACCTCTTCAATCTCTGCAGCAATGCTGACAGCACTCCTGCGACGATTTTTCAAAGAAAGCATTTGGATGTGACGCTCAGCACGTGCGCTCAGCTTCTTTGGACGACCAACCTGAGGCCTGTTCTGATTGGACCCTGCTCTTTTAAAACGCTGGATGATCTTAGCCACTGTGCTGCAGCTCAGTTTCAGGGTGTTGGCAATTTTCTTGTAGCCTTGACCATCTTCAGGTAGCGCAACAATACATCTTTTAAGATCCTCCAAGAGTTCTTTGCCATGTTGGAACTTTCAGTGACCAGTATGAGAGAGTGTGAGAGCTGCACTACAAATTTAAACACACCTGCTCCCTATGCACACCTGGACCTAGTAACACTAACGAGTCATTTTGGAGGGAAAATGACAAGCAGTACTCAATTTGGACATTTAGGGATGTTGTTTCTAAGGGGTATACTCACTTTTGTTGCCAGGGGTTTATAGATAAATGGCTATACTTTGAGGGGAAAATAAATTAACTATCATATAAGCTGCACACTGACTCCTTTTCGTTGTGTCAAAGTGTCATTTTGTCAGTGTTGTCCCATTAAAGATAGGCTTAAACTGGGATGGCTGAAAGCGATCATTAGCTGCCACTCTCAGCCTCTCACAGTTCAAATGGATTACATGTTTAGTGCAGTCTATGGCAGCCAGTCAGTGAACAATATGTAGATACATGCCTTCCATCATTTCACCGGCTCCCTTGGGATAAGTGTACAGGACCTTCCTGGGGGGTATGAGCTCAGAGGCGCTGAAGCCCGAACCCGTCACCGAGCTGCCACTGACGCCTCCAGCAGAAGACGACGAAGAAGACGCCGCCATTACCTGTGATTTTTTGAAACACGCACTTCACTTGTCACTTAAACCAATTCACTGTCGCTTCTAGTGAAACAACTGCGCAAACATAACATTAGCTCACGCTAGCCATAATTGACAAAAAAAAGCAAAGCAGCCGATCGAAGACGCGTAAATGTACGCTACGGTGTCACCTCACTAAATGTTGCTTTTTGACCACTTCTCAATGCAACTTACCGCCAATGCGCGTAAAATACTTCTAACTTTGATGCTGAATGCGATCAGCTGATGCTGGTGTTTTTCACACCCGAGAACACTTTCGCAGCAATTTGCGACAGAGACGAACGTTTGGCGGCAAATGCCTGAAAGCAAATATTTACCGTAAATCGCACAGCAGTGTGGAAGGTGTCATTAGCTACAACTTTCCTTTTAAGAAATATTTATTATATAATCAGGCCCTGGAAACGACATATATCATTTGTAGCTGTTACTACCTTACATGTACGAATGAGCCCGTTGTTTCTGGTATACCACAAATGTTAAATAAATGTGGCCATCCTATTACTTTCGTTAAAATAGAAATGCAAATGAAGTTGTTTGTCGCTCCACTTTGACACATTCAATATGAAAGAGACAATTACGTACAACTCGCGGAGATTTTATCTATATTTTATGTTTTAAATTTTTAAAAATCCTTTTGGTTTATAAGTGACTATGATTCAAGCTGGACTTTCACAAATTTTATAAATATTCTTAAGAATGTAGTAAAATTATTACTCTTTTAAATGTAGGACAAACCAAGTTATTAAAAAAAAAACAGTCAAAAACTTCATGCTGCTTTGACTAATGTTTTTACTTAATGGGACTGACGCAAAATGGACGACGAGTGACGACGTGCGTCGTCGTTGGCTCACAGCGCGTATCGTACATCTAGCCTTATTTATGTGATATCTACGGTTTGACACATTTTAACGTCTGTATCTGGCTAGCTTAGCATGAATTAAAAAAAAAACTTTGGGTTTTAATTCATTGTCTATCTCAGCTTTAATTTAACTTAACACCATGGACGTTTTACGTCCTCCTCTCATTAATATAAATGGAAGAATATACCGAAGAAATGTCATTCAAGAAGAACAGTATGAGGAGGAAGAAGATTTCTCCTACATGGGACCACCAGGTAAGTGGACTACTATCAATATTGGCATTCCCCTCTAAGCTAACTGGTGGAGTAAGTGAATTAGTTATACACATTTCTTACTCTAGAAATGAAAGTGATACTATAGCTGAATGTTTGTGATTGGAAAAAGTGTCTATACTGCCTGGTCATTATTTGTGTTATAGAGAGCGAGGAGCTGGAGGCAGAGACCTGTGATATTCACTGCATTGAACAGACTGACAAAGGATTCCGTTGTGCCATCGACGTGCCAACTGTCCTTTACAAGTGAGTCATCCAAAAGTACAAAAATGACAGTTGTTGATATTTGGACCCCCCCAACCCCCCATTTGCTTCTGTCTGTCTTCTAATGACAGATACATCATTGGAAAAAAGGGAGAAACGCGTAAACGCCTCGAGTCCGACACAAAGACATCCATTAACATCCCCAAGCAAGGAGTGGAAGGACAGATAGGTACAACTCGTATGGTAGCTAGAATCAATGACATTCAAAGTAAAATACTTCAGGAGAGTTATATGATGGCCAAGATTAATTTCCAAGTTCTTTTCACTTGTGGCAGTCGTCACTGGGCCGCACAAAGCTGCAGTCTC
Source organism: Corythoichthys intestinalis (assembly GCF_030265065.1). NCBI lineage: Eukaryota > Metazoa > Chordata > Actinopteri > Syngnathiformes > Syngnathidae > Corythoichthys > Corythoichthys intestinalis. The sequence goes on along the minus strand of NC_080415.1, from coordinate 17,140,230 downwards.
CTCCGCCATCACAAGAATCGAGGTGCTTGTTGACAACTTTCGGAAGAAGCAGCCTTTCACGCACTTCCTTTCGTTTCCTCTCAATGACCCAAAAATCCAAGAGGGATTCCTGAGGTTTAAAGATGAAGTCCTTGAGCAATATTCACAGGTACAATAAGGATATTGAACATCTAGAAAGTATTCACAACATTGATTTTTTTCCCACCTTTTGCTCTGTTACAACCTTGTTTTAAAATTGGCACTTGATTTCTACGGCTTGAGTGATCTTTTTTTTTATAATGCACAGAACAACGGCTTAGATGAAAGCATCTTTCAGAACCCAGCAAAACTTCACATGACAGTCGGCACCCTCACTCTATTGGACGAGTCGGAAGTGAGAAAAGCATGCGAGCACCTCCGGGAATGTCAAAACTTCATCAGGTTTGATATCGAGCCCTATAGAGTTACATTGTGCTTAAAAAGATACATTTTAAGTCTTTGGTCGTTCCATTTTTCTGTCAGAGACATCACTGGAGGGAATCCTCTGCCTTTACAAGTGGTGGGAATTGAATATATGAACGATGACCCCGCCATGGTGGACGTCCTGTACGCCAAAGTCAACATGAAAGACGGCTCTGATAAGTAATAGGAGTAAAAAAAAAAAATTATTTGTGTTGTGGTTTACTGGACACCATTCACCTAGTGTGGTTGCACTATAGGTTGCAGGTGATTGCCGATCGCCTGGTGGAGTATTTTGTCTCTGTGGGACAGATGACAAAAGAGTGGGATAGAGTCAAACTACACGGGACTGTGATGAACACCCTGTTCAGAAAAGGCACTACAGGTATTTAATGACGGCGTATCACACAACTTTTAACAATAGTTGTATCTATTTTTGTTCGTTTGTAAGTTGCCGTGGCAGTGTATTTCATTGCTGCTACAATGGTTTGTGGAATGGTTAGATTTTAATGACACTTTTTACTTATTACTTAATACGTTACATACATTTGTTTAACTGACATAAATGAGTGCTTATTGAAAGCAAGGAAAAAATGTTGATAACAATTTATGATACAAGTTAAAAATGAACTACGACCTTCCGTCTCACTTTACTGGTTAACGTGGAACCTTTGTTGTTACATTTATGCCACAGTTCCATGTCCGTAATGGGAAATACATGTACCGTAATTTTCAGACTATAAACCGCTAATTTTTTCCCTCATTTTGAATCCTGCGGCTTATATATTGATTTATTTGGGTTAATAGGTAACGCTTTAATTGACAGCAGCGTCATAAAACTACCATAAGACTGTCATAATTATGACATGATCATGATCATGATACTATCGTGGGCATTGATGAATGAATGAATGTCATTAGGTATCATCCCGAAAATGTTGTCACTAACACCCCACTTATGTCCAGCTCGGTTCTTTTACGTCTATTCAAAAATGACATCTGTCATAAGAATTCATTAATGTTCATGGCAGTTTCATGTCATAATTATGATGGTCTTATGACAGTTTTATGGCGCCACTGTCAAATAAAGTGTTACCAAATACCAATTAATGAAACAACTGGAAGAGTAACTGAAGAAATAATTAGCACAGAACATGAATTTTGATTGTTATTTACATCTGTACTGCTGCAATGCATGCTAGGAGGCATGTTGGACGACAACAGTGTTGACAGCAGGTGGCAGCAGAGGTTGACTGTCTCCCCCAAAGGAGCAGTGATTGCCAAATGAAGCTTCGAAGCAATGAAACTTTGCAGCCGATTGGTACAAAGCTTCACAGTGGTTCATTTGGTCCTATGACAGTCTTATGATGCCGCTGTCGAATAAAGTGTTACCAGTTAATATCTTTTGGTGTAAATATCCCACAATACAGTGAGGACAGCTCCAGCTTATTGTCCAGTGCGACTTATCTATGAACAAATGCCGTTTTCGTGTCAAATTTGGAGGGTGGCGTCTTATAGTCAGGTGCGTCTTATAGTCAAGAAATTACGGTATGTAATTTTTTTTTCTTCTTATATTTTTATTCAATTTTTAATGTACATAGATAACAGAAAATTACTAACAAAATAATAATAAAAATCAGAAACAACAGCATAAAGGAAATACAAAACAAACCACCCCGCCCACAACCCCACTGTCCTGAATAATATATTATATAGGCAAACCACACATACCAATGATGAGTTATTAGCAGTGCATCACACAAAATCAACGCTGTTGTATTTATGTCCATATATGTACAGTGAAAAAAATAACTATTTGAACACCCTGCTATTCTGCAAGTTCTCCCACTTCGAAATCATGGAGGGGTCTGAAATTTTCACCGTAGATGCATGTCCACTGTGAGATAATTTAAAAAGAAAAATCCAGAAATCACAATGTATGATTTTTTTTTTAAACGATTTATTTGTGTGATACAGCTGCAAATAAGTATTTGAACACCTGTGAAAATGAATGTTAATATTTGGTACAGTAGCCTTTGTTTGCAATTACGGAGAGAAAACACGGGTAGTTTTTCACCAGATTTGCACACAATGTTCCCCAAAATCGCGCAATACAGGGCCCCAGTCATCCTTTCTTTAATACAGTGCACTCGTCCTGTCACAAGCGGAGAAAAACGCCCCCAAAGCATGATGCTACCACCCCCATGCTTCACAGTAGGGATGGTGTCATGTTTAGCTTTTTCCATTTTCTAATGATTGCTCCAACAGTGGACCTTTTTTCACCAGCTGCTTGGCAATTGCTCCATAGCCCCCTCCAGCCTTGTGGAGGTGTACAGTTTTGTCTCTGGTGTCTTTGGACAGCTCTTTGGTCTTGACCATGTTATAAGTTTGATTCTTACTGATTGTCACAGGTGTCTTTTTATACAGCTATCGACCTCAAACAGGTGCACAGGTGGAGGTGGACTTTTAATAGGCAGACTAACAGGTCATACAGGGTCAGAATTTTAGCTGATAGACAGGTGTTCAAGCACTTATTTGCTGCTATATCACACAAATAGATTATTTTAAAAAATCATGCATTGTTATTTCTGGATTTTTTAAAAAATTATCTCTCTCACAGTGGACATGCACCTACAATGAAAATTTCAGGCTGCTTCATGATTTCTAATTTGGAGAACTCGGAAAATAGCAGGGTGTTCAAATACTTATTCTCCTCACTGTATGTAATATTAAATAGCAAGCAAAAAACAAGTTTTAAGCGCGTAAGTATGCGTTCTGTGTGCACAAGAATGTGTTTTGTGTGCACGGAAGCGTGTTTTTGGTAAAAATTTAATTTTTTTCACTACCACATTTTGATTGTAGCATCTTACACTTTTTTTTTTTTAAATGTTGTATATTTCTTGAGGTGGGGGTAATAGCACTGCTAACTGCTAGTATTACTGAAATAAAAGAACGGTTAAAATACTTCAAACAAGGAAACCTAATTAATAAAGCCTATTACACTAAACAGGACATTTTATAAATCTAATCAACTAAAGAAACAAACTAACCAAGCGAAAAAAAAACCTAACCAACTGAAACAATCAAACCATTCAAAACTGTGATGTAAACCAACTAAGTACTGAAAGAGTCAAAGAAAATAAACTTAATTTAGCAAAACAACAGTGGGCCACATTTGATAAGGTTAAGATGAAGGACAGCTGGTCAAGAGTTCAAACTTGTATAGGAAAAGAAAAAAAAAAAAAGCGAAGAAGCAAAAGAGAGAGAAAAAAAAGCAGTATATTATATTTCTATCTTGTCTATAAAAAATCCGTGTGTAATATTTTACATTTGGCTTACTTTTAAGTAGGGTTAGGGTTAATCTTTTTTTTTTCTTTAAACCAAACCAACCATTGCATTAGAGCTGAAACGAATACTCGAGTAACTCGAGTTTAAAAACTGATCCGAGTAATTTTATCCACCTCGAGGAATCGTTTAATTTTGCCAGCTCTTAGCATCACGTTTTGCCCAGACTACTTTTAATGCGGGACAACGCAACGCGACGTCACGTGCGTAGAGGAAGAAGCAATTAAAAAAAAAAAAACTCACCGCAGCTGACAGCCGCTACAAAATACGCCGACGTTGCTAAAAACTACGCCCGCAGAATGCTAGTGTGGTAGCAGGTAGTGTCCGATGCGTCTCATAGATATCGCATGCATTTAGGACTAGATGCAAAATTACAGACTCGGCCACGTCTGGGCAGCGTTAGTAAACAGCCGCTATCTTTGAGCAGTAGACTTCTCATGGCTAATAAATATAACGTTACTGTCACTCGCTCACATAACGTAAGCCCTTCGGAGTGCTAGGTTTGTATTGATTATGACCACTGTCGATGCGTGGCTAACGTATCTTACATACAGGCTTTATTTAATTTGTAAAAACACTGGGCTGTAGAGTGATGAGAGTGTAAAATTAAAACATAATAAAGCTAACTGTCAGTTTTAGCTCAGTAGTCATTGCTGAATAAAACACCAAGTAGCACTGGTCCCTAATGTGCTCCAATACAGCAGGTATCATACATTTTTTTGAACACTGCAAAAACTCAAAATCCTATCAGTACTTACAGTTTAGACTAACTTAAAAGTTAACTAGAACTTAAAAATAGCTTGACACAAATGGAAATTAAATTGAAACACGTGGGAAAAACACGTAGCTTTCAAGTGATGTGTGTTATCAAGCGTAATTACATTTTTAGGTAAGAAATATGTTTTTTTTACAAGATCTAGACGTTTTTTGAGTGAAAGCAGTGATTTTTTTTTCCTAGTCACATCTTAGATGCAATTGTTGGCTATTTTCAACAATGTACATCGAAAATCAAGACATTGATTGACTGAAAATGGTTCAATGTTGGATTGAATGTCTTTTTTCTCAAGTATATTTATAATTGTTCTTTACCTAAAAAAAAAAAGCTTTATCCGATTACTCGATTAATCGATAGAATTTTCAGTCGATTACTCGATTACTAAAATATTCGATAGCTGCAGCCCTACATTGCATTGAACCAGTCAAACAAGCAGCCAATGATAACATAAACAATAATATATACAGTATAAGCTAAGCAAACCAACCACTTAAACAACTAAACAAATCATCACCAAGTTGTATTCATATATCTTCCCCGCCTTGTTTTTGCATTGCACTTAGGTTAAAAAAATTAAGTTCTTGACGGTATTTTCCAATGTACCCAATTACAACGGCAATGTCGACACGGATGGATGTTCAACAACAAATTCCTCAAGAGACACATCTCTGTTTACATGCAGCCACAGAATGTTTTCCAAGTACTGACAAAGGCCTCATTCTTTTTGGCCTAGGATCAAGCCCTCACCACAGTCCAAAATTTCCAAACATCTCCCAACACAGCATGTTTACCAGCATGTGGTCGACATCAATTATGTCCTGAATTTCAGGACTTGAAATAACCTTGATTTTGTGCCCGCTACATCGCCATGTGAGCGAGACAATTTGATCCCAAGTCACTATATTTTCTGTTTTAATAGATGTAGATTAAGTGGGAACCTCTGAGTACCTCACGTTACGATACGATTTACGATACAAGGCTCACGCATAGACTTCATAATGTATTGATGGGACATGGGGCGCGGGGCTGATAAATAGGGGGCCTGCGTTGTTGGCGGGGCCGTCAAAGCCGACCGAGTGGAATCACAGATAAAGACCTTTTTTTGTTGAAAATTCTTGTGAAAAAATGCTTAAATCTCCGAATTCTTTGTAAATATGGACGTAAAATAGTCTCGATTGTTGGTTAAAAGCAAAATTGTGCAGTTAGCATTTATCTTACGTAAATATGTTGAAGTACAATGCTATTCTGTTAGTGAATGTAGCTAGCGGCCGCCTTATGTAAACAGAGCTTTTCAGGTGAAAATTCTTGTGAATAAATGCTTAAATCACCAAATTCTTTGTAGATATGGACGTAAAACTCTTGATTCTTAGTTAAAAGCAAAAAAACAAAAAAAAAACCTTGCAGTTAGCATTTATTTTACGTAAATATGTCTAAGTACAATGCTAGTCTGTTAGCTAGTCTGCTATTCTGTGAGTGAATGTAGCTAGCGGCCGCCTTATGTAAACAGAGCTTTTCCGGTGAAAATACTTGTGAACAAATGCTGAAATCCCGAATTCTTTATAGATATGGACGTAAAACAGTCTCGATTCTTGGTTGATAGCAAAAAAAAAAAACGTGCAGTTAGCATTAATTTTACGTAAACATTGCGAATTATGATGCGAATGCTGTAGTGGCTAATTTCTCCCATCGATTTTTTTTTCACACGTTTCAAAATGCTTGCATGGTGCGAAAAATATAATAATGAATCCTTGAATAACTCCTGCGACAATCCTTCCTGTTGGTATGCGGTACAGCTTACGTACTTTTTCAACAGAAATCCGGCGATAGATCGCTGCGTGAGTGTTTGTGAATAGCTCCTCTTGATGTGGGCGGCCCCTACTTGAACACGAGGCGCAGTGTGTGACCGATCTGACCCGTCAATACCTTTATGAAGTCTATGGCTCACGATATGCCGATATAACAATTGTCAATACATGGGTCAGGAAATCATTCTAGGATATTCGACAAAATAACTAATAAACATAAAAAAAAAACTATTTTCATCTTTCTGCCGTGAATTGGAATGAGTTTATTGCTAGTAGACATCCAAACCATTTGAAGTGGAAGGGTGGCAGCGAATGAACGAATGTTTTTTGGGGGTATTTCTTTCCGTTGATTTTGGGGCATTTACAGGTCACTTCCTTTTGGGATTTTGGGTTACTGAAAAGGAAGTGACTGAATAATTAACCCAAATGAATAGAAAGTGACACAATATCATCAGGAAGTAATCAGTAAATGCCCTAAAATGAACAGGAAATGGCCACAAAAGACTGGCTGTGAATGCTCTGGTTTCTGTGCCATTGACGGAGCTAGACGTCCAGTCCAGTCAAAATGAATTGGATGTCTAGTGCCGTCAATGGCAGCGATTGAGCCAAAGTAGACGCTATTCTAATGGAAGATTTAGATAGCAACCTGTTGGTTCTTTTTATTTTTTGTTTTAAACAGCGAAACCTTTTTAAAACGATATGTCAATTCTTGGTGGGAGCATATTAGAGGTGTGACAATATATCTAAAATGTGAAAAATCGTGATTTGTATCCTAAAACGATCAATGAACTATCAATACGCGAACACTAAGGGTCGATACATCGTTTTAAAAAGGTGTTACTGTTTAAAAAAATAAAGGAACCAACAGGTTGCTACCAAAATTTTCTGTTAGAATACTGTAATTTTCGGACCATAAGCCGCACCTGACTATAAGCTGCCACCCACCAAATTTGACACGGAAACGGCATTTGTTCATAGATAAGGGATGTTTACACCAAAAGATATTAACCGGTAACACTTTATTTGACAGCGGCATCATAAGACTGTCATCAGACCAAATGAACCACCATGAAGCTTTGAACCAATTGGCTGCAAAGCTTCATTGCTTCAAGAAGCTTCATTTGGCCATCACTGCTCCCTTGGAGGAGACAGTCAACCTCTGCTGCCACCACTGTTGTTGTCCAACATGCCCCCTGTTATGCATTGCAGCACTGCAGATGTAAACAACAATCATATGTTCTGTGCTAATTATTTCTTCAGTTAGTGTATTATCTCACTTTTGAATGGATGTAAAAGACCCCAGCTGGACGTCAATGGAGTTAGTGACATAATTTGCCAGCTGACACTTAACGGCGTCTGTCATAAGCATATATTAATGCCCAAGATGGTGTCATAATCATGACTGTCTTATACCAGTCTTATGACGCCGCTGCCAAATAAAGTGTTACATATTAACCCAAATAAATCAACAAATAATCCGCATTGGATTATAAACCGCAGGATTTGAAATGAGGTGGGAAAAAAGTAGAGGTTTATAATCCGAAAATTACGGTAACTTCTACGTTAACTCACTAGCTGGCATTGACAGCGCTAGACATCCAATTCATTTTGACTGGATTCGGCATCTAGCGCCGTCGAAGGCACTGAAACCAGAACATTCACAGCCAGTCTTGTGGGCATTTACAGGTCACTTCCAGTTCATTTTAGGACATTGACACATTACTTCCTGTTGATTTTTGAGTCACTTCTTATTCATTTGGGAACATTCATAAGTCACTTCCTTTTCAGTAACCCCAAATCAACAGGAAGCAACCTGTAAATCCTCAAAAGGAAAAGGAAGTGACTGAAAATCAACAGGAAATTACGTAAAATGCCCCAAAGTGAACTCATTGCTTGGCATTGGCTGCCACTGACAGCCATAGACGTCCACTAGTGTAGCAGGACGTCTACTAGTGACAAACTCATTCTAATTCACAGCAGAAGGATGAAAATAGCTTGTTTTTCAGTTCATTAGTTGTTCTGTAGCATATATTGTCAGATGCCTAATATACAGTGGGGCAAATAAGTATTTAGTCAACCACCAATTGTGCAAGTTCTCCTACTTGAAAAGATTAGAGAGGCCTGTAATTATCAATATGGGTAACCCTCAACCATGAGAGACAGAATGTGGAAAAAAAGAAAAACAGAAAATCACATAGTTTGATTTTTAAAGAATTGATTTCCAAATTAGTGGAAAATAAGTATTTGGTCACCTACAAACAAGCAAGATTTCTGGCTGTCAAAGAGGTCTAACTTCTTCTAACGAAGTCTAACGAGGCTTCACTTGTTACCTGTTTTAATGGCACCTGTTTTAACGCATTATTGGTATAAAAGACACCTGTCCACAAGCTCAGTCAGTCACACTCCAAACTTCACTATGGCCAAGACCAAAGAGCTGTCGAAGGACACCAGAGACAATATTGTTGACCTGCACCAGGCTGGGAAGACTTAATCTGCAATAGGTAAAACGCTTGGTGTAAAGAAATCCTCTGTGGGAGCAATTATTAGAAAATGGAAAACATACAAGACCACTGATAATCTTCCTCGATCTGGGGCTCCATGCAAGATCTCACCCCGTGGCGTCAAAATGATAACAAGAACTGTGAGCATAAATCCCAGAACCACACGGGGGGACCTAGTGAATGACCTAAAGAGAGCTGGGACCACAGTAGCAAAGGCTACTATCACTAACACAATGCGCCGCCAGGGACTCAAATCCTGCACTGCCAGACGTGTCCCCCTGTTGAAGCCAGTACACGTCCAGCCCCGTCTGCGGTTCGCTAGAGAGCATTTGGATGATCCAGAAGAGGACTGGGAGAATGTGTTATGGTCAGATGAAACCAAAATAAACTTTTTGGGTAGAAACACAGGTTCTCGTGTTTGGAGGATAAAGAATACTGAATTGTATCTGAAGGACACCATACCCACTGTGAAGCATGGGGGTGGGAACATCATGCTTTGGGGCTGTTTTTCTACAAAGGGACCAGGACGACTGATCTGTGTAAAGGAAAGAATGAATGGGGCCATGTATCGAGAGATTTTGAGTGAAAATCTCATTCCATCAGCAAGGGCATTGAAGATGAGACGTGGCTGGGTCTTTCAGCATGACAATGATCCTAAACACACAGCCAGGGCAACAAAGGAGTGGCTTCGTAAGAAGCATTTCAAGGTCCTGGAGTGGCCTAGCCAGTCTCCAGATCTCAACCCCATAGGAAATCTGTGGAGGGAGTTGAAAGTCCATGTTGCCCAACGACAGCCCCAAAACATCACTGCTCTAGAGGAGATCTGCATGGAGGAATGGGCCAAAATACCAGCAACAGTGTGTGAAAAGCTTGTGAAAGAGCTACAGAAAACGTTTGGCCACCGTTATTGCCAACAAAGGGTACATAACAAAGTATTGAGATAATTTTTTGGTATTGACCAAATAGTTATTTTCCGCCATGATTTGCAAATAAATTCTTTAAAAATCAAACAATGTGATTTTCTGTTTTTTTTTTTTTTTTTTTTTTTTCCACATTCTGTCTCTCGTGGTTGAGGTTTACCCATGTTGACAATTACAGGCCTCTCGAATATTTTCAAGTGGGAGAACTTGCACAATTAGTGGTTGACTAAATACTTATTTGCCCCATTGTACATACAGTTACAGTATAGTTTATTTTTTCATATTTCTGCTTTTTTCCCCACCAGTGGAAGAAACCAGTGGGTCAGGAAGACGAGGGACAAATGAACGAGAGGCGTTTGATGCGAGAAACATATTAAAGGTTAGGCTGTCAGAGGAATACGCCATCATAAATTTCATTTGGAATTGGCCTCAAGTTAATGACGCAGCCAGATAAATTTGTCGTATCAATATCCAGTATTAATTTTGTTTTAAAACAACGACGCAAAATAGCTATAGTTATGCGTCACATGATACTCAATCTAAATCTCGCATTTTCGCTTTCAAAGTGTTATTTTTTATTGCAGGCATTTGGAGCTTATCGTTTCGGAGAACTGGATCTGAACACAGTATCACTCTCTCAGCGATACTCAGCCGACTGCACAGGGTACTACGCCTCTGCAGGAAGTGTCAGCTTTTCCTGAGGTAACCCTGCCCGCGCAGTCCCTTGGAGCTTGGAATATTTTTTTTTTTTTTTACATTTGGGACACTTGGCTACCAGACTAGACTGGTGTCCTAATGTATTCTGTCAAATCGGGAGCAGAAAAGGCTTCATGCTTCCCCTCTTATAATGGTCTTGAAGCAAAAGAGAGACACACCACTGAATAACAACATGGAATTCACACCAAACAAACAGAAAAAACATGCCTATATCAACATCTATTCCTTGGCAGATGTAATGAATAACTCTGCGATTTGTGAGGTTGAGTCGACCTAATACGAACTATTTTGATCGCTGCATTCCCTTCACCTGATGTGCCACTTGGAAAGGCCGTGTGACCCAGTTTGCGTCCCAACTTTAGCGTACAGCTGTCAGGGATGAGTATTTTCATTAACACCTCGCCAGAAAATGTCAATGCAGTGAAAGGACACGTGCAGAAGATGTTGCCTGTATCGGGAACGGGGTCTCAGTTTGAGCTAAATAAATCGTCAAATGCATTTTTTGGAGTTGGAATTTTGTCATCTGGGGAAAAAAAAACATACTTTAGTTGGTGTGTATCGCCCTAGTACCTAATGTCACACGGCATATTAAATCGGCGTCTTTGGGAACTCCATGTATGGAATTTGTTCAAAGAGTGCTGTCAAATGAAGCTTTTTCTCTTGGAAACTTGAGATGACACCAAACTTAAGTTTCTGCCAAATGCTGCAGAAGAGATCAAGAAACTTCAATGAGGACTGGTCGTTCCAAATTAATCAGTAACTACTTGAAAAGTGCAAGACCTTGAAGTATAGCAACAGATTTTAGCCCTGCTTTATACCCTATTTTATTTTGTATATTTTTATATTATCTTTCTATTAATACAATGTTTAAAAAAGCTAAATTAATTAAGTTAAAATGAATAAAAACACAAACAGACTGGTTATGGCCCCAAGTAACACTCAAGAGTTGATTTTTTTTTTTAATAGAAAACATAGTATTTAACTGACGTCCAATTCTTTTTAATTGGGAGGATTGGCAGCGAATGATCATCCGTTTTGGACGTGTATTGCCATCAATGGGTGTACTGATAATTTGTGCGTGACAGGGTTAAGCCACACTGTCACATATGGAAATACCTCATATACTTCTCTGTCCCTGTTTGTCCTATGATCAGTTAAGTTTAAAAGGGTAAAGACAACTTCTTAGATGCTAGGTTGTACCAACAATGTTCAAGTACAGTATGATTCCTTAACGGTACCAACCCTGAGAGCCTTTATTGTACCTCCAAAGATGGATCCATGCAGTACATTTTTTCATGGGATTTGGAGTCTCTGCCAGTTTGTACATCCCAGACAGATCTTTTATCCCGTTGGTGTCTCAGAGGCGATTCAAATAAAAGCACGTTTCAATGAACGTGAGTTATTAGCACCCGTTTTATTCCAGATGCCTTTCTTGGCATCATGCTCACATTTATCCACGTCAGCTGCCCCAATGCTATGGCTGAATCTTATGGTGTCCAGTTTTGGATGTATCTCGGCGGGCGCCTTATGACTGATGGACGATATCAGTCACCGGATCCGGTGTACGGCATCGTTGTCAGGGTGTTTCTCCTGGTATGACTTTGGCTTCTGGACCCAGGAGCTCATCATGTGTCTTTGTCGCATTTCCTGTTTTGATGCCAATGTTAAGTCAGCCAGCTCTGCAGCTTCTTAGGAACGTGATCCTGAACCTCTTGGCCAGCCGCCTCCAGGGCTGGTAACCTTAAACAGAGGTTGTTTGGAGCCAAGTAGGCCGCTGGTTTGCGTTCATAGTCTTCCCAAAAATGAAAACGGAGAGTGTTGAGAACTGTGGCGAATGCTGGCTTTTCAATGAGGGGAAGCTAAAAGTGTGTCTGCCTGTGAGTGCTTTGTGATGGTGGAGGTCCTCAGCAGCATCCGCTGCTTGGTTGGGAAAGAAACTAGAGTGTCGGAAGTCAAGTCTCCAAACACAAGCATCTATTATATTAAAAAGTATATATATAAGCTCAATTTTTCGCCTGTTGTTTTTAACAAAGGAAGCGTCCCTAGGATGATTATGAAAGTTTTCGGTTCAACTCAGAACAACGGAATGGAAATTGAAAAATGCCTCCTGTGGATGTTAATACGACAAGCTCACTGATTTGCTCATTTTGCTGTCAATCAAAATGGGATTCAGCTCCAGACAGATCATCCAATCATTATGCGGAGCCGCCAGCCAACCCCCGTCCACTGCCCAGAGACACAGAGATAAACCCAGCTTTTAGGCAATGACTTGTCTCTTTCGCTGTAGTGGAACAATGCACTCTCAACTCTGGAGACACACTAGCATCCACACTGTTTAAAAGACTGTGAAGCTACGTGAATGAATGAAAAGCAAGCTGCATCGTAACCACTGATAAGAAGCTACAAAAGCTGAGTGTGTTGTAGTGCATGTTTGATCAATTATATGTACACACAACAGATCACCATTTGATTACTTATTTTTTGACATTTTGGGGGAAGCTGTCCGTCCCTTGCAGTCCTAGAGCATTCACCGCTGGTAGAGAAAATGTGTGGCTTCAACATGATAGGGAAAGGGGGAAATTCTAAACATGATAGCTGGCAAGTAAAGCGGCGCTTACAGGTTTCTCCATTAAGAAACCATAAGAGTGGCTTGAAAACCTGATTTGAAACCACATTTCTTGTTAAAAACCCGAACCAAAGCTTAAAAACTTATTCCTAACCCTCATTTGCAACACCAACTGTGGTTTCAAATGCATATGTTCAACTTATTGAAATGAAAATCATCATACACAATGGCAAATAAAAAAACAAACATCTGGGTGACTGAATCCAAACGGCCAGTCACATTAATGAGATCAACCTTTGTTTACATTGATTGTGCTTAAATCAATGTCCATCGGTACCAATACGGCAATAAAATCGAAATCTAGTTTCGAACCGCCAACTCCAATTGTGTGGGGTCCAATCATTCCTCTGCTGTGAATTTTATTACTTGTCGGTGTCCAATATATTTAAGTGGGTGGAAATGGATTGGACGTTTAGCACCGTCAATGACAGACAATGAGTTTAGCAGTGCCTGACCAAGCCATGGTAGCAATTTCTTTACATTCAAATGAGTAAGCAGTAATTTAATATTGGAAGATAAAAAAAAAAAATTCCCAGAAAACATGGTATCGGTACAGTATCTGTATCAGCCGATACCACAAACCCAGGTGTCGGAATCGGTTTTGGGGGGGGGGAGGTTATCGGTACAACATTAGCGAAAATATTAACAAAATTTTATTTTATTTATTTATTATTATTTATTTTATTTTTTATTAATTTTAATTTCTAAAAAATTTTTAAGGTCCGTCCTTGAAATACATTTCCGGTTCAGTGTTTTTCCAAAACACACTATGGTCTACATTGTGAATTCAGATTTTTCGATTAGATGATTATTTTAATGTTTTGCAACCAAACACTTGCCTGTAAGTAAGTTTACAACGCAACACAGCGATGCTAGCGTTTAACCGGTCCGTCACTTAAATGAGTTCGACAGTTGACCACCACATTAACAAACACATTTCGCTTCAACTAGTAGCCTAAATATAATGTTAAATATTCATATAAAAAGTTGGCTACCAACAGCCAGTAAGACGATAAAAGATGGTCGGTTGTAAGCCGTCCGTCACTTAAATGAGTCTGATGGTTGACCAACTCTTCGCATTTTCCCTCTATAAATATAACTAATATTAAAACACACTACAATATTTTTTCGAATATTAAAATGTGTAATGAAATATACAATTAAATGATTATGGGAAGTTGGGCCAAGTGGAATAACGTTACAAAAAATTCCTATGACCGAACAGAAGTTATTACAGCGTGGATAAATGTCCGAGTCGTAGCTAGTTACCTAATGGTCACTTGAATGTCATTTAAAACATCTCAGTTTTTGACCAAAAGTGTCTTAAGATGAAGCCACATCAATTGTCCGCTGGGAAGCGTCACGCCAAGCCTATTCTCTTCGGGACACTCATTGTTGGACTGGCCGCTGCCTTCCTAAACAGGTAACATTCACTTTAGATTGCATTACTCTTCATAATTATCTTCAGGCTGATTTAAGTTAATCTAAAATGGTTTTGTGTCGTTTCCTCTAAAGGTGTACGTGCAACCTCAATAGTTTTGTGCAGAAAATATAATTTCTGAAATCCTAATTTAACACTTTCATGCACAATTGTGATCAACTTAATCAGGATTCTTCTCTCAAAATCAATGACACATGACCTAACACCTTTAAATTAAACGTATTTATGTAGGTAATGGACATCGTAAAGTGATGTTGACTTGTCAAAATATTTTAATGCCTGATAAAAAGATGAAGCACAAATCTGCTACATCACTACAGGCTAAAAGATGTGCACGCATACCCTCTACTGACTAACTCGCAACCTACAGGCATCAATAAGTCCACCATTTAATTATCCCTGATCAGTGTTGGGAATAACGCCGTTATAAATAACGCTGTTACATAACGGCGTTATTTTTTTTCAGTTACGGGGTAATCTAATTTTTTTTCCCGCCGTTACCTTTACTGAAGGTCAAAAGCGGTGCGTTACTTACTCTGAATAAATTGAAGAAACTACCAGCCGTAGTGTGTCTACTCTGCTCTGTTTATTTGTCTTGGGACTTTGGGTGCGTTCAGGTACGAGAAGAGCTCACGTGTTTTGTTTTGTGCTTTTTCTTAGCAAAGATATACCACACAGGACGTGCTGGCACACTGTTTCTTTAATAGCACATATAACTTCAACATTAACACAAACGTACGGCTCTCGGCAGGTCGTGTCTCGAACTCACTCCCGCTTCATGAAAGCAAAACAATACTGGCGCCGTGTGCACTTTAGGGTGCCTCGGATAATTCTGTATCAGAATATTACAGCACGTACTTCTTATGACTCCAGGCTGTTTGTCCCTGCTCATTCAATTAGACAATGCCTTCCAAAGCTTGCTAACGTTACTGTTTTTGCTACACCTGAATGCTAGCCTCGTTCCCATTCCCCACTGTCAGCCAGCAAGAATGCTGCTTCCATATTGAGGACGCAGACGCTTTAAGGGTGACGGGAGGAGTAGGGGGACGTGGCTACCTGAATGCACACCTGTTGGCTGAGGGTTGGTCATGTGCCAAGGTAAGCCAATCAAACCGCACACACAAACCGGAACAGTGCGTACGGCAAACACACACGCAAAACAGATGCAGAGGGATATGATGGCAGAGCATTCAGAGGAAAATTTGTCCTTTACGAGGTGGAGGTCTAAACACTATTTCAAGTCAAAATACTTGAAGTACAGTAGGCTATGTCTACTTGACCAGTTGTATCAGGTGAGAGTTGGATTTAATTGATTAAACTCACTCAATATTGTTTACTGCTGTTATTTTATTATAATTTTACTGTTTTTTGTTGCACTTCAAGTGTAGGATAAATCTGTTGCTGGTGAGGTGCAATAAATATTACAAGGTTCTAACTACCTGTCTGTTCTTGTCTATTCAACTGACTCGAATACTGCTCAGAAAATTTCAAATTCTTTGACATACAACAACTTCTTTTTAAAGTAATGGAAATAATTACTTTCCCTGGTAACTAGTTACTTTTACTATGAGTAATTCAGTTACTGTTACTTTCTGGAAGAAGTCTTAAGTCATTACTTTTTTTAAAGTAACGTGCCCGACACTGTCCCTGATAGAAAAAAAATTAACCGGTTCAATAATGACAGTACTAGGACTCAAGGTTAGTGTCCACAAGAACAACAAATACTTGAGTGGTGACGAGACAGGCTTTCAGCACGTGAAATTGTCTTGTTGAGGTTGTACAGGTTTTACATTTGCATCTCTCATGCAGGCACAAGTTCTTTGAAGACGTAGAGGATATGCGAGCGCAGGAGAGAGCAAGGAACAACGCCAAGAAGATAGAGATCTTGGAAAGGAGGCACAACAACTGGAGGAGTTGGCCGAAAAAAGAAGTACCTGAACAAGCATACAATGGCCTTGAAATGGAAAACTTCATGTGGACACTACACATTAAATGCTTCTATATGTAATACATTTGTCATTTCAACATCAGACTATTATTGTGCGAATTAGTTTTTGTTGCTGAAATGATGAGGCAAGACCGCTCGAGTCTTATTTTATTGAAATAAATTAAATGTACAAACATTGACACAGAGGTGATATTGCACATGAAATAATAAATTAAAATCAACTGAAAAGTGCTCGGCTTTCCCAAAGGAGGACTAAAACAGCCCAGATTAAAAGTATATATTAATGTATCATTAATCAACGTTGGAATTAAATACATATGCCAAATGATCAAAACATAACTTTGCAAAAGAAAAATATTTTGTAACTCGGCAAATTACACAATTATTCCACTAACAAAAATCACATTCGGACTGAAAAAAATGACAAAAATGTTCAATTTTAGTCATATAAATCGTTTTTTGTTTTTTGTTTTTTAAAGAGAAAAATGTATTTTTTATGTGATTTGTAAACCATTTAAAGACTACAATAACTACTGTATTTAGGAACAGTTGGCAACGTTTAAATTATTAAATTTAGGTAAGTTAAAAAAACAAAAAACAATTTCATGTGAAAATTGACATCATGAAAAACTATTTTTACCTTTCTCCACGAACATCCAGCCTTTTTATCATTGTAATTCTGATTAACGACACATTCATATATTTTTGTTTTTTGTCCTCTGTAATATTGAACTGTTTTCGGTCACTGAAATAACCATCAAATGTGTTTTTGCTGCCTGAAACTGGAATGTAAACGATCAATGTGACCAAAATTGAGACATCTGAATGGTGCCCTTTTCATCTTTGGTCACACGCGTGACGGAAAGCTAATTAACTGCAAAAGATTTATCTTCTTTCCTTCACGACATTTTCAACATTTAACATCAATAAATAACAGAGACAATTATTCAGGGAACACTTGTGCGTGCACGCCAATACTCGCTTTGAATCTTTAACTTCTTATTGCTGCGTGATGAGTGATTGAAAGTGTTTGCATATCACTTGACTGTCTTCTTGGTGTTCACTGTGAGGTCAGCGCCACTTAGTCACATGACATCCTTTCCTGGAAGGGTGGTAAATGTGTTGTTCATACCGTGACGGGCGCGGAAGAGGCAGTGGGAGGGACCGTGATGGCCGCGAGGGTCCCTGGATCCAGGTTGCCAGACCCTCTGCTGCATACAAAATGGCGGAGAATAATGAGCAATTTTTCAGCGTCAGAGTTGACCAAAAAATAATAATAATTTTGAAAGATGGAACTTTTATTTTTAATGGAACCAAATAGATAAGCTTTCACATTGTTCTAACAGTACAAAAAAGGTAAAATTGTACGAAAAAAATAATAAAAATATTCAGTTTAAAAAATAAGTTCTTTTTTTGTTGTGACAACTAAGCTTGTCGCGATATGCAATAATTCCATTTATCGCAAAAATGAAGGGGGCAATTTTCCCGCTGCGATTTATCGCCTCGCTTCCTTGTAACCAACTATGCAATATGCTGCGACGAGGACTCAGGGCGCAAATACACCAGATGCATCATCGTTCGGGGTTCGGTCCGGCTGCGGCAAAAAATAGCGCCGGAGCCAATCCGTTCGCATTATTTCCTATTGTTCAACGTGTACCGGTCGCGTCAGTGCTCCGGATTGACTGCGGACCAGGTATAGGCTATTTTCTATTTTTGCCGGAGACTCATCCGTCAAAATGGGCGGATCCAGGCCTAGAGTCAAAAGTCCAGTGTCTTATTCGCGGTTTAAACACCAGCGAACATGGACGAAGAACGTTTCATCATGGAGGTGGAAAGTCACAAAGTGATTTATAATGCAGCAGATCATTATTGTAAGGACATCATTAAAATGGAAGCTGCAAGGTGTCCCATTATGTGTGTTTTTCTGGCAATGAGATCAAACGCACGACGTGCTGACAAACTTGTTTTTATTAACACATGGCGTTAACAACACTTCCTCAACCTGTGGCTCTCGATAGGCTGTTTATTTCTCACTCCCGCATCACATGAACAAAACAACATCACCGTAGCGTGCACTTCAGGGTGCCTTGGAAAACATCCAATCAGAATTTTACACATGGAACGCCATGGCAGAAGATATGAGGATGGACGAAGTCGTGTAATGTTAAACAGTAATTAAATAGTATCGTAAACTCATAGTAAAAGCAAAAAAAAAAAAAAAAAAAAAATCGGGGGGAAAAAATGTTCAATCAAATCAAGTCCACCTCTCTCTCTCGCTGCTTCTCTGATGAGTATAGACCGTGTTTTGTCTTTGTTTCGAATGCCACATTATGACCCGAAGGAATTGGCATCGCAGCTGTGCGCAGCCGGTATATTTTGCCTATTTTTGATGTACTGTGCCAGACCCGGAACGAAGATGCATCTTGCTGACAACTTTGTTTTTTATTAACACACGACGCTAACAACACTTCCTCAACCTGTGGCTCTAGGCAGGCTGTGTCTGTCTCTCACTGCCGCGTCATATGAACAAAACAACATCACCGTTGCGTGCGCTTCAGGGTGCCTCGGAAAACATCCAATCAGAATATTACACATGGAACGCCATAGCAGAAGCTATGAGGGGAAACGTTTTCATCTGCCTAAATGCTTAAGTTATTACGTGCAATTTTTTTTTTCTTGAAAAAGTCATCTTATTTATTCTGTGTTTCTGTGCGGTACTAATATTGTTGTCTTTTACTTAAAGGAGACATGGTCTATTGTTTTTAGTTGTGATCTCCTAAAAAGTATTTTTGAATATAGGAGTAAACATTTATTGCATTTAAATGGGTGTACTTGATCTATTAATATATAGTGGCACAATAATATCGCATATCGCAATAATTTATGAGATAAACTAGACGGAGTTCCCTATAAGAATACCTTATAATTTGATTAATTCATTTCACAGCCCAAAAACCTATGATAAATCCTTAACAAATACTGCAGGTACAATTACATATAGCAAAACAAATAAATTTGAAATACATCAGAAATAAAAACTAATTTTTTATTGTCACTTTAACTTAAAGACTGGCAAATGGAGGTTGGTAGGAGACGACGGGTGTATAGGTAGAGGTTACGGTGCGGCATGTTCTAATTCCAATTCACTCACACCACACTCACTATTTTTCTATGATTTCTTTCTTCATTTCATTGGTGAGCGTCACCTTCCTTTTTTCACCACCACTACCACCTGCACTAACCTTCTTAGAAGGCATGATGGTTTCTCTCACAAGAAAATCCAACCGTCTCGTGGGAAAACAATGAAATTCCACCGTCTTAAATCGTCGGATTTCAAACATGTCATATGTCGAGACATATGAGTAGTCAAATTTTACGTTGTATGTCGAAGTACCACTTTACTTCATTTATCAAAGTGCAGAGTCCCTCAAGGTTCCATTAACAGTCCACTGCTTTTGTTATTGCTGACTCGAGATTTTCTCTTTTGTGGAAATTATGCTATGATCAACAAAACAGTCATCATCCCTCCACACACAAGAGTTCAAAAGAGACTCACGCCTTGTCCAAATAGGTGATGTGGAGTGACTGTGAGTACGTGCTCGTATTAGCGTTGAGGATGTTGCCGTTGTCCAGAGCACAAGTCTTCCTTGCCTGCTGCTCCTTGGCCAGGTTCCTGCAGGCGGCCAGTTTGGCCTCTAAAACCTGCCAAGATGTGAAGCTTGTGATATGGACCCCCCAAAAAAACCAAAATAGTTTGAGGGTTTAAAGGACTTACCCCGACTTTCCTCAGTAGATCGCTGACAATGTTGAGAGCTGATATCCGCGCCGAAGGAGTCAGCGGAGAGTTACTGGGGTAGCTTGTGGGGACGCCTGCAAAAAAATGAGATCATCCACTTTCAACCCGATAAAATCACACCTCTCAGCTAAAATGGATTGGACGTCTAGAGCCATCAATGGCACTGAAACATGAGCACTAACCCGCGACGCTGGCAAGGAGGGCATTGTCCAGACCTTTGCTCAGCGGTGTAGCAGGCGTGGAGAGAGACAGTGAGTCCATCTTGACATCATCGTGCACAGGCGAGCCAGGCGCCGATGTTCGGCTGACGTCCGCCTGACGCTCGCGCACGGCCAACTCCTGACGCAAGTCTGGCAAAAGTGGAACCGTCATTAGCTAGAAGTCTACATGATAACGTGGCTTATAAAACTTCAGGTTAACTCATCCAATGCCCATGATTTGAATGCTATTCTGGGGTTTGAATTCATTTATCAATTGCAAATTAGGTTAACTGCAAAAGTAAGCGCTACATTAATCCATCAAATGAATCGATAACTAATTCATTTACTGTTAATAATGATGTTTCAATTCCAAGCCAGTGAGCTAATTGTTTTTTTTTTTTTGTCAGCAGTCACCTCTGGCTTCATCTTTGAGTCGCTGAACAGACTCGAGTAGTGATTCCTTCTCGTCCAGCTCGCTCTCGAGGAAGGCATTCCTCTCGATGGCCTGGTTCAGACGCTGCTCAAAGTTCTCCAGAGACACAATAGTCGCTCTGGGAGCCCCAAACGAAACAACTCGGTGATGAGAAAAAAACAAAAGACTGTTTAAAACTCGCCACCAAAATGTGTCCAGACCTTTTGGCTCGCTCCAAGTCGTCATTGGACTGTTCCAGTTCTCGGACGTATTTGTGGAGCTGCTCTTTAATGCTGCGCGTCTGCAGGAGATCGTCCTCCAGCACGGAAATCTGCTTATAGCTCTGAGAAGACTGCTGCTCCAATCGCTCCTGTAAAAACACACGCATGCAAAAAAAAAAAACAAAAAAAAAAAGATCATCACTTTGTTTCAGTTTGTATGTTCGTTTGTTGATGTTATTTACTTTGAGGGTTTCCACGTCATTCTTCAGCCTGACGTTGTCCGACTTTAGGTCCTTCAAGCGATGTTCGGCCTGACCCAGCTGAGCTTCGAGTTCGGCCTCCAGTTCCCTGCTGCCCTCCTGGAACTCTAGCAGTTCCTCATGAGCCTCTTGGTAGCTGCGAGCCAGTGTGCAGAAACGACATGGACAAAGACATCATACAAAACAGGAAGCCTTAATGATGCAATAAGGCGCAGTTGAAAAGGGAAGCTACAAATTACAAAGGAGGGCCAGCAAAAACTACGTCACAGCTGAGCTCTTAGAAACAGGGAAAAATTTAATATGTAAAACACACAACAACACATCACATACTTTGTCTTATATTTGACGTATAGTGTTTTCCAAAAGTTGATTTCCTCATCCTTGGAGGAGAATTTAGGTATCTTGTCCGCTTCCATGACAGTCACATCTAAGCAGAAAGGAAGTTCATTTTTTAAGATGCATAACATTAGTTGATCATATCACCTAGTATATAGTTAGTCGTACACGGTAAGCTAATTTAGGTATGATAATAACAACAAGGTAATGATGACAATGCCAGTTTTAGTGATAAAATCATAACTACATTTTTTTCAAGACGATTGTCTCGTTCACTAGAAAGACTCGACACATATGATAAGAAATTATTGAAAATCAAGCTAATGTTAAGTAAAATCACAAAATGAGTGCAATGGCATGAAGATAAATCATCGACTAAACGGACGAGGTCGAGCTATCAAACATGGCTAAGCTATTTCTAAACCACTCAGCCGTGTATATTGTTAACAATAGCCCGTCTGTTTAGATATAAAGCAAGACAAAGAAATAAGTCGAAAGGTTTACCTGCTGAACATCACCTCATAAGAGACATTTATCATCTAAAGGCGATGTTTATCGGTCCATTTAACGTGAGGCTGTGTATTGATGCTTCTTGCTCGTTGTGTTACACGGCGACTGATGAGGTCACACAAAGCAGCAAAGGCGCCTTCTGCTGGTCGTTTTGTGCAAACGCGCTACTCGCGGACTGGAAGTTCAGGCAGATGACAATACAAATATTTTAGATCGAGTTCGTGTGCCGTTTTTATGCTTTAATACAAAATGAAACATAACGGGATCTTTAGTGATTTCTTTGAGTACGCCAATTGTAACGTTAGATAACATCTATACTTAGTATGTCATGTGTTGCCGGGTGACAGCAAAAAGAAACGTGATTAAGATCATAGTGAACGTACCGAAAATTAGATAGGAATTTATTATAGGAGGAAGAAAATATCGAGCTAGCCAGGAGTCGAACCTAGAATCTTCTGATCCGTAGTCAGACGCGTTATCCATTGCGCCACTAGCCCTTGCGACACCTAGTGGTCATACAATATTAGGTGGTAATATATCCCAGCAACTGTACGCGAGGAGTCAAAAAGGTGTTCGATTCCTTGTCGCCACAAAGATTAAGTACCTCGCTAAATGTTTGACGTTTTTGTGTTTGACAAGCCTTTAATCGCACTTACGTTATTTTCACGTACTGTTACAAAGTCACCATGTTGTGGAATCGTGGCGCTCTCTGCGAGCGAGCAATAGTCGAGGTTCATTCTTTGGAATGCCAGCCAATAGCGTTCTGGCATGATAGCCCCATTTCTTGAAACGGCAGCCCCGCTCGCAGAATAGTCGAGGTTCATTCTTTGAAATGCCAGCCAATAGCGTTCTCTCATTTCTTGGCATGGTACACGGCCCTGCCATGGTAGCCCCATTTCTTGGAATGGCAGCCAATAACGTTCTCCTTTCTTGACATAGCAGCCCCCTCAGGTGAATAAAGAACATTCACTTGTTGGAACATCAAAAACATTGATTTGGGTTTATCTTACTAAGTTTACCTTCTTAAATAGTACAAAAACGCGGGTAATATTTAATAGCGGTACCGGGTAATAGCCTTAACTTGGAAATAAACTCACCGTTTTCAATTATTTCGTTGTAGTCCGTTGTTCGGCTATACGTTACTACGTGGCGAAATGTAGTACACAATGCCCAGCGCGCTTGCGCAAGCATCCGCACGCACGCGCATATCGGTAACTTAGAAGCGGCGAGCACGAGTTTTGTTTTTATTTAGTTTTTTAACATCTTTTCATTGCCTCAAAAATATTTTTTGCATGTATTAACCTCTCATACTTTAAACTATTGTGTTTTTTATGTGTTAGCTTTGAAGCAGTTGACCACATAAGTCACGTAGCGTATTTAAACCGTCCTTATTTGATGTAACTACATTTAAGTGTTTTCTGCAGGCATTTTTATAGTTATTCCTGTATGCGTGCAAACAAAATAAGAGCGCACGGTAGTAATTAGGGTGTCAAATTCGACTAATGTAGAATGTTTCGCCGATGTAGTTGATTTTGGCAGAACACCGTCCTTCTGAAAATTGCAATCCATCCTTGTCTAGTTAATTCTGTTCTCTTTCGACTCGAGGCCGTCCAAGCAGTCCGAAGCGCTCGGATGACTTACGACGCAACTCGTATCGCCATTGGCTGCCAATTTGAGTAACACGCAACGCTATTGGCGGCTATTCTTGGACAATGTCTGCCGCGAACTTTCGGTTCAGAAAAAACTACATGAATTACGGTTGAAGTAAGCAGCGTTTTATATAAGTTAAAACTGCAAAATTAAAGCAGAGGAACTCACAGAATCTTCATAGATGGATTCAGCACGACGTTGATGAGACGTAGATGAGATTGTATGATTGTTCTTATCACTTTGTTGATCATTAGTGGACAAAACTATAACAACCTGTCAGCCTGTGTTGACGTGAGGTATAGATTGATACCGCCTCGATCAGCTGTCACAGGTAACGAAGTCCCTCAGGTGAAAATCTATATCTTTCATGGAGAACATCGTCCGGGTATGCCAGCGGATTCTGGCGGTCTCCAAAAACCCGTGCCCTCCGAAGAGAGCCCCTCACAATCCGTGCGACAATGTCATTGTCAAGAGGACAGTCCGTGGAGGAGCGCTGTTTAAATAGAGCGTGGTTAATCGGAATCCTGGGGTTGAGCAAGATCTCATTCTGAGATGACCAGTTTTGACGTCTGGCGTGTGTTGCCATGGCAACACTCCCCGGTTCCAACATATCCACCTTTTGTAGTCTCGTTTAGCTGGGAAGATAGGCTGTACGTGATGAAGTTACTCTCGAAGTTACCCTGCTAAGCCAGAAAACCGGCTTCGTAGCATAGGCCACTGTTGTTCAAAATAGCACAATGATCAATAGTTTTTGTAATCAGTCCTTTTTTAGATGTAGTTTACCCCAGAGGTAATGTGTAAGTATTATTTGTTACAAACTCTCAATTAAACGGAGCGACACGACCGGGAATCGAACCCCAGCTTTGTACGCTATTTTTTTTTAATTAATCATAGGGTGAGTTGCAACGTAAATAGCGTTCCCATTTAGTGAAATGGCAGCTAAAAGCGTTCCATGTTGTGAAATGGCACCCAATAGTGTTGCAAGTTACACCAAATAATTCAAAACGGTGAGTTTATTTAAAAGTTAAGGCAATTACATATTCACATTGTTAGCTTTAAATATAATCCGCGTTTTTGTACTTTTTAAGAAGGTAAACGTCGTAAGATAAACCCAATTCAATGTTTTTTATGTTCCAACAAGTAAATGTACTTGAATGAGTAAGGCTACTAGCCTGTTGTTTTAAAAAGTACTCCGTGCTTTTTGGTGTATTTCTTTAAGTCTGCAAACGTAGTGAGACTAACAAAAATCTATGTTGATGTTTTGTGTAGCCTCATTGAAAAATGTTTTTCTTTTACTTGCTTGAGTCTGGCTACTGGCCTGTTGTTTTAAATAGAACAATGATCAATAGTTTTTGTAATCAGTCCTTTTTTAAATGTAGTTTACCCCAAAGGTAATGTGTAAGTACTTAATTGTTACAAACATGGTCATTATTAACCATGTGTTTTCATTATCAGAACGTTTTTATTTGTTTGCTAATTTATAATGTGTTTTTAACGCGTTGTTGTTGTTTACCTCTTCGAGATGGATCCAGTATTCAAAAAAACCTGTTGGGTGCATAATTTGAATGACTCCCAAGTGGCGGCACAGTTCAAGAGGGAAAATAAAGGTAGACCTTGGGCCCGTTCTACCATAATACCAAATACCTAATACCAAAATCTATGCACATTCTGTTCATTAGGTACAACTAGCGGAAAAAGAACTTGTGCTGCAACAAGGTATCATCCACCCTGATGCTCTACAGACTGGTCCTGTACACCTTTGAGGTTCTCCACGCCTCAAAAAGAATTTTTTTTTTAAAAACAAATAACAAAATAGATAAATGATACAATGAAATACAAACATTACTCATAATTAATGCATGGAAACAGAGTCAATGCGAGTTTAAAACTAGCTTATTAGGTTATAAAACACAAACAGTTTTGTCATTATTTACCTACCATTATATAATTTTCCATTGGTTACAGATACTTAATTAAAAAGAGCCACATGACTGATAATCAAACCCACTTTTTGTGCGCAATTTTTAAAATTAATTATGAGGCGCAAGCACGACAAATGCGCAATAACGTCTGCATTTGTACTGCGCAAGGATGCGGGAAATAAATTGATGTGATCGGTATAAATACCGCATACAAATACATTTATTTGTAAACACATTTAGTGTAAATATAACTCAAGTTATTACATTGATTATGGTAGTTCAGTCAGGTAAATATAAACGTGCTTGTGTAAAGTAGGATGCAGTGATCCATTGCTACTTCGAGTTTCAAACTTCGTGCCCTCAGTCCATCCCAGATGTTTTTTTCCAATTAAAAAAAATAAAAAATAAACGCAGTATTTTATAGAGCTGTCGCTGCTGCTTTTCTTGGTCAGGCAGTGCACTGGAGTTGCTTATTAAAGTCAACGATGATCGACAGACAGGTAAGGTTTGATCTTGCCTGAGACGCTTATAAGCCGAAACTTCAAAGCGCCACCTGCGTCAACATCGTTTAACTTGTTAAACACTTGCAGTTGCAACTCATTGTGTGTAAGTGAGCGGATTTGAGTGGACTCACTCAATGAAGCATTTTTTGACTTTTTAAAAAATGGATCGGGCGTCTACTTTATTCTTGTCTGAAAATAATTCGGTAGGACAATAGCTGGGAAAAAGCGAAAAACATGTTTTATATGTATCTCTTTCCAATGATAAATCTGAATAAATACTGTGCATTGAACACACACACACAAAAAAGTGTTTTGGGGGGGTTGCTACTTCACGGTTTTTAACTTATCACAGCGGATTCTGGTCCTTCTTAACCACGAAAAATGAGGGATAACTATTTCAAAATCAAACATTTTCGCGTTAACAGGTAATGTCTAAAAATAGTAAGTTTGTAAATTACTATATGATTGAAACGACATTATTTGATTAATCTTCATTTGAATGGGCCAAATAATTGTTATGTCACATTTCAACAGTTTGTTGCGTTGAATAAAATTACCGTAATTCTTGGACTATAAGCCGCACCTGACTATAAGCCGCCACCTACCAAATTTGACATGGAAACAGAATTTGTTTGTAGATAAGCCGCAATGGACTATAAGCCGCAACGGTATTATGGGATATTTACATCAAAGGGTATTAACCAATAACACTTTATCTGACAGCGGCATCATAAGACTGTCATAAGACCAAATGAACTCCAATGAAGCTTTGAACCAATTGGCTGCAAAGCTTCAGAGCTTCAAGAAGCTTCATCACTGCTCTCTTGGAGGAGACAGTCAACCTCTGCCGCCACCTGCTGTCAACACGGTTGTTGTCCAACAGTCCTCCTATTATGCATTGCAGCGCTACAGATTTAAATAACAATCAGAATTCATGTTCCGTGCTAATTATTTCTTCAGTAACTGTTGCAGTTGTTTCATTAAATGATAGTTATGGTATTTGGTAACACTATAAGACCGTAAGATAAGACCATCATAATTAAGAAATTACACTGCCATGAGCATTGATAAATCCTTATGACAGAGGTCATTTTGTGCCATCCGGCAAATTATCTCACTTTTGAATGGATGTAAAATATCTGAGCTGGACATAAATGGAGTTAGTGACATAATTTGCCGGATGACACTTAATGACATCTGTCATAAGCATTCATTAACGCCCATGATAGTCTCTTCTTCTTTTTCTTTCGGCTTTTCATGTCATAATTATCACGGCCTTATGGCAGTTTTATGATGCCACTGTCAAATAAAGTGTTACCTGTTAACCCAACAAATCAACAAATAAGCCACACTGGAATATAAACCGCAGGATGTTAAATGAGGGGGAAAAAAGCGGCTTAGACACCGAAAATTACAGTAATTATTCGTTCACCTGTCAAATGCATTGGTCTAATTGAGCTTTATTGTTTTCCCCAATTTTGTAATAAAAACACAATAAGTCATATAAAACGTTTTATTTTTTTTTGCCACATTCCAATGAATCCTTTCCCGTCCCCCTCCACACTTTGAGACAAGATGTTCACATTTCTTTTCGTGTCCAAATTCAACAGCATCAACTGATTATTTTGACTCATTTGGCCCTCATCTCCAGCAAAGTAAACATGAGCAACAACACAAAGCTGATTCCTTACTGATTTTAGCCTTCATGCTCATCTTTCAGAGAGGCGCTGAGGGAGAAATGAACATTTTAAAAAATATCCTTAAGAATATAAGCATCTTCAATTGAATCCACACACAGCACAGATGAGAACATTTAAAGAGTGTGGTCAAAAAGCATGCTGGCACACTTTCACACAGGACACATACACACTGCTATTACCGCCTCCTTTTACACAACACACACACGACCTGCTAAATTTACATTCCAATGAATCATGTAGAAAAATGCCATTTTTGGCGTAATGACAAAAAAACGCAAAGCTTTTACAAAAGCACAAACAACATAACAGATGATTCATTGAATTGTTGCACATTAGGTTTAATTTAATGTTCAAATTGTAAACATTGCCGATTAGATATCACTTCAGGCTATTCAGTCCCTTTTATTTGTAGAATAAGAAAAATCCAGTCACATCTTGTCCATTGCATTTTTTTCAGTGTCGTTTGTGTATTCGCTATTATTAAATATGAAAATCAGTCCAAGGGATTAAATGTGTAAAGCAAAAGACATGTGAGATATAAGTGCTGTAATCATAAAAATGGAGACAACCATGAGAGCTATCTTTGTGTTCATCATTCCAACCCAGCCATTATTCCTATACCTCTACATCTACATATATATTTATATTTAAGTCACTATATACATAACATGTTATGTACACAAATGTATTTACACGAGTCATTTTTGCACGTGACAAGCGAGAGGAATGTCTGGTCCCATGTTTGAAAGCTTTTCCTCACCCACCAGTGTCAAGTAAAAAGTGTTGGCAAGAAATGTATCTGTATCATAAATACTCTGCTCAAAATAAACTGGATGCATGCGCGTCTATTCACACATACACGTGGCCAGCCTCCATGTGGGAAAAATAAAAGTGCATCCTTTGTAACTGGCATGAAAATAGCAGGCATATTCTTAGTGATAAGAGAATGGCGTTCATAGTCACCTAAACGACCTCAATAATGACCTTGAAGGTCATCAGTCATGACTATAGAACAACAGGGGTGGGCAAAGTATGGCCGGTGGACTAAATATGACCAATTATGTATTATTATATCAGGACCACTGAGCATTTACATTCTCAAGATTCCAAAGATAATCCTGACTCTCAGAGGGGACATTCAATTGTCCTGTTATATTCGTTGTATTATTATTATTATTATTATTTTTTTTTTTTTTTCACAAGAAATTCTAAAAATAAATAATAGGTTACTTAATTTATCAAAACCACAATTGCACATAAACCGTACATTCAACTTGTATTTATATTATTCAATACAGTATTTTTCGGCGCTTGTAGCTACTTTTTTTGTCTCCCCCTGCGGCTTTTATGACAAAGCAGATCATTTACTGAAATTTGCTGGTAATCGAGCGTCATTTTTTTTTTTTCTCCTTTGAAAAGTGAACATTTTCATTCATCTGATTTTAATTGCCGTCCCGGAGTGTCATATTGGAGTTCCATTCAGTCTCCAGCTGCTAGCATTCCATTGTCCAACAAAAGTTGTTATCAAGAAAACATTGTTGAGCATTCCAGAGAGTTTTTTAAAGTCAAGTTATTTACAGGTACAGTGATCCCTCGTTTTTCGCGGTTAATAAAGACCAGAACTCGCTGCAATAAGTGAAAAACCGCGAAGTAGCCCCCCCCCCCAAATTAATTTTTTTGTGTTCAATGTATTTATTCAGCTTTAGCATTGGAAAGAGATACATATAAGACAAGTTTTTCACTTTTTTCCCAAAGTACGTACAATATAAAAATGTATATGTATTTTAATTTTTAAAAAATTAAGCACTTCAAATCTAATACAGTAATTATGATAAGTTTTAAACATGTTAACCCACTGAATTATTTTTAAACAAGAAAAAAAGTAGTAGAAAAATGCTTGGCTTTATTAAATGCTTCACTGAGTGAGTCTACTCAAATCCACTCACTTACACACAATGAGTTGCCACAGCAACTGTTTAACAAACGATGATTGACACATCCGGCGCTTCAGAAGTTCGTGACTCTGGAAAGATCAAACACATTCATCATCGTTAACTTTAATAAACAACTCCAGTGCACGTGCACTGCCCGCCTAATGAACCAAGAGCAGGGAGTGGGAGGGAGCGAGAGGGAGACGGCTCGATCGGCTGTGGACATCTTATCTGTATTATTATAATTATTTATTTCTTCTAAAAAATCTGCGATCCACTGAGGGCGCAAAGTAGCGAGGGATCACTGTACATGCCGATTTGTTGTCAAGACCAGACCCTTGGTGCGACTCTGAGGTGGGTAGAGTAGCCAAACTTTTTACTCGAGTAAGAGTAGCTTTACTTTAAAAAATATTATTCAAATAAAGTAGTCTTCCAAAAAAAGTATTTCAGTACAAGTAAAAAAGTATCTGGTGAAAAGAATACTCAAGTAATGAGTAACTTTGTGAGTAACTCTTCTTACAGCGTGATATTTTTATAAGCAATGGTATTTTTTCTTCAGCACAACATTATCTATATGAACTGTTATTATTATACTTTATAATAACCTATTTCATGACCTTATTAGGCCCCCAAAAATGGAAAAAAAAAAAAAAAAAATCAGATTCAAACTAGAAAAAGAAACATTACCCAGTTTAAAGAGCAAGCGTGCCCTCTAGTGGAGAAAAAATTTCCTACCATGATTTGAAAACGAATCCATCGGTGTCAAATAAATCGCTGCCAAATAAAAACCTGGAGAAAGTTTTAAACAAATCCGCACTTTCGTGTAATGTTGATCTATGTCAAATAGTTTATGGCACTTTAAAGACGCCACATGATTGAACAGGCCGGCATGATTGTATGACTTCTGACTGCAAACCTGCGTCTGGCCATGCGACTGAATTGTTATGTCTGATTTGTATAATGAAGTCATGTGATTATTGCTGTGACATCTCATTGGTGAAACTGTTCGAGCCACTCTCGGCATCTCAGGCAAAAATAAAGTCAATATGTAGAATAATGATGAAAAATGTAACGACTCTAGTGTAGCCCAAGGTAGCAGAGTAAGAGTAGGGTTTCATCTTCACAAATGTACTCAAGTAAAAAAATGTGGCTTGGTAAAACTGCTGTTAAAAGTACATTTTTCTCAAAAACTAACAGAGTAGATGGAGTTACTACCCACCTCTGGTGCCACTACGGAAGAACAATTTAAGGTTGACAAAGGATGGCTGTACAGTACATATTCATACCCACAGTTTACCACGTCATTGCTCTTGCTTCCTAGTGACGATAAAGCTAGCCAGCCGCTTTCTCGCACTTCATCAAAGACTCTCGCAAGTTTATCGATGAAAGATTTAAGGCTAACCGTGGGTGGTGAAAGAGTTAAAAGGACAAATAGCCACTGTCTGCTATGAGAAGCTGCTATGTTAGCATCAACAGATGGCTAGCCATTTTTATATAGCATTGAGGGGTGTTTAACTGGCGGCAAAGGCTCCATCTCATGTTTGGTGCCATTACAGAAGAACACTTTAAAGCAGGCCATGGATGGTTAGACAGATTTTAAAAGAGATAGCAACAGTGTGATACGATGGAACTGTTATGCTAGTGATGACAATATTAGTCCACTTCATCAAGCGTTAAAGTGATTTAAAGGGGACTCAGTCTGCTGCAAGCTAAGACGTCAAGGTAAAATGGATTACATTTTGTTGCTTTTGTGCTTTCAGACCGCCTGTGATGGGTAGCTGCATAAATAGGGAGGATGAAACTTGACGTGTTCATGTTAATTTGGTTAAAACATTTTTGATGAATCAAAAAATTCAGTATATAGAAATAAACCATATCAAAATGTGGACACTCGCGCGGTATATACACGTGTATTTTGACCCTTTTATTTTTGTAAATTTGGGAGGTACGCACTACAGTGTGGAATTTATAGTGATTGTTTAACAAAATAAATTACGTACAGTAAATTTTCCAAAAGAGAATAAACTAATAAATAAAGTCAATTTTTAAAAAATGCTTCTGGAGTTTGCCCACCCCGGCTCTATCATGGATGCGTTGTTTTCTCTCCTGTTCATATAAAATACGATCTGATGTTGGATTGGGAATCATAAAATCTGCAAATGTACAGTATAGACAATAAATAGTTTTCAGTAAATTAATGTCTACCATTGAGAATTTCTTTTGTGTTTTTTTTTTTTTGTTAGTTATTCAGCAAAGTATGTACAACGTGTATGTTGGTTGATGATACACGGACCAAACACACACAGTCATACACAAAGTGCACACTGTCCATGCAAAGATTGTGGTTATTACTTTTGAAAGAGGTGGCGGCACTGAATCCTGCCTCCGCTTGTGTGTTTTTCTGTCTGGCGTGTGGCGTTCAAGGCATCAAATAAGGCAAACGCAAACTAAAAATGGAACAATCCGAATGCATAAATGCATCAGTGGGGTGGCGGGATGGGGGCTGAGGGGGCGTCATAGCACCGTGCTCTCCGAATCCTCCCCCTTCTCCGACTCGGCGGCTCTGAGGCGGCTCGAGTCCAGCAGTGCCACCGAGTGCCTGAGGTGGGAGATGTGCGCCAAATCCAGAAGGCCGTCCAGCTCCATGTTGATGATGGGAATGTCGAGGTTGCAGAAGGAATCTGTGGGAGGAAAACCAGAGCATTTATTTATCGAGCTGTGTTTGTTTTGGATGGATGGGAAGAAGATTCTGGGTGGGGTGAGTTGGCCATGCTGGGTGATGGAGTGTGCAGCTACAATGTGAAGTTCAGTTTGTGTACAGCTTGTATAATTTGTTCCTTCTAAATTACTCAAAAGCCAGTCAAAGTTAAAAAAAACAATGAATATAAAATTGAGTATACCCTTTGGTGAAAAGTCCAAATTAGGCCAAGGAATTCATTTTTGCACTCAGAGGTGGGTAGTTACATTTTACCTGAGTAACCGTTACTTTGGTTACACTAGAGTCGTTACATTTTTCCTCTTTATTCTACATATTGACCTTATTTTTGCCAGAGATGCCAACAGTAGCTCTACCAGTTTCACCAATGAGACGTTACAACAATTAACACATGACTCGATTATACCATTCAGAGATAACAATGTTTCTTACCCACTAGAGGGCATTCATGCCCATTGTGTTGTGGTCTAAATTTGATTATTTTTGTGTTGTCTTTTTGCCATAATACAGTCATGTAACAGTCTCGCTATAGTATAGTATAATAATAACAGTTCATATAGATGAAGTTGTGCTGAGAAAAAAAAAAGTCATTATTTAAAAAATCAGACATTTTAAGCAGTTACAATGTTACTCATTACTTGACTATTCTTTTCAACGAATACTTATTTACTTGTACTTGAGTAAATATTAGGACGACTACTTTTACTTGAATAATATTACTTAGAAGTAACCCTACCCTTACTTGAGTAACATTTTTGGCTACTCTACCCACCTCTGGTTGCACTTCATCTTTATGATTATCACACGTTACTATACAAACTTTACATTAAGTACTTCACATTGGAGTAAAGTGTAATTTCTTCAGTGTTGTCCTGTTAACTAATTGGTTGCCGATGATGGTGATAGATTACCAACCCCTTTGAACTAGGGCAGGCTGGCGGTGACAGTTCACTGTCAGTGGCAGCCAATGAGTTAAATGAGATTTAAAAATACAGTATGTACAAAAATGGCAGTGATGTTCCCACAATTGTGAGGTATTACCTATGGATATGGGTCATTCCGTCAAGCATTTTGAGCCTATACTACATTTGAACAGGGCAGGGGTGTGTCAACTTTGTATCTACACTAGGTAACGAAGCAACATATTTGGTGCTATCTATTGAAGATCACATCAACATACATTTAGTATGTATTTGGGCTGAGCAATATTTGTATATTGTAATGGTGATATTTATCAGTTATTTTATTTAATGATTTCTTTGATTTAAAAAAAAAAGATGTTTATGAGTTGTCCGATATTATCGGGTGGCCGATATCAGCCGATAAAAGCATTTTAAAATGATATCGGATAACATCAACATCGGTTTTTCATTATTGGTTTTGGGCCATTATACAGGTTTCCTTCAAAGTGAATGTAAAAGCCTCCTGCTTTTGTAGAAGGGCTAGTCACAGCTTAGCACAGCAGTTATGCTTATTGACCTTTAGATGTCTCCAAACTAAGATGCTTGGGATTTGTTATGTAAAGGCTGAGTTATACTTCCGTGTCAGACCTGCGCCGTCAAGGAAGACCCGAGTTACGACCCTGCGCCGTAGCCTGACGCGCTCCTCTTGAATTTTCTAACCTTTGCGTCGCGTAGACGCGTATGACGTGGCAGAAACGGACTGTGATTGGTCCGCTCAGACTGTTGTTTCCAGTTCAGCGCGAAATCACCGCCATTGTAGAATAGAATCAAACATTATTTTCTACACGCAAAAATGGACCAAGCCAACGCAAGTATCATCGAAGAGCAAGTCTCGTCAAGACATTAGTGTGATTGCCAAATGGCAAGGTCGGCGATTGGGGAAAAAAAAAAATGGAAGAGCCACCGAGAAGTGTGCGTTCGGAATCGAGTGGCCACACGAAGCGGTGACCGAGTCGGCCAAAAACTGTCAACTTTTTATCACTTTGTCTTATTTTTGGTTGGTGCACTTCATCATTTATTGGGTACTTATGTTTGCTGTGAGTCTGTGACTTATTTACGTGTCACTCTTCAAGTATATGAAGAATAAAGCACAGATTTGGTGTCAAAAGAGTTGTTTTGATCTTTAATTTTCAATAACAGACAGTTTACACACGATACATCATCACTGATTGAGAGTGCCTCGGTGCGTTTTATGATAACATTAAAATCAAGGCTCCCAACGCAGTTTGGGAAGTTCCATAGACGCCAGAAATCTGCTATGGCTTCCCACTGGCTGGTTGTAGGACACGGCAAACAAATCGGGCTGGAGGGCTTTGCAGACTTTGAACGCAGTGCTCGACGCCAGTTTGAAGCTAGCCGCCACAGCTAGCTCTCTTCACCCGATTCTAAAACTCTCTGTGCGGCATCAAAAGTCGGCCAGACCGTCTCGAAACCGTCTTCTGCGTCGCCTGCCCCTCAACATTTGTATGTTCAATATTTATTCAATGTTGATGAGCAGAATATTTACTTTCAAGAGTTTATTTTTTCTCCCTTAAACTAGACTAGCAGAAGTCAACAAGCATGCCCCAAAACTGTACGAACATAACGCCACATCCCTCTAGTGGCTTGGCGGTGAATTACAAAGCAACACGTTCCCTCACCGCAGAACTATCGAATGTCGAATGACGCCGTAGTCGCTGCGCCGTCACAGCAACGCGGGAGTATAACTCAGGCTTAAGAATTATCAATGTTAAAGCATCCAGAGGGGCATCACAATACAATTAGCCATAATATGTTAGATCCACAACCACATATATCGGTATCGGATTTTTTGAGTTGGATGATATCGGTTAAAGGGAACCACGGACTTGTAGGCTCGAGTAAGCCACAATTGTTCTCTTTTACAAAAATATTTTGGTTGAAACACATAAAATATTGCCGTTGATTTAAAAATCTATAATATTTAGTACATGTTTTGACCTACGGAGGGCGCCATGTTTTACACGTGCAATACACACTCGAGTTGATGACACAGTTGGGCTGGACTGGGAGAAGAGCTGTGCTCTATACTAGCGAAGCTAGTATGACGACTGGCATGATTTTGTATTGTGCTGTTAGTCAGATTGTTTTGTTACAGAGCTGTGGGATGAGTTCCTGACGTCGTACCTGCATCCAATTCCAACTCATCAGCAGTGTCTTTAAACCGATCATAGGCAGGCTGCCGAGATATTGACTTTCTGCCATTTGAGAGTTATTGCTTGCATCCTTACTTTCGTTTTTCGTTCGCCTGCCCTTCACCGGATTTTGCCACGCGTTTTTTTTTCTTTTAATTGATTCCAATCAACTATAACGGACCCTTTTCTGTCTCCCTTTTCGCAAACGCGTGTTTTTTGTGTGTTCAATAAACCCTTTCACGTAAACCCTCTGTTATTGTTGTCTACTTTGGGGTCCTACCTTGCTTCCGCATTCGCGGACACATTTGTTGTTTTTCATCTGAGATTTTGTTACTGATTGCAGCTAATAAATCGGTAAACAATACACGTACGATCGATGTAGAAAAAAAACATGGTCCTTGTGGTGTTAGTTAAACAGTGTGGTCTTGAACTGGTCTGCATGGAGTGACAGTGCGGAGTCCACAGCTGTCATTGTCACTTGACGAACTACCACATGAATACACTAG
Organism: Corythoichthys intestinalis; assembly: GCF_030265065.1. Lineage (NCBI taxonomy): Eukaryota > Metazoa > Chordata > Actinopteri > Syngnathiformes > Syngnathidae > Corythoichthys > Corythoichthys intestinalis. Next base: position 17,103,936 of record NC_080415.1, on the reverse strand, counting down.
TGTTCTGCAATTCCTTCTACACGGCGAGACATCATATACATGCGCACTTTGGTTAAAAGCAGCGAGTACGTACTGTTTGTGTTTTTATTGAATCTTTTATGACCTTTTGATTACCTCAAAATATTTCTTGCATGTATTTCCCTCTCATACTTTTAAGTAGAGGTGTCATCCCGATTGATCGGGTCCGATCACGTCATTTTCAAAGTATCGGAATCGGCAAAAAAATATCGGCCATGCCCACTCACGCATTGTCGCGCTCAATCTGTAGTGGTGCCGTTTTATCTATATAGAGAGACAAAAGGCAGCATAAAATGAGTAGAGTGAATTTTGGCAGCCTTTGGAGCCTTTTTTAATTGGTTAAAGCCTTACAATCCCTCTCCCTACGATTAGAAATATCATGGGAAGCAATGTGGGGAAGCAAGGTAGCAATTGATCTTTTTCTTAACACCTTAAGTTATTCCCCAACGCAGAAAAGATATATCAATTGGTAGCACTACGCACAGTCATGGTTCCACTTACCATCATGCATTGGGGCATGGCTACAGTATCATTTACTGAAAGCTCAACAAATACACTAGATGGCAATATTTAGTCACAATATACAAAGTCACAAGTCTTTCTATCCGTGGATCCCTCTCACAGAAAGAATGTTAAGAATGTAAATGCCATCTTGAGGATGTATTGTCATAATAAACAAATACAGTACTTATGTACTGTATGTTGAATGTATATATTCGTCCGAGTTTTATTCATTTTTTTCTTAATGCATTGCCAAAATATTTATGATCGGGAAAAATTATCGGGAATGATTGGAATTGAATCGGGAGCAAAAAAAAGCAATCGGATCGGGAAGTATCGGGATCGGCAGATACTCAAACTAAAACGATCGGGATGGGATGGGGAGCAAAAAAAACATGATCGGAACAACCCTACTTTTAAGCATTGTTTTCTTGTGGTAGCTTTAAAGCAAACTGTTGATCTGTTGACCACATTAGTCATGAAGCGTATTTAAACCACCCTTGTTTGATATTACTGCGTTTAAGTATTTTTTTCTTAATGCATTTTTAGTATGTTCTGTCTGTATGCATCTAAACAAAACAAGCTGAAATCGCACGGTACTACTTTGGGTGTCAAATTTGCCTCTTGTAGAACGTTTCACCGGTGTAGGACATTTTGGCAGAACACCTGTTTTGTCGTAGTCTCGTCTCATCCCGTCTTTTCTGTTCATTTTGCTTTTTCTGCTCGTTTTGTGAAATATCAACAGTGCTGTCCTGCTCATTAATGTTCCTCTCGGGTTCAAATTGAAAGGGCTGAACAGTCGACATGTTTATGTCACTAGAGTCCTACTCTGAAAGTCATACTCTGTTGACGTCACTGCCTACAGTGCATTGCGGCGTCAAGAACAATGGCGACCTATTAGTTAAACTAATTTTACAAATTTTATAAAAACGAAAACATCAAGAGGGGTTTTAATATCAAATTATTATAACTCATACTAACATTTATATTTTAAGAGCTACAAGTCTTTCTATCCATGGTTCCCTTTAAGAAGTCATTATCAGAGAACTCAAAATTTCCATAAATGAAAGTGCATTCCAGCTGACAAAATATGTTTGTGAACATAGCTGTGCTAATTTTTTGTTAAATGTAGTGATTATTAGCTCTCAAGTGATTATTTTATAAAAACATCAACTCTTGTAAAAAAAATAATTAACATGAGGGGAATTATGTTGGGCTTATTTTGTGTGTGACAACAAAGTGAAGGCAAACATGGTGTTAAAGCATTATCAGCAATTAACACCGTATCAAAGTTGAAATAATATTCTGTAAATTCACACATGGAGGAGTGAGAAGGGAGGAAGAGGGTGGGAACAAAAGTGGCGCTGACGTTCAAAGCGGGCAGTGGAAGCAAGGCATGAGCTTGCCAGGCTTAGCTGAGCTTCATTTAGTGCATTTCTGGCTAAGCCACACCCACACGAGCCATGCGAAATGGGCGCAATGAAACGTAGGGGTCGGATTTATGGGTGGGTGGGGAGAGGCACCATGTTGTAACCGAGATGGGGTCAGAGGGACGAGGTGGGGTGGTTGGGTGGTGTGCTGTCCTGCTTACCCTAAATGTCCCTCAAACACAACGATGGCTCAAACGGCTGCAGGTGATCAACAACAATTATACATCAGAACAGTCAAGAATATTCTTGGTGGTCATTTAACACACTTTATGTACACACCAATTCAGACCTCTCAGACCTTTTAGGATGTTAGTTTTCATCTAACTACATGTATGTTCATTATATTTCAGAAAATGACAGCAAATACCTGTGGACATGCTCTCTCCAGGTGACAACCCATCCAGCAAGCCGGACGAGTTCTCCAGCGGCTGAGGGCTGGTACCGGGGGTGGAGGGCGGCTGCGGGGGAGGCAAGCTGGGCCTCTGCCGGGGTGGCTTGGGAGTGGGCCGCGCCTTTGTGAGTGTCCCTCCCAGCGAGGGCGGCGAGGACAGAGACGGCGCGCCGGCCGTCTGGACGTGTCCCATCGAACCAACGGTGGCGTAACCCTGCGGGTAACCGAAACCGTACGGCGACGGCGTGCTGGGGGGCGTTGGCGACAGGCTGACCGGAGACGGCTGCCCCGTGGACGGCTCCGACACGGCCCCCGTCTGGCTGTAGGGAACTTTAGGTGGGATTGGAGCCAGCTTCTTTGCTGGGGGGGGCAACGTAAAAGATTTTTATAGAGTAGCCTAACACATAAAACGACCCAAAGTAGTGCATACCAAAAGAGATTTTAAAATTCTATTCAACCCGAGTTAAAAATCTAGATTTCTTTGATATAGAATCGGAAATTTTGAATATAGCCTCTAATTTGAGCAAAACCAAACTTTTAACTTTTTAGTGGCACTTTTTCATTGAGTTTGGACCCAAGCAACACAAATAAAATGATTAAACGCCAGGAACAATTTTTCTTTTCTGTAACATAAGGTATTATTTGTCATCCTAACAGTTAACTCATTGGCTGCCAAATACAGAGGGCAGCAAATAATTAATCAATCATTGCTCGCCCCTTCCAGTCAACTGGACACCTACTACCATCAATGGCAGGATACAACTTAACTCTGATACAATGAAAAGAGTTTTACTACCTCTCCTCAGTGTATGCGGGCTGTGCTCTGACGGGCTGCCGCAAGTCAGCGTCGCCTGGAATCCTTTCTGCCCGATCACTGGAGACAGTTCCTTGTTCTTCAGAGTGCTGAGGTGAGAGAAAAACAATATTAGGCGCCGCCAGCAAACTTACTCCTCTTATCATTTTGAGGGGGGGAAAAAAAGCTTAACAGCTTATTTATTTGACAGGAGAGCCACAATGAGGATTGTTGCAGCAAATGAGGAAAACTGAAAGTCAGGGGCACAGCCATGCAAATGAGCCTTAGCGCATTCCTATGATATGACAACAACCATACTGCTCCTTTCTCCTAATGTGACTCATCACCTTCCACTTGTCTTGAGCCAAGGTCACGCTATTATTTTATTCTATTGTTTATTATTCTTACCTGACAGGATGGAGCCAAAAGGCCAAAGTACCACAACAACCAGCTTTGAGTGCTGATTTTCATTCTTTATATTACACCGATGAAAAAGAAAAGAGCTTTAAATCATTGTCTGCCATTGACAATGTCAGACATCCTATTCATTTAACTTGATGCCTGAATTTACATTTAACAAATATACATAGAATATATATATACATATATATATATATATATACACATACATATTTTGTGTATACAGTATGTCTTAGGAATGTGAACCTGTGGGTATCTCACGAAACGATTTATGATGCAAGGCTCACGATAACGATTATCTCACAATATAACAATGATGCAACAATTGTCAATACATACATACATAATATTCTACAATAAACAGTAAAACAAGCTCTTTTCCTCCCTCTGCCGTGAATTGGAACGTGTATGACTAGTAGACGTCCAATCGATTTGAGGTTTGTTCATCCGTTGCCATCCCTCCCACTTAAAACGGATTGGACACCTAATGGAAGCCATTCAGTTCATTTTGGAGCATCTCAGGTCCTTTCCTGTAGATTTTCTGTAACTTCCTGTTGATTTGTGGGCATTTACAGGTCACTTCCTGTAGATTTTGGGGCATTTACAGGTCACTTCCTGTTCAGTAACCCCAAATCAACAGGAACTGACCCGTAAATGCCCTAATATGAACAAAGAGTGACCTGTACCTCTGTGAAGTTGGCCCCCTCATTAGACGCTAATATATTGTCATTAATTTGTGCTGATTTTTTTTTTTTTTTCCCTTTTTTGTACTGCTATCGTAGGAATTCTTTCATAGGTCAATCTGTATAGAGGTATATTTGTGTCTTAATTATTCAATTAAAACAATAGTTGCTTCAATCAAAAAAAAGTTGCTACAATAAAAATATATATTTTCAATAAAAAAAAACCCACTTCAATCAAAATAAAATGGGTTTTAATGCAAAAATAAATTTGAAACTCAAAAAAATGTTTGAAAAAACTTAGTCTGCAAAACAATGACAGAAGGGGGGAAATAAGTAAGTGAACCATTACATTTAATATTTTATGCCCCTCGACCCCATTTGGCAGCAATAACTTCAACCAGACACTTCCTGTAGCTGCAAATCAATCTTGCACATCGATCAGGACTACGGTAATTTTGGCCCATTCTTTTCTACAAAACTGCTGTAGCTCAGTCAGATTCCTGGGATGTTTTGCATGAATCGCTGTCTTTAGGTCATGCCACAGCATCTCAAAAGGGTTCAAGTCTGGACTTTGACTTGGCCACTCCAGAACGTGTATTTTGTTCTTCTTAAAACATTCTGAAGTTGATTTACTTCTTTATTTTTTATCATTATCCTGTTGAAGCATCGATCCTCTTTTAAGCTTCAAGTGTCTGACAGACAGCCTCAGGTTTTCCTCCAAACCATCCTGATAAACTTTTGAATTCATTCTTTAACTAATGATTGCAAGTTGTCCAGGCCCTGAGGCAGCCAAACAGCCCCACCATGCTTCACGGAGGGGATGAGGTGTTGACGTTGGTGAGCTGTTCCATTTTTCCTCCACATGACGTGTGTTACTCCCAAACAATTCAACTTTGGTTTCATCAGTCCACAAAATATTTTAACAAAAGTTCTTTGGAGTGTCCAAGTGCCTTTTTGCGAACATTAAACGAGCAAAAATGTTTTTTTTTTAGACAGCAGTGGAGTCCTCCCATGAACACCATTCTTGGCCATAGTTTTACATATAGTTGATGTGTGCACGTAGATATTGGACTGTGCCAGTGATTTTTGTAAGTCTTTAGCAGACACACTAGGGCTCTTTTTGACCTCTCTGATTATTCTGCGCTGAACTCTTGGCGTTCTCTTTGGTGGACGGCCACGCCTTGGGAGGGAAGCAACAGTGCCAAACTCTCCATTTGTAGACAACTTCTCTGACTGTCGATTGATGAACAGCTAGACTTTTAGAGATGGTTTTGTATCCTTTCCCAGCTTTATGCATATCAACAATCCTTCATCGCAGGTCTTAAGACAGCTCTTTTGACCGAGCCATTCATGATGCACATCAGACAATGCTTCTCATCAAGACAATTCTTACCAGGTGTGTGTAGTATAGTGGGCAGGGCAGCTTTAAACCAGTCATTAGTGATTGGGCAGAGCACACACCTGACTTAAACCCTAAAACCTAAAAATTGGTTTCAGTTGCTCTTTAAGTCTCCTTAGGCAGAGGGTTCACTTACTTATTTTTCCCCCTTCTGTCATTGTTAGCATGCTATCCTAATTAAAATATAAAACCCTATAAATGTTTGGGTGATTTTAGAGAAAACAGTTTTTTCATCTGTGTGATTTTGACAAATATCAGATCAAATTTGATGATTTTTTTGCTGAAATGTGAGAAATTCCAAAAGGTTCAGATACTTTTTCATACAACTGTAAGTAGCTCCTGAGTATAAGTCACAGGCCCAGCAAAACTATGAACAAAGTGCACTTAAAGTCCAGAAAATACGGAATAAATGTTTTGTTTTGTTTTCTGTTAAATGTAAACTCAGACATCAAGGGGTTAAAGTAGAAAAAATGGCTGTGAATCAGTGAGCTCATGTTCATTTGCCCTTCCCATTCAAAATGGATTGGACGTCTAGTGCCGTCAATGGCAGCCAATGAGTTCAAGGGCTGTAGTGTAACAAATTTTCTTTTAGTGCCTTTGCATATCTTGAAAAGCTCTTTATAAAACTAATTTATGAGACATCGTTGTCAGGGGCATCACACCCGTGGGGGACGTGCCCACACGTCATACCACTTTCATCACTGAAGGCTTTGACGCTTCTTTGTTGCCTAGCAACTGACTCGTGCATTTCCTGGCAACCAACAAAAAAGACTGCCGCTCCCCCTTCACCCACCTCTCGCTGGAGGGGCCTGTTAAAAAAAAAAAAAAAAAAAAAAAAAAACATTCTTCTCGCATTTACCTAGCGGCCTTGCGTCCTCTCTCTCGGCTACAGGTGGCCCAAGAAGGGGGGACGGATAGTGGGGTGCCCGGGAAAAGATCGTGGCGAGTAAGAACGAGTGGGGGTTTTATGTAAAGGGAAGAGCCGTTGGTGTCGGCATGCGGGGGCTCGGACGGGGAGGCTTGCTTGGTTGAGAGTGAGGAATTTTGGGCTCGGGGGTTGGAATTGATGTCGAGGGGCTGAGGGGATGGACATAGGGAGTGGAGGAACGGAGGGGGGCTGTAACCCGTGCGGCGAGGGACGACCACTGGCCCGGTGGGCACGCATTCGGGACTGCGGGAGAGCGGGCGCATACCGGGTGGTGCTCGGGTGTGGAAGTGTCGGGGAGGGAGCGAGAAGGGTGAGGAAGAGGGGTAAGGGGGGGGCGGCCTCTCCTCCTCGGGGGAGGGGCGGGTGTTACAGGAGTCCGACGGGTCATCCGAGCTGGAACGATAAAAGAAAGGTTTTACGGCGAGCCGGGAAGCCGTCCGTGAGGAGTAAGGGGTGGAAAACATCTCGTGATGTGGAAGAAGAAAAAAGAAGAAGCATCACCTCGTCCACTGCAGAGCCTTGCGACAATGGAAGGTGAAGCTGTGAAACATGCGGGGGCTGACGGCCAGAAGACAACATGAGAGCGCCGCACGTGCAGCGGGGAGCCCCTTTCACGCTGACAAAATTGGCACGTCATCGGAGTAGCGTTCCTCGCCTCGTCAATATTTGTGATTTCACCTTTTAGCTTATTTTTAAAAAGGGGTTTTCTTGCTCAGGTCATTGATTTTATTTGAGGGTATTGACATCCAAATCAGGTAAACAGAGACTGTATTACACTATTTTGTAGCTTCTGATACTGCATTTTGAAGTGACCAAAAGTAATGGGATGCCAAACGCAAGGCCTGCGAGCCAGATCTGGACCGCTGCATGATTTTGCGCAAAAAAAGCAAATCATTTGCATCAAAGTCATGTTTCTCGCTTAAAAGAAACTAAAAAAAAAAAAAATAGATCGTCTTCATCATCGAGATATGCATTAAAAAAATTTTTTTTTAAAAACTAATCAATCTTCCTTTTAAAATAAATAGTCATTGAGGACAACATGCCTTCTGATTTCAAATCCAGTTGTCAGGACAAGTAATGAAAATTAAAGTAATTTATAAATTAGTTCAAGAAAAAAATTAAATAGGTATTAGGTCTTCAGATTGCCCCTAAATACAGGACCCCCCCCCCCACACACACACACACATTTTAGACAGTGCAAGTAAAATCTTCATGTACTCACACCTGCGCGACTAGTAATTTATTATAATTTTTAAAAAAATTTAAGCCATTTTTTTTTCTTGATTTTGTTGTTGTTGTTGTTGCTGACAAACTTCTATCCACCTATCAAAGCCCAATTGTATGCTGTACAATCAATTACAAAAAAAGAAAAGAAAAAAAAAGATAAATACAGTATTTTATAGAGCTGTCCCAATCCGATCACGAAGTCTCTCACTCTCACTCCTGCCGCTTTTCGTGGTCAGGCAATGTACTGGAGTTGCTTATTAAAGTGAGATGATTGACAGACGTTAAGGTTTGATCTTGCCAGAGATATCTGGAAGCGGAAACTTTAAAGCGCCGCATGCGTCAATCATCGTTTAACTTGTTAAACAGTTGCTGTGGCAACTCATTGTGTGTAGGTGAGCAGATTTGAGTAGACTCACTCAATAAAGGACTTAATAAAGACAAGCATTTTTCAACTCTGGTGGGACAGTACATTTGAAGTGCTTAAAAACCATTTATTAAAATATATATATATGGCGGAAAACACTCAGGTGACTTGAAGTTCTGCTCTGAGACCCCTAATTTGGCCAAATTTTGAAATTGTCCTCTATGTATGTGTGATACATCATTGGAAAGCTTAAAACAGGGGTGTCCAAACTTTTTGCAAATGGGGCCAGATTTGGTGTGGTAAAAATGTGGGGGGCCGACCTTGGCTGACGTCTTTTACGTAGACCAATATATATAAGCAAATTTTAGCAAGCCACTCTGTGTGTCACATTTGCTTAATTATTTTTTTAAAATCAATAATTTCAACAATCTCGCAATTAGCCTTTGTGGGATTTTCTTTAGACTCTCGGGCTCTTGTGAAATACTGCTGCTGTAAATTTAAACTACATACCTTCAAGTTGGTTCAATTTCTCACTACAAATCTTCCCTGTAATCTTGTTGTACATGTCAGCGTGTCTTCTTTGGTAATATCGCCTCACATTTCCACCTATCCTTGAAAAGTCGGCCGTCGCAGTCAACTTTTTTTTTTTGTCGCCATTTTAGAAAATTGGGAGTAAAGCGTCACACGGGGTAATGTTGCTTAGAGTGCTGCTGCCTTATAGTGGGTAAATGAGGAGCAGCATTTAGTGTGTAAGTTACCTCATACGCTGGTAGCAGTACTGCTGACCAATTTATTAAGTCTGTGTGCGGGCCAGACGTTATTGATTTTATGACTGAGGCTGGGGGCCGGATGAAATTTGACCACGGGCTGCTTTTGGCCCCCGGGCCGGACTTTGGACATGTCTGGCTTAAAATCTCTATTTTCTGGGGGGAGAAAATTTTTGAACAGGAGGGAATTTTTTGACACCTTAAAAGTAGATCAAATCAGGTGAGTAAAAAAATAGACATTTTTGAAACCTTTGAAATTTTTTCTCATTTAAAAAAAGGTTTTGGACACCCATCCTGGTATATAATTAATAACAAACGTTTCAATATGATCCCCCTTTGTCTACCCAAACTTTGATAATCAATATGCATGCACTAAGACATGTGGGTGGATGTACAATAATAAAGGAAATTGGTGTTTTAGTTAAAGTAGATTCAATTTAGCCCTGTGTTTTATTTCGTGAATAAACATGGCTAAACGGGGAGTTAGCTGTATAGTTAATGTTGGTTAATTTACTTTACTGCATAAAGTTTTTGATTTGGCTCAATTTTAATCTGTGAAAAGAAAAAACATTTCCAGGGGAATTTTAGCGGTTAAATGCGGTTTAAATCTGTTAAAAGCGGTTGCGCAGTGTCTGTACACGAGGGATTCAGGGTAAAACGGACAAAAGAAAAGTAGTCCGGGGGCATAATGCGCCATGAAACTGCTATGGCAGAATATAGACATATTGTTTTATTAAACACAACAGTTCTTTTGGCTTAAAATACAGCAGTTTATTTTAAAGAGGGGAGCAAGAGCAGAAACTGCTTTTTCAGCCTTGTCTCTGTTTTCCGCCAAATACATTAAAGTTGTTTTTTTAATGATACTTTGGGAAAAAAGTGAAAATGTCTCATGTCTTAAATGTATCTCTTTCCAATACTAAATCTGAATACACTAAACACAAAGTAAACACAAAAAGTTTTTTGGGGGGGGTGGGGGGGGGGCTACCTTGTGGTTTTTCATTTATCGCGACGGCTTCTGGTCCCCAATAACTGCAAAAACGTGGGATCACTGTGATGCACAAATGAGCTGTTAAAGTAAATGAATGGAAATGTTTCTTTCACAGTTTCGGTGCTACATCAACCAGTTCGTCATCTAAATGTGGGAAACTGCAAAAATGTGCGTACAAACATAAATATCGGTTGTCCCATAACAGCTCCGATGTGCTAATTCACCATGAAGACAGCGTGAAAGGGGCTACAGATGTCTAAAAAAAAATAATCAACATATTCAAGCATGTCTGGGGTCAAAGGTAAAAGTTGAAGGAATGTCCTTCTACGGGGACGATTACAGGGCACTGGTCTGGAGTCAGCTTTGGGACATGGGGCAGGTAAGGGGCTTAAACAGGGGGCGCACAACAGCCTTACCTGGCTCGCTCGCTGTTAGTGGAAGAAGGGGTGGGGGAGGGGGACCCCAAAGGGTCCCCGGACTGCTCGGGGACAACCGCGTCTGCGGGCGGTGTGGAGGTTTTACGTGAGGACGATGAGCCCCTGCGGGACACCCATGAAGTGTCCATCACCCTGACACCCATGCTGTAGTGGGAGAAAGACGCACAGCCAGTCGAATGATCATTCGCTGTCAGCCCTCCCGGTCCAAATGAATCGGCCGCCCTTCACCACCAATGGTAGCGAATGAGTTCTAGACCAAATATCATCCACCTGCCATACTTTGCTGACTAATGCCTTGTGAGAACAGAAAACAGCTCAAACTCTCAAATGAACTTGTGCTCAAGTTGGTACTGTCAAACGAGTCCATCCGGTGCCAAACATAACAATAATGCAATTTACACACACAGAACAAGGCTGCTTTGTTCACATCCAGTGAAAACAAGCAAAACACGCAAATTACTGCGTGATAAAAGGGGTGAAAAGGTTAATACGGTACCTCTGTATCTTCCTGATGCTGCATGGTTTAAAGAAGAAAGAAATGCTGGGTGAAAAGTCAACACTTAGACATGTCAATGTTTCTATCAGTTCACTTTAGGCAATCATCAAAACAATTATTTCAAGAGGACCTTAATTGGCACTGCCCAGAACTATGGCCAAATAAATTTTGTCACGTTCTCTAGGATTTAATTATATTTTATTGGAAATAAAATAGAATATGACTATCAAGTTTCATGTTCAAATCTTGACTCCGTCACAGCTGATAGCAGCCTCGCGGAAGGATGAGTTCTACGGATCATGGCTGGGTCCGGGTTTAATTAGCTAAGCTGCGCTGAGACGCCGCGCTGGGCACGATGAGGCCAATGAGGGTTTGAAAGAAAAGCAGAAAGATAAGAAAGAAAGAGTGAGAGAATGTCTTAACATAATCCTAAGGGTGGATAGATGAACAATTACAGGAGTAGTAGGAGCATAAGCTACAGAGTTGAGGTTCGTTTTTCACTAATTCATAGGTTGTTTCACCGATTCTTGATTTTTTTTAATGCAAAACTTTAAAGGGAACCTCTGATTTGAAGACTTGTACGCTCTAATAAGCCACAATTGTTCTCTTTCACTAAAGTATGTAATTAGAAACACATAAATTATTGCCATTTATTTAAAAATCTTTAATACCATAAATTTACACTGAAAACAAAGGAATTTAACTCGTTTTAATTTGTGTTTTTGCAGTGCAGCCGGGTGTCGGAATCACTCGATAAAAAGAATCGTGCCAAAAACAAAGCCACCAACCCGTCTTTCTTGTAAAACTCCAGCATCATGTTGTCGGTGGCGACGCTGAGCGGCCTTCGACTCTGCTCGTTCTGCCGCCTCTCCATCTGCTCCATGTCGGGAGATGGCATGGAACTGTAGTTGGCGTTATGGTTGGCGTGCACGGGACTGCCGTAGTTGCCCGTCACGTTGAACTCGATTTCTGAGAGAAGGCGAGTAAGAAATCGAATTGATGAAAAACCACTTGCATATTTTTATCTCGTGTTCACCTCACCTCCAGGGAAGAACCAGTCGGCATGCTGGATGATCGGCTCGATAATACCGACGATCTGCAGGGACACTGTGGTCATCATCTCTGTGATGTTCCTGTGAATGACAGAAGGATCTCCAATGACTGGATCAGCACAGTAGTTGTGTTCTTCTCAGGGGTGAAAGTGGCTAGAATTTCTTGCCGGAACTCCCCGACGTGAAGGTCGCCATGGGAGGGGGGTTGGGGGGGGTCAAACCTCTTAAACTACTGAAATGCAAATAAAACTGGTTTAACACATTTATTTGTATAACACATATAAAAACTGATTTTTATTCAAAATTGGATTTTTTCAATGATATGCAAAATACAAGTTAACAAAAACAGCAATAACCCCAACCTCCATCTCCTAATTTTTATTTTCCCTCATTTCCTCACATACTAAATGCCAAATCTCAATTTTAACTACTTAAGAACATACAGTGGGGAGAACAAGTATTGGATACACTACCGATTTTGCTGGTTTTCCCACTTGCAAAGCATGTAGAGGTCTGTAATTTGTATCATAAGTTCTCTTCAACTGTGAGGGACGGAATCTAATACAAAAAAACAGAAAATCACGTATGATTTTTAAATGATAAATTTGCGTTTAATTGCATGAAATAAGTATTTGATACATCACAAAAATCGAACTTAATATTTGGTACAGAAACCTTGGTTTGCTATTACAGATACCAAACATTTCCTGTAGTCCTTGACAAGGTTTTCACACACTGCAGCAGGGATTTTGGCCCACTCCTCCATGCAGATCTTCTCCAGAGCCTTCAGGTTTCGGGGCTGCTGACGGGCAACACGGACTTTCAGCTCCCTCCATAGATTTTCTATCGGGTTCAGATCTGGTAACTGGCTAGGCCACTCCAGGACCTTAAGATGCTTCTTACTGAGCCACTCTTTAGTTGCCTTGGCTGTGTGCTTTAGGTCGTTGTCATGCTGGAAGACCCAGCCACGACCCATCTTCAGGGCTCTCACTGAAGGAAGGAGGTTGTCAGCCAAGATCTGGCGATACATAGCCCCATCCATCCTCCCCTCAATATGGTGCAGTCGTCCTGTACCCTTGGCAGAGAAGCAGCCCCAAAAAATGATGTTTCCTCCTCCATCTTTCACGGTTAGAATGGTGTTCTTGGGGTTGTACTCATCCTTCTTTTTCCTCCAAACACGACGAGCCGATTTTAGACCAAAAAGTTCCATTTTGGTCTCATCCGACCACATGACCTTCTCCCATTGCTCCTCTGGATCATCCAGATGGTCAGTGGCAAACTCCAGACGTGTCTGGACATGCACTGGCTTCAGCAGCGGGACCTTGCGTGCGCTGTAGGATTTTAATCCATGACGGCGTAATGTGTCTCCGATGGTTTTCTTCGAGACTGTGGTTCCAGCTCTCTTCAGGTCATTGACCAGGTCCTGCTGTGTAGTTCTGGGCTGATCCCTCACCTTCCTCATGATCAGTGATGCCCCACGAGGTGAGATCTTGCATGGAGCCCCAGAATGAGGCAGATTGACCGTCAACTTGAACTTCTTCCATTTTCTAATAATCGCTCCAACAGTTGTTACCTTCTCACCAAGCTGCTTGCTTATTTTCCTGTAGCCCATCCCAGCCTTGTGCAGGTCTATTATTTTATCCCTGATGTCCTTGCACAGCTCTTTGGTCTTGGCCATTGTGGAGAGGTTGGAGTTTGTTTGTTTGAGCATGTGAACAGGTGTCTTTTATACAGGTAACAAGTTCAAACAGGTGCAGTTACTTCCGCTAATGAGTGGAGAACAAGAGGGGTTCTTAAAAAAGAACTAAGAGCCGAAATATTTACTAGTTGGTAATGTATCAAATACTTATTTCATGCAGTTAAATACTGATTTTCTGGATTTTTGTATTAGATTCCGTCCCTCACAGTTGAAGAGAACTTATGATACAAATTACAGACCCCTACATGGCTTGCATGTGGGAAAACCAGCAAAATCGGCAGTGTATCAAATACTTGTTCTCCCCACTGTAAGTAGCCTAACATAAATGAACAAATACAAGTCCAAAGTGCACATTGACAGCTAAGATGTTCTGAACCCCCCCATCAGAGCAAATAAAACTAAATATGATAAATAAGCCTCCTCAACTCTTTCCTTGCTTTTAAATATTTGATCCATTTAATGTTGCATTGCCCTTTTTTTGTCGCATCAATTCAACAACCTTTTTTTTTTTTTTGTTTGTTTTTTTTTGTTTGCTTTTCCAGAAAACATGTACATTTAAACCAATCAAAGCTAACTATCTCTGCTGATCACATGTCAGGTGTCAGCCAATTGAACGGATAAATTAGTCCAGGCATTTTGCTTTGCTGCGTGAATTCACACATTGACGTGACTCATCATCGTCAGACTCAGATAACTGCAGCAGCTGGGGAAAACTCCATGCCGTCAGTGGAATAAAATAAATAATAAATATTGGTGGAAACGGATTACGCTACACAAGCACTTTATTATGCTTTCTGTTAACACTTGTGTATGTAAATCTGATGTTGGTAGATTCTTTTCTTCTTGGAGATGAAATGCATGTGTGGCAGCTTAGCATTTTTTTTTTCTTTACATAGCATTTTGACAGTTTCCATCATAGTTGTATAGAGTTCATTTTGCCTACACTTATATATTGGTCAAACCCTTTCTTTTATCCCAGGCAATAGTAGGTGGTTTTATTTACCTGACATGTTTCGGCGGGCACTTCCGCCTTCGTCAGAGGGTCACTGATGTTGGTGTGACGCGTCTTTATCAGCTGATGGATGAAGGCGTGACTCGCCTGTCACGCCCTCTGCTGCCCATTCACTCTACCAAGATGCTGTTCCAGGTCGTAGAGAGCATGTATGCCCCCTCGTCCCTGTTGAGGGTCCTCGGGCCCCGCTTGCGGATCTCAATGGCCTCCCTGATCCAGCGGTGATGTTTGTTTTCTTCGGTGCGGATGACTCTGGCCTTTTCCCAGTCCATGATGTGGTTTTCCCTTTTACAGTGATCGGTGATGGCTGATTTGTGATGTTCTTGTTGTGATTGTTCTTTTATTGCCCTTGTTTGTCTCATTGTTGTCTCCTTTTCACATTCCTTCTTGTGTTCTGTTTTTCTTGTAATGAAGCTCCTCCATGTCTCCCCCGATGTATGATTTATTGCATGATTTGCATGGAATTTCATATATTGAGTTGTGCCTTCATCCATCAGCTGATAAAGACGCGTCACACCAACATCAGTGACCCTCTGACGAAGGCGGAAGACCCCGCCGAAACATGTCAGGTAAATAAAACCACCTACTATTGCCTGGGATAAAAGAAAGGGTTTGACGAGTTGCCATCATAGTTTTGGAATCAAAGCACCGTGTACTGGAACATGATTCCAGCCCTGAATCTTTTACCGGAACAGCATTCCAGCCCTGAATCTTATACCTGAACTGTGTTCCTGACCATTCTGGCCCACTTTCACCCCTGGTTCTTCTCTAAATGAACGTTAGTACCTCTGCTTAAAGCAAAGAGTACTTTTACTACCTCTGCAGAGGGCAAAGCGATAGCTGTTAGAGACTAATTAAGAGCTTGATAGATTGATGGCCAACACATTCAGAAAGACGCCAGCGAGGGCAACTTCTTTCCAAACTGCTGCGTCACCATCGTAAACATAGCCCCTCTCCGAAATGGTTGTCTGGAGGTTTTTATCAGCTCAAAAGGACAATGAAGACTCAGAAAGCGGCGTGAATGTCGCCTGACGTCACCACAGATGTTGATTTTAACTCACTGGCATCCACTGACGGCGATAGACGTCCAATCCATTCAAACCGGGATGGATGCCCTTCTGGTTCGAATGGATTGGACGTCTACTAATGACAAACAATCGTGGATTCATTAGCAAAAAAATTTGAACATTCTTACCCGTCGCTATGCGTCCACAACAGGTTGGGCCCCAGCACAATGGCAATATTCCCAGGAGTCATCTTGTTCACGTCCTGGTATTCCGTCAGCTTGGACAGAAACTTAATCAGATATCTGCAAACATGTCGCACCAAGTGAGCGCAAGGTCGTAACATATATTTGCATAACCTACTTCTCCATTAATTCTTCCTCTTTTCCCAACAGACTCGCAAGAGGAAAAATAGGAGATTACTGAGCGGTGCAAGTTTCCCGACAATAAAGTAAAGCAGAATGTGATAAACTTCCATAAAAGCTTCCCGAAGCTAAACACAACTCCCATTTGAGAAGTCCCATGAGGACAAAGAATTGGGCTAGTGGGCCGAATGAGTGTGTGTGTCGTGAACAGGCGGCTCGTTATGGTGAGCGACGCTTGTTTGGTTGTGTCTGACATCTCCGCCGAGGAGACGGGCTAAAAATATACCCAATTTGTAAAATGCGACAGACACATTGACGCATGCAGTTAGCACTCCATCCCATCGCTTTTATCACAGGCATACAACAAAGATACAAAGGAACCAAGTAAGGAGAGGTAGAAGAGGAAAAATCAAAATCAGAGTTGTCCTGTAATGATGTTGTCAAATAAAAAAATCCAATACCGATATCAAACCGATACCGATACATGCGGTCATGGACTTAACATACAGTGGGGCAAATAAGTATTTAGTCAACCACCAATTGTGCAAGTTCTCCTACTTGAAAAGATTAGAGAGGCCTGTAATTGTCAACATTGGTAAACCTCAACCATGAGAGACCGAATGTGGGGGGAAAAAAAAGCACAAAATCCCATTGTTTGATTTTTAAAGAATTTATTTCCAAATTAGAGTTGAAAATAAGTATTTGTTCACCTACAAACAAGCAAGATTCATGGCTGTCATAGAGGTCTAACTTCTTCTAATGAGGTATAACGAAGCTCCACTCGTTACCTGTATTAATGGCACCTGTTTTAACTCATCTGTATAAAAGGCACCTGTCCACAACCTCAGTCACACTCCAAACTCCACTATGGCCAAGAACAAAGAGCTGTCGAAGGGCACCAGAGACAAAATTGTAGACCTGCACCAGGCTGTGAAGACTGAATCTGCAATAGGTAAAACGCTTGTTGTAAAGAAATCAAATGTGGGCGCAATTATTAGAAAATGGAAGACATACAACACCACTGATAATCTCCCTCGATCCGGGGCTCCATGCAAGATCTCACCCCATGGCGTCAAAATGATAACAAGATCGGTGAGCAAAAATCCCAGAACCACACAGGAGGAACTAGTGAATGACCTACAGAGAGCTGGGACCACAGTAACAAAGGCTACAATCAGTAACACAATGCGCGGCCAGGGACTCAAGTCCTGCACTGCTAGACGTGTCCCCCTGCTGAAGCCAGTACAGGTCCAGGCCTGTCTGCGGTTCGCTAGAGAACATTTGGATGATCCAGAAGAGGACTGGGAGAATGTGTTATGGTCAGATGAAACCAAAATGAACATTTTGGGTAGAAACACAGGTTCTCGTGTTTGTAGGAGGAAGAATACTAAATTGCAGCCGAAGAACACCATACTTACTGTGAAGCATGGAGGTGGAAAACATGCTTTGGGGCTGTTTTTCTGCAAAGGGACCAGGACGACTAATCTGTGTAAAGGAAAGAATGAATGGGGCCATGTATCGAGAGATTCTGAGTGAAAATCTCCTTCCATCAGCAAGGGCATTGAAGATGAGACGTGGCTGGGTCTTTCAGCATGACAATGATCCCAAACACGCAGTCAGGGCAACAAAGGAGTGCCTTCGTAAGAAGCATTTCAAGGTCCTGGAGTGGCCTAGCCCATCTCCAGATCTCAACCCCATAGAAAATCTGTGGAGGGAGTTGAAAGTCACTGTTGCCCAACGACAGCCCCAAAACCTCACTGCTCTAGAGGAGATCTGCATGGAGGAATGGGCCAAAATACCAGCAACAGTGTGTGAAAAGCTTGTGAAGAGTTACAGAAATCGTTTGGCCTCCGTTATTGCCAACAAAGGGTACATAACAAAGTATTGAGATGAACTTTTGGTATTGACCAAATACTTATTTTCCACCATGATTTGCAAATTAATTCTTTAAAAATCAAACAATGTGATTTTGTTTTTTCCCCCACATTCTGTCTCTCATGGTTGAGGTTTACCCATGTTGATAATTACAGGCCTCTCTAATATTTTCAAGTGGGAGAACTTGCACAAATAGTGGTTGACTAAATACTTATTTGCCCCACTGTATAATTGCCAATTGTATTGAGATGTCCCACTGGATGCTATACTGGAATAATGACAAATGTAACGACTTCAAGGTTTTCCAAATAAAATAAATATTCTGTGTAAAATATGAGAACAACTTAAACTGAAGTTATAGAAAAAGTGCCAAAATAATGTCGCATATAAATAAAATACAGGTCCCCTGGTTACGAAAGAGTTACGTAACTACTAGGGCTGTCAAATTTATCGCGTTAACGCGCGGTAATTCATTTTTAAAATTAATCACGTTAAAATATTCAACACATTTAACGCATGCGCGGGACGACCCACTCATGCGTTGCCGCAAACACACAACAATGGCGCCGTTTTATGTTTATTGAGAGCTAAGGGGCAGAGACAATCGAGAGGAGTGGACTCAGGCATTCATTGGGGCCGCGCTATTAATTGGCATAAGATTTGGCATTTCTTCCACAACAATTATAACAATTGTGGCGAGCGACGTGGGGTAGAGTGACAGTAGATAATCTTTTTCTTAACACCGTGTATTGGACACAACGCAGAGAAGATATACCATTTGCAGGCACCACTGACAGTCATGGTTGCCCAACTTCCCATCATGCATTTGGACGGAACAGTTAAGTCGCTACAGTATCATTTACTGAAAGCACAACAAAAATAATATTCCTATCTCTCAAAAAAAATAATGTTCACAAAAAGAAAAGCGCTCAATGCAAAGAGAACTGGCATTCCCAATCAAAATAGCTATGCAAAATAGTCCTCAGACATTGGTCAAACTCTATTCAAATATTTCATTTAGCTCAACAAATACATTAGATGGCAATATTTAGTCACAATATACAAACTATCAGAGGTCTCGTACGATGTGAAGTCAACACTCAAATGAACATAAGGTACAATGAACCCGGAAACTACGGCGTCAGTCGAGGGGCAACATGCACTAGAAAAACTTGGCTGGATCTCTAATTAATTTAAAACTCGCCCTTGACACCTTGTGATGTATTTCAATTACCACCTTCCACAATGGCGAACTATTAGTTTATTTTTTGATTGAAAATTTTACAAATTTTATTAAAATGAAAACATACAGAGGGGTTTTAATATAAAATTACTATAATTTGTACTCACATTTATCTTTTAAGAATTACAAGTCTCTATCCGTGGATCCATTTCACAGAAAGAATGTTAATATTGTTAAAACATGTTGATGACCCCGAAACGCAGTGTCAGCAATAAAATGAACAAGATATATAACAAGATATATGCTCGGATAGTAGCTTAGCCAATGCTCGTACATACATGACATCCCAAATGTGTGTGTGCGCGCAAGCATTTTTCTGTCTTACCTAGTGGAGAAGTAGATCCCGCATCCTTTTTGACTAAATATTCCAGCCATGAATATTTATGATAATACGTTGAAAATGTGAGATTTTTTTTTTTTGTTTCCCTCATTTATGAGGGGAATTCTAAATCAGGCTGCTTAGGAATGCTATGTTTGGCCAATATCGTCGCCCATTGAATATGGTACGCCCGGTGTTGGCTCTGTTGTACAATTAATGTCTTTAGTGGGGCAAATTGAAACGCCGCTAAACATTTTGGCGGAGCTTGCCGGCATTTCATGGTACACATTTTCAGTCCTTGGTTCTAGCTCAGTAGTTGGTATCGCTTTTGAAAGCTGTGGTTTGAAAAAATTACGAATATCCATACATGTCAATCCGAGGCCGTTGGCAATCTTACAAATAGTGACGCCCTTACAAATTGATGACTAATCTTACAATATTTTATATAGCGTGCAATATGAAACAAAAATAAAACTCAGTTTTTAAAATAATATGAATTTATTGGTAATATTGTCACATATAACCTGGTGTAATCAAAGAACAATCAATATCTTCAGCTGCATCATGATTACTAAAATTTTAAAGTGACTTTTGTTATAATTGTATGTAGCACTTTTGGCGATTTCTATCATGTCTTTTGATGGCTGAACTTCAATTCAGTTTGACTTGAAGATAGTTTGTTAGTGTGTCCAATTATAAATTAAAAAGGTCAATTGATAAAATTAACTTACCTATGCAATCTTTGAGTCAGGGAACATTTCTTTTGCTAATTCTGAGAAGTGATCAGGAATAGTTGCAGGCAAATTGTGTTCGGCAACAAATTGGCAGAATAACATCTCCGCTTTTGTCACTTCTCATTCTGCAGACTGCATCATTATGACCAGTGTTGTTAATCTTACTTTAAAAGAAGTAATTACAGTTACAAATTACTTCTCCCAAAAAATAATTTAGTAACTTAGTTACCTGAATGTAAGTGTAATTAGTTACTTGGCAAAGTAACTGGTGTTACCTTTAAATTTTTTTAATGTATTTTTTTTCATTTTTTCAAAAGAAAAAAAAAAGAAAAAACATAGTGACGTTTGCTATGTTTGGAAGTCATTTAATGTTGTGAATCAACCGTTAAAGTTGTTAAAATTGCTCCCGTTTTTGCATTAGTTCACTTCTGTATATTTTCGACATGTGAAAGTTTTAAAACTGTTTCATCATTTAAAGATAGATTCAAGTCAATATGTTGCCGATTTAGGAGTATTTTAGATAAAAAGTTACTTACGTTCGCTAGGAAGGTTCATTACAACACCTTTCTGAGAAGTCTACTGCTTTAAGATGGCGGTTCTTTACTACTGCCGCCGAGTCTGTCATTTCGCATCTAGTTCTATATGCACATGATATCTAGTGTAGCATAGATAGTGAGCGTAGATTGTAGGCTGTCGGCTACAGTCAGGAAATATCATCTCCCTTTCCTCTCGGAAATATTGGAGCCACCTAGCCTAGCATCGCATTTGCAACAGCGTCACAACTCTTCCCTCCTTCCCACACCCGCTCTTCTCTCTCCGTGTCTCTGACTTTGCTCACATCATTCAACCAACATAGTAACGCATAGTAACGCACATTGTCTCGTTGCCGAAACGGTGACGAAATCCGAACAGAGAAAGAGAACGTAATGCCCGTTAAACGTACAGATTTTGAACGTACGGCGTACACATTTAAAAATCAGTGCTCACTTGTACAAATTACGCCAAAACCGTACAACTTGACAGGTATGAATATCCATCTTGCATCTTATGTCCTCAGGTGGTTTTGGCTAAGCAAAGCAAATGATCGTCTCTAAGGAGCTAGTCACATTATCTGTTCGAAAAATAATAATGACAATTATAAAAATATTTGTTGTTCTTTTCATTCATTTTTGTTGTTTGATTTATGGCTTTACAACTTTAGACAACATTTTACCGG
This sequence comes from Corythoichthys intestinalis, assembly GCF_030265065.1. NCBI lineage: Eukaryota > Metazoa > Chordata > Actinopteri > Syngnathiformes > Syngnathidae > Corythoichthys > Corythoichthys intestinalis. The sequence goes on along the minus strand of NC_080415.1, from coordinate 17,082,575 downwards.
CAAAGTCTTAATTTTAAATCCATAATTGAAACAGTTTTTCTCCGTTTCATAAAGTTTTAAAAGCATTGCCTGACTCTGCCATTTTTTTCCAATGGCAAGGTATGCACACAGTATCGGCATCAGTCAATACCGCATAATCAGTATTGTGTGCCAAAAAATGATATCGCAACAACAGCAATCACAGTATCCATTTTGAGTCATCCTAGAAACAAAGTAAAGAAAGGCGACGTGAACGAGATGCAGAAGAAGACAAAATCTCACCTGAAATTGTTGTTGTTGGCCGGCGGCAATTTGTCACAAGCGCCACGGAGAGCCTGAAGCCTCTTGTCCTGGTCCGGGATGCTGAGAAAAGAAGAAACGGCATGAAAAACAAAACCTCTCCAACCTGCAGTTTGCCAAAACATTGAAAATGACTTACTTTGAGGCCTGAATCCAGTCGTTATAAAGCTCATATGTCATGAGGGGCTCGGGGAGCTCGCGCAGGTAAGATTTCAAAGCTCCTAGAAAACAATCATTATGGGTGATTTTTTTCGCACGTGTACGAGTGAAAAGACCAGATCACAAAATCACACTCTTGGATTTAGCATTTGAAGAGAGATATTCATCCTCGACCCAGCGTCGTCTAGCCTTCTCGGCTGAACAAGCATGTGACATTGGATTTGACTCCGTATTTAACGAGGCGTTGCGCGCTCGCTCTCATGAATAATTCTCCTCCGTTGTGCGCAGGGGAACGCCAAAGCTTTGCACTTTATACTGCATATTCTTGCCATATGTATTCATGATGCAATCTCTATTTCTATCAGGTGAGCAGTCGCCCACTTGTAACAGCAGCACAAAAACCACAAGTGGGTAACATATTCGTGTTGTTAACACATTACACGGAAATTTTTACCAACTCCGCCTTTTGGCCAAAGTAAAGCCGTTTCTTAGCAGCCATGATCTTGAAAAAGCGATTCATGCCTTTATTAGCTCAAGGCTAGACTACTGCAATGCACTTTATGTTGGTCCTTCCAAGTCCTCTATTTTGCGTCTGCAACTTGTTCAGAATGCTGCTGCTCAATTTTTAACTGGTACTTCCAGACGTGAACACATTACGCTCGTGCTTTTGTCACTCCAGTTGCTTCCAGTTCATTTTAGAATGGATTTTAAACTTTTACTGTTTGTTTTTAATTGTATTAAATAGGGATGTCCCGATCGCATATTTTTACACCCTAGTCCGAGTCACCTGATTTTGAGAATCTGCCAATACAGAGTCCTGATCCGATCCGATACCGAAAAAAAAGTGTTGTTCATAAAAAAACAAACATTTTTTTAAACATGTTACTGTCCCACTAGGGGTGTGACAAAGTATCGAAATGGTGATATATCGTGATACTTTGTATCACAAAAGGTTATCGATATACTCCTGCCAAGAATCGAGATATCGTTTTAAAAAGGTGTCAATGTCTAAAAAAAATAAAATAAAAAGGAAACCAACAAGTTGCTACCAAAATCCTCCACCATAATAGTGTTTCAGTTAACTCTAAGGCTGCATTGACGGTGCACGACGCCGAATCCATTTAGACTGGGAACATTCGTTCATTCGAAACCAGAGCATTCACAGTCATTCTGTCCGATTTTCAGGGCATTTACAGGTCATTTCCTGTTGAGTTTTAGTCACTGCCTATTCATTTGGGTGATTCCCAGGTCACTTCCTGTTCTGTAATCAAAATAAACAGAAGGTGACCCGTAAAACACCCCAAAATCAACAGGAAGTAACTGAAAATTAACAGGTAAATGACCTTAAATAGCCCCAAATGACCCCATTGCCTGGCATTGGCTTCCACTGAGGGCCATAGACGTTCAATCCGTTTGAAGTGGGAGGGATGGCAGCGAATGGACGAATGTGCATTCGCTGCCACCCTCCCAGTTCAAATGGATTGGACGTCTACTAGTGATAAACTCATTCCAGTTCACAGCAGAAGCTTGTTTTTCTGTTTATTAGTTTGTAGAATATTCTAGAAAGATTTCCTGACCAATGTATCGATAATCAGTGTATCGCCATATTGTCAGATCATCGTTATCGTGAGCTATGTATCACATATCGTATCGTATCATGAGGTACCAAGAAGTTCCCACTCCTAGGTCCCACCATGCTGCCTTCATAAAGTGAATTATTTTAAAACAAGAATCACATAGAAAAATACTTGTCTTTATTAAATGCTTCATTGAGTGAGTCCACTCAAATCGCTTTGATGCTCACACTGCTGAGAACAGCCTCTCACTTACACAATGAGTTGCCACAGCACACTACCGCTAGTGTTTATAACAAGCTCAACGAGGGTTGATCGGCCCGATTTCAGAACACGTGATCAGCCCGGGACATCCCTAGTATTAATGGCTGGGCTCCTTCATACTTGTCTCAGATTTTAACCTTCCGTAACCCTGGTAGGGCTCTTTGTTCTTCCGGCCAGCTTCTTTTGCAAGTTCCTAGGTCGAGACTTAAACAGTGGGGTGATTGGTATTTTGTGGTTGCTGCCCTCAAGTTGTGGAATAGTCTTCCTTCTGACATCCTCACCATCAATAAAGACCCACTTTTTTAGACTATCGTTTCCTTTTTTTCATGTGTCTGGGTTTGATCTGTTTTATTTTGTTGTAACGACTTTTAGCTCAATGCATTGTTTTGTTATTTTTTCAATTTTATTGTACACAGTGATCCTTCACTACTAAGCGCTTTAAACTTCATGCCCTCAGTCCATCGCAGATTTTTTTCAATTAAGAAAAACAAAATGAATACAGTATTTGATTTAAAAATGTTAAAATATATGCATTTACACATGTACAAATCATGGTTTTCTTGTAAATATATATACATATATATATTAGGGCTGTCAAACGATTAAAATTTTTAATCGAGTTAATTACAGCTTAAAAATTAATTAATCGTAATTAATCGCAATTCAAACCATCTATAAAATATGCCATATTTTTCTGTAAATTATTGTTGGAATGGAAAGATAAGACACAAGCTGGATATATACATTCAACATATGGTACATAAGGACTGTATTTGTTTATTATAACAATAAATCACCAAGATGGCATTAACAATATAAACATTCTGTTAAAGCGATCCATAGGTAGAAAGACTTGTAGTTCTTAAAAGAAAAATGTTAGTACAAGTTATAGAAATTTTACATTAAAACCCCTCTTAATGTTTTCGTTTTAATAAAATTTGTAAAATTTACAATTAAAAAAATAAACTCAAAAAATAAACTAGTAGCCCGCCATTGTTGATGTCAATAATTACTTACACAATGCTCATGGGTGCTGAAGCCTATATAATCAGTCGCGCCCAAGCGCCAGCAGAGGGCGGCAAAACTCCATAAAACACAACAAGTGAGCGTTTCATTGTACTGTCATTTAAATCTGTCCGAGCGGGGCATCTGCGTTAATTGCGTCAAATATTTTAACGTGATTAATTTAAAAAATTAATTAACGCCCGTTAACGCGATAATTTTGACAGCCCTAATGTATATATATATATATATATATATATATATATATATATATATATTTATATGGCGAAAAACACAGACAAGACTGAAAAATCAGTTTCTGCTCTTGCACCCGTCTTTAAAGAATACTGCTGTATTTTAAGCCAAAAGAACTGTTGTGTTTGATAGAACAATATGTCTATATGCTGCCATAGCAGATTCATAGCCTGGTACTCCAGACTCACCGCTGTTCCAGCTATTGAGTCTGGCCACCATTAAGCGGATAAAATTTCCAGGGCGGAGCAAGCCACAGCAAACAGACAGCGGAGTGGACCAATCAGCGACGGGCGGATGTGACGTTAGAAACGCGACGAGGGACTTGCGTGCGGAAGTAAACATACGAGGAGAGCGGAGTTCATTCAACATGGCTAGCGCGAGACAGACTGTTGTTAATGACTTGTGTCGATGTGTTTTTGGTCATTTAAAACTGATTTTACCGTGGATTGGAACATATTCTCGGCTCTCCTGTTCGCCATCTCTGTTGTTGTGGAGACGACTTCCGACTCGGAAGAGTGACGTTGCTCGTTAAGAACACGTCACGCAAATAAACGAATCTGATTTGACGATTGATTTTGTACTTGCTCGAGAGGCCGTTAATGGGCTGGGTCCCAGACTATTCTCTCAGTGTTTGAAAAATACAGGGAGAACAGTCTAGCCATGCCAGGCAAGCAGATTCATGGTGCATTAAGCCCCCGAACTATTTTTAATTTGCCCGTTTTACCCTGGAAACCCCCGTTTACAGACGTCGCACAACCGTTTTTGTTTCAACCTAGACATGAAAACAAGGTAAGTAATTATATTTATTGTTGAAATTGTCTGTAATTTTTAGCTTAGAATCATTAATTGATGTCTAATATTTTGTTTAAAAAAAACGACTTTAAAAAATTATTCACTCATATATTTTAAACTTCTAAACAAATTACGTCACAATGAAAAAAATGGCGTCTGTAAAAAAGTCACAGATATCTATCTCATAACTAGCTAAATTGTATTTTTTGTTACTGTCGTTTTTTCCCCGATATGTTAGATGATAAATATTCGATCCACACAAAGAAAAATTGAAAAAAAAAACATTTAATAGGGTAAATATGTGAAAAAGAACATCTCGACCACTCCTTGATGTCTGTGATTTCTGCATCACGACCCTTGTTATATGACCATGTTTCACCCATAAAATCCCCCAAAAATCCGGCTGTGGCCATTCACATCTGTGTCTTGACACTCGATGATACATGCTACATGGAGTTTTTGGATCGAAACAAGGTAAGTACGACATAATATCTCATTAAAATCATGGCGTCTTTAATTCTGCTCTCGCGTGCTCTCACCTCCAGTTAGGGTTTTGCTGTTTAATTTTTATTTTATTTTTAATTTTTAGATGCCCATAGATGAACATTTTCCGTCCCCCAGAAAATTGAGATTTTAAGCTTTCCAATAATGTATCACACGTGCATAACGGAACAATTTGAAAGTTGGCCAAATTGGGGGTCTCAGAGCAGAACTTCAAGTCAACTGAGTGTTTTCCGCTATATATATGTAAATTATATCATAATTAGTACATTTGCAGTGTTTAAAAAAACACTTATAAAAATATAGATATACGTATGATATAAGAGTTGTTTTTTTTTGTTTTTGTTTTATTAAATTATACTTTGAAAAAAAATGGAAAACACATGTCTTAAAGTATCTCTTTCCAATGCTCTTAAATCTGAATAAATACATTGAACACTCAAAAAAAAAAAAAAAAAAACCCAAATGCAATTAAGCTTCGCCTCTACTTTGCGGAGTTTCGATTTTCGCCGGTGTTCTGACGAATGGGTATTCCTTGTCGAAGTAGTATTCCCGCTGTTGATAGCAGCTTAATGTTGAACAAATTTACTTTACGTTTTGAAATGTTTATTTAGATATATTATAGATATAATGAAAATATTTACAGCGTAGATACTCCCGCTACAATGTCAAAATTCAATCTTGAACAATAAACACTATTTAAACCCAGGCAACCCACATGTTTACTGCTTATCAGACAACTTCAAAGTTCTAACACTATTATCTCGCAATATCATCAATATTCTATTGTAGTCTTTCGTACATATACGTAATTGCTTACATAGTTTAATGGTCAACAGGCACTATAAAATGGAGGGGCGTGGTTGTCGTGCGCATGCTCAATAGCGCTTTGGATATCAATTCGACCAGGATGCCCATTCATCAGAACACCTGGTTCCCCATTAATGGCGATAAATGAGGGATCATTGTAGTACTTTCCTGCCTTGTTTGTTGTAAAGCACTTTGAGGACCTCCCAGGTTTTTGTAAAAAGCTACATAAATGAATTTGAATTAACAACCACATTGTTTTGAATATTCCCAAAACAGTCTGTGCATCATATTATTATAATGCCTAAGTCAAATCTCTATCTAATTACTACCAAATCAAGTTTTGCTTTAGCTAAACGGTTCCATAATGAAGAAAAATTTAGCGTAGTGTTTTTCAACCGCGGCTCACTACAATGCTGTGATTTAGTATCTGGTATGCCATGGAAAATCATCCAATTTCACCTAATTCATGTAAAAATGTTTTTGGAAAATGAATCTGCAAATGCGCAAAATCTGTTGTCTGTACTGTCTAATGGTCGGTAATCATGCAATACTCTTTCATATCAGTAAGTATCAATAGGTAGCTAATCACTTTGTTTCGTGATGCGTAAGAGGTAAGAGTGGCATTGTTGGGGCTAGCAGTAGCGGCTAGTTAGCGAAACTATAACGGAGACAGTGATTGTAAAAGTTTTTTAAAAAAGGACAGACCTGAACAAAGAACTGGAAAAAAAAATCATTGAATTGAAGTCAAAATGAAACAAAGGCCATTTCCTCTCAGAGAGTCTCTGGTGTAAGGCATTAAGCAAAAGCTCTCTTTCATTGGGATTTACGCTAGAACGTAAAGAAGAACTGAACATTTCAACTAGGATGCAGTGATACCTACTCCAATACAAAAGCCCAGGAATCACAATGAGTGAGTAAAAATACGATTAGAAAATATGTTTTTCTTTGTGTTTGTTTGATTCCTATTCAAATCATGACTTTCTATTAGGGTTGTTCCGATCATGTTTTTTTGCTCCCGATCCAATCCCGATCGTTTTAGTTTGAGTATCTGCCGATCCCTATATTTCCCGATCTGATTGCTTTTTTTTGCTCCCGATTCAATTCCAACCAATTTTTCCCGATTATATACATTTTGGCAATGCATTAAGAAAAAAATGAATAAAACTCGGACGAATATATACATTCAACATACTGTACATAAGTACTGTATTTGTTTATTATGACAATAAATCCTCAAGATGGCATTTACATTATTAACATTCTTTCTGTGAGAGGGATCCACGGATAGAAAGATTTGTGACTTTGTATATTGTGACTAAATATTGCCATCTAGTGTATTTGTTGAGCTTTCAGTAAATGATACTATAGCCATGCCCAAATGCATGATGGGAAGTGAAACCATGACTGTGCGTAGTGCTACCAATTGAAATATTTTCTCTGTGTTGGAAATAACATAAGGTGTTAAGAAAAAGATCAATTGCTACCTTGCTTCCCCACATTGCTTCCCATGATATTTCTAATCGTAGGGAGAGGGATTGTAAAGCTTTAGCCAAGGCTCCAAAGGCTGCCAAAATTCACTCTACTTACTATACACTGCCTTTACGCTCTCTATATAGGTAATACGGCGCCATTACAGATTGAGCGCGACAATGCGTGAGTGGGGCGTGCAGGGCATGCATTAATTGCGTTAAATATTTTAACGTGATACATTTATAAAAAGAATTAATTACCGCCGTTATCTGGATAAATTTGATAACCCTACCTTAAGCCAAAACTAAAGACTCTGGATGAGTGTAACATATTATGTCTGTAACGTTAAATACAATTAGAAAACTATTTAATTAAAAAATATATATATATTAAAAAAAGGCATGGCCGATATTTTTTTGCCGATTCCGATACTTTGAAAATGACGTGATCGGACCCGATCGATCGGCTTTATATTGTTAATATAGTCTATGGAAATGTTTACATTTTTTGCTGGTGGCGTGCCTTAGGATTTTTTGAATGAACAAAGTGTGGTGTACCTCAAAAAAGGTTGAAAAACACTTTTTTAGTGAATCCTCGTTTGTCACGGCAACTGATGAGCTCACCCGCGATGGCGTGTGGGTCGGCAGAGTACTCCTGAACGTCCAGCACGCCGCAGTCTAAAGACGCCTTGAGTTTCTTCAGCTTCGAGGCAGACGGAGCCACTCGGAACAAACCCTGAAAGCCCGAAAAAAACAACACATGTCACTTGTAGCGCTCTTATCATATACGATGCCACTGACAGTAGGAGTGTAACAATATCAGTGATATGAAAAAGTATATGAACCTTTAGGAATTTCTCACATTCCTGCATAAAATCACCATCAAATGTGATCTGATCTTTGTCAAAATCACAAAGATGAAAAATCAGTGTCTGCCTTAACTAAAACCACCCAAACATTTATAGGTTTTCATATTTTAATGAGGATAGTATGCAAACAATGACAGAAGGGGGAAAATAAGTAAGTGAACAATCACATTTTATTATATTTTGTGGCAGCAATAACTTCAACCAAATGCTTCCTGTAGTTGCAGATCAGTCTGACACATCGATCAGGACTAATCTTGGCCCATTCTTTTCTACAAAACTGCTATAGTTCAGTCAGATTTCTGGGATGTCTGGCATGAATCACTGTCTTAAGGTCATGCTACAGCATCTCAAAAGGGTTTAAGTCTGGACTTTGACTTGGCCACTCCAGAACGTGTATTTTGTTCTTCTGAAACCATTTTGAAGTTGATTATACGTCTGTGTTTTGGATCATTGTTTTGTTGCATCATCCATCCTCTTTTTAGCTTCAACTGTCTGACGGACGGCCTCAGGTTTTCCTGCAAAACATCCTGATAAACTTTTGAATTCATTCTTCCATTAATGATTGCAAGTTATCCAGGCACTGAGGCAGCAAAACAGCCCCAAATCATGATGCTCCCTCCACCATGCTTCACGGTGGGGATGAGGTGTTGATGTTGGTGAGCTGTTCCATTTTTCCTTCACACATGATGTTGTGTGTTACTCCCAAACAATTCAACTTTGGTTTCAGCAGTCCACAAAATGTTTTGCCAAAACTTCTGTGGAGTGTCCAAGTGCCTTTTTGCGAACATTAAACGAGCAAAAATGTTGTTTTTTTTTAGACAGCAGTGGCTTCTTCGGTGGAGTCCTCCCATGAACACCATTCTTGGCCATAGTTTTACGTATACTGTAGTTGATGTGTGCACAGAGATATTGGACTGTACCAGTGATTTCTGTAAGTCTTTAGCAGACACTCTAGGGTTCTTTTTTACCTCTCTGAGTATTCTGCACTGAACTCTTGGCGTCATCTTTGGTGGACGGCCACTCCTTGGGAGAGAAGCAACATAGCCAAACTCTCCATTTGTAGACAACTTCTCTGACTGTCGATTGATGAACATCCAGACTTTTTGAGATGATTTGTATCCTTTCCCAGCTTTATACAAATCAACAATCCTTGACTGCAGGTCTTCAGACAGCTGTTTTGACCGAACCATGATGCACATCAAACAAAACTTCTCATCAAGACAATTCTTACCAGGTGTGTGTTTTATAGTGGGCAGGGCAGCTTTAAACCACTCATCAGTGATTGGGCACACATTTGACTTAAATTGTTTGGTTAAAATTGGTTTTAATTGCTCTCTAAGTCCCCTTCGGCAGAGTGTTCACTTACTTATTTTTCTCCCCTCTGTCATTGTTTGCATGCTATCATCATTAAAATAGGAAAACCTATAAGTGTTTGGGTGGTTTTAGCTAAAGCAGACACTGTTTTTCCATCAGTGTGATTTTGACAAAGATCAGATCACATTCGATGGTGATTTTATGCAGAAATGTGAGAAATTCCAAAAGGGTCAGATACTTTTTCATACCACTGTATCAATACGGTGATAAGAGGTCATCAATATGCTCCCGCTAAGAATCGATATATGGTTTTAATAAAGAAACCAGCAGCTTGCTACTAAAAATTACCACTAGACCAAAATTTTTCACTTAAAATAGCGTCTATGTTAACTCATCGGTTGATTTTGACGGCGCTAGACGTCCAATTAATTTTGACTGGAAGAGGGTAAATGAACGAATTGGACGTATAGCGCCATCAATGGCACTCATGAGCGTTCAAAGGCAGTTTAAATGAAATGGACAGCTATCGTTGTCAATGACAGGTAAGGTGATGTTTTTTTTTAGGTCTGCTAACAGCACACACATTAAAAAAAAAAAAAAAAAAGTAGCTATGATCGCAATCCTCGGATCTTACTCAAAGATTATCGGTATTGAAATCAGCTTCATAACTGAAAGCAGAGAATTGAAAAATTCATAGGATTCAGACTAGGTGACCTACAAGGTCTGTTGGGTGTAGTCAACGAGGTCATGTGAAAAAAAAACAGTTTGTGTGCAAGTGCACATGACGTCATCCAGTTGGTGTGTGTGCGTTTGTCTGACCTCCTCTTGCATGCCGCACTCCAGCAGCATGGTGACACAAGCTTCGATGGGGAAAGCAATATCTCTCCCACTGAGCTCTAAGTGCTCTTCCAGTGGCTTCCCGTAGCAAGGCTTTTCTGCCCACGACTCTGACAAAAACACAGTAAATACACAGAAATCATTTTTCAAGTACAAGTGTTTCTCCTGCGCATAATGTTATCATAGTTTACAAGAATATAATATTCAGTAAGAAAACTACTCACCCTGATGAGCTTTAATCTGAGGCAGAATGTTCTGTAGCAGCTCCAGTGACTTCCTGTGGTACTCAGCCTGGACTTCAATTAGCTGGAGGACACACGATACATTAGTGTTGCGCGTTCATGTGCGTACGCGTGTGTGTACGTACCGTCTGGAAGTAGCTTGCATAGTCGAGTTCTCGGGCTATGGAGCTGTACATGTCTGCGGACAACTGGTCCTGATGGTCGCAAACATAAACTGTGTCATCATGAGGTTTTATAATTGTGCAAAACACATGAATGGGTCTTTTTTGTGGGCAAAATTCTGGCACGATGTAGGATTGTATATTTTTTTGTTTTTGTTTTAGCTCAATAGTTCGCGTACGCTCCATAATTAATGTTTTCTGACCCCCCCCAATCCCGCCTCATAAAAGGACCCTTTATTTCCAATAGCATATTCACTAATTCGATTCTCTTCACTGATTAACACCAACAAAGAAAATCCCCATTCACTCCTACTGACTTTCTTTCTAGTCTGACGAACAAAAAAATCTCCACTGATGCACTCATTACAAATGAATATTTTTTCACCCTAAAACCAACAGCAAATGACCCAAAATCCTCAGGACTAACACAACAGATAGGCTAGGTTCAGACCATAAGTCTTAATGCACCGATCCGAATTTTTCGTGTTTTTACTGACTCGAGTGAGGCATTAACTTGACGGTCTGAACAGGACAAGTCGCATAGAAGTGGACCATTTCAAATCCGATCTAGGCAAGGGGTGTAGGTTTGCATAGGGTTGGTAGGAACATACAGTGTATCACAAAAGTGAGTAGACCGCTCGCATTTCTGCAGATATTTAAGTATATCTTTTCATGGGACAAGACTGACAAAATGACACTTTGACACAATGAAAAGTAGTCTGTATATATGTATACTCTTATATAATAGAGTTAATTTATTTGGCCCTCAAAATAACTCAAAATATAGCCATTAATATCTAAAGTCCTGGCAACAAAAGTGAGCACACCTTAGAAACTACGTACATCCCTAAATGTCCAAATTGAGTACTGCTTGTCATTTTCCCTCCAAAATGGCATGTGACTCGTTACAGGAGTGCTGTCAGCATTGCTGCAGAGATTGAAGAGGTGGGGGGTCAGCCTGTTAGTGCTCAGACCATATGCCACACTCTACATCAAATTGGTGTGCATGGCTGTCACCCCAGGAGGAAGCCTCTTCTAAAGACGGTACACAAGTAGCCCACAAACAGTTTGCTGAAGACATGTCAACAAAGCACATGGATTACTGGAACCATGTCCTATGGTCTGAAGAGAAGGGCGGGCTGTAACACGACCAACTTTTCAGGATGCTCCAATTGTCCCCACCAACTTTTAAGCAACCTTATATGCATGATATAATGAGTTCAATTAATGACTTGACCAACCTCTGCACGCTCACACTCACACAGCCACGACAGAAATACATGTCGACAACATGCCACCTCCTTCGAAGAGAGGGGATATTAGATGTTTTTTTCAACCAGCTGCCCCTGTAAGTAATTTAAAAAGATGCCAGTGTTGTGGAATAATTTTGCTACTGAAAGTCCGTCATGCATCAGAATTAGCATAACATTCAATTGTGTGAATTTGCTAACCTGCAAAACTCAAGTAAGAAGCTGCTGATCACAGCTCCTGGCTGAATCACATCATTTTGTACCTAAGAGCTCTTGTTCATAAAGCCTTCGAAGCAAAGCAATCCATGGTTGGAGTCGTATTCATTTCTCTAATCAAGCTATCGAAGAAACACTTGTCTTGGAGTTCAAACTTGAGCTTCCCTGACACATATAAACATTAATATCTGACTAAACTGGGATTATTTTATAATTTATAATCACCCTAGAATGTCATTTGTTTTGAAGCTTCTGCACATGTGGGTCAGTTTGCTCAGCGCGTGTCGGACTGCAAATTAGTGCGCACGCGTAATACTTGAACGGGCTCAATGGACAAAGGTAGTCTGAACGTGCACTCCAGATTATCAGACATCACAAAAAAATCGTAATTTTGCATTAAGACCTGTGGTATGAAGCTAGCCTAATTGACCTCGAATCAACAGGAAGTGAACTAGAATTGCCCCATAATGAACAGAAAGTGATCTAGACTTGCATCCATTGGAGTTTATCAACCACCAAGTTTTTCCATGCAGATTCTCCACATCTGGTTGTAAAAATGGAATTTACTCATTGCTGTCTGTCGTTTGTAACTCATTCAGTGCCAAAATTAGGATTTTTCATCTTTTAAATTTTTCACAAGGTGGTGTGAAAGAACAGCAGCACAGTGATTGAGCTGTTAGCACCTTAGCCTCACAGTTCTGAGATTAAGGGTTTAAGATGGCCTTCCCATGTTGGGGCTTGAATGTTCTCCCCGTGCTTGCGTGGCATTATCCCTAAAACATGCATGATAGGCTGATTGGACGCCGCAAATTCTTTGAGTGTGTGCATGATTGGTTGTTTGTCTCCTTGTGCCCTACGATTGTCTGGCAACCAGGTCATATTGCCCATAGTCGGATGGGATAGGCTCCCTTGACCCTTATGAGGATAAGTAGTATGGAAGATGAATGTAAGAGATGAGGTTAAGTCACTGGCTGACTGCAAATGATTGTTGTCAGCCCCTCCCATTTCAAAATGGCGTGGAAGTCGATCACCGTCAACGTTAGCCAATGGGGAAAAATCTATGCCTTGAAAGTAACACACAAAGGCAAACTTCTGACCCGACAGATCTCCATTCTGTTGGCGGCCTCCTCCATTTCCTCTCTAAGGTGGTCTGCCTTAGCACCGCTGGACTGCAAGTTGCTAGACAGGCCCGACGACTTGCTGGACTGATAATACCTGCAACGTGAGGTAAGGAATCAGATCTCAGGTCTGTTTCCCACGCAGCTAAAACATTTCACACATATGCACACACAACATACTGACCTTGTACGCGCAGAGTCCATGTCCAGGACCAGTTTGGCTAAATGTTTCCTTTGTTTCTGGATGTTTGGGATTTCCACCTGTGGAGAACAAGCAGAGTTGACTTTTGTTCTGTGAAACAAGGTGATATACACGAACACACAGATGCATTCTGCTCTCATGCTGATTCAATTACAAGCATGCAGGTGTTAGCTTGAGAACAGCGGCAAACGCAAGGTTACAAGATGCGGTCATTACTATTACTTCCACCAACAAATTTACTGTCAATATGTAGCTTGTTTTTAGATTCAGTGAACACCTACATGCATGATTTATGGATTTCTGCTTGGGATCATTGTCATGTTGGAAGATCCAGCCATGACTCATCTTCAAGTCTCTGACTGAGGGAAGGAGGTTGTGGCTCAAAATCTGACGATAGATCTCACTATTCATCCTCCGCTTTATACAGCACAGTTATCCTGTCCCCTTTGCCGAAAAGCAGCTTCAAAGCATGAGGTTACCACCCCCATACTTCACAGTGGGGATGGTGTTCTTGTGATTGAACTCATACTTTTTTTCCTCCAAACACGACGAGTAAAGTTTACACCGAAAAAATCTACTCTGGTCTCATCTGACCACATGACTTTCTCCCATGACCCCTCTGCAGTATTCAGATGGACCCTGGCAAACGGGCTTTCACATGTAGTGGCTTCAACAGGGGAACCTTCTGAGCAATGCATCATTTTAAACCATTGCACTGTAGTGTTCTACTAACAGTAGCCTTTGAAACTGTGTATCCAGCTCACTCCAGGTCATTGACCAGATCCTGCTGTGTAGTTCTAGACTGAGCCCTCACTTTTCACATCATGAGTGATGCCCGACGAGGAGAGATTTTACATGAAGCCCCAGTCCGAGGTAGATTATCAGTCATGTTTAGCCATTTCCATTTTCTAACAATTGCTGCAACTGTTGATTTATTCTCACTATGCTGCTTTCCAATTGTCCCATAGCCTTTTCCAGCTTTGTGGAGTTCAATATTTTTTTCTCTGGTGTCTTTCGAAAGCTCTCTAGTCTTGCCCATGATAGCAGTTGGATTATGACTGACTGTGGGGTCCACAAGTGAAAATTATGAGCTCAAACGGGTGATGGGTCGGTGGTTACTCATGGGGTAAAGGTGGACTTTTTTTTTTAAGGTAGACTGACAACTCTGTCATAATTTTTGCTGATTCTCAGGGGTACAAATACTTAAGAATCCCTGTAAATTACAAATGAGTTATTTAACAAATCATACAATCTAAATTCCGATTTTTTTTTTTACATTACCGTAATTTCCCGAATATAACGCACACTTTTTTCCCCCAAAATCAACTTGTAAAATCATGGTGCGCATTATAAACGGGTACATGGATGGAGACAGAAATATGTATATATTACATATATATACAAACCGATTTTTTTTTTATTGACACGGCCACGTTGTGTTGAAGAAACGTATGCGGCGACCCGTTGCCGACCATTACGGTACGTAACGTCACCGTTTTGTTTCGGTAATACTTCACTCTAATCGGCCGAATGATTTCGCCTGTGTTAAACTCTGCTTTTTTCACTCTTCATAAAGCACAGAATTTAGTTACTTGAACTCATTTGAGTCAACGTTTATTGCAGCTCCGCAACTCCGACCATAACAAACATAAGCACACAGACTTCCTGTGTCCCTCAACTATATCTGTCCCTCGGGAAATTCAAACCCAAATAACAATAGTTCCTATTGTTACTGTCGTGTTGACAGCGATGAGCTCTCACGGGTTTCCGACTTACGTTCTCACTTTCATTTTACGGTATCAATCCATGGAAGAAACATTTATTCATCATGATGAAACAAGCAATTTATACAGCAGCCTTTAAAAGAAAAGTCACATCTGTTTTGTTTTCTCCTAGATTCTGGTAAGTTGGAGAAGTTGTCAAATCATATTTTTACCGTAAATATTGTCAGTTTATGGTAATGTTTTGAACTACCAATGTGCTACGCTTGTGCTGTGTTTCACCAGACAGTAAAATGACATTTCTGTATCTGTACACGAGCTGTTTTCTTGTATTCTTCTATTTATTGGTTCTAAAATTAGGGTGCGCGTTATAAACGGGTACAATAATTTACCCTAGATTGTACAAGTAAATTTGGGGTGCGCAGGGCCGGCCCAGCCTATACACAGACTATGCAGCTGCTTAGGGCCCCTGACCACTAGGGGGCCCAGATAGGGGGCAATCTGGCAATTGTTTAATTTATATTATATTTTGTTTACTACAGTTTGTTTTATTTGACTTTTGTGAGTTTTGATACTTGATTACAAGCTTAAAAAAATAAAAGTTCTTCCTTAACTTCTTTCTTTCCTCTTTTAGAAAAAGGTTTGGCGTTATCTACTGTTAGTACTGATAATCATTTGGGGTGAGTAGTTTGAAGAATGCAGTGCAACAAAATCTGATTAATGTACAAAATATGGACATATAGGTTGGGTTGCATGTATGGGTTTCACAGTACACTGTGACGAAATGGTGAGGCAAAAATATGGGCCCCTTGGCATTATTTTGCTTAGGGCCCCCAAATGGCCTGGGCCGGCCCTGGGGGTGCGCATTATACACAGGTGCGCCTTATATTCGGGAAATTACGGTATGTCCCTATAAGTGGAAATGCATCGATGATTTGAAATTTCAGACCTCTACCTATTTTCTAAGTGGGTGAACTTGCAAAATCACAAGGGGTGCAGATATTTTGCTCCTCACTGTATCTGCAATTTCTCCAAAGGTGGTCGATTGTGTTGGGAAAATTCATTGTCCATGTACAGTAGTTCAAAGTTTAGTTCACAATTTTTAAATGAACTAGCTTAGTTGATAGTACATATTTGAAAAGTGCAAACTAAGCTCATTGCTCCAAAAATGAAGTAGTTCATAGTTACGACGTTACTTTGCAATTTTTGCAAATGTTATTTTCTGACTTGTTCGCCCAAAGAAACTGTTGGTTGCAAATTACTGGCATTTGTCCACCTACAAATTAAGGTTTGTTTACAGTGTATTCAGTGGGCTTGCTTCTTCTGACTGGTACTCTTGAATGAAAATGTACTGCCATCCAAATTTTGCTCATTGGCGCCAATATGAACTCATTCCCCAAAAGTGTTCACAAAGCAAAAACCCCAACTGCTAATTCACATCCGCTCAAAAAATGAACTAGCTCATGAACCTTCATTCATCGAACTCATTAGGATCCCAAACTAGTGGTCCTAATACCTCAGAGAGATCATACAACGGGTCCATGACGTCCTTCTCGATAGTGACTTCGAACAAAATGAGTTCCTGGGAAAGTTTGTCCTGCGTCTCGCCGCACAGCTTCAGCATCTTCCTGCAAC
Source organism: Corythoichthys intestinalis (assembly GCF_030265065.1). Taxonomy (NCBI): domain Eukaryota; kingdom Metazoa; phylum Chordata; class Actinopteri; order Syngnathiformes; family Syngnathidae; genus Corythoichthys; species Corythoichthys intestinalis. The sequence goes on along the minus strand of NC_080415.1, from coordinate 17,065,905 downwards.
ACGACACAAGTTCAGTTCACTACTTTCCGCGTACCAACCGCTAACTCCTCAATCTGTGTGCATCTCACCCTAACATGGTCTCGTCCCCCAGCACGGCTGCACCTTCTTCCATACATTGCGCGAGCATTGCGAGAGGAAGCTTCTTCTACAAACACAAGAGAGTCACTATGACGGATGATGTAGCGACAGCAGACATGTCAATCATCACACACGAGACACGTGAATAAACAGGAGGCTCCTTTTTCACTTCATGTGTCTTCTCACCAGGGGAGATCTGACAGACTTCTTGTCCACCTCCACCCCTTGCTGGCTCTGCAGACACGCCGTCAACTTTTTGTGGGTGCTGTGCGACACCTGCTTGACCAGCTCCAGACGCTTCTCCGCCTAACACACCATAACAACCCAAAAATGAATCAATTATTTGTATATGAGAGTGCGTGTCCATTATTAGTTACCTGCAGGAGGTCATCGCTCAACACTTCGGTCTTCTCAGCCCTGCGAGGAAATAGAGAAAAGAAGCCTCATTGTGAGTCAGGCTCAACTTTGAAGGGTATGGTCGCCATAGCAACTGGGAAATACACACACACGGATTACATGCATCGTCACAACGCCATTGCCTGCATTTCGTAGGAACATTGCAGGAAGAGTGTGGAGAAAATGATTCATTGCTTGTTCCCACGCAAAGGATTGTGGGAAGCTTCTCGCCAACGTTCCATAAACAATGAAAGAAGATGGTGAAATAAAAATAAAGATATTTAAATTTACAAGAGCTTTTGTGAAAAAAAATGTAAGCGCAAAAAGGGACATTTCTGATATGGGGTGCATGCCAGGGCATTCTGGGAGTTGTAGGATAAGGAGACATTGTAGTTTCTTGTATTATTTCATATTTGAACTTTTTGGGACAATTCAACTTATTGCTTTTTATACAGTGGGGGAAATAAGTATTTAGTCAACCACTAATTGTGCAAGTTCTCCAACTTGAAAATATCAGAGAGGCCTGTAATTGTCAACATGGGTAAACCTCGACCATGAGAGACAGAATGTGGAAAAAAAACAGAAAATCACATTGTTTGATTTTTAAATAATTTATTTGCAAATCATGGTGGAAAATAAGTATTTGGTCAATACCAAAAGTTCATCTCAGTGCTTTGTTATGTACCCTTTGTTGGCAATATGTACCCTTTGTTGGCAATAACGGAGGCCAAACGTTTTCTGTAACTCTTCACAAGCTCTTCACACACTGTTGCTGGTATTTTGGCGCATTCCTCCATGCAGATCTCCTCTAGAGCAGTGATTAAGCCTGAACGATAAATCGTTTAAACATCGCCATCGCGATGTCCGCGTGCGTGATAGTCCCATTGCAAGCACGTGCGATAGTTTTTTGTTTTTTTTTAATCCACATATGCCTGGCTTTCTGCTCTGCGCAGAGCCTCACACCCTCCCTCTCCCAACACTTTGTTCCTCTCAGTCACTGCGGCACTTGCTTATTAAAGCTAACGATGGCTTTGATCTGGCCAAAGAAGCCGGGCAGCAACCTGTCAATCATCGTTTAACTTGTTAAACAGTTTCTGCAAGGAAGCGGCACTGGAATGAATGTGCGTGTGTGTGGAGACGTTGGAGACATATAAATGCCAGAAGTGATCATGAGGAGTTTGAAATTTCTACATGTCACTCCAACGGTCACAGCTAAGGGAGATAAACAGAAACATTTAATAAAGCCAATCATTTATCTACTACAGTACTTTATTCATGTTAAAAAATTATTTGGTTGGACAGTTATGTTTAAAACTGATCATAATTATGACATTTGAAGTGCTTAAAAACCATTTATTTATATACATTTTTTAAATCACTTCGGGGAAAAAGTGAGAAAAAAAACATGTCTTATATGTATCTCTTTCCAATGCTAAATCTGAATAAATACATTGAGCACAAAAAACACACAAAAAAAAAATTGGAGGGGTTGGGGTGCTACTTTGCGGTTTTTCACTTATTGCGGCGGGTTCTGGTCTGCATTAACCGCTAAAAACGGGGGATTACTGTACACTGTGGTGATGGTGAGTCATCCAAAGTCTTTCCAAACAGCTATTCAAGTCATCTAGTGAAAATGTCTTTTAAAAAAATATATATATAATTTTTTTTTAATATCGCACTATATCGCAAACCCCAAAAAAATCGCAACAATAGTTTTTTCCAATATCATTTAGGCCTAGGCCATTGATGTTTTGGGGCTGTCGTTGGGCAACACGGACTTTCAACTCCCTCCACAGATTTTCTATGGGGTTGAGATCTGGAGACTGGCTAGGCCACTCCAGGACCTTGAAATGCTTCTTACAGAGCCACTCCTTTGTTGCCCTGGCTGTGTTTCCCTGGCGGCGCATTGTGTTACTGATAGTAGCATTTGTTACCGTGGTCCCAGCTCTCTGTAGGTCATTCACTAGGTCCCCCCGTGTGGTTCTGGGATTTTTGCTCACCATTCTTGTTATCGTTTTGACGCCACGGGGTGAGATCTTGCATGGAGCCCCAGATCGAGGGAGATTATCAGTAGTCTTGTATGTCTTCCATTTTCTAATAATTGCTCCCACAGTTAATTTCTTTACACCAAGCGTTTTACCTATTGCAGATTCAGTCTTCCCAGCCTGGTGCAGGTCTACAATTTTGTCTCTGGTGTCCTTCGACAGCTCTTTGGTCTTGGCCATAGTGGAGTTTGGAGTGTGACTGACTGATGTTGTGGACAGGTGTCTTTTATACCGATAATGAGTTAAAACAGGTGCCATTAATACAGGTAACGAGTGGAGCCTCGTTAGAGGAAGTTAGACAACTTTGACAGCCAGAAATCTTGCTTGTTTGTAGGTGACCAAATACTTTTTTTCCACTGTAATTTGGAAATAAATTCTTTAAAAATCAAACAATGTGATTTTCTGTTTTTTTTTTCCACATTCTGTCTCTCATGGTTGAGGTTTACCCATGTTGACAATTACAGGCCTCTCTAATCTTTTTAAGTAGGAGAACTTGCACAATTGGTGGTTGACTAAATACTTATTTGCCCCACTGTATGTGGAAACAGAAGAAAAATTGGTGAAACTGAGTGAGAGTTTTTATGTGTGTGTTTTTTTTTTTTTTTAAACCTGTCCTGTATAGCTCCTTAGACACGGAGAAAAGGAATCTTGAGTGTCCTTATTGTCTGAACAATTTTAATGTGGGAGTTTTATATACTCCCATTATGGTTGTTCATTATGTTTTATTTATTAACTCACCACAAGTGGAACTTACCCAGGCCAAAGCAGGACGTTTCCTACGGTTAAAGCAGGACTCTGAAGTACACATCTCATGAACAACAAGATTTTTGTCTTTTTCATTTTAAGTTGGCCAAATCAATTATATTACAGTTTTTCTCAATTGCTGTAGTACGTTTCTCTGCTCAGACTTGAAATTCTCAAAACCACTTGTTCAATCCTCACAACATTGTATCCCGAGTGCACATCAAAAATCATTTTCCCATTTCTTTGAACAAGTTGTTTTCGTACATCCATGCAAAGGATTTGTACAATTCTCTGTTGTTTCCTACATTATCAGCTGCATCTGTCATGATGGTCGAAATGGATTATCATGGGTCTCTGTTGAATAGTCTCACGAGTCACCACCCACAAGGTTTAGTCATTAGTTCATTGCATAAGTCTTTACATGCAAAATGGATTAACATGTTGTCAGAATATGTTAACATCTGTGCGCTAAACATTTTGTTACTTATTTTACGTAACCTTTTTTAACCTGCCAAAATTTGTAATAGTTTGGGACAATGTGAGTTTCCACCACGCCAACATAATCAGCAACCCGCAACAGAATGGTAAAGGAGTTCCTCCCACCATACTTCCCATTCCTCAATCCCATAGAAGAATTTTTCTTTATACAGAGATGGCAAGTGTATGATCGCCAGCTTCACACTAAGATGACTCTCCAGGATGCCATGAATGCAGCATGCAGTGACATCACAGCAGATGCCCGCAGAGGCTCGGTAAGGCATTCAAGAAGATTCACCTCTACGCTGTATAGCAAGAGAGGATCTGTTGTGATGTGGATGAAAATTTGTGGCCCAACCGAGAGGAACGTCAAAATGTGGAGGAAGAATGGGGGGAAAAATTCCAACAGCACTCGAAGTTTAGTTGTGCCGATTTATGTCCACATTTCTAATTTTGCTTTTATGTTTTTTTTTCTTTTTGATACTCAGTTATGTCTTTTGCTCTCTGTATCACAATAACATGGTCTGTCAAGACATAGTAAAAACAGTAAAAGTGTAAACTGAATCTTGTCCAGTCCCTTGCAATCAGTCTCCCACACACAACGGTGTAACTTACAATTTTCATAAAAACTTACGTAAACCATCTTTAGCATCAGAGCCTTCCACCAAAGTAACTGTTACAGTGCCCTCCATAATTATTGGCACTCCTGAAAAAGATGTGTTTTTTAGCTTCTAATAATTTTTTAAAAATTCAAATAATATGGGACCTTAATGGAAAAAAAGAGAAAAATCCAACCTTCAATACAAGTGCATTCATTCAGTGGGGAAAAAAATCCCACATAAAGAAAAAAATATTTGACATCAAATAATGTGTGTCACAATTATTAGCACCCCTGGTCGGGGGTCAGGGGTGAAAGTGGTTAGAATTTCTTGCCGGAACTCCCTGAAGTGAAGGTCACCACGGAGCCACAATTTTTTTTTTTTTTTTTTTGGGGGGGGGGGTCAAATTAACAAATAGAAGTCCAAAGTGCACATTGACAGCCAAGATGTTCTGAACCTCCCCATCAGAGCAAATAAAACAAAATATGATAAATAAGCCACCTTAGCTCTTTCCTTGCTCTTAAAGATTTAATCCATTTTCTGTTGCATTGCCCTATTTTATTTATTTACTTATTTATTTGCTGTTTCAGAAAAATTGCACATCTGAACCAATCAGAGCTAAGTATCTCTGGTGATCACATGTCAGTATGTCAGCCAATTGAACCGATAAATGAGTCCAGGCGTTTGGCTTTGCTGCATGGATTCGTCAGACTCAGATAACTGCACTCCATGCCGTCTATGGAATAAAATAAATAATAAATATCGGTGGAAACGGATTACCCTACACAGCACTTTATTATGCTTGTTGTGTATGTAAATCTAATGTTGGTAGATTGTTTTCTTCTTGGAGATGAAATGCATGTGTGGCAGCTTTGTATTTTTCTTTTTTTACATAGCGTTTTGACAGTTGCCGTCATATTTTCAGACTCAAAGCACCGTATATCGGAACAGTGTTCCTGCCCTGAATCTTATACCAGAACTGCGTTCCAGCCCTGAATCTTATACCGGAACTGCGTTCCTGACCGTTCCCGCTCACTTCCACCCCTGGTGTTAGTACTTTGTACAATCCCCTTTTGCCAACAAAACAAGGTCTGGGGACTGAGATGGCCATGGGAGGAGCTTGATTTTGTGTCAAGCTCAATCTCGGTCTCGCACAAAAATACACACGGTCCCAGGCTTCAACTGGGACCGTGTGCTTTGGTCAGATGAGACTAAGACTGAGCTTTTTGGCAACAAACACTCTAAGTGGGTCTGACGTGCCACGAAAGATTTGCATGCTGAAAAGCACCTCATACCCACTGTGAAGTATGGAGGTGGGTCAGTGATGCTGTGGGGCTGTTTCTATTCCAAAGGCCCTGGGAACCTTGTTAGGGTGCATGGCATCATGAATGCTTTGAAATACCAGGACATTTTAAATCAAAATCTGTTGCCCCCTGCTCGAAAGCTGAAGATGGGTCGTCACTGGGTGTTTCAGCAAGACAATGACCCTAAACATATGGCCAAATCTACACAGAAATGGTTCACCAGACACAAAATCAAGCTCCTCCCATGGCCATCTCAGTCCTCAGACCTTGTTTTGTTGGCAAAAGGGGGTTGTACAAAGTATTAACACCACGGGTGCTAATAATTGTGACACACATTATTTGATGTCAAATATTTTTTTCTTTATGTGGGATTTTTCCCCACTGAATGAATGCACTTGTATTGAAGGTTGGATTTTTCTCTTTTTTTCTATTAGGGTCCCATATTATTTGAATAAAAAAAAATATTAAAAGCTAAAAAACACATCTTTTTCAGGGGTGCCAATAATTATGGAGGGCACTGTATATTGAGAGCATGAGAAAGCAATTTGACTTTTCACACAATGAAACAAGGACTTGTCATTCTTACAGCACTGACATGTTCATTGACAAAGAAATTTAATTTTGAGCGAAAGACTAAGAATTTTAGAAACAGGTAATCCATGTTGTTTTGCTACATGTCTGACATGTTTTGAGAAATGCACAAACTGTTTTGAGAATTTCAGTTCTGATCTGAGAAACGTACTAAAGCTATTGATTAAAACTGTGAAAGTAAACTAATAAAAATTGCTTGTGTAATTTCATTCTTTTAATAAGCCATATAACATTATCATCCAAAGTTTTGAAAAGGTGTGATACTGGCGTGTGGCCACAGCGTACACATCTGATGTTGCTCACAGTAGTCCGCAGGGTGCTCAGGGAGCTTAGAGCATTGATCTAGCCCTATAAAATTATCAAGATTTTTTTTCATCATGTTCTTTTCATGATCTTTCCAAATCTTGGTTTCAATGTTGTTTTTTAACTGTTCCTCTTTAAACAATGACGTCTATGATTTTATATGAGCACTAAGCTAGCGGGCGCTCGAAAATTTAAACGAATTTTGTCATTTTAATGAGCAATATGTGTAATTTTTTTCATTATGTGGGTTATGTGTGTTTGGCTAAACAGCTTGAAATTCATCAATATTAGAAGGATTGTTCAAATTGTGCCAAACTAGCCAGTTTGTATAGCCATACGATCAACTTCAATTATTTTTCTTAACGTCGATCTTGAGCTACAAATCGTCCAGCCCGAATATGTATACAAAAGAAATTATTTTACTGTCATACAATATGTGAAAAAAGCATGTTTTAACAAGTTTTTTAGCATTCAAAATAGTATACTAAAAGAACATTAAAATGTACCCATTATGTGAAAAACACATTTAAAAAAAAAAAAAAATTAAGCTTATTCTTTATTTCCACTCATTTGAATGATATCTCCTCTAACTGGCTGCCAATGACAGTGATAGACGTCCAATCCATTTGAAGTGAGAGGGATGGCGGCGAATGAACAAATGTCTACTAGTGACAAACTCATTTAAATTCCAGATTTAACCGGTCCTCCCTCACTTCCTGTCTGACATATTCTTAAAAACAAAACTCACAGAACCGCAGCTCGAGCCCTGCTGATCCGCAGCTTTTTCTTCCACATCCCCTCGCAAGCAGGCGGGACGGCGCCTGCTTTCGGGCCCGCCGAGGCAGCGAGTGAGGAAGAGGAGGAAGAAGAAGAGGAGGCGGAGGAAGAGGGAGTATAAAGGAAACAAGAATGAGACCTGACTATCTGGTCCTCTCACTTCTTTACCTCATTGGCCATCAATCTCCCTGTTAATTGTCACCGTGACAACAAGCCCCGATGCATGTTCGCGGTCTCATTAGCGGGGGTCAATCTGGGATATCGTTCAGGATGAACTCCCACAACTCTTATTTTGCTCACGTAAATATTGACTCATATTTTTTCACTTGCATACACGACAGGATAAAGATCTCCTTACAGACAGCCTCAATGTCAGGATTAGCAACGATGTGACTAATAGGTCTTTCAGTCTGCGCCCATTGTTAACCAGCCAGTGGTCTCCGTGGCAACCACAGAGCAGGAGGAAATACTTTCTAGGATGATGTCATCCAGGGACCAGCAGAATAGTCGCATTTTTAATGCTGAATGAGTGCACTTTACGTGTTGGGATGTACTGTTGTGTAAACAAGTTGCGATTTGATTGACAGCTGCTCCGAGGTAGGAATTCCACTTGTGACTCACACGCATAAATACGCATAGTTATGGCGTGACAACATCATGTAAGCTCGCTTGCATGTATGTTAATTAGCACAGAGATAACGAGCTGACGGCCTAACGTGCTGTACTTGTGCACAATTTGTCACCTTCATTACAGAGTAAAATTTTTAATTGCAATTTAGCATGAGATTTAATACTGTATTAGAGTACACTGAAAAATAGTATACACACCAGTAATAGTCATACCTAGGGATGTACCGATCCGATCACGTGATCGGAAATCGGGCCGATCAGACGATTTTTTAGAGGATCCGAATCGGGTGAAAAGTATCAAATTTTTAATATATGCTATATATTAGGGCTGTCAAAATGATCGCGTTGACGGGCGGTAATTATTTTTTAAAATTAGTCACGTTAAAATATTTGACACAATTAATGCACATGCCCCGCTCAAACAGATTAAATTGACAGCACAGTGTAACGTCCGCTTGTTACTTGTTTTTGGCGTTTTGTCGCCCTCTGCTGGCGCTTGGGTCCAACTGATTTTATGGGTTTCAGCACGATTAGTGAGCATGGTGTAAGTATTGACATCAACAATGGCGAGCTACTAGTTTATTTTTTGATTGGAAATTTTACAAATTTCAATGAAACGAAAACATTAGGAGGGGTTTTAATATAATATTTCTATATCTTGTACTAACATTTATCTTTTAAGAACTACAAGTCTTTCTATCCATGGATCACTTTAAGAGAATGTTAATAATGTTAATGCCATCTTGTTGATTTATTATTATAATAAACAAATACAGTACCTATGTACCGTATGTTGTATGTATAAATCCGTCTTTTGTCTTATCTTTCCATTTCAACAATAATTTACAGAAAAATATGGCATATTTTATAGATAGTTTGAATTGTGATTAATTACGATTAATTAATTTTTAAGCTGTAATTAACTCGATTAAAAATTGTAATCGTTTGTCAGCCCTACTATGTATAATTTTGAAAAAACACTGTGCTGGCTAGAGTCACCAGTGTTTAGAGCCAGTTAACATTTTACAGTACGTTACTGCCACCTTATGGTCATAATAACTCACTGCATCCATTGTGTGATGCCGTTTGGAACCCATGCTCATTAACTTTCACAGTAAACAGCCTGTCGGTCACATTGACGCTGTTGAGAGCTTTCTGTTACATTTCCGTTTTGGAAACTATATGTCTGTAAGTATTTTACATTTTTATCTATATATCTGCTGTTAATATGCAGTATATGACTATTTATGGGGAAAAGCTATATGAACGAAATTTGTTAAAGGGGAACTTCAGAATTTTTGACATTAGGCTTAACCTTTGAGTTTAATTAGTCGGCGGAGTTGATTTCAATAAATTCCATATTTTTTTTTAGTTTTTTAATTAATTTCAGGGCTCCGGAGTGGCTAAGCTAGCGCGAGTCAATGGTGCCTTCCTAGCAGAGCAATAAAAAAACGATATTACCAGATCTAACATAGTCAAATAAATTCAAAATGCAGATCGTTGTTCAAAATACCCATGCGTCCAAAACAATGTCACACCAAACTGCCGTAATTCATTTATTTCTGCGGGATTCTTTCTTTAGATTCGTAATGCGATCAACAATCGGGAGGAGTGCTTCAGCCACTCGTGCTCAAGCTGCATTCGAGGAACGTGGAAAGTCTGACTTATCGCACTCGGATGGTACCAGTTGTGACCTTAAAGCGTGCCAAGCGTTTTTTATTTTGACCATCGAAAGACATGTTGACCTCCAGCAAACCTGTCTTCTCGTAAGCAATCAAATAGTAGAGGAAAAACGACGGCTAAGGTAAATATACCACACTGTAAACTACCTTCATTAGTTTAACTACTGACGGTCTGCTTTTCGTTGGGCAGCGCATTTTGTCGAGTCAAGTCTGATTAAAGCAACTCGTGAAGTTGAGCTACTTTTTTTCCTGACTTCGTGACTAGGACCTCCCAATTCCAATGGTGTTCCAATCATATTTTTCCTGGTCGGAGGTCGAAAAACTCCGACTTCCCACCTTACTCAAATCAGCATCAGTCTATAGAGTTGACTGAAGAACGGCAACATAGTGCATTTAGAGGCTGAAAAAACAGACAGAAGAAATGGGCAAATGAGAGTTTCCACAAATTCCCTATGAAGAACGAGGAACAATAAAAACTGTGGATACTTGCTGCTGGCTACGACATAAACACACCGATGGGAAAAATATCACTCCTCTCTGCAGCCTGTTACCTACAGAGCTGTTGTGTTACAAATGTTGCAGTACTCATTTTGGACATTTAGGGATGTACGTATTTACTAAGGGGTGTACTCACTTTTGTTGCCAAGGGTTTACAGGGTGACCCAAAAAAAAGTTTACACTCAGTTGACTGCTTGTTTAAAAGCCATTGAAACATATCTAAATAGGTTGTCATGCTTAAGTGATTCATTAAGGTCACTCAATGCAGCTGGTAATCTCTCATCTCTACAATTCCTGTGCTTCTGCTGAAAATGAAGAAAACTTTAGCTGTACCTGAATTGCTGCGTGCCGGTCTGACACCTACTGAGATTGCAGCAAATCTGAGAATATCCAGATGTGCAGTCTACAAAGTTAAAAAGAAGCTGAAAGATACTGGAACAGCCTCACGAAAACTTGGGTCTGGAAGTGCCGATCTGTGCGGACCAAAAAGTTGATTGACAAGGTGATATGTGGCCACCCCAGAGCCCAGATATCAATCCCCTGGATTATAGCATATGGGCAACTGTGGAGGACAGTGCCTGTAAGAAGCCACAAATTTCTGTGGCAGCCTTGGAGAGGTCCATTGTTAGATCTTGGGAAAAGATGACAGCATCCTACATAAAGAAGACCTGTCAAGCGTTCCGCAGGCGCCTGGAGGCTGTTGTGACACTTAAGGGAGGACACATTGAAAAATAGAGTGTACTGTACATGTTCTTTACAATAATGTATAATTTGTGATTAAATTCTAATTCTAAGCTGAATAAACATGGCATTTAAGTTGTATTATGGCAGTGTAAACTTTTTTTTGGGTCACCCTGTAGAGTAGAGTCGCGTAGAGTAGAGGAGCGTAACGTAGAGTATTAATATAGTATGGTATAGTGTATAGTATTTTTTTAAAAGTGAGAAAAATATATCTTCATTGTATTATTTATCTACTTACATTTTTTAAGACCATTTTTATCTTAAAAAAAGATTGCAAACATGTATCTTTTTTTTTATTATTAATTTAAAAAAGGCGCAAAAAAATGTTAAAAACTAACGACTATTGACATCAATGTGAGCCAATGACTTAAGAAATTGCATTTTCCTGAACTCCCCCCATCCCAGTAAATCAAGCAACATTCAATAAATCAAGCAAAATCATTGCCAGCAGACATGTCAAAATATATTGGACGTCTATCGCATCTGCCCACTATGACCCATCATCACACTGTACTGTTGCTGGTGGTGCAGTACTGGTGTTGCATGACAAACATTGGGGTCACATGACAACAAAACCTTGGCCAAAGCTGGAGCTGGCCCAGAAAGAGAAGCTCATTAAAATGCTGCACAAAGCCCGAAGTTGCAAAAGTGTCCGGCAGGGAGTTCAGCCCGCCGGCCCCAAAACTCTCTCTTTCTCTGCACAAAGACAAAGAGGGTTGCGCTCCAAATTCCAACATGGTACCTTAAACTAATTCGGTGTCAACACAGAACGGAGGAACTACAGATTTATATGATGATGTTTAGGTTTGAATGTGAGGATCAGACATTCGGGTTTTTACATTTTTTTATTTTTTTAATTCTTTCAAATTTAACTCATTGGCTACCACTGACAGCGGTAGACGCCCAATCCATTTCGACTGGGAGCCAGTCAAATTGGATTGGACCTCTATTGCTGTCAATGGCAGTGAAATGTGATCACTCAATGCCAGCCTTCCCATTTGAAATGGATTAGATGTCTCAATAGCAGTGAATTAGTTAAAGGCTACAAGTAACAAAATAAGTAAAAGGGTATTGCAAAAATTAAAAAAATAATAATATATGAAGTATCTATGTAGTAAGTATGTAGTATATACAGTATGTACTTTCCACAACATATATTCATATTTATACTACTGAAACAAACTTCACAGAATAAAGAGATATTGTCAAGCGACAGCAAAAAAGTCTAGAAAACCACAACCAATATAGTTCATAGTCACAATGGATGACCAACTTCATTTTTTATTTATATAAAATAAAACATTTGTTAGCTTTGTTGAAACCTGTTTTACTTAGGGATGTCCCCGATCCAATCAGCTGGTCAGAAAACAGGCCAATCGCACGCACCATTTTTCAAGAGAATCGGAATCGGGTGAAAAGGATCGTGTTTTTAATTTAAAATAAATAAATAAATAAATAAATAAATATATATATGTATTAGGGCTGTCAAAATTATCGTGTTAACGAGCGGTAATTAATTTTTTAAATTAATGACGTTAAAATATTTGACGCATTTAACGCACATGCCCCGCTCAAACAGATTAAAATGACAGCACAGTGTCATGATCACTTGTTACTTGTGTTTTTTGGTGTTTTGTTGCCCTCTGCTGGCACTTGGGTGCGACTGATTTTATGGGTTTCAGCACCACTGTGTAATAATTGACATCAACAATGGTGAGCTACCAGTTTATTTTTTGATTGAAAGTTTTACAAATTTTATTAAAACGAAAACATTAAGAGGGGTTTTAATATAAAATTTCTATAACTTGTACTAACATTTATCTTTTAAGAACTCCAAGTCTTTCTATCCATGGATCGCTTTAACAGAATGTTAATAATGTTAATGCCATCTTGCTGATTTATTGTTATAATAAACAAATACAGTACTTATGTACAGTATGTTGAATGTATATATCCGTCTCGTGTCTTATCTTTCTATTCCAACAATAATTCACAGAAAAATATGGCATATTTTATAGATGGTTTGAATTGCGAGTAAGTACGATTAATTAATTTATAAGCTGTGATTAACTCGATTAAAAACTTTAATCTTTTTACAGCCCTAATATATATATATATATATATATATATATATATATATATATATATATATATATATATATATATATATATATATATATATATATATATATACACACACACATATATATACTGTATATATACTGTACATATAATTATTTTTTTTTTTTTTTTTTTTAAGGACTTTTTGGGAGACTAAAACATAATGTAAATATATTCAAATTGGGTAAAAAGACATTTGGATGTGCTTATTTCCCCCTTTGAACACATTTCCAAAGTATCGGAATTGCGACCAAATTAGGTGACTCCATGCAAAAATACGCGATCGGGGCATCCCTAATTTGAACTGACCAGAAGATCCGTCCAGAAATGGCTACGGCAATTCCAACGTCAAACATTAATGTTTCTCTTGCTGACGGTATCAATAATTCACTCAGGATAAAAATAACAACACTTCCATGCTTCTATTTGAATACCGGAAGTAGGGGAGGTATAGAATGGAGTGGCTTTTTTCATGCAATTTATAATTTTAAGGGTTAAAGAGGGGTAAAAAACCTCCTGTTTATGTTTTATGAATGAATGAAAGAATGAATAGCATTCATTCATAATTGACAGTCAAACACGTTTGTTCAATCTGTAGAGCAATAATGATAGGTGTAATTGTGGTGCTTAACGGCACTGTGACATGAAGTTGCTTTAAAACCACGAAGCAGACATGTAGAGCGGCGGCTGCTTTGTGGGCGTCAGTGCGCTGCAAGACAAGAAGGGCAACGTTCCCAAGTGCGGAATGTTGTTCACAAATAATGATGATGGAGCAACAATACACATGTTTATTTAAACTCAGCCTGACATTCGATGTTTACAACAACCACAACACTTGGATGGAGCTTACTAGTGATGCATATTAGTTACTGTTTTTTCTTAAAAAATGTAAATCAATGGAAAGCTAATCATGAAAATAAATGAGTGCTGGCATTCATAATATTTGGTGCAATATCATTGTGAGTTCCAGTTTTTGCAAAGCAAAGGAACTCTGCAAAGGTTGACATCTACTGTCCACTAGTGGTTTGGAGTGGCGCTGCTGATGTTAACGCTGTTTAATCAGGGTGGTCAAAGTATGGCCAAGGGGCACATGTGAGGCCTGCATTGTTCATTCATCCGGGCCAACGAGAGTTTTCATATCAAGAGTCCTGGACATGTGTTTATTTGAGGTAAATTTCAAAAATTCGTTGGGTAAAATGTATTTATTCTTCTAAAAATTGATTCATATCAATGTGTAATTAGTTAAAGCAACACTTTGCAGCTCTTCATTTTTCGTCGATTTTAGACAAAAGCGGTAGTGTTTTGCCTTAAGGAAGACTACGTTTCCCATGAGAACCAGCACACACCCACAAAGTGTTGTAAAATCATGATGTAGCCTGCAGATGGATTAAATAACATTTCTGTTTACAGCGGCTGTGTGAAGGATGAAAAGTAATAAGGTAATGAATCTAGTTGTGGCTAAACAATAGCATATGACAGTTAGCAATCGTGTGGCTTAGTGTGGCTAAATCCATCAACCCCACCTGAAATCGTCAGCGCTGACGAGTTCGGTTGGGGGTATAGGGGTTGTCACGGGCTAATATTTATTCTGTATATCCTGGTAGCTGCCCTTTCTTTTTCTCTGTTGCTCTGCCATCTTTGCGGAATTCGAGCGAAAACGTTCGCATCGACTTCCGTCTTTGTAATGAATCGGGAAAGGGAAAAGTGACGTATGCCATAAATCAGTCAGCGCATTTGTAGTTTTTTGTGTGTGGCAGGGTTCTTGCCAACCTCCTCAAAGTTATTTAGTGCCGGCGAAAGTGATACAGACCCTCTCAAGGTACTGTATAAAAGAGGCGTCATTCAACTAGTTTTCAATCGACATATCACAAATGTTATGAAAATATTTTATAAAAGTTGAGAAGTTACCTATTGTTGCTTTAATAAACTAATTGTGAAGCACAGAATAGAAAAATATTGGTAATTTTTCAAGAACATTTTTAAATTTTTTATTAAATTAATAATTGTTTGAAAACTATAAATTGTGTTTTTCAAAATGACATTAACAAAACTAATAAGAAAATCTGCTTAGCATTTACTGACTGAAGTAAGTTAATAGTTGTTCATTAACTTATAGAGAAACAGTTGAAATTTGTTGAATAACCATATTTACAAAAAAAAAGAAAATACTATTTGTGTAAATGAATTATGATTTGTTCTTTAACATAAACGATTTTACACAAAACCATGCGTCAAATTAATTGTAATAAAATAAGTGATTAATCATGATTTATCTCAGTGAATAACAGATCAATTGAATAACTGTAAACAACAATGAATGCAAAAGGATATCAATATAAAATATAAAAATTCAAAATAACTGTAATCTTGTTTAGCATTTTAATGAAATATTTGGTTAATAAACCATAGACTTCCCGATAAGTTGACGGGACACGCAGCTCGGAGCCGATCCGTAGGGGGCCTATTTTCAAAAACTTAAAACTCAAAATATTTTCAAAACCAAAGCCGCTAGCAACCTAAAATCAAAACAGGCACCTCTCTTAAGCATATGTGAGTCTCCATTAGCAGTGACATAAAAAATAAATAAATAAATAAAATAAAATCAATAAAACAAAATAAAAATAATTTTTAAATTGAATTTTTTTGTAAATAAATGCGTTCATCCCGGAATTTCTATAGATATGAACATAAAATAGTCTAGATTCTTTGTTAAAAGCAAAAAAAAAAAAGGGCAGTTATCATTCATTTTACATAAATATTTCAAGCTACAGTTACACAATTGTGTATGGATACAAAATCCAACGTGGCGGCCGTCACAAAACAAAGAGCTTTTCAAGTTGAAAGATCTGGTAAATAAATGACAACATCCAGGAATTCCTATAGATATGAACATAAAACAGTCTAGATCAGGGGTGTCCAAACTTTTTGCAAAGGGGGCCAGATTTGGTGTGGTAAAAATGTGGGGGGCCGACCTTGGCTGATGTCCTTTACATAGAACAATATATTTAACAATATATTTGAGCAAATTTTAGCAAGCAATTCTGTGTGTCACATTTGCTTTATTATAATTTTTTAATTAATAATTTCAACAATCTTGCAACTAGCCTTTGTGGCGTTCTCTTCAGACTCTCGGGATCTTGCGAAATACTGCTACTGTGAAATTAAACTAACTTCAAGTTGCTTCAATTTCTTGATGCGTATCTTCCCTGTAATCTTGTCGTACATGTCATTGTGTCTTGTTTAGTAATATCGCCTCACATTGAACTTTTTTGTTGTTGTTGTTGTTGATTGTTGCCATTTTAGAAAATTGGAAGTCAAGGGTCACACTGGGTAGTGTTGCTTAAAGAGCTGCTTCCTTTTAGTGGGTAAATGAGGAGCAGTGAGCTACTTCATATGCTGGTAGCAGTACTGCTGACCAATTTATCAAGTCTGTGTGCGGGCCAGATGTTATTGATCTTATGACAGAGGCTGGGGGCCGGATAAAATTTGACCAGGGGCCGCATTTGGCCCCCGGGCCGCACTTTGGACATGTCTGGTCTAGATTCCTGGTTAAAAGCAAAAAAACAAGCATTTGTCATTCATTTTACATAAATACTTCAAGCTACAGTTACGCAAATTTTTCCCATTCATTTTTTTCACGTTTCAAAGTGCATGCATGATGCTATTTTATTTAATTATTACCTTGACTCCTCAACCAAATCACTCTTGAGACGCTCCTGTCTGCTTGTATGCAGTAAAACTTTTGTCCTTTTCCACCTAAATCCGGCGTTTGAACGCAGATAGTGTTTGAGTTTATCACAACGAAAGTCACCTCAACACTCTGCCTGGGTTGGCCCCCTCCGGGAAGGCGTGCCGCAATGTCTGTAGGAGCTGTCTAGTCAACTGACGGTGAAGTCTATGAATAAACTATAAATACAGTCTACAGAGTTTCAAAAAATGTGAGTACGCCCCTCGCATTTCTGCAGATATTTAAGTATATCTTTTCATGGAACAGCGCTGACAAAATGACACTGACACAATGAAAAGTAGTCTGTGTGCAGCTTATATAATAGAGTTAATTTATTTTCCCCTCAAAATATAGCCATTAATATCTAAACCCCTGGCAACAAAAGTGAGTACACCCCTATGAAAAACACGTACATCCCGAAAATGTCCATATTGAGTACTGCTTGTCATTTTCCCTCCAAAATGTCATGTGACTCGTTACAGGAGTGCTGTCAGCATTGCTGCAGAGATTGAAGAGGTGGGTGGGTCAGCCTGTTAGTGCTCAGACCATACGCCATACTCTACATCAAACTGGTGTGCATGGTTGTCATCCCAGGAGGAAGCCTCTTCTGAAAACGGTACACAACTAAGCCCGCCCGTCTCATCAAACCATAGAACATGGTTCCAGTAATCCATGTGCTTTGTTGACATGTCATCAGCAAACTGTTCGCGGGCTTTGTTGTGTACCGTCTTCAGAAGAGGCTTCCTCCTGGGGTGACAGCCATGTGCAATAATTTGATGTAGAGTGCGGTGTATGGTCTGATCACTAACAGGCTGCCCCCCCACCTCTTCAATCTCTGCAGCAATGCTGACAGCACTCCTGTAACGAGTCACATGCCATTTTGGAGGGAAAATGACAAGCAGTACTCAATTTGGACATTTAGGGATGTACGTTTTTTTCATAGGGGTGTACTCACTTTTGTTGCCAGGGGTATAGATTTGCCTGGCACAGCCAGACTATTCTCCCTGTATTTTTCAAACCCTGTGAGAAAGTCTGGGACACAGCCCATTAACGGCCTTTCGAGCAAGGTACGAAATCAATCGTCCAATCGGATTTGTTTATTTGCGTGACGCTTTAACAAGTAACATCACTCTTGCGCGCCGAAAATCGTCTCTACAACAACACAGATGGCAAACGGGAGAGCCGAGAATATGTTCCAATCCGCGGTAAAACCAGTTTTAAATGACCAAAAACACATCGAAACAAGTCATTGACAACAGTCAACATGGCTCACGTTAGCCATGTTGAATAAACTTCTCCATTCTCCGCTCACGCTAATTACTTGTCACTTTAACAACGTCACGTCTGCCCGTCGCTGATTGGTCAACTCCGCTGTCTGTTTGCTGTGGCTTGCTCCGCCCTCAGAATTTGATCCGCCGGACGGTCGCCAGACTCAATCACTGGAACAGCCGTGAGTCCGGTATACCAGGCAAGGTTGAGATATTAATGGCTAGATTTTGAGTTATTTTGAGGGGAAAATAAATTCACTCTATTATATAAGCTGCACAAAGACTACTTTTCATTGTATCAAAGTGTCATTTTGCCAGTGTTGTCCCATGAAAAGATATACTTAAATATCTGCAGAAATGCGAGGGGTGTACTCACTTTTGTGATACACTGTATAAAATATATCTAATCAACGTTAACATATTTTTGTTTTATCTCAAATGACTTGGCGCTTTTGTTAGTTTGACAATTTTGCCCAACACTGCTTTAAATACTTGGACGATTGACGTATCCCGATGTTCACCGCATTAAGCAGGTGTGTTGTACCAGCAGTGAAGAACATCTCGAAGTAGTCTCACTCTCTTTCTCACACTTTCTTTGTCTGAAGGCAGCTCAGCATGTTTGATGAAATAAAGAGAGAGGAGGATCCTGTGCGTTTTTCAAAGCGGCAACTGGCCTCGGGCTCCGCTCAGCTCCTCTGGGTCTATGCGGACTCCTTACTGCCGACTCCCAATAAAACAGCCAGCGCCATTTAAAGCAGGGAGATATTTATGGCGCTCCCCGCAAGGCCTCTTCTTCTCGTTGCGACCCACATTCCTCATTCCTCGATGTTATCAGGGACAGGACAACATAGGTGGGAGACTCCTGTAATGTGACTTGATTTGAGCAGGTCAGGACTCAGACTCAAATTCTTGAAGGCTCGATTTGACTTGAATAACAAGACTTTGACGAACCTTGCATTTGAATGTGCGTTTTCAAGACAGCAAAAATAATTTTAGAGGAGAAGGTAAAAGTTAAGCGCAGACTGTCGGGAGGCTTTTTGCACAGCGGGGGGCTTATCTGTTTTGAAAATGTCAGCTGCGCATTCATCAAGCATCATGTCCAGAGGGACGCCTGAAGCCTTCTGAGGAGAAACATACTCCAGACCGCATCCCCCTCTTGTGAAGATGACGCCTCAGGACCTGCTGCAGCTGCTACGTGGCCAAGCACAAACACTACAAGCGGAAATGTCTCGCTGTAGTTTGAAGATGAGCACGGCATATGAGGACACTGTTAGCGACTCAAGACCAAACCAACAATAAGGGCTTTATTTTAGCGATGTGTTTTATGCTAGTTTGGGTGTGATTGTTCACTGATCCATTAACTGCCAATTAGAGGCGGGAACCTGTTGGTACTAGGGTTGTTCCGATCATGTTTTTTTGCTCCCGATCCGATCCCGATCGTTTTAGTTTGAGTATCTGCCGCGCGGTAGTGTTGTATCAGTCCCGAACGATTCGTTCTTTTTGAACGAATTGTTTGGATGAACGAGACCGAACTAATCACCATCTGCACTGATTCGTTCTATGAAGTCGGGATTGCTAGGTGGGAGGGCGTCGAGCAAGCGGCAGAGTCTTCTGACATCGCACACGACCAATCAGACGCCAGCCTCATCGCGGGCAGGGGAGGGAGCGGAAACAGAATCAGGGCGTCTGTCACTCACTTCCACGTGTTGCCAATAAGCAGCCAGCGTGCAGGCAGGGGGGCAAGACTGAGTTATGTCACTTCCCGTTCAGTGACTCGGTCCTCCGGTTCCTGACCTAGCTTGCTGCTAACTTGACTTTCCAGAAATGCGGTGAACGAGTCAAAAAATGAAAGGAAATGACTTTGTCACATATTTGTTAATGTGGAGCCTATCATATGCTACTCAAACAGACAAAAACACCACACAAACCTAGCGAGCATGGTTTGGTGTACTACTTTTCTCAACAGACTCGGGACTACCTATGACGTCTACTATCAAATCTACAGTAGTTTACAACACGGGTAGCTACGAGGCAAGCAAAAGCTGAGCTGCGGTCGCGTGACGGCAGTGAAGGGGGCAGAGAACTGTCACTCATTTACCTCATAAGTGCACAGAAAAAAAGAGTATTTAGTATGATCACCATAATACTGATTTGCAATGAAACTGTATATACATGTCAGTTTTTTCCGAGTGTTTTATTTTTTTTCGTGTCAGAGCGTGGCGGGTGTTAGTTGGTATGACAAATTATGTCCATCCGTCCATCATGTGCGACTCAAAAACAACGCACACGTACACGGGAGATGTCGCAATATGTCTACATTTTTCTTAACAGACTAATGGGAGTAGAAAGGCGACATTGTAAAGAGCAAACAATTATTTCTCGTCAGCATTTGACGATCTGAGATGAGAGGAAGACAGGGGAGCTGACCGGATTTTATTTGTTAATACCAGTGCAAAAATTCAATACGATCATCTTAATACTGATTTACAATTAAACTGTCAAATATCAAAATGTAGTATTGTTGGTCGTTACATATTTAGAAATTAAACTTTCGATTTATTTTTATTTTCGTGAGAGCAAGCATGCTGCGTTAGCTGGTAGTAGCAGCATCGTATATGTGATCAAGATCATGCTAAAGAAAGTCCGTGCGCCCCCGAGCCCAAACCCCCACTCCCCCCACAAAAGGAAAATGTTTAACCGTGTCCTAAATCGAAATGCAAGCACGAGTCATGACTTTGATCCCATAGAAATAGGACAGACGACGCGGAAGTTCTCCCTTACTTTTGCAGCAGCGGGAGGGAGACGAGGCTGTCTGTCAAAGCAGAATGATATCGCCTGTCACTCATTTCTGAAACTACGACGAGCGGTCAATGAGGAGCCTGTGTGCAAGAGAGGGAGGGACCAAGCAATGTCACTTCCCGTTCAGTTATACTGCGAAGCGGTCTTTGGTGATTCGTTCGGCAACGTCACTTCCCGTTCACTAACCGAACGATTCATTTGGGCGGGGAGGGAGATGAGGGGGGCGAACGATTCGTTGAACGATTTGTTTGAACGAGTCTTTTTACTGAACGAACTGGAATGGATTCGTTTCCTCAAGTGAACGACAGATCCCGTCACTACCGCGCGGTGCGTCCAGGTACAGCAAAAAAAGTCAGCCACATTAGAACCCGATTCGTTACATTATTACAGGTACTGTACTGTATTATAATTATTATTGCTATTATTATATTATAGTTATTCTGATTTAATTAATATTTTTATTTGTTTTACTCTTTGTAATTGCTATTTGCAATAGTAACAGCAGTATTTATTAAGGATGTAGTGTGGGTTTTTGGGCTGTGGAACGAATTATTGGAATTATAATGTATTCTTATGGGAAAATCCTGCTCGACATACGACCATTTCGACTTACAAACAAGCTCCTGGAACAAATTAACTTCGTGTGTAGAGGTACCACTGTATTACACATGGAACGCCATAGCGGAAGCTATGAGGGGAAAAGTTTTCATTTGCCTCGATGCTTAAATGATTAAGTGGAATTTTATTTTTTTCTTAAAAAACACATTTTATTTATTCTGTGTTTCTGTACAGTATTAATATTGTTGTCTTTTTACTTAAAAGGGGCATGGTCTATTATTGTTTTTAGTTGTGATTTCTTAAAAAGTATTTTTGAATTAAGAGTAAACATTTACTGTGTTTAAATGGTGTACGTGATCTATTAATATATACTATATTCTCACAGTGTTATTGTAAATTGTTTTTTGTTTTGTTTTTTAAATTGGAAGGGTGCAATAATATCGCATATCGCAATAATTTATGAAATAAATTATCGCACACTAAAATTTGTTATCGCGACAGGCCTAATTGAGATCAACTTTTGGTATTAACCAAATACTTATTTTTCACCATGATTTGCAAATAAATTCTTTAAAAATCTAACAATGTTATTTTCTGTTTTTTTTTTCCACATTCTGTCTCTCATGGTTGAGGTTTACCCATATTGACAATTACAGGCCACTGTAATATTTTCAAGTAGGAGAACTTGCACAATTAGTGGATGACTAAATACTTATTTACCCCACTGTATATTATAAAGTCGTCAAGTTGTGATTGATAAAAATCTTGAGAAAACAACAACGAAAGCCTAATATTGTCTCTTGAGATGCTACAATCGTTCCTCAGTTGCGCACTCACCACTTAGAAAAAAAACAATAGAAACATGGATTCGTGCTGCGTACATTTCCTGGAAGTGGAAACCATACCAGGTGGGTGTGTGCATCACAGTGGCCAAGACAGGTGGAGTCTCTCATGAAAGCCATTTCGTGAGTCTCACTCTCCTGGAAGAGCCGACAATTTGACTGGCGAAAAAGTAATGAAAGTGAAACTGATCGTCCACCTGTGTGACTTGGGGTACTTTACTTTTGGTTTTATTTTCCCCTACGCATTTTTATATACTCCTATACTTTATAGCCACGCTGGTGGCTAAGTGGAGACTTGACCCCTGAGGCGAGCTTTGTAATGCCTATCTCCGTGCAATCTGCGACGGGAGGACCACCAATGGGCACTGAATTGGAGCATATCATTGCGAAGTATGTTTCGTATGTCTAAGATCAATGTGTGAATGTGAATCAGCTCATCACAGCTTGTTTGTAAAGTGAGCCAGCCGGTTCCACATTTAAGATTACGTGTTGGCTAAGAGCCAGATGCACTCCTCAATAGAGCCAGATATGGCTCGCGAGCCATTGGATCCTGACCCCTGCGCTAATGCCTAAAGGAGCTGTTAAACTATAAATTGGTAATTTTTTTTACAATTAATGAAATTGTCAATATTTCATAATTCTAATTAAAAATGGGTTCATTTATATATTGTACATAATCAATAACAGGAATGTTTTATTTTCTTTCCAATGCTTAGTGAATGAGTTAGAATTTAATCAAACGTGAATAGAATAGAATAGAATAGAATAGAATAGAATAGAATAGAATAGAAAGTCTTTATTGTCATTGTACACAGTACAACTAGATTTAAAGCTTCGCCATAACCTACACCACACAGAGCAAAAGTACAATAAGGCTATTTAAAAAAATACAAATCACAGTGTAGACAGATTGGGAATAAAGTGAATCTGTGGCTGGCAGCAAGTGGTGATGTAATGTAGTGGTAAGAATAAAACTGTGTATGTGACAATTTATAGTGCTCGGACTAGGAGGCAGACGGCTGATTGATATGATAGTGCAAATGACAGTTTAGCATAGATATTGACGTAACAGTACAAAAATGCTATTATGTAACATGAAATAAACATGACCAAATGAGATTATATTATTATTTCATTAATACAATTCACTATCTATTACATATTTACTGATTGAGCCCAACCTCCCAATCCATTACCTAACAGCCATGTCCCGGTACTAACTTCCAATTGGGCCTATGAAAGTGCAAAAGCACAAATCATTGGCAGTAAATATTGCCCCTTTTTAATTTTGAGCAAGTGGCTGTTTAGTAAGAGGCGTAAATAATGTCAACATGCCCACTGTTGTTCCCAGACAGAACACCGTGAGATGGACTCATCTCTCCTGGGAAGGGAAAGCCCACGGAACACGGCTGACTCATCACCTGACTCACGCAGTCGGGTGCCAAGGCGACGTTCTAGACTTACTTTTTACAGGTCATGTAATCTAAATGAGTGATGAGTCATGGAATACAACCTGAACAGTGAACACAGATGCTACATAAAGTACACTAACGGTGGACTTGACTGTCAATAGTCATAATTCTATCATTTGAAAAAGAATATATACTAATATAAGAATAACGCTTCGATTTTTCTTTTGAATAATTATGTTCTGACAAACGCAAATTTGTTTTGATTTGTGATGAACTGATTGAACGGCGTTCATTCGCCCCTACAAGTCAAAATGGATTGGATGTCTAGTAAATAAAATGTTTTACTTTAATTTCATTTTCCATACAGTATATATACACACACATACATATCTAGAGGGGCGTGTATTGCCTCATATCTGGCAATATGATTCGTATCTCGATTCACAGGTCACGATTTGATTCGATCCCGATTAATCCCGATAGTACACTTAAAGATGATTATTGCGATATTTGTATATCACTTTAGAAAAAATCGGACATAAGTACTAGGCATGTCCCGAACTGATCGCCTGATCAGAAATCAGGCCGATCGCGCTATTTTTCAGAGGATCTGAATTATGTAAAATTGATCGGATTTTTATTAAAAAATATTTATATATTTATGTTTTTCTGCTTCATGCTTGTACAGCGCCACACTCTCCCTCCTGCTAAGCAATGCGGGCAAACTGTCCAGTTAAGCTTGCGTTTGGTACTTAAAGTTAACGATGATTGACAGGCTTGTAACTTTGATCTTGCCAAAGAAGCTCAGGGGCCGTTTACATGGTGACTCTCCGAGAATACGAAAAATTTCAAATTTGCGAACAATGTCGCAATTCGGCATCAAAACGATGTAGTATTCATGCCAGGCCCTAGGGGGCAGTGCAGATTTACAAGGCGACAGCGAATTATGCACTTTGACCCCACCAAAGTTCTTCAGCCCGGAAAAAAATATGCCCGCCCACTCGAAGCAATGGCATTTTTCTTTTGTTCAAAGAGGCACAAAAACGGAAACATTCAACATATTTGAAATATATTATATTTGAAAAATATTATTAAAACTACAGATGTCGATGCCGATCGATCGGGTCCAATCACGTCATTTTCAAAGTATTGGAATCGGCAAAAAAATATCGGACATGCCTTTTTAATTTTTTTTTTTTTTAACTAAATCGTTTTCTAATTGTATTTAACGTTACAGACAAAATGTCTTACACTCATCCAGAGTCTTTTGTTTTGGCTAAAATTAGGGCTGTCAAATTTATCGCGTCAACGGCAGAAATAACATTAGAATATTTAACGCAATTAACGCGTGCGCTGCACTACCCACTCACGCATTGTCGCGTTCAATCTATAATGGCACCGGATTACGTATAGAGAGACCTAAAAGGAAACATAAAATGAGTAGAGAGAGTTTTGGCAGCCCTTGAAGCCTTTTTTTAATTGGTTAAAGCCTTACAGTCCCTCTCTCAGCGATTAAAACTATCGTGGGAAGCAATGTGGGGAAGTAAGGTAGTAGTTGATATTTTTCTTAACACCTTATTTTATTTCCCAACGCTGAGAAGATATACCAATTGGTACCATTACGCACAGTCATGGTTGCACTTCCCATCATGCATTTGGGCAGAAGTTAAATGGCCTCAGTATCATTTACTGAAAGCTCATAAAAATCCACTAGATGGCAATATTTAGTCACAATATACAAAGTCACATTATCCTTTAAGAATTACAAGTCTTTCTATCCGTGGATCCTTCTCACAGAAAGAATGTTAATAATGTAAATGCCATCTTGAGGATTTATTGTCATATTAAACAAATACAGTACTTATGTACTGTATGTTGAATGTATATATTCGTCCGAGTTTTATTCTTTTTTTTTCTTAATGTATTGCCAAAATGTATATGATCGGGAAAAATTATCGGGAATGATTGGAATTGAATCGGGAGCAAAAAAAAAAAAGCAATCGGATCAGGAAATATCGGGATCGGCAGATACTCAAACTAAAACGATTGGGATCGGATCGGGAGCAAAAAAACATAATCGGAACAACCCTAATTAAAACAGTAAATTGAAGCTGATTGAAGCTGTTTATAATGTTTAGTAGCACCGCTGCGCACACCCAATGTGATGTGTATGAGTGCTGACGATATCGGCGCGGTCTCGCGCCGCGGTAGCCTTTGATATGCATGCGGAGCTAGCCCTCCTCAATCCCCCGCAATCGCATTCTTCCATTTTGGAGCCAGGATTCAGAATTTTTCGTCTTTGCCTTCCGTCTTCGCCGACACCTTATGCACGCCACTCCGCAACACAGTCATTGCGTCTTCGTGTCTCAGAGTCACCATGTAAACTGCCCCTTAGTAGTTCTGCGATCAAAGGCACAAATGTGTCGTTAAACTTGAAGCTCAGTCATAAGTGTGCTGTGGCAACTGATTGTGAAAGTGAGAAGGTGTTCTCAGCAGTGTGAACATCAAAGCATGAGTGGATCTGAGTGGACTCACTCAATGAAGCATTTCATAAAGACAAGCATTTTTCTAGGTTATTCTTGTTTAAAAATAATTCACATTATGAAGGCGGCACGGTGGAACAGTAAAATGTTTGGAACATATGTTCAAATTTATATATTTTTGTCAAAATCACGTGACTCAGACTCAGGACATCCCTAATAAGTATATTTATAGCAATTTATCCCTGAAACCTCATCCAGCACTCAAGTAAAAATGTTTTAGTTTATGTTTGAACAACATATGGCTTTTATTATGACATTTTCTCTTTTTTACTGCAAACCTGCTTTAGTCCAAACCCGCTTAAATGCAGGATTCTAAATACTCCATGTCTCCGTTTTTGCAGTCAATGCCAAAATGAGCCCAAATTTCGGATTTATAAAGGACGGATCCGAGCAACCACTAGAGGGCGACGTACACAAATCTCTACTCAGATTAGTCTAATGTTGTTGTTACGTCAGCAGACTGCAAGGCAATGCCCCTGCGCACTGCCAACTACTGGACGGGAGTAGAGGTGCAGCCACTGAATTGTTTATTTCCACCTAAAACACAAGTGTAAGGATCGATACAGACGGATTTTGAATCAATACGAGAATTGCGTGACGTAATATCATGATATATCTTAGAATCGATTTTTTTAACACCCCTATGTTCTATATATACAATTTCTTTCTATTTTAATGATTTTTTTCTTAAAAGATTTCCAGACTTTTAGCAGTATTTTTTCAATTTTAATTCTCTAGTTTGTATTATTTGTATTCATACTATTTTTATGTACTTCTGTATTCCTACAATGCTTAATGTATTATTGCTAAATGTAAATTCAAGCATCAAGGGGATACACTACTAGCAGAAAAAATGGGTGTGCATGATCATGTTTCAGTGCCGTTAACGGTGCGAGACGTCCAGTCCGTTTTGACTATCAGCTCATGTTCATTCGCCCCCTCCCAGTCAAAATGGATTGGACGTCTAGCCCCGTCAATGGCTCCCAATGAGTTAAAGGAGAGCCCTGTAACAGTAGAAAAAAAGATCATAATTCATTGCGTTTGACAAAAAAAGTGAGTATTTTATACCAAAGTGATGATTTTAGAAGAAAGAAATAATAATAGAAATAATAATACAAAATTATTATCTCAATGGTGGTGAATGAGTTAATAGTATTTGAGCGAATGTCGTTTTAATTGTCCTTGTTCGACCTTCATCAACCATGCCTGGACATTTCAGTATAAAGGTCACACAATGAATCCCGGATTGGAATCGCTGTAATAGCCGTTGCCATGGTTACGAGAGGCCACGACCGTTACCGTGGAAACGTCGGAACGAGGTCACGTAGCGCGTGTCATTCCGCAAACGCTGCCCTCGCTTTACGACGGCGGACCACCCAGCATGTCCTCGCTGTGAATCACTTCCTGTTCAATTTCAACCATCCGTTTGTTTCCTAGAGCATTTTTTCATGGGGTACACTTGAATACGTGCTGTTTACATGACACAAAACAACCAATGAGTTGCTAAGCAATTACACGGGACATATAGAAAAGTCAACTATTGATTGCCGGTCAATGGTTGGGCATATACATATAGACAAACAATGGCCTAGTTGCCAGTCATTGTCAGAACAGAAACAATGGATGGCCACTAGCCAAGTGCTGTTTTTCAGCCTTCCTCAATGGAAAAAGAACGTTCCAGAAGCAGTTCTGAGTCTCTCCAAGGTACTAAATCGCCACACCCTGCCTCTGATGTCATTTCCTGTCTTGTCCCATTTGTGTTCTCATCTCTTAACTGATGGTGTTTAACAGTCCCGCCGGCTGCCGAGCTTGGAGCGTGACCACAGCTGGGCGGGTAACGTCACCTCGAGACAGCCGGTACTCGACTGGCGCGGTAACACAGGAAAACAGCTGAGAGTCATCGTTCTTGTGCTTTTTTTGGTGGAAGAGAATACACTTAAAACCTGTCAGAGATGTAGATGGATGTCTGTGTTGGGA
The DNA here is from genome assembly GCF_030265065.1 of Corythoichthys intestinalis. Lineage (NCBI taxonomy): Eukaryota > Metazoa > Chordata > Actinopteri > Syngnathiformes > Syngnathidae > Corythoichthys > Corythoichthys intestinalis. Next base: position 17,037,793 of record NC_080415.1, on the reverse strand, counting down.
TTACAAACAGTGGGAGCACTCTACATCTCTTTGTGGTATGTCCATCTAATCAGAGGAAAAGCTTCTCATCCTCCTCCTGAATAAGCAGGACAAACAGAGACCACTAAGCTCGCTTCTGCGGGTCAGAAGTCAATATGTCAGTATGAATGTTTCTCGCCAGCGTACAACTGGGAGGATATCAGGTCGTTCATTTGAAAAAGTAATTCAACAAAATGTTGTTTTGTTGAATTCATTTTCATGCATTTTTTTCTAAAGTTAGCATTTACACTATAATTACTTAAGAATATATTTTTAATGTGAATGTTTATTATACTGTTTTTAGTAAAAAAATAATGCTTTTTCTATTTTTTATCTAGATAACTAATTTAATAACATGTATCTGAAATTCATGAATAATATCTGGTATAATAAAAAAATATATATAAATTATATATTAAATATTTATACACACACACACACACACATATATATATATATGTATATATGTATACAGTGCCTTCCATAATTATTAGCCCCCCTGGTTAAGATGTGTTTTTTAGCTTCTAATAATTTTAATTAATTCTAATATTAATTCTAATTAATTCAATTTTTTTTTAAAATTTAATTTAATTTAATTTTTTTTTTTAAATTCAAATAATTTGGGACCAACGGTCCCAGTTGAAGCCTGGGTCCCAGTTGAAGCCTGGGACCGTGTGCTTTGGTCAGATGAGATCAAGATTGAGCTTTTTGGCAACAAACACTCTAAGTGGGTCTGGCGTGCCACGAAAGATGCGCATGCTGAAAAGCACCTCATACCCACTGTGAAGTATGGGGGTGGGTCAGTGATGCTGTGGGGCTGTTTCTATTCCAAAGGCCCTGGGAACCTTGTTAGGGTGCATGGCATCACGAATGCTTTGAAATACCAGGACATTTTAAATCAAACTTTGTTGCCCTCTGCCCGAAAGCTGAAGATGGGTCGTCACTGGGTCTTTCAGCAAGACAATGACCCAAAACATATGGCCAAATCTACACAGAAATGGTTCACCAGACACAAAATCAAGCTCCTCCCATGGCCATCTCAGTCCCCAGACCTTGTTTTGTTGGCAAAAGGGGGTTGTACAAAGTATTAACACCAGGGGTGCTAATAATTGTGACACAAATTATTTGATGTCAAATAATTATTTCTTTATGTGGAATTTTTTCCCCACTGAATAAATGCACTTGTATTGAAGGTTGGATTTTTCTCTTTTTTCCCATTAAGGTCCCATATTATTTGATTTTTTTTTTTTTTAATTATTAGAAGCTAAAAAACTCATCTTAACCAGGGGTGCCAATAATTATGGAGGGCACTGTATATATATATATATATATATATATATATATATACACAGTGGGGAGAACAAGTATTTCATACACTGCCAGTGGGTTTTCCCATTGACTGTGTATCAAATACTTGTTCTCCCCACTGTATATATACAGGTATATAAAATCGTTGTCTCGCCCCGTGGTCTCTCCTCTCAAGCTCGGGTCCTCTACCAGAGGCCTGGGAGCTTGAGGGTTCTGCGCAGGATCTTAGCTGTCCCTGGGATTGCGCTCTTCTGAACGGAGATGTCGGTCGTTGTTCGTGGTATCTGTTGGAGCCATGAACACAGCTTGGGGGTTACTGCCCCTAGTGTCCCGATCACTACTGGCACCACTGTGGCCTTCACTCCCCACATTTTCTACAACTCTTCCTTCAACCCCTGATATTTCTCCAGCTTTTCGTGTTCTTTTTTCCTGATGTTGCTATCGCTCGGGATTGCTACATCTATCACTACTGCTGTCTTCTGATGTTTATCCACCACCACTATGTCAGGCTGGTTGGCTATCACTAGTTTGCCTGTCTGGATCTGGAAGTCCCACAGGATCTTGGCTCGGTTGTTCTCGACCACCTTTGGAGGTGTCGCCCACCTTGACTCCGGGGTCTCCAGTCCGTACTCGGCACAGATGTTCCTGTACACTATGCCTGCTACCTGGTTATGTCATTCCATGTATGCCTTGCCTGCCAGAATCTTACACCCTGCTGTGATGTGCTGGACTGTCTCAGGGGCCTCTTTGCATAGCCTGCACCTGGGGTCCTGTCTGGTATGATAGACCCCAGCCTCTATTGATCTTGTCTTTAGGGCCTGTTCTTGTGCTGCCATGATCAGTGCCTTCGTGCTGTCCTTCAGTCGGGCCTTTTCCAGCCACTGGTATGTTTTCCCCATGTCAGCTACCCTCTCAATTTGTCGTTGGTACATACCATGCAGGGGCTTGTCATGCCATGATATCTCCTCAGGGTCCTCACCCTTACTGAGCTTCTGTTGCCTGCGGCACTCACCGAGCAGGTCATCACTGGGGGCCATTTTCATGATGTACTCTTGGAGGGATGTAGTTTCCTCCTGGATAGTGGCTCTGAAGCTCACTAGTCCTTGGCCTCCCTCTTTCCGCTTTGTGTAGAGCCTCAGGATGCTGGACTTAGAGTGAAACCCTCCGCGCATTGTAAGGAGCTTCCTTGTCTTGATGTCGGTCGCCTGCATCTCTTCCAGCGGCCAGGATACGATGCTGGCAGGGTATCTGATTACTGGTAGGGCATAGCTGTTAATGGCCTGGATCTTATTCTTGCCATTCAGCTGACTCTAGAGGACCTGCCTCACCCTCTGGAAGTATTTGGTTGTGGCAGACCTCCTAGTTGCTTCCTCATGGTTCCCATTTGTCTGTGGGATCCCCAGGTATTTGTAGCTGTCCTGCACATCAGTTATGTTGCCTTCAGGTAGTTCAGCCCCATCAGTTGAGATAACCAATCAAGCCAGTTGCACATGTGAGCATCAAATGTGGTATCTACCATGGAGATGCTCTGTCACCCCTGCTGTTCTGCATAGGCCTAAACCCCCTCAGCCAGATCATCATCAAGAGTGGTTTCAGGTACCAGTTCCGATGTGGAACAACCATCAGTCACCTCCTCTACATGGATGATGTCAAGCTGTATGCCAAGAACGAGCGTGACATTGACTCCCTTATTCACCTCACAAGAATATATATATATATATATATATATATATATATATATATATATATATATATATATATATATATATATATATATATATATATATACCGTATTGGCCCGAATATAAGACGACCCCGATTATAAGACGACCCCCTCTTTTTCAAGACTCAAGTTTGAAAAAAGACTTTTTGAACACCAAATTAATTTTTATACAGAAACGACCACGGAAAGCTTTTCTCTGACTGTGAGCATTTTTTAGGCGATCTTTTTGAGCTCTACATCTCCGTACATTACACTCTGTGACACCATATTTCACAGCCGCTTTGCAGTTGTTTGAAGACACCGCCTCATTTATCACCATCAACTTGAAGTTTGCGTCATAACTTCTCCTCAGCTGCCGGTGTTCTGCCAAAATGTCCTACATCGGCGAAACGTCCTACATTAGTCGAATTTGACACCTAAATTACTACCGTGTGCTCTAAACTTGTTTTGTTTAGATGCATACAGGAATAACGTACTAAAGAAATGCCTGCAGAAAATACTTAAATGTAGTTATGTCAAATAAGGACGGTTTAAATACGCTACGTGACTAATGTGGTCAACTGCTTCAAAGCTAACACAAAAAAACACAATGGTTAAAAGTATGAGAGGGTAATACATGCAAAAAGTATCTTTGAGGCTGTGAAAAGGTTCTAAATAACTAAATAAAAACAAAAATAGTGAGTACTCGCCGCTTCCAACCGATGTGCGCATGCGTGTGAATGCATATGCAAGCGCCCTGAGCATTGTGTAGGACGTTTCGCCGCGTAGTAAGGAATGGCCAAACACCGGTTAACCTGGCCAATCTTCGACCCACTTTTCTCCAAATTGTCGCGAAGTTTCTCCATTTTCGGTTATCTCTTCTATTACCGGTATTTTCTTCTCTTTTCCTTCTTACCACTTTCTTCTTCGTGTCAGGGGTTCGCTTTGGCCGCCCGAGTCGCGTTCAGCATTCGATTCATTGATGACTGGCGCCATCAAGCGTCGTGAATGGGTATATGTCTAGGCCGCAGTTTTTTTTTTTTTTTTTTTTTTTTTTTTTTTAGGCCGCAGTTATAAGACGACCTCCTCTTTTTCAATCTTATTTCAGTGCAAAAAACATCGTCTTATATTCGGGCCAATACGGTATATACATACAGTGGGGAGAACAAGTATTTGATACACAGTCAATGGGAAAACCCATTGGCAGTGTATCAAATACTTGTTCTCCCCACTGTATATATGGCAGAAAACACTGACAAGGCTGAAAAAGCAGTTTCTGCTCTTGCACCCCTGTTTAAAATAAACTGCTTTATTTTAAGCCAAAAGAACTGTTGTGTTGGATAGAACAATATGTCTATATGCTGCAATAGCAGATTCATGGCCCATTAAGCCCCCAAACTGTTTTCAATTTGTCCCTTTTATCCTGGAAACCCCCGTTTACAGACGTCGCGCAACCGCTTTTGTTTCAACCCAGCCATAAAAACCTTAGTAATTATATTTATTATTTGAAATGTCTATCATTTTTAGCTTTAAATCATTAATTGATGTCTAATATTTAGTTTAAAAAAAAAAAAAAAAAAACGACTTTAAAATATTATTCACTCGCATATTTTAAACTTTTAAACAAATTACGTCACAATGAAAAAAATTGTCTGTAAATGGGTCACGGATATCTACGTCATAACTATCGCTTAATTGTATTTTTTTTGTTACTGTCGCTTTTTCGCCTGTATTTTAAATGATAATTAATCAATCAAAACAAAGGGAAAAAAAAAAAAAAACGTTTAAAAGGTTAAATATTTGAAAAAAAAAATCTCGACCACTCCTTGATGTCTGCAATTTCTGCATCGCGAGCCTTGTTATATTACCGTGTTTCACCCATAAAATCCCCAATAAGTCCGGCTGTGGCCATTCACAGCTGTGTCTTGAGACTCGGTGAGACATGCTACATGGAGTTTTGGGATCAAAAAGAGGTAAGTGCGCGATCTCGATAAAATCAAGGTCTTTAATTATGCTCTCTCATGCTCTCACCTCGAGTTAGGGTTTAGGGGTTTAAATTTTTTTTTTTTTAAATGCCCTCCTATTCAAAATTTTGCTTCCCCTATAAAATTGAGGATTTATGCTTTCCAATGATGTATCACACATGCATAAAGCACAATTTTGAAATTTGGCCAAATTGGGGGTCTCAGAGCGGAACTTCAAGTCACCTGAGTGTTTTCCGCCATATATAATGTTAATATACTAGCATAATAACAAAACAATTAATAATGTTTTACTGTAAGTCTTAATTCACCCTAATTTCTTATTTCAAAAAAGAAACACTAATTATTTGATATTACTTCAGAAAATCAGAAAATCTCAAATTCTTGATGATAGTTATTTTGTCATGTAAATCAGAATTTGTGTGATTTTTTAAATAATTATTACAATGAATAGTCTAACAAATATTTGATCAATTATTTAATGGATTTAAAAAAAAAAAAAAAAAAACCTGTCCATTGGACTAACATTTTTGAATAGTTGATTTTGGCTATAGTTTACTTAACAATCAATGAAAATGATTAAAAGTCGGTTTATAATTAATTTACACACTGTGTGATTATCCACCATTAAATTTGATACAAATAATTTAACATTATTATCATAATTTTTCATACCGCTTAAGATAAATCATTATCATCATTCAATCATTAAATAAACTATTCATTCATATCATTGCATAAAAACAAAATACATTTAAAAAATCACACTTTGGGAAAACAGCTGCAGTAAATGAATGAAGCAAATATTACAGGATTCTTAATCATGTAAATTCTCCTGGATGGCTTAAAGAACATACTTCCACGAATGCTAATGATGCTTCAAATGAATGTCAATCAGCTTTTCCACGAGTAAGAGTCATTTCTGAACAAGACTAACACTAACCCTAACCAGGAAAAGAGCAACGGACTGTGAATCGGACCATGAGGTACACCACACTTTGACAAATGAAGTTCATAATGCACAAGAAACAGTCACGACCAGTTTGACTGATGAATAAAATCCAGGACGAGGATTTTTTTTCCTCATGTCGTGAGTGGAACCACTGAGTAGATTAAAGTTTGCCTCTCAAGGCTGGGACGCCGGCCGAGAGACGCGGCCGCACGGGGAGCATCCCATAATACTCCATCCTCTTGCTTTTGTGGCCAAGTCCAATAAGGCCAAAGTAGTCACGACTCCCAATGAGTATGTAACATTGGTAATGAACCTGACATAGCAACATCTTATTTTAGGAATGTGTAAGGAAAATCCCACGCAAGCACAAACGCAAACCCAGATGTCGCCCACATCATGTTCAGGGCGGCCGACTATCTTCCTTCATCTACAGTTAAACCAGCGCATCATCTTTACATGCCCCACCTTGAAGCTCCTTTTTACAGTGTTGTCGCCATGGAAACGGTGAATGAAGCAGAAGTCTGCGAGTCGTCCCCCCGCTCTGACATTCTACATCCACGCTTGAGCTTTACACTTTGCCGTTCAGTCACAGAGTTTAGGCGGGATTAATGCTGCACGCTGGCTGTTTTGGAGATGAGCTGAACTGCATCTGAACCTCTAGCGACCCACATCTGGGTGGGAGTGACACCACATGGATGACGGGGGGGGGGGAGTCACATATTTTTGAAAGCAAGTCCGAGTCACCTGATTTTGAGGATCTGCCGATACCAAATTCCAATCCTATACCTCAGAAATGTATTAAGAAGGACAAAAAGGAGGACTAAACTACGGCTAAGTTCATACCAAGGGTGTTAATGGACAAATCAGATTTTTTTTTTTTTTTTTTTTTTGGTCATATCTGGTCTTTTTGCATGCCTGTTCAGACTATCATTTTCAATCGCTGTCCAAAAAGTGCTGCACATGCGTAGAAGACCTTTAATAGATACGTCAAAAAATTGCCCAGACATAGACTTCATTATGAGTTGCCGGGACACGGGGTTCAGGGCTGATCCGTAGGAGGCCTATTTTCAAAAACTTAAAATTCAAATATTTTCAAAAAACCAAAGCGGCTAGCAACCTAAAACCAAAACAGGCACCTCCCTTAGGCATATATGAGTCTCCATGAGCAGCGGCATCAAAAAATTCCAAGTCATTCCCCAATAAAGTGCAGATTATTTTTTTAAACAAGTATAACAAAACTTAAAATGGCTATAAAATTCTCAAATTTTACACTAAATGCACAAAAATCACAAAACGCAGAGATAATCACCATATTTTCAGGATCAATAGCAATATTTAACGTATCATATAAGTTTTTGCCCAAAATAGCAACTTAATTTTTTTGTTTTTTTTTTGTTTTCAACAGCTAATAAATCACTCAATTTTCACATCAGAAACTTAATACTTAAGGAAAGCATGCGGAATCATCTTAATTTTACTAAACAAAAGCAAAATTTGCATTTTTCTATTAACAATCAAAATTGTTTAGGTTCAATTCCGCTATTGTGTACAGATACAAAATCCAACATGGCGGCCGTCACAAAACAAAGAACTTTGAAAGCCAAAAATTCTTGTAAATAAATGCCTAAATCGCGAATTTCTATAGATATGAATGTAAAACAGTCTAGATTCTTGGTTAAAAGCAAAAAAACGAGCAGTTATCGTTCATTTAATGTAACTTTTTCAAGCAAAAGTTACGGGATTGTTTAATCCAACATGGCGGCCGTCACGAAACAAAGAGCTTTTTAAGTAAAAAATTCTTGTAAATAAATTCTTCAATCAGGGAATTTCTATAGATATGCACGTAAAACAGTCTAGATTCTTCGTTAAAAGCAAAAAACGGGCAGTTTTCGTTCATTTTACGTAAATATTTCAAGCAAAAGTTACGGTCTTGTGTAATCCAACATGGCGGCCGTCATGAAACAAAGAGCTTTTTAAGTTGAAAATCCTTGTAAATAAATGCTTATTTTGCGGAATTTCTATAAATATGAACATAAAACAGTCGAGATTCATGGTTAAAGCAAAAAACGGGCAATTATAGATCATTCTACGTAACTATTTCAAGCAAAAGTTTCGGTATTGTGTAATCCAACATGGCGGACGTCACGAAACAAAGAGCTTTTTAGGTTGAAAATTTTTGTAAATAAATGCTTATATTGCAGAATTTCTATAGATATGAACGTAAGACAGTCGTGATTCTTGGTTAAAAGCAAAAAAAAAAAAAAACGGGCAGTTATCGTTCATTTTACGTAAATATTTCAAATAAAAGTTACGGTATTGTGTAATCCAACATGGCGGCCGTCAAGAAACAAAGAGCTTCTTAAATTGAAATTTCCTGTAAATAAATGCTTGTATTGCTGAATTTCTATAGATATGTACGTAAAACAGTCTAGATTCTTGGTTTAACATAAAAAACGGGCAGTTATCATTCATTTTACGCAAATATTTAAAGCCAAAGTTACACAAATTTTACAACGTTTCAAAGTGCATGTACGGTGCTATTTAACATAACAATTACCTTGAATCCTCGACCAAATCACTCTTGAGACACTCCTGCCTGCTTGTATGCAGTAAAACCTTCGTCCTATTTGCCTCTAAATCCAGCGTTAGAACGCAGCATGCGTTTGAGTTTATCACAGTGAAGGCAACTCAACTTTCTGCCTGGGTCGGCCCCTTACGGGAAGGCGTGGCGCAAAGTCTGTGGGGGCTGTCTTGTCAACTGATGGTGGTGTCTATGGCCCAGAGTAAAGTGACCCACACGCGCAGATGTAGAAAAATACGTCAAAAGAAAGAAGCGCCAATATATGCTAGCTTAATTACCTCCATGTTAATGATGTTACCCAGATGTGGGTAGAGTAGCCAAACGTTTACTCAAGTTAGAGTAGTGTTACTTCAAAAGAATATTACTCAAGTAAAAGTAGTCATCCAAAAAATGTACTCAAGTAAAAGTAAAAAAGCACTTGGAGAAAAGAATACAAGTAGTCCCCAGTTTACGGACGAGTTCCATTCCTGCACTGGCGATGTAACCCGGATTTCCGCATAAATCAGAATTAACCCTTTAAATACCTAAAAAAAAAACTCTAAATCCCAAAATAACTATCCAAAAACATATATTATACGTCATTGTACTGTGCTCGCCAAGACGTTGGAGCGCAGTCCAAGCTAGACAGTGAGCTAAGCTCCGAAATGATGATGTCAGATGTCCGTGTGGTTCGCTGACTTTATTCAACTGCTCATGACATCAACAGTTGCAGAATGAAACTAAAACAAAATGAAATGGCAAACGAGTAGCATGAATCAGTTAGCGTCCGCACATCATCAAAAACAATCACATAAACTGGCTCCAAGTATTCGACCAAAATTGAAAACACACAATAAACAGTGCAAAAGGGGTTGTATACAGCCGTCGCCTCTGGATGCTTCACAAGCAACAAATGTGCGCGCAGGCTGTTTCCTCTGTCACTCGGCTGCCCTGTGTGTCCGTGTGTGGGGTTGGCGGGCACGTCTGTACATTCACTCGCTTCCTGTTCTACGCTTCTTGCGCTAAAATAAAAGTATGCAACACAACAACAAAAAATGACGAGACACAGGCGTCGTAAAGTCGAAATCGCGTAAGTCGGTCCAGTTGTAACCTGGGGACTACCTGTACTTGTTATGAAACAGTGAGCTGTTAAATAGGGATCCAAATAGAGACGTGGAAGTTTGTAGTATTTATAATTACAAAACGAGAACTAAGGGAGCATGTCAGAACACGCAAGAAAAAATACAAAACAGAAAATGTCACGAAACGAGTCGGCAAGAGAACCAAGTGGAAGGCAACAGTGGCCAGAAAAAGGCTAAAACAATTAATAGCAAAGTCCAACAAAAATACCAGCACAACAACGTGATAGCCAAGAATACAACCGTAAAATGCAAGAGATCTCGAGATGACGCACACATCGATAAGCAAGCAAGTAAGCAAGTAATAGTCTGACACTTGCATATAGTGACAGGCTTCCTTAAATATTGAGCGTTCTTAATGCGGCACAGGTGTGTCCCATGGCCCGCCCATCCGGCTCAATCAGGTGCGGAATGAAGAAAAAGGAACTGAGAACACGCGCAAACATGACAGTACTCAAGTAATGAGTAACATTGTGAGCAACTGCATATGATGTTTGATTTTAATTTTTAACTATGTTTTTTTCTGTTATCGATATGAACTGTTATTATTATACTTTGAAAATGAAGACAAAGAAGACTATGACTTACTACATAACCGCATTAAGCCAAATAAATCATTGTTCAGCGAGAGAGAGAAAAAATACAGAACTGAAGCGGCGTTCGTCCAAAGAGCATGAGTGCCCTCTAGTGGAGAAAACATTTGCTATTATGAAACCATAGACTTCATAACCTATTGACATGACACGGGAAACTGGGCCAGTTCGTAGGGGGCCTATTTTGAAAAACTTCAAATTCAAATATTTACAAAACCAAAGCTGCTACTGACCTAAAACCAAAACTGGCACCTATCTTAGCCATATATGAGTCTCCATGAGCAGCGGCATCAAAAAATTCAAAGTCGTTCCCTTATAAAATCCCGATTCATTATTTTCTGTATATAAGTATAACACAACTTAAAATGGCTATAAAAGTCTCAGAGTTTACACTAGATGCACAAAAATCACCAAATGCAGAGGTAATCATCTATGTTTTCAGGATCAATAGCAATATTTAACATATTGTAGCGTTTGCTTAGCGGAAGTTTGGTCGCGAAAAACAGCACACGAGCCTCAGCGCCTTTTTCCTCTTTTTATTCACTTCCCGCCACCCTACCAATGCCAAAAACAACAACAACTATATACACTGACGTAATCCAGTCCACCAATCCGAGCGTCGCGCCGGTGCACCAGCACACCAACGACAGTCCCGTGCTGGTGCATAAATTAACCCATTGATGACAGTCCCGGCGACGCTACACAGCCCCCACCTAGCCGGTTAGTTGTCCCCAGCAACCGTAGCGTCCAGAATGTAATCCTGTAACCGGAAAGGAAGTCTGCGGTGCCGCCGAGGACGCCCCGTCTCTACTCCAGCCGGCGTTGGAGGTGCCCGAGAGTTCTCAGCCCGTTCCTCCAGACTGGCCTCCGTCTCTGGAGTTGCCCGGGGTTGATAAGGGGCGAGCCGGTCCCGATGGAGGACGACCACCCGGTTCCTCCTCAATGTCTGTACTCGATACACCACGTCCGACAGTTTCTCCAGAACAGTGCACGGTCCCACCCAGTGGCTCATGAGTTTTGGGGACAATCCCCGCTTTCGCTCTGGGCTGTAGATCCAAACCTGTGCGCCAACAGCGAAGTCTTCCCCTCTACAGCGGACGTCATATGCCCTCTTCTGGCGAACGCCAGCCTGGCTGAGGGTCTGTCGGGCTACGTCGTGAACCTCTCGTAGTCTGTCTCGCAGATGGCCATAGTAATCCATTCCGGCCTCGCCCACCACCTCTGGCTCAGGAGGGGATCCAAACACCAGGTCAACAGGAGTGCGGAGCTCTCGCCCGAACATGAGAGCCGCGGGAGTGCATTTAGTGGACTCCTGAACCGCCGAGCGATATGCCCATAGGACCAGAGGTAGATGTAAGTCCCAATCACGTTGCTGACGGCTGGTCAAGATGGCAAGTTGAGTGGCCAGAGTGCGGTTAAAACGTTCCACCAAACCATCACTCTGGGGGTGCAGTGGCGTAGTACGGGTCTTCTTGATTCCGAGTCGCTTGCAGACCTCACTGAAGACCTTAGCCTCGAAGTTCCGCCCCTGGTCACTATGCAATTCCTCTGGGGCACCAAATCTGCAGAACATCTCATTGACCAGATGTTCGGCTGTAGTGATGGCGCTCTGGTCAGGGACAGCATAGGCTTCAGGCCATTTGGTAAAATAGTCCATGGCCACCAAGACATATCGATTTCCTCGTTCGGTGACTGGAAAGGGGCCCAGGATGTCAACGGCCACACGCTCCATGGGTGCCCCCACCTGGTACTGTTGCAGGGGGGCATGCGAGCGTTGGCCTGGCCCCTTCTGTGCTGTGCAAGTGTCACAGCGGTGCACATGGAGTTCAACATCTTGCCGACATCCTGGCCAGTAGAATCGGGAACGGAGGCGCAGCAGGGTCTTGGTGACGCCGAAGTGACCCGTTCCGGCCGAGCCATGGACGAGCTGGAGGACTTGCATCCTCAGGTTACGAGGCACCAGGAGTTGGAGGATATCACGGGTGCCAGCAGGATTCTTCCAGCGACGGTAGAGAAGGTTGTCACGGATGACAAGGCCAGCCCACTGCGAGTGGAGTGCCTTAGTCTCTTGGTCGAGCATAGCGATGGCTGCCCATGCTGGACGCTGGTCGGCCTCCAGCCATCCTCGAACACGGCTAAGAACGGAGTCCCCTTCTTGGGCGTGTCGTAACGCCACCAGGTCAACTTCAACCATGTTGGGAGCCGTCGCTGTCGCTCGGTCGTTTGCCCCACCCCGGCCGAGAGTATTCTCTTCGGCCGCGGCTGCTTCTGGATGTGCCGCTGCCACTGTGGCCACCGGTTCTCGTTCCTCCTGGCGTTGGCAGTGTCGGCAGTCATTGCAGGGCCGCCGTGACAGGGCATCAGCGTTGGTGTGTTGACGCCCTGGACGATGATGGATTTCGTAGTCGTAGTCCTGCAGCGTCTCCATCCACCGAGCGAGCTGTCCCTCGGGCTCCCGGAAAGTGAGAAGCCAGGTGAGCGAGGCGTGGTCAGTGCGCAGGAGGAATTTTTGCCCATACAAATATGGCCGGAACCGGCGCAGTGCCAAGATCACAGCCAGCAGTTCCCTCCGTGTGACACAGTAATTTCGTTCAGGCCGGCTGAGGGCACGACTATAGTATGCGACGACTTGCTCACCGTGCTCGCCTTCTTGTGACAACACCGCCCCTATGCCAACGTTACTAGCATCAGTGTCCACTATAAATGGTCGCTGGAGGTCGGGGTAGGCCAACACTGGAGCTTCAATTAAGGCTCTCTTGAGTCTGGTGAAGGCCCGGCCACAGTCCTCAGTCCACTGAAACACTTGCCCCTTTTGCGTCAATTTGTGCAGAGGGCTGGCAATGGAGGCGAAGTCCCGAATGAATCGACGGTAGTAGGACGCCAGGCCCAAAAAAACTGCGCAGCTCACTGACATTCCCCGGCACCGGCCAGTCTTTCACGGCCGCTGTCTTAGCTGGGTCGGTGGCCACCCCCGCCGCATTGATGACGTGGCCCAAGAATGACGTCTCTCGTCTAAACAGGTTGCACTTCTTGGGGTGGAGACGAAGCCCAGCTTGTCTGATGGCGTCGAACACCTCCCGTAGGTGGCTCAGCGCGCTCTGGAAGTTAGCTGCATGGACTAGAAGGTCATCCAAGTAGACAACACAGCGGCTGCGTGGAATGTCAACGAGCACTTTCTCCATCAGACGCTCAAAGGTGGCTGGAGCATTGCAAAGTCCAAATGGCATAACTCTGAACTGCCATAATCCTTGTCCCAGGGAGAATGCAGTCTTTGGTCGTGCCTCTGGGGCTAGTTCCACCTGCCAATATCCGCTCCGCAGGTCAAGAGAGCTGAACCAGCAGGAGCCGGCGATGTAGTCAAGGGCATCGTCAATACGCGGCAGGGGGTAAGAGTCCTTGCGTGTAACTTTATTGAGCCGCCGATAGTCTACACAGAATCGCCAAGTGCCATCTTTTTTCTTGACCAGAACTACTGGGGCTGCCCATGGGCTGGACGATGCCTCGATTACTCCCGCCTCCAACATCTCTTGAATTTGTTTTTCGGCTGTAGCACGCTTGGCGAAGGGAAGGCGCCGAGGCCGAAGGCGAATGGGGCTTGCATCCCCGGTATCTATCTCGTGCTGAACCAAGCCGGTGTGCGTGCAGTCTTTGTCTTTGGCGGCAAAGATGTCAGCAAAACAGTCCAACAGCTCCTTCAACTGATGACGCTGGCCGCTTTCTAAACCATCACTGCTCCGTCGGTACAGCTCCTCGATGGCTTGCTTGGTCTCAGCGGATGGTGGTTGTGGATTCGGTCTCGTGGCTTGTGGTCCATCGTGCCTTCTCATCGCCGATGGCATGGACGTGTGTCGCAGTCCTTTTCCGCCAGCCGTTTGCAGGGGAATCACCTCCGAGTCCAATTTTAGTGCAGTACTGGCTACGTCCACCACTGCTTTCCATTTTGAGAGCAAGTCTAGCCCAATGATGCAGGGATCTTGTATTTGGGCCAACCAGAACTGGTGGTCCACCCGTTGTCCAGCCACGGTCACAGTGAGAGTCTTAACGCCCCACATCTTGGCTCGTTCTCCTGTGACAGTCATTATGTGCAGTTTGGTGCGTTTCCATCCTTGGGGTTTTTGGGCCGTGGTACCAGGCAGGGTACCAGGGCAGATGAGGGAGATGGTGGACCCTGTGTCCACCAAAGCCTTACACAGGGTCCCATTTATGCAGCAGTCCAAGTATAATCCATGTGCTTGCCCGAGGCGACCCAGTCGTAGCAAATTCGTGTGGGAGGACGAGATCGGTGGCAGTTCTCCCGCTGTGCCACCTCTCTTTAGTTTAACTGCTGGTCAGCGAGTGTTTTCGGTGCCGGAGCTGGACAATGGCGTGCGACGTGCCCGGGTTCACCGCACCGGAAGCACTTCTCTTTGTCTTTGTTGCGACGCCACTTCGGCCGGTGCTGGGGTGCGGTGGCGGCTTGGCAAACCACTTCGTCGTCGTGGCCAGCTTCGTAGTCTCCTAGATCAACACGGTGAGCTCTGTGCCTTGGCCCACAGTCTGCCCTGCTGTCACACAGTATGTGTTCGACACGCTCAGCCTCACCGAGCGCACTGGCCAATGTCTTTGGTGCGCACAAACGAACATGTTGTTGAAGCTGCTGTGGACGAAGACCCCGAATGAAGGCTTGCAGGGCCAGTTCTTCCTGCGCCATGGAACTGAAAGTGCTGTAACCTTGTCTTGCATGAAGCTGGAGGTCTGCTGCATAAGCGCCCAAACACTCATTTCCTTTTCGATGACGGTTGAACAGCTTGTCCCTTGAATCATCAGCGTAGTTGCGGTGTCCAAAACGTTGACGCAGAGCTCCCTCTAGTGCTTGCCAACAAAGCCGTTCTTGTGGCCGAAGATCAGTGAGGATCTGCAGGGCATTTCCTTCCAATGCAAGGGCAACTTGGACCGCCGTCTCTTCATTTGACCAACCATTAAATTGTGCCGCCATTTGAACTTGGATGAGGTAAGTCTCCAGCGGTCCCTCACCATTGTAACGTGGCAGTTTGGTCATCACTTTTTGCCTCGGCATCTCCACAGTTCCACTTGCTGCTTGCACACTGCTTCCCATGTTATATTCATGGCATTTGGGAATGCTTGATGTCGCATAATGGCGCCCTCCATGGCAAGGACGGGGATCGATCCTCATCCCATCAAAGCCCTCCCCCTCGTTACTCGCCTCCACTCGCTGATCTTGAGCGCGGCACTCGCTTGTTCCCTCAGAGTAGCGTAGTTGCTTTGGCTTGCTCTGATAAGGGAGGGGGGTGCACGCCGTCTCGTAAAGCCGCCCCCTCTCATTACTTGCTTCAGCTCGTCGTTCTGGGGAGCGACGCTCGCTCGCTCCGTCAGGGTGGCGTTGTGCTTTCGGTTTGCTCCGATTCGCCAAACTCCCGTACTCCACTTGCAAGCGTGAAATGAAATCTTCAATCTCCTCAATTGTGGTCGCCATCCTGCAATCCCACTTCTGACACCAAATGTAGCGTTTGCTTAGCGGAAGTTTGGTCGCGAAAAACAGCACACGAGCCTCAGCGCCTTTTTCCTCTTTTTATTCACTTCCCGCCACCCTACCAATGCCAAAAACAACAACAACTATATACACTGACGTAATCCAGTCCACCAATCCGAGCGTCGCGCCGGTGCACCAGCACACCAACGACAGTCCCGTGCTGGTGCATAAATTAACCCATTGATGACAGTCCCGGCGACGCTACAATATCAAATAAGTTTTTGACCAAAATAGTAATTTAATTTTTCTTTATTTACTGCAAGTTTTCAACAGCTAATAAATCACTCAATTTAACATCATAAACTTAATACTTGAGGAAAACATGCAGAATCAATCATAAATAATATATAAATAAATAAATGAATAAACAATCAATTCTATATACAATCACAACTTATTGTAGAATAGAATATCCCTTTATTATCATTGTACACTATATACTGTTAGTGAATGAGGCTAGCTGGCGCCTGGCGTAAAAGGAGCTTTTCTGGCGAAAATTCTTGTGAATAAATGCTTAAGCCCCCAAATTCTTCATAGATATGGACCTAAAACAGTCTCGATTCTTGGTTAAAAGCAAAGAAACCGTACAGTTAGCGTTTATTTTACGTATATTGATAAAGTAACATGCTACTACAGTATGTTAGCGAATGAGGCTAGCGGCCGCCTGGCAAAAAAGGAGCTTTTCTGGCGAAAATTCTTGTGATTAAATGCTTAAATCCCCGAATTCTTCATTGATATGGATGTAAAACAGTCTCGATTCTTGGTTAAAAGCAAAGAAACCGTACAGTTAGGGTTTATTTTACGTATATCTACGAAGTACCATGCTACTATGTTAACGAATGACGCGAGCGGCTGCCCGGTGTAAAAGGAGCTTTTCTGGCGAAAATTCTTGTGAATAAATGGTTAAATCACCAAGTTCTTCATAGATATGGACGTGAAACAGTCTCGATTCTTGGTCAAAAGTAAACTATGAGGCTAGTCAGTTATGAAAATTTGCCGCCTCCATGTGTGTACAAAGAAAATTCCTGCGAATAAATGGTTCAATCACGCATGCATGGTACGAAAAATATTTACCATGAATCCTCCAACAAATCACTCCTGAGACAATCCCTCCTATTTGTATGCGTTGCAACTTTCGTAGTTAAATCCAATCGTAAGTAATTCCAAGCTTAAATCCGACATGAGCATGTGCCGTCTTCGGCTATTACCAAATGAAACTCGGCCCCCTCTGATAAGGCGCCGCGCAAAGAATGACGAAGTGACACGTCAATAATGAATATGTCTATGATGAAACTAAAAGGATCATATATCCGTTTTTCCATGATCAATCGGTGGGAGAGAGGTTGAAGTCCATGCTTTCGAGTCATGTTGACGGCAGCACTCAATGTCAAATACCTAATTTTTTTACAGTGCTTTACAGATTCCACGGGATTGAACAGGCCGGCGTGATCACAGAATGGCAAGCTTGAGTCTGATTGGTATAATGGAGACATGTGATTATGGTGCGACGTCTCATTGGTGAAACTGGTAGCGCCACTGTTGGCATCTCTGGCAAAAAAAAAAAAAAAAAAAAAAGTAAAATCTATTATGAAGAATAAAGTGAAAACATGTAACGACTAGTAGTAGCGGAGTAAGAGAAGAGTTTCTTCTTCAAAAATCTACTCAAGTAAAAGTAAAAAGTATGGCTTAATAAAACTACTCTTAGAAGTAAATTTTTCTCAAAAAGTTACTCAAGTAAATGGAGCGGAGTAAATGTAACGTGTTAGTACCGACCTCTGATGCTACCCTAAATTGTGACGTGGCTATCCATGGATTAATGTTGAAACTCTTGAGCTATGTTTGTTTATATTTCCCGCACTACTTGTTCGCGTGAATTAACCCGCTGCTAAGCAAAACAAATCAACGTCATCAGTGGCTGCCAGAATTCCGATTTCGGAAACTCGAGAGTTCAGACTGCAGCCACATTCTCGAAAAATGTAGATCGGATTTAAAAACAAATATGAAACTGACCTAGATCGGATTTGAAATGGTCCACTTCTATGCGACTTGTACCATTCAGACAGCCAAGTTAATGCCTCACTTGAGTCGGAAAAACACGAAAAAAATTTGATTTTTGCGTTAAGACCTGCGGTATGAACCTAGCCTGAATGTCGTTTTGTGGGGTTTTTTTGGAAAGCAGTGAGAAGTACAAAAAAGGCTGTAAACAAATCATGTATAAATATTTAGTTTTACATGAATAAACATACATAAAAATAATCCATTGTGATAAACTGAGCTATCTTGGTTGGTGTTTTTTTTTTTTTTTTTTTTTAAGAATAGAATAGGTCTTTATTGTCATTGTCAGCAACAAAACGAACATTTTGAACAACGAAATTTGATGCGGCGCTCCAGTATAAACATTTGTATTTAATTAACATGAAATAAAAATTAATAAATAGGAAACTATATAGTCTAGGGCTATAAGTGAGTAATTATAGCTTGCTTAGACTGAAATATTTGCAACACTGAAATAGTGCAATGCTGTCTTAGCAGTGCCATTTGTGCAACAACAAGAATAAAATATAAATAAAACATTTCTATAAATGGAAAAGTGGTCCGAGTATTTTTGTCGCCACTGGACTTCAGTACTGTAAATACAAGTATTTATAGAGTATAAAAAGTACTATATATTTTTTGTTTGTTTTTTTGCAATATCATTAAACCTCTTGATTATTATGTTGCTTGTAGCCCTTAACTATTCACTGCTATTGACATTATATCCATTTCAACTGGTAAGGCTGGTACTGAGTGATCATATTTCACTAGCCATTGGCGCAATAGATGTCCAATCCAATTTGACAGGGGGATTGGCAGCAATCTTTTTTACCCAGTTCCGATCCTATGAAAATGATATGATTTTGAATGATGACATTTCCTATCACGTGACCGGATCTGAGACAACCTTTAAAAAAAGGCTTGTCATTGCATATACAGCTAAAAGAGTCCCATCCATTATCATGTATTAGGCTCACAATTAGAGAAAACACTTAGCTTTCAAGTTAAGATTACATCCATTTTCATTTTCATTCAGCCAGTGTGTCTCGCTAATATCGTTTCTCATGCCTTGAATCAGCGCCTGTGAGACTGTCTGCAGGCCGGCGGTCCCAGCTCACGTTTGAACAAACACGGAACTCGTCGGTCGATGAGAGGCGACAAGTCGACCCACTTTCTTACTCTGTGGGGGACGCGTGTGCCAACAACAAGCGGGCCAAATCGTGTCCTTAGATAGTGCATAACCCGGGAATAGGCCTGAACGATATTGGAAAAAAACTATTACTGCAATCTTTGGGGGGGTTTGCGATATATTGTGATATTAAAAATAGAAGAATTTTCACCAGATAACTCTAATAGCTCTGTTTGGGATAGGCCTAAATCAGTACTTCTCAAATGGTGGGGCGCGCCCCCCCAGGGGGGCGCAGAGCGATGCCAGGGGGGGCGCGAGTGACCTCGGGGAACATGCTTTTTTTTTTTTTTTGCCGTACTAGAATAAAGTGTACTTGCACATCCACTCCGTGGGTGGCAGTGGCGCTCTCATTTTCAAAGTGCGTGCAGTATTTTTGAAGTAAGCAAGAGCACACGGAAGAGACTCATGCAGAGCTGGATTCACGCAGCGACCCACTGTCTTCTTCGGTTCTCACGTGTCCGGCCGAGAAGTGCCGTTTTCGGCTTGGGATCGTCACGACCACCGCCCTCACCTACGGTTCTCCCTCGGCCGCCGAGAATGCGCTTTTTTCGGGCCGTTTGCCTTTGACTTTTAATATAGTGGGAAATGAGGAAAGACCACTGTTTACTGAGTCTAAAAATGATTATAGCGGAGAAGCCAAATCAGTTAAGACGCCACTTAAAGACATTAGACCTCAATCTCATTGATAAGCCGCTTGATTGTTTTTCAGCGAAAATGTGCCGAATATTGCCAATTGTCACAATCGTCCCGCTTTGTCAGTGTTATATCAGTAAACCAGTGAGCACTGTGGTGAATCAGCGAAAATAAAAACTTTCCTTCTGTCCAAAGACTTTTTTCCCCCCTTCTATTCAGTCTTGTTTTTTTTCGGTCAATTTTTTTGGCATGTTGTCCTGAAGAGTAAATGTTTCTAATCAATTTGAATTTGTTATTATTTACTGATTTTATTAACATTTTATTTTTCAGCATCAAATGGTCAAAAATGTACCTTGAGTGTATTTTTACAGTTTGGATGTGACTTTTTTTTTTTTTTTTTTTAACTTCAGGCAAATTGATGCGCGTTAAGTCTTTTCTGTTACAAGCAACACAATGTTAAAAAAAGTTATACTTTATTATAAGTTGATCTGTTACTTTTTTTCTTTAATAGAAAAAAAAGGACACAATGTTAGGCTGAGGCGTACTTATAATAGTAATATAGACGAATGATACTATTTACAGTGGCGGCAGAGAGTTGGGGGGGGGCGCGAAACATTTACGTCTTCCTTGGGGGGGCGTAACAGAAAATAATTGAGAAGCACTGGCCTAAATGATGTTAGAAAAAATTAACATTGCAATATACAGTATATTGCCAAAGCTCCACACATACTTTTTACATTGGTTTCACCTAACTTTTTTCTTAAGGTGCACCAGAACATTTTTTTTTTCATTGCATCACCTTTAACGCCATACTTTTAATCACACCCTTAATCACTTCAGAATATTCATATGAGGGAGTCCACTCAATTTCACCCACGCTTTGACGCTCATGCTGCCGACAACAGCCTCTCACTTACACAATGAATGACTGAATGAATGAATTGGCACAGCACACTTTCGACTGGGCTGCAAGTTTAACGATGATTAACACATTTGACCATAGAGCTACCGAGGCTTCTCAGGCCAGATCAAAGCTACAAGCCTGTCAATCATCGTTAACATTAGGTACCAAACGCCGGCTGCACTGGTGACCAAGAAAAACTGTTTGGTCGCACTGCCTTAGCAGGAGGGAGGATGAGAGGCTGTGGCGCTGTATGAGCATGAAGCAGAAAAACATGAATATATTTTTTTCATTAAAAATCCAATCAGTTTCCTCTGAAAAATGACACAATCGGCCCGATTTACCATCACGTCATTCGGATTCTTAGATTATATAATGCCACTTAATCCAGGCTTGCTGCATATAAAAGGAATCCAGGATCTGCACACTTACTGCTTTTATGAAGTAAAACATAAATTTACATGTTAAAAAAATAAAAAACAATTGCACGTCCTGCGATGTGACTCTTGCTTATGCACACATGGCGATGGCAATGTTAAAACGATATATTGTGCAGGCCTACCCGGGTAGCAGGAAATACATGATGTTGAGTAAAATCTGAGGTATAGTTGATAATGTTCCTCTCCAGCCCTGCAGGTGGCAGTGAAGAATATGGTTCTCTATGTCTTACGAAAATCCATTAATATCTCCGCTGACATGTGAACAGAATCTGCCAGCTCACTTAACTCCGAGATTATCACCTAGCGACCTGGTAAAAATGATCATTGACAGTAGACGTCTGAATACAAGCGCTTCAGAGGCGCAGACACAGTGGGGCAAAGAAGTATTTAGTCAACCACTAATTGTGCAAGTTCTCCCACTTGAAAATATTACAGAGGCCTGTAATTGTCAACATGGTTAAACCTCAACCATGAGAGACACAATGTGGAAAAAAAAAAACAGAAAATTTCATTGTTTGATTTTTGAATAATTTATTTGCAAATCATGGTGGAAAATAAGTATTTGGTCAGTACCAAAAGTTCATCTCAATACTTTGTTATGTACCCTTTGTTGGCAATAACGGAGGTTTTCTGTAACTCTTCACAAGCTTTTCACACACTGTTGCTGGTATTTTGGCCCATTCTTCTATGCAGATCTCCTCTAGAGCAGTGATGTTTTGGGGCTGTCGTTTGGCAACACGGACTTTCAACTCCCTCCGCAGATTTTCTATGGGGTTGAGACCTGGAAACTGGCCAGGCCACTCCAGGACCTTGAAATGCTTCTTACGAAGCCACTCCTTTGTTGCCCTGACTGTGTGTTTGGGATCATTGTCATGCTGAAAGACCCAGCCACGTCTCATCTTCAATGTCCTTGCTGATGGAAGGAGATTTTCACTCAAAATCTCTCGATACATGGCCCCATTCATGCTTTCCTTTACACAGATCAGTCATCCTGGTCCCTTTGCAGAAAAACAGCCCCAAAGCATGATCTTTCCACTCCCATACTTCACAGTGGGTATGGTGCAATTCAGTATTCTTTTTCCTCCAAACAAGAGAACCTGTGTTTCTACCAAAAAGTTCTATTTTGGTTTCATCTGACCATAACACATTCTCCCAGTCCTCTTCTGGATCATCCAAATGCTCTCTAGCAAACCGCAGACGGGCCTGGACGTGTACTTTCTTCATCAGGGGGACACGTCTGGCAGTGCAGGATTTGAGTCCCTGGCTGCGCATTGTGTTACTGATAGTAGCCTTTGTTACTGTGGTCCCAGCTCTCTGTAGGTCATTCACGAGGCCCCCCCGTGTGGTTCTGGGATTTTTGCTCATCGTTCTTGTTATTATTTTGACGCCACTTGGTGAAGAGGGAGTTGAAAGTCAGTGTTGCCCAACGACAGCCCCAAAACATCACTGCTCTAGAGGAGATCTGCATGGAAGAATGGGCCAAAATACCAGCAACAGTGTGTGAAAAGCTTGTGAAGAGTTACAGAAAACGTTTGGCTTTCGTTATCGCCAACAAAGGATACATAACAAAGCATTGAGATGAACTTTTGGTATAGTCCAAATACTTGTTTTCCACCATGGTTTGCAAATAATTAATTTAAAAATCAAACAATGTAATTTTCTGGGGGGGTCCACATTCTGTCTCTCATGGTTGAGGTTTATCCATGTTGACAATTACAGGCCTCTCTAATATTTTCAAGTGGGAGAACTTGCATAATTAGTGGCTGACCAAATACTTATTTGCCCCACTGTAGATGATGTCGCCATCTATCATATGACTACAGTGCACGCCAAAGTAATTGACATTATTTCCTTGTTCTTCACTGTAGTGTTAAGTTTGGACAAGCAGTAAGTAAAAAACATCTAGTAAGATAAACTGGAAAGACAGCAATCTGACAGCTGCTCGATCTTAAAGTTGAAGTCCAGGATTTTTGACATTAGGCTTAATCTTCGAGTTAGCGGGGGTTTAGTTAGTTGGTGGGGTTGATTTCAACAAATTCTGTTTCTTTTGCAAGTTATTTATTGGTTTCAGGGCTCCGGAGTGGCTAAGCTAGTGCGATTCATGGCACCATTATAGCATGCCAATAAAAAAACAACATATGCACACATAAAAATCATCGATGACCCATGCAATCAATAGTGTTGGCTATGTTTTCATGATAAAGTAATTAAAATTTACCATTGCATGTCAATAATTGCAGTATGAACACCAACATTTGTAATCCAGAAGCTCTGCAGAGGAGCAGGGCGGAGTGATATCACATCGTTTTTTTTTTCACCGCTGATTTTTTATGTCATAGCCAGCAGCAAGTGACGAGTTTATATTTTTCCTTCATAGGTAATTAGTGGAAACTTTCCTTTGCCCGTTTCTTCTGTAGGTTTCCACAGCTTCAAAATCCACATTTTGCCATGTTGCAGCCGTCAGTTTACTCAGCAGACTAATGCTGCATTCGAAGAAGGTGGGAAGTCAGAGTTTCGAATTTCTGATCTGGAAAAAAATCATTAGTACGCCTCCACTATTTGATCGCTTATGAGAAGTCAGGTTTGCTGGAGGTCAAAATGTCTTTTGAAGACCAAAATAAAAAGCAACTTGTAGCAACCCATCTTTGCTGCTTACGTTCACTTGGAATGCTTTAAGCTTGCATCTGGTCCCCTCCGAGGGGGATAAATCCAACTTCCCAGCTTCCTTGAATGCAGCGTGAGAACGAGTGACTGAAGCACTCCACTTTATATGGGTCGTATTACCCATCTTAAAAAAATATTCCTGCAGAATGAAATAAATTACGGCAGTTTGGTGTGACATTGTTTTGGATGCATGGGTGTTTTGAAACAACGATCTGTGTTTTGAATTTATTTGACTATGTTGGATCTGTTCATAGAGCTGTATCATTTTTTTTATTGGCATGCTGTAATGGTGCCATTGACTCGCGCTAGCTTAGCCACTCTGGAGCCCTGACACTAAGAAATAACTTCCAAATTAAACGGTATTTGTTGAAATTAACTCCACCAACTAACTAAACTCCTGCTAACTTGAACAGAGGCATCGTGTCCCATTAGGCAAACCAGGCAATTGCCTAGGGCCCCCAGCCAGCAGGGGCCCCCAGAGGGCCGACAGATTTAGCACACACAGCTTTGCTGCACTGTCACACCGTCAAGTGTAGAGAGTGTTTCAATACCATGAAATCATTTAGCAGATTATCGAACAATTCTGTTATCAATCCCAGTCAGCACTAACCATGTCACTTATATTACACATATTAAAGTGAGACCAATCAGCGATAAATACCACATGACTGTTTAAAGAGTGACTCACCAAGCACTCTCTGGTAGGTCCCTGCCGAATTGTGTTACGTCGATTTTCACAGACCACCTCATTATTCATGTGACTACTTAAAGAAATGGTGATTTTTCTAAAAAAAAGTCTATTAATGGGTCTATCATATTCCTCATCGAATACTCTATAAGAAATATATGATATATATGCATCTAAAATAATCCTAAACGATTTTATTAGCAATTTTAATACTCCTTTTCGCAAGGTTCCTTGGATATGCGTACGTTCCCATAGCAACCAGTCCTGTTATTGTCCTATGTCACAAGCACTTTGTATTCTGGGAGCGAGAATAGGCGTAAAGTGCGCATTTCAAGCAGAGAGTAATCTGAGTGTGTCCATGAACGAATGTAAGTACATACATATGAGTCAGTGTGTAAAGTGCTTAGTTTTCGCCACTTTTATGGCCAAGATGACCGCACGTGCACGCAGCGCGCACCCCCCCCACCACCACCACCACCACCTTTGCGTTCATTATACTGCGCGAGTATGTATGTGTGTCACGTGACTCAGAG
Organism: Corythoichthys intestinalis; assembly: GCF_030265065.1. NCBI lineage: Eukaryota > Metazoa > Chordata > Actinopteri > Syngnathiformes > Syngnathidae > Corythoichthys > Corythoichthys intestinalis. The sequence goes on along the minus strand of NC_080415.1, from coordinate 17,012,927 downwards.
TGAGAATGGGCGGGGATCTGCCCATTTCTTAATTGGCAAAATGAAGAAAAGTTATCCTTCTGGAAGCGAAAAAAGAAAGAAAAAAAAGCAGAAGAGGAAAAAAGGAAGCAAGACAGCGGTGAATGTACTATGTTACTGTAGTTTTATGTCCTAATGTAGTAGAAGCACTGCAGACTAGTTGTAGTTGTAGTATTTTTATGTCCTAAACCAATTAACTGCCTTGACTCTTTGTAACTAGCTTGTTAGCGTTTGCTAACAGCATTGCAGTATGCTAGCGTTTCTTCATACATAAAGATGTTATCTACAACATAAAATCAGTGTTTAGAATCAACATACGCACACATTTTCATCTGGGAATGTTTTCAGGTGTCAGTCTCCCCCCGGGCAGCTGTGGTTACAATATAAGCTTACATCCACTGAGTGTGGAGTGAATGAATAATAATGCAATTGGGGGGGGGGCACTTTGAGTGTCCTAAAAAGAGAGTGAGGCTTTATTAGACTTTTAATAAATATGCTATTGCTCCAAGTCCAACTGTCCCCCTTACTTGCACACGCTCGAAGGGCCCCATGTTGCTTGTTGCCTGGGGACCCTTGCTACGCCTCTGAACTTGAAGATTAAGCCTAATGTCAAACATCCTGAGATTGTTAAATGTCTGAATTTGACGTTTGACATTGACGTCTGTAACGCAAAACCACAAAAACCCACTTGTGGTCCACACCTAACAAGTGCGCCAGGTCACTCTGCATGTCTGGAAACAGCTAAGCAGTAATGATACAGCACACAGCCCTATCTCTGAAAAGACACATTCTGTGTAACTTGAGGTTGCGGGTCACACTACACGTTAATGTTGCGGTATTTCAAAGCTCCTATATACACAAACCATGTAAATATCAACTACTAACCACTTCAGCACCAAAAGGTCCTATGAACAAGTACTAGGAGTGGGAACCTCTTGGTACCTCACGATACGATACGCAATACAAAGCTCACGATAACGATGATCTGACGATACAACGATTATCGATACACTGGTCAGGAAATCATTCTAGGATATTCCACAAACAACTAATAAACAGAAAAACAAGCTTCTGCTGTGAATTGGAATGAGTTTATCATTAGTAGACATCCAATCCATTTGAACTGGGAGGGTGACAGCGAATGAAAATGTTCATTCGCTGCCATCCCTCCCACTTCAAACGGATTGAACATCTATGGCCGTCTGTGGCAGCCAATGCCAGGCAATGAGGTAATTTTGGGCCTTTTAAGGTCATTTACCTGTTGATTTTCAGTTACTTCCTGTTGATTTTGGGGTATTGTATGGGTCACTTCCTGTTCATTTTGAGTTACAGAACAGGAAATGACCTGGGAATCACCCAAATGAATAGGCAGTGACTCAAACTCAACAGAAAATGACCTGTAAATTCCCTAAAATGAACAGCAAGTGACCTGTAAATGCCCTGAAAATCGGACAGAATGACTGTGAATGCTCTGGTTTCGAATGAATGAACGTTCCCAGTCTAAATGGATTGGGCATCGAGCACCGTCAATTCAGCATTAGAATTAACTGAGACACTATTATAGTGCTGCAATGATTTATCGATTAACTCGAGTATTCGATTAGAAAAAAAGATTTGAATTCCATTTTGCTGCTTCGAGTATTCGTTTAATTTGAATGACATTGTAATGGTTTATTTTGTATGGGGCGCCGTTTGTAAAGGAGCAGATGCTGAAAATTAAATTTTTTTTGCACATTTAAAACGTTATTTAGCAACTTAAATGTTTATTTTTCAATAAGAGGTTTTAGACCTGATTTAAATTTATATCCTATATCCTAAATGTTAAATCAGGAAACAGTTGGAACTAAATATTTAGCTTAATATGCAAATTCACTGGAGACCGGAAGTAATAAAATAAAAGCTAGAGCAGCTCAGACTGTTTACGTTATTGAAAATGAATAAAACCTACTAAACGGTGGCAGTCGGTCGGCTGTTGGACATGAGTCATTGTGATAATAACAATATAAAGGTAAAATACACATTTAGGAGAAACTATTTAAAGAGTATTTTGTGTGCTCCAGCTTTTATTTTGTTACTTCCGGTCTCCAGTCATGTGAATTTGCATATTAAGCTAAATATTTAAATCCAACCGTTTCCTGATTTAACATTTAGGATATAGGACATAAATTTAAGATATAAATTAAATATTTAGTTCTGGATTTAAAAAATCAGGTCCAAAACTTCTTATTTAAAAATAAATATTTAAGTTGCTAAATAATGTTTTAAATGTGCAAAAAAGGTGACTCTAAAATTTTCACACCACATTTCAAACACTGTGTGGCGCAAAATGTGAGAAAATGTTGTCGTCATTTTCAGCATGTGCTGCTTTACAAACGGCGCCCCATAATTTTGAAAGTGTTTGCATTTAGTTTTATTGATTTGGGTGGATACACTGCCTTCTAGTCTGCCTCATTTCACATGGCTGAATCCAGGTGCTCCCTGTTAAGACCAACATAAGCTAAGTTTTTGTTTGAGCTAATGTTTTTTTGAATGCATTTGTAATTTGGTTTATAGGTATATTTAGCCTTTTTTTGTGGGAATCCGTGTCTGAACCATTTGATAGGAGCATTGTAAAAAAGTTAGCATTTTATAGCATTTAAACTAGCGGACTTTTGCTATGTAAGTTAGCTGATTGTTCTTTTGTTGTACATAGATCCTCATTTATTTATTGATTATACTGTTTGATGCTCAGCTCAGGTAATTTATTTTTCATGTTCCTTATCCGATTACATTGATTATTCGAACTAATGGTTCATCGATTAATCGACTACTAAAATAATCGATAGCTGCAGCCCTACACTATTATAGTGGAAAATTTTGGTAGCAACTTGTTGGTTCATTTTTATTTACTTTTTTTTTTTTAGACATTGAAACCTTTTCAAAGCGATATCTCGATTCTTGGCAGGAGCATATCGATAACCTTTTGGGATACAAAGTATCACAATATCTCACCATTTCGATATTTTGTCACACTCCTACCAAGTACACGCCAAATGAGCTAATTTTGCATATCTCCAAGAAGTATGGCAGAAAAGCATAATGTAACAAATAGGAAGAATGCTCAATTACTCTCAAATCCAACCCAGATAGATGACCACATGCTCAACATAGTGTACAGCGTTTATAACCGATTATCTATCTCGTGATCCAGGAACGAGAAGAAAAGGCAAGATGAAGAAGAGCAAAAAATGGAAAGAGTTGGCATACTTTGAGGATTTAAGCAGGATTAATCACATCTGAGATGTCTCACATGTCTTTGCGTTTAACCGGTATGGCCGCTAAATACTTGGACGCCTAGTTCAAGTCCAGGATTAAAAAAGCTTTTCTGGAAGTCATTAGAAGAAAAAAGGCATTTTGTCTGCAGATGCTTACAAAAACACAAAATAAACACGGCTTAAATAAACAATATGCACCACGATGATACAGAATCAACAGTATGACAATCTGGAAAAGCCTTCATGACAATATGAAATACATTCATTCAGTCCAGAAAACAGACATGCCTACTTTTGAATGACAGTCTATGAAAGGGAGATTAATTAGGAATGTTGTTTAGATTGACAGATTGCTAGATGATGATTGTCAAATCAATACGTGACAGCCATGCCATAGACCACCACCAACACCACCACCCCACCCCCGCCTCATCACTGCAGGGTGCCTGGGGGGCGGGGCGGGGGTTTAAGGGGGTGGCGCCCAATGCTCCACGGGCATCATGTCCGCGCCTGTGCGTGCGCGTCCACGCCATCAATCACCAGCGAGCGTGACCTCCATCCAGCCATTCCATTCCTCCCCTTACCTGCCCACAGTTTGGTTGGCCAGCTGTCTCATTCGGTTGAACTGCTTCTTCATCTTGTCGTCTTCTCGTACGCCACAAGAGCTCCGCGGGTCTCATGGATGACGTCGGCCGCCGGAACATCCACGCCGGGCGAGCGGTGCTGCCTTCATGGCGACGACGCCGGCCGGCCAGCGTGTATCCGTGGCCCGCCTCGCACGCTCGCTCGCTGCTCCCGAACTTGGTGTCGGTGGAGCTTGTCGACCGAATTTGCGCGTCCGTGCTCGGCCACTGACAGCTCTCTTTCTCCCTCTCTCACTCGCGTGACGCTAACGCCCCGCTGCATTGTGGGAAATGTAGTCTATCAAATACATACGTTCGTTTCATCTTATTCTCCGAAAACCGAAAAAAATCCACTTTTGCTTTACATAACACAAATAAAATATTTAAAATTGATCTTAATAAATCGTTATTTAGAATATAAAACGTGTCCTAAAAGATCTGTTAAGAAACTACGTAAGTGTGTATACAATAGCATTTTTCATCCTGCCATCCTCTCCCAGTTGATATCAGTTGGACGGCTTTCGCCTTGAATGGCAGCTAATTAAAAACTGCTCTGACAAAAAAATATAGTGAAAGAATGAACTTTACTTCTTAGGTTTTTTTTTTAAAGAAAATGAACAAACAAATAAACAGAGGTGTCTAGAGTAAATAAGGCGGCAAACACTCGGGTAACTTGAAGATCCGCTCTGAGACCCCCAATTTGGCCAAACTCAAAATTGTCATATATGCATGTGTGATACATCATTGGAAAGCTTAAAATCTCAATTTTCTAGGGGAAGAAAATATTTGAACGAAGGGCATTTAAAAAAAAAAAAACAACAACAACGTTTTTTTAAACAGCAAAACCCTAACTAGACGTGAGAGCATGAGAGAGCATAATTAAAGACGCCACGATTTTAACGAGATATTATCGTGCACTTACCTTTTTTCGATCCAAAAGCTCCATGTAGCATGGATCACCGAGTGTGAAGACACAGCTGTACATGGCCACAGCCGGATTTCTGGGGGATTTTATGGGTGAACCACGGTCATATAACAAGGGTCGCAATGCAGAAATCGCAGACATCGAGGAGTGGTCGAGATTTTCTTTTTCATGTATTTACCCTTTTAAACGTTTTTTTCCCCCCAATTTGTCTTTGTTTGGATCAATTATTTATCATTTAAAATATTGGGGGAAATGTGACGGTAACAAAAAAATACAATTAAGCAATAGTTATGAGGTAGATATCCGTGACCTTTTTACAGACACCATATTTTTCATTGTTATGTAATTTGTTTAAAAGTTTAAAATATGCAAGTGAATAATATTTCAAAGTAGTTTTTTTTTTAAACTAAATATTAGACCTCAATTAATGATTCAAAGCTAAAAATGACAGACATTTCGAATAATAAATATAATTACTGAGCTTCTTTTTATGGCTGCGTTGAAACAAAAGCGGATATGCGACGTCTGTGTACAGGGGTTTCCAGGGTAAAACGGACAAATTAAAAATAGTTTTGGGGCTTAAGGCCCCATGAATCTGCATATATAGAAATATTGTTTTATCAAACACAACAGTTCTTTTGGCTTAAAATACAGCAGTTTATTTTAAAGAGGGTTGCAAGAGCAGAAACTGCTTTTTCTGCCATAAACATTTTACTCAAGAAGAGTATCTTTACTTCTAAATAATATTAAAGTAAAAGTAGTCATCCAAAAATTTACTGAAGTAAAAGTTTAAAAAAGTATTTGTTGAAAAGAATACTAAAGTAGTGAGTGACATTGTGAGTTACTGCTTACAATGTCTGTTTGTGCTGTTTATTTGCTTATTAACGTTAACGATGATTGACAGACATTAAGGTTTGATCTTGCTAGAGACACTTGACAGCATAAACTTCAAAGCACTGCATGCGTCAATCATCGTTTAACTTGTTAAAGGGTACCACGGATAGAAAGACATGTAATTCTTAAAAGATAAATGTTAGTACAAGTTATAATAATTTGATATTAAAACTAGGGGTGTCAAAACTATCGCGTTAATGGGCGGTAGTTTTTTTTTAATTAATCACGTTAAAATGTTTGACACAATTAACGCACATGCCGCGCTCAAACAGATTAAAATGACAGCAGAGTGTAATGTCCGCTTGGTACTTGTTTTTTGGTGTTTGGCGCCCTCTGCTGGCGCTTGGGTCCAACTGATTTTATTGCTTTCAGCACCATGAGTGAGCATGGTGTAATTATTGACATCAACAATGGCGAGCTATTAGTTTATTTTTTGATTGAAAATTTTGACAAATTTTAATAAAACGGAAACATTAAGAGGAGTTTTAATATAAAATTTCTATAACTTGCACTAACATTTATCTTTTAAGAACTACAAGTCTTTCTATCCATGGATCGCTTTAAGAGAATGTTTATAATGTTAATGCCATCTTGTTGATTTATTGTTATAATAAACTAATACAGTACTTATGTACCGTATGAATGTATATATCTGTCTTGTGTCTTATCTTTCCATTCCAACAATAATTTACAGAAAAATATGGCATATTTTATATATGTTTGAATTGCGATTAATTACGATTAATTAATTTTTAAGCTGTAATTAACTCGATTAAAAATTTTAATCGTTCGAAGGCCCTAATTAGAAACCCTCTTAATGTTTTGGTTTTAATAAAATTTGTAAAATCATTTTAACTAGTAGGTCGCCATCGTTGTTGACGTCGCAGGGCGGTGACGTCACATGGCCACGCAGTGTCACTCTTTAACTCCATAAACATGTCGTCAGTTCTGCCCTTCCAATTTGAACCCGAGCAGAATATTAATGAGAAAGACAGCCCTGTCGATATTTCACAAAACGAGCAGCAAAAGCAAAAGGAACAAGAAAGACGGGATGAAACGAGTAGCGTAAATGTGTCAGGTTCGCTAGTGGCAGCTAGCACTGTCCTGCTCTAGTGACAGAGCAGGAGAGTGATGTCAAAAAATATTTGCAGATCTTCAAGATAAACTATTGTGTGATCCAACTTATTCCAATATTATTAAGGAGATAGTTAGCATCTAGAGCTGTTGTGTGCTTTACATATGATTCGGGTATTCAGTGACACACCGCAGTTTGATTATTTGTTGCATCACACGAAAACATAGATGCAGTTTGCCTCTACTGAGATGTTTAATGACGGCTTACCTTATTTTTGTCACGTAAAAGCGCTGTCCAGCCAGACAACGTCTCATCCCGTCTTTCCTGTTCATTTTGCTTTCTATCCGTGGGCCCTTTAAACAGTTGCTGTGGCAACTCAATGTGTGTAAGTTAGCAGCTTGAGCGGATTTGAGTGGACTCAATGAAGCATTTAATAAAGACAAGCATTTTTCTACTTTATTTTTGTTTAAAAATAATTCGGTGGGACAGTAACATGTTTAAAACTTATCATATTTGTTACGTTTGAAGTGCTGACAAAACATTTTAAAATATACATATCCATAAACGTTTTTATTTTATTATACTTGCTAGATCTGAATACAGTAAATACATTGAACACACATAAACCCCCCCCCCCCAAAAAAAAAAAATTGGGGGGGAGGGCGCTACTTCGCATTTTTTCCACTTATCGCGGCGGGTTCTGGTCCCCATTAACCATGAAAAACGAGCGATTACTGTATTTTTTTCTCACTTCAACTTCATCAATATGAACTGTTATTCTTATACTGTACTATAACCTATCACATGACCATATTAGGCCAAAGGACGACACAAAACTCATCAAATTCAGACCAGAACAACACTATGCAACATCACCGGTCCAAAGAGCACGAGTGCCCTCTAGTGGAGAAAAAACATTGTTACCTCTGATTGGTATAATGGAGTCATGTGGTTTTTGTTGCTACGTCTCATTGGTGAAACTGAGACAGCCACTGTAGGCATCTCTGGCAAAAATAAAGTCGATATGTAGACTAAAGAAGAAAAATGTAAACACTAGCGTAGTCCAAAGTAGCTGAGTAAGAGTAGTGTTGCTTTTTCATGAATCTACTCAAGCAAAAGTAAAAAGTATTACTACTCTAAGAAGTAAATTAACACATTTCTACCCACCTCCAGAAATTATATTAAATTAAATTGCTACTCTTCAAAAATTAATATATTTAGACATAAAGTATCTTTATTCATTTGCACACTGAGGTGTATAAATGTTCTTCCACTTTATGTCAGACAGTAAAATAAATGTTCTTCTTTTGTGATATATACAGTATTTTGACCTGCATGTCAATGAGCTGTATTTCATTTGCAATCTGCAAATGCATGCTAGAGGGCGCTTATGAGTAAAAATTCCGCCTCTGCCCCTCTGGAGAAGACAGAGAGAAAGAAGAAGAAGCAACACGATCCCAGCAAGTTAACTTGCTGAATGACAACTAAAGTAAAACACAAACTTTTCACCTTTTCAGCGCTGACGTCTTCGCAGCCCGTTGACAAGTCGACACACTTTGGTGGGCGACTGCGGTGTCTCCGGCTTGACTGTTTTCCGTTAGGAGCCGAAAACAATGCGGGATCGAACGAAAGAATTGGGGAACGTAAGTGTCAAGATTATGTTGTAGCATGTAGCTTTAGCATGTTAGCCTGCTTTTTAGCATCCTGACTAGTAACGGACGTAAATGGCACTTGTCATCTGTGGAAACTTTCTGTAGAAAGTGAATGTAATTGTGTTGAAAATGTCTGTGAGATAACTTGACACTTGGTTGGGGGTCTCCACGCTCGATTTGGGCGTTGTTGTGTCGGCGACTTCCGCTGGAGGATGTGCAAGTAAGGGGGCAGTCGAGCCTCTTCTACTATTCAGGAAAAAACGTGTACCACTAAACACAAATGTCACAAAATGTGGTTGTTTGCATAATTGTTAACTCCTGCTTTTGTACTGCCTGTCACGATATTATATATATATATATATATGTACATATATATTGCTTGCATAGTAAATGTGCATATATGTTATTTACAGCAAAGCATCGACTTTAATCATTGGAGGCATAAAATGTGTTTTGGTAGTTTTTAAATGATAAAAATTGATATTCAAAATTACCCTCCCACTTAAAATAGATTGGGCGTCTATTGCCGTCAATGGCAGTCAGAGTTAAGCTATGTGAAGTCACAAGAGATTTATCAAAAAATAAAATGAAATAAAATAAAACTCCCGGACCAAAATACAAAAATGCCACTTATTTGAATTTCTCCATTTATTCAATTTGTTACAGTTTTATTTTTTTGAGTTTTAATTTTTAAAAGTTATTTTAATATGAATGATTTTTTTTTCTTACACATGGCTTGTAAGTTACCATTTAAATAATTACTTTCCCTCCCAAAAATTCATACTTCAATTAATTAATTTTATTTGGATTTATCGATATTTGTTTGCCCGTCGCAAAGTGCGTGCGGGCAACGCTAATACTACAATTGGAGGTCAAATGGAGGCCTCAAAATACTGTCCCGTGGGCCGCAGGTTTATACCCCAACCTATATGAATGTAATAAACATTTAATGGAAGAAAAATAAAACAATTCATACATGAAGGGGTTAAATAATCACATTTGTGTGCTACAGTGCGAGCCAAAAGTATTGGCAACCCTGCAATTCTGTCAGATAATGCTCAATTAGCTTTGGTATTAATATTTTCATTTATTTTGCTTGCAATGAAAAAACAAAAAAAGAGAATGTTAAAAAATATTAAATCATTATCATTTTACACAAAACTCTAAAAATGGGCCGGACAAAAGTATTGGCACCCTTTGAAAAATCATGTGATTCTTCTCTAATTTGTGTAATTAACAGCGCCTGTTACTTACCTGTGGTACATAGCAGGTGGTGGCAATAACTGAATCACACTTGCAGACAGTTAAAATGGATTTAAGTTGACTCAACCTCGGTCCTGTTTTCTTGTGTGTACCACATTGAGCATGGAGAAAAGAAAGAAGACTAACGAACTGTCTGAGGACTTGAGAAGCAAAATTGTGAGGAAGCATGGGCAATGTCAAGGCTACAAGTCCATCGCCAAAGACCTGAATGTTCCTGTATCTACTGTGCGCAGTATCATCAAATAGTGTAAAGCCCATGGCACTGTGGCTAAACTCCCTAGATGTGGACGGAAAAGAAAAACTGACGAGAGATTTCACCAAAAGATTGTGCGGATGGTGGATAAAGAACCTCGACTAACATCCAAAGAAGTTCAAGGTGTCCTGCATTCCGAGGGTACAACAGTGTCCACCTGTACTATCCGTCAGTGTCTGAAAGAAAAAGGACTCTATGGTAGGATACCCAGGAAGACCCCACTTCTGACCCCGAGACATAAAAAAGCCAGACTGGAGTTTGTCAAAACTTACTTGAGAAAGCCAAAAACGTTTTGGAAGAATATTCTCTGGTCAGATGAGACAAAAGTACAGCTTTTTGGGAAAAGGTATCAACATGGGGGGGGGGGGGGGGGGGGCGAGGCCTTCAAAGAAAAGAACACTGTCTCTACAGTCAAACCTGGCAGAGGTTCCCTGATGTTTTGGGGTTGCTTTGCTGCCTCTGGCACTGGACTGCTTGACCGGGTGCATGGCATTATGAAGTCTGAAGACTCCAAACAATTTTTGCAGCATAATGTAGGGCACAGTGTGAGAAAGCTGGGTCTCCCTCAGAGGTCTTCCAGCAGGACAATTACCCAAAACACACTTCAAAAATCACTAGAAAATGGTTTGAGAGAAAGCACTGGAGACTTCTAAAGTGGCCAGCAGTGAGTCCAGACCTGAATCCCATAGAATACCTGTGGAGAGATCTGAAAAATGCAGTTTGGAGAAAGTACCATTCAAATCTCAGAGGCCTGGAGCAGTGGGCCAAAGAAGAATGGTCTAAAATTCCAGCAGAGCATTGTAAGAAACTCATTGATAGATACTGGAAGCGGTTGTTCATAGTTGTTTTGTCTAAAGGTTGTGCTACCAAGTATTAGGCTGAGGGTGCCAATACTTTTGTCCTGGCCATTTTTGGAGTTTTGTGTAAAATGATAATTATTTAATGTATTTTTCATTCTCTTGTGTGTTTTTTCGTTGCAAGCAAAATAAATGAAAATATTACTACCAAAGCATTTGTAATTGCAATCATTTTCTGGGAGAAATTGAGCATTATCAGACAGAATTGCAGGGGTGCCAATACTTTTGGCCAGCACTGTATGTGGGAAGGAAAACAGTGGCACCTGTGCTGTGTACTGTTTTTCGTGTAATGTTAACCAAGAATGCACCACAACAAGACAAGGAGGGACTCAAACATACACAAATCCCTAAAAAAGCACCACTATTTTTGTGTTCTAAAAGATGGCACCATAGTTAAAAAGGAAATTACAAAAAAAATAACACAAACCATGTAAATAAAGTTGTTTTTAAGAGTAATTATGCCAAACAGCATACATGCATGTGTTGATCTCCATTCAACAGTTTCAAAATCAACTCATTGGCTGTCTTTTGAATTTCTACATGTGCAGAAAGGCGACGTTTCGGACGAGGACGATGAGGGCAAATCTCTGATGATCAGACCTGGAAGCTCTTCAGCCAAGGAGGAGAAGGACAATGAGAGCTTCTTTAAAAAGGTGAAAATGACTTTTGCTAATTTAACAAAATGGGAAGAACGTTAATGTGACGATTGGATAAAAATGTATCACCTCACCACACAGGTTCAAGAAATCCACGAGGGTTTATACAGCCTCAAGAGAATGGTTAGTGACCTTGAGAACAAGCAAAAAACGGTCCTGGGCGTGGCTTTACCCGAGGAAGGTGAGACCAGCTTGTTTTGTTTTTGTGCGACATGTGTCAAATGAACACTGCGTGACGTCATCGTCGTCTTTGCAGCCATGAAGAAGGAGCTGCAGACGCTCCGAGACGAAATCAAGACGCTGGCCGGTCAAATCCAGAGGAAGCTAAAGAGTAAATGTTGCACTTGAAGTCTTGGAGATTAATGTCGAGTTGATATGTCAGACATTTTTTCAAAACATTCACGGATGATTCAGTTCAACTCGCGGCTTGACAGTTGGCAAAAAGCAGTCAGTTTGAGCAATTCGGTCACTGATAGGACCTTTTCCAACACCCCCCATCCCTCAGTTAGTACTGTTGTTAGTCTGTCAAGCTTCGTGATTCTAACGGCACAAGCCATGTCAGGGAGACGTTTACCGAAGTGTGTTAGTGATTTATTATGGAGCAATAAGAATTTACAATATGAAGCGGAGGGTTATTCAAAATATAAAGATTTGCAGCAAAAGGGAAACGACAACTATCTAGGCAAAAGCATACAATTTCAACACATGTACAGCAAGCACAAGGTTGGGATACAGGGGTGTCAGAACAACGGTCTGCAGGCCAACTATGGTTGAATATGGCCTGCACAAGAAGCTTGAGTTCAGCCTATATTCTTTTGCACATCTTAACTTTAACACTAGATGGAGGTAGTCACTTCCCATTAGCTCAGGAATCAAAAACCTAACAAGTTGAACTTTAGTTATGAAGCTGTGTAGAATTTCAGTATTTTGTTTTTTAGGGCTTTAACTATAGATTATTTTAGTAATCGATTAATCAACTAGTTAGTTCGAATAATCTGATTAGGAACAATGTGTTGCAGACTAAATTTTAGGCGTTGTAAAACAAAGGCTTGCTAAGATTGCACTTTCAAAAGAGCATTAAATGCAAAATAAAATTCCTGAGTTTGTTCAAACTATGCAGAATTGCAATTTCATTTAAAAAAAAAAGGGTATAAAAGACAAATGAAGATCTAAGTACAACGAAAGAACAATTGGCTAATTTGCAAAACAAAAGTCCACTAGCTTAAATGCTATAAAATGCACTTAACAAATCCTTCAAACACATATTCCCAGAATTAACTGCAAAATATACCTATAATGTAAATTATGAATACATAAAAAACAGTAGCTCAAATAAAAACTTACCATATGTTGGTCTTAACAGGGAGCAACTGGATTCAGCCATGTTAACTGAGTTATGTCATATTCACTGTTGCACCACTTTTACATAAACTTGTACAGGGAGACCCCCCCACCCCCCAAAAAAAACCCCAAAAAAAACGGGATTTTTTTAACAATCCAATAAACCCAATAGGGATGGAAGAAAAAAATTTATTTAATTCAAATCTAAAACATGGCATTTAAAAAAATGGTGCAATTTAGATTTTTCAGAAATGATCTTTAAATAGAGCCGAATGCATTCTAGGAATTTGCTGTTGAGATTTCTGGTTGATTCCTCATCTGAGCTGGGATACTGTGAATTTCATCCCGAATTCACCCATGGTTACTAAAATGGCAGATTTTTTACTTGCTCAAGATCACTGTCTCGCAGTGCTGCCCACTTGGTCATGTCTGCCAATTAGAGTTGTCCAATAATGGCTTTTCAACTGATAACTCGATATTGTCTAACTCCAAATCTGATACTGATCGTGGATTTAACATATTATGGCTAATTGTATTTTGATGCCAGGTCAAATCGTCTGCTCACATAACAAATCGCAAGCATCTTAGTTTAGAGACATCTAATGGTCAATAAGCGTAACTGCTGTGATAAGCTGTGACCAGCCCTTGTACAAAGGCAGAAGGCTTCTACATTCTTTGAAGGCAACATTCATATTGGCCGATAATGAAAAACGGATATTGATATTGTCAAATATAATTTTGAAATGCTTTTATCGCCCGATTTTATCAGGTAGCCGATAACGCTACAGCCAATACAAAAACTTTCCTTTTTTTTGTTTTCAACAGCAGATTCCAAGAATGTATTCATGCAGGAGGACGCCATTTAAAGGACATCATTTTTAGATGAAAATTCATTAATCGTTCCTTAAATTGCATGTCTTAAGGTTAAAATTACTATCAATATATTATTTTTCTTCCCTCACTCTTGGTTTTATTGGATTAAGTTTTTTTGGGGCGACCCTGTATCATAAATAATCCAATATGATAAATTGAGCTATCTTGGTTGTGATTGTCTTGACTTTTTTGCTGTCGCTGGACATTTTTTCTTTGTTCTGCAAAGTCTGTTTCAGTAGTTACAGTGACAATGGTCATGAGCAGAGATGGGTAGAGTAGCCAAAAATCTGACTCAAGTAAGAGTAAAAGCAGTCATCCAAAAAATGTACTCAAGTGTTAGAAAAAAATATTTGGTGAAAATAATACTCTAGTAATGAGTAACATTGTAAGTAGCTGCTTATGTTTGACTTTTTTTTTTTTTTAATTGGTATTTTTTTTTCCTCAGCCGAAAGTTATCTATTTGAACTGTTATCATTAAATTTACTCTAACCTATTTAAAAAACACATTAAGCCCCCCCCCCACACACACACAAAAAAGCAAACAAAAAAAAACAATTTAATCCCAGCAAGAGAAAAATCAGAACTGAAGCGTCATTTGTCAAAGACCATGAGTGCCCTGCCCTCTAGTGGAGAAAATAGTTCCTAGTTTGAATAGTGAATAGTTCCTACATAGTTCTTATTATGAAATTTTCTGTGGTCAGTCGGTGCCAAATAACAACTGAGGGAGGTGAAAATCAGCGCTTCTGAGACATGTTGAGGGCAACAATCCATGTCAAATGCTTCATTTTTTTCAGTGCTTTAAAGACGCCACGTGATTGAACAGGCCGGCGTGATCATAGAATAGCAAGCTTGAGTCTGATTGTTATAATGGAGTCATGTGATTATTGTTGCGACGTCTCATTGGTGAAACTGGTAGAGCTTATGTTGGCATCGCTAGCCAAAAAAAGTAGAATAAGGGGAAAAATGTAACGACTTGTGTAGCATAAAGTAGTGGAGTAAGAGTAGCATTTCTTCTTCACAAATCTACTCAAGTAAAATGTATGGCTTAGTAAAACTACTGTCATTTTCAGACTATCAGGCGCACCTAACTATAAGCCGCCACCCACCAAATTTGACACAAAAATGACATTTGTTCGTAGATTAGCCATACTGGACTACAAGCTGCAGCTGTCCTCACTATATTATGGGATATTTACACTAAAATATATTGACCAGTAAAACCTTATTTGACAACTGCATCATAAGACTAAAACCAAATGAACCACCATGAAGCTTTGAACCAATAGCATACCGCACAGAACACGTTACCTTTGCTCATTAATATTCATGACGTTAGCAACTGTTGCTGGGGGGTAGGGGGGGGTCAAGCTTGCGTTTGTCCCTCATGCTAGATGTATGTAAATAGTGTACGAACGAGATATTCACTCAGCTAAACCTACCAGTTCTCTCCGAAAATGATGTCCATGATGCCAAATTCACTAGTAAACATGTGGAAGGACATACAAATGTTCAGTTAAAGAGATGGCTTGAGTGTCAAGGCGCTGGAAAAGAGCCGACCTGATCCAGAGCTTTTTTATCGACACCTTTTTCTTGTGTGCATTGCCTTACGCCAATGACAATGACATTCTCCTGTTTCAACAATCTATCCTTTACCATCATATGCCCTTTCTTTCTTATATTTTATATCCTCTGGTTGTCTTACGTCTATGACCGTTCTTGGGGGTAATATATAATTTGCGTTTTTTGCGGAGCGATCGCAAATGCTACTCGGTGACAGCCAACAAACACATTTTTTTTTATTGATAACAAATCTTAATTCTATAATTTATTTACACCCTCCCCCTTACTAAAGTTGCTTTTTTTTACAACAGAAAAGGTAACAACAGTGGCAGTAAGATATATCAATTTTTTTCAGGGCATTCATTGTCAGACAGAAGCAGCACTGCAAAACGCCACGCTAAAAAATAAGTAAAAATATCAAAATGGCTGACCTCTTCGGGGCAGGCTGTGGCAGGCAATGGATCAACATTGTCATCTGTAGGCCCCCAACAAATTTTTTACTGCATATGAAGGTGAATAGCTTCACCTTGCTAGCGTTAAGCTGGTCTTTTGGACATCCGCATTTTTTGATCCATTGTTCACATTTTTTGGGGCTTTGGGAAACGTATGAAAAAAACATTCTTCATATTTCATAATGTCTAGAGTCGTTTCTACAAATTCCATAGCAGCAGTGTTTACTCGGCATGTTCTTTTATGAAAGATTACCGGCAGAAAACAAGCAGTACTAACATGGGTTGTATGCGAGGGCGCTTCTATGTTGACCCCCTTAGGATGGTGACGTCACGCAGCCTTGCGGTCTAAAAATAGCATTCGTGCGGTACGCTGTTGGCTGCAAAGCTTCGTTGCTTCAAACAGCTTCATTTGGTCATCACTGCTCCCTTAGGGAGACAGTCAACCAATACTGCCACCTGCTGTCAACACTGTTGTCGTCCAACATGCCTCCTAGCCTGATTGCAGCACTACAGATTTAAATACCAATCAAAATTCATGGTCTGTACTAATTACTTCAGTTACTGTTCCAGTTCTTTCATTATTAGCTAGCTATGGTATTTGGTAACACTTTATTTGACAATGGCACCATAAAACTGTCATAAGACCATCATAATTATGACATGACACTGCCATGCACATTAATGAATGCTTATGACAGAGGTCATTTTGTGTCATCCAGCAAATTATCTCACTTTAGAATGGATGTAAAAGATCCGAGCCGGACATAAATGGAGTTATTGACATAATTTGCCGGATGATACTTAATGACATCTGTCATAATAATTTGTTAATCCCCATGACAGGGTCATGTCATAATAACAATTTTATGGCAGTCTTATGTTGCCGGCATCAAATAAAGTGTTACCTATTAACCCAAATAAATCAACAAATAAATAATAATGAGGGAAAAAAATATCAGTTTATAATCCGAAAATTACAGGGCTCTTTTTTTTTTTCTCAAAAAGTTACACAAGTAAATTTAAGACGTTACCACCCACCTCTGATTGCTACGACATGCGCTTGGTCAATTGCCGCCTGACATGCGGAGTTCGCGAAAGCTCCTTTAACGATACTTGAACACATTTTTGTGAGTTTGACCGTTTGTCAATCCAACACAGGCATCGAGCCCAAGAAGGGAGAAGATGACGGTAAATACATATCCGTCAACGCTCGAATGCAGCGCACTCAGGTGGAGTTTTTTTTTTTTTTTTTTTTTAGAAATCTCAAGTTTCTTGACTTGCTTCTCGACCTGAACGCCCTTATTTTTGTGCCCGTGACAGCACGCCGTCCTCTCCCGAGGGTTTGTAGAGCTGATGGGCCACTGCAACACCATCCAGGTGCAGTACAGAGAAATCAACGTGGATAGAATAAAGAGACAACTCAAGATAAGTGAGTGGCATCGCAGTTGCAGGAAGAAAAATGGCGACCGGATGTACCGATCAAGTTATTTTTTTATTTTTTTTTTGCTAGCTGGAACAACGGTGACCGACGAGGAGCTGGATTCAATGCTGGAAAGCGGCCAGACAGACGTTTTCACGCAAAATGTGAGCATTTGAGTACATTATGATAAAATTTGCGATATTCTTGTGAATTTTAAAGTGCCTACGACAGGATAAAAAGTCTTAAATAGCATTATTATGTGAATTAGAATCATATTTTGAGACGATTCGACTTTATACAGCAATTTGGCAAACCGCAGATGATGAGAAATTAGTCTTTTATTCTGCTGTTTAGCCCCTGCCTGTCATTATAGCGCTCTAGCGTCCCCAACAGGAGGATGATGTCAGCAGGGTCATGGTTTCATATGATTTAGAATTATTCAAAACAAGGAAATTCGCCGAAGAGAGCTGCAAAATGTCATTGTTTCAGTCTCTTTACTCCAATATTCTTACAAGATATTTTTATCGAAGTATTTTTCCCCAATTGCTAAATAAATGGTATGGTCATGACAAGTAACAGTCTTGTGCTAAATGGAATACGAAATATTAAAAAGTATTTTTTCAGTACGACAGGGCAAAATTACTCCATAAGGTCAAAACTCTCAACCTTTGCACCTCCCGAACTATATTTTATGCCACCGGAGTTGGTCCGGCTTTTGTCATTACCCTGCCCCGGCATCGGGGAGCGTAAGCAAACCAGGAGGCGTGACAGCTATCTGACATGCTAACCCGAAGCGAGTGATGTTTCAAAGTCTTATTCTTGCCTTTCGAAGCGAAAAATCACACAAAAACTACCTCGGATCATGTCACACGGTGGCGGGGTTGTCGATAGTCTTTGCCGATCTGCAAACCGCCCGGCGGTGAGCAAGTTACAGCTCGTCATTCCCCAGCTGCGGACAGAAGAGCTCATTTGCCAGGGAAACAGCTGGAGAATGACAGTCGTACAAACCGGCTGAGGAGCGCGTAGCTGCTACTTGGTCAACATGCTTTTGGCGTTACATAATGCTTAACTACACAGCAAAGACGTAAACAGTGAGAGAGCGGCGTGCAGTTGTTGTGCAGCTAACATTGCGGAATGTGTCTGAGGAGAACTTTTCTACATGTCTGTCCATGATCAAACACTAGTAAATACTCCTTTATTTAAAGAAAATTTGTAGTGTTTATTTAGTAATCGCTGTATTCATGGCCATTTTTAACACAGTTGCAATTTCTGATGGGGTGGAAAACTTGACTGAACACCGGGCACACGAAGAGGGCAATAACCGGAGTATAGCGCTCTCCCGGCGGGCACGCGAAGGACCGAGGGGGGTGTGCGACAAGCCGCCGGTCGTCGGCCGAGTGGCATTCTCTGTGGACCAAGAGCATTGTCAGCCACAAAATGCAAGCCACCGGCGTATTAAAACGTGTGCCATGATCCCAGTGTTTGACATAATACAAAATACGGTGTTTACTCACTTCCTCGTAAGTGCAGTGGTCCCACAGTTGTCGGACTTGTTTTGGTCATTCTCTGAGGGTGAAGGGGAACTTTTAGAAACCCATAAAGGCTCACACGCCTCTCCCTGGTGCAGCAACAAAACCCTGCAGCACATTTGGCTGGCATGATGCGAAAAAATAAACAAATTAATCCACAAACTCAGCTGACTCCGCAGTCCATCTGCATGCTATAAAGTCACGTTCGCATTCGTCCTCAACCCGAGACTGGAACTGGAAGTCCCTCATTTTCATGGCGTGGGATTCAAAAATTGAATAAATGAAACGATCGCTTCCACACTTATCCAAGCGGTCCATTTCATTCAGGAGCATAAAATACCACGTGAAATATGAAATAAAAATGCTTTTTGGTGCCATAGGCACTTTAATGAGTTTCAGCAGTGGATGTCCAATTCATTTGAAGTAAGAGGATCCACTTCAAATGGACGTCGAGCATCGTTAACCATGGTACCCGCGGGTTATTAAAAGTATCAAAAAAGCGTTGAATTTAGTTTTCCATTATTAAAGGTATTAAAAGTATTAAAT
This sequence comes from Corythoichthys intestinalis, assembly GCF_030265065.1. Lineage (NCBI taxonomy): Eukaryota > Metazoa > Chordata > Actinopteri > Syngnathiformes > Syngnathidae > Corythoichthys > Corythoichthys intestinalis. The sequence goes on along the minus strand of NC_080415.1, from coordinate 16,993,736 downwards.
TAGCTGTTGTAAGTCTGGAATTTTTTCACCGTGGTCTTAATTTTCAAGAACATTTCAGTGCAACCTAAATTATATCCGTGACAAAGTTTTTTTTTTTTTTTTTTTTTTTTTTCAAATAACGAATATGACGCATAGAATTTTTACGATGCACTGCACTACAAATCGAAATGCAACTCAAAACGGAGAATCCATCCACCTCTGCATCGGGAATGCGTCCGTTTGTCGGTGGAACGAAAACCCTGCAGGCAGTAGTATTGTGGATTCTGAACACCAAAACAGACCACCATTCATATACTTCAAATGAGTCCATTGGTGATCTGTTTCAGATATTACATCATTTTTGGTCGGCATCCGCTGCCACAATGTTGGTCATATTGCGTTTTGTTCCAGAGGGAGCGTTCCCGATGTCGTAACTGTCTTTTGTAACAAATTTTCAGTTGGCAGAAAAAAACCCGCACATTTTCTTAATGTTTAAATAGACTACATATTTTTATGATCATTATAAATGCATTTACACAATGAAATACCGCTGGAAAAGTTTGTTAAACATAATGTTGGTCAAATCGTACTTTTTTTTTCCCGGAGGGAGCATTCCCGACTTTGTAACTGCAGACAATTTAAGCTCATCAAAACTTTTAGAGGTAAAATCAGGCCTAAAAATCCAGCCCGACCCAACCTGGTCCGCGGGTATTAAAGCCCGACCCGCGTTTTGTGTGATAACATTTGTGACGATGTCTGCATAAAAGCCTGTCTTTTGTAACGAATTCTCAGTCGGCAGAAAAAAAACGCACATTTACTTAATGTTTAAATAGACTACATATTTTTATGATCATTATTAATTTATTTACACAACGAAATAACGCTGGAAAAGTTTGTTAAATATAAATAAACTGATGCGGTTTTGCGGACTCGCAGAGGGGAAGATTTTAAAGGGCGTAGCTATAGGCACGCTCTGGCTCTGCAATGACCATATACAGCGCCTTCTTTTTTTTATCCAAATTATTTATTTTATAACAAGTATTCCTTAGTTTATCATTCATACACCCGTTAATATATAGTTATTTCAAAAAGTTAGCGAGAAAGTACCCTGGCCCGACCCGACGTAACAATTGACATTTTAATTTTGGTCATGTTTTCAGTTTAATTTAGCTGTTTCCAGCTTGCTATGTTTATAATTGCGATGTTTGTTTACTGATTTTCGTCTTACTGCGAAGAGGGAGGGAGGAAGTTACATCGGCCGCCACTATGATATTTAAGTCATCAGCCATCTGCTGTGACCTGGGAATTTAACGCCTGCTTTCACGCACACTGCTTCCCATGTCAATCGACACGGGAAATTGTTTTCACACACAACTGCTGCACGGTTAAGTCCCGAGATATTCCCGTTGTTTTGGCGTATATGATAGGGGCTCAAGTTACATCCAGATACTTTAGGTTGCAGTTTATGGGTCATGCGAAGGCAGTGGACCTGCTTAAACATTTCGCTTTGCCTTTCGAATAAATGTGACTTTCGCCGTTTTAACTCGAGTTAGCCATGTTCACTGGGGTCTTGGCAGGTGCACTAGCGGCTAGCCTGTTACAGAAGATGAGAGCCTGTTACAGAAGATGGCTGGTGGGAGTCCTGTCGTCCTCCTCTTTTTGTCCATAATTGTTGTGTGCGTGTGTGTTTAAAAAAAATTCTGACAGGCTTCATTATGTTACTTTAAATGTGTTTTAATAATATCTTCAATACATGTGCATTCTTTTGTTAAACACACATAGTAATTGAGGTTAAATTTGATGTTCAGTGCTTTATTTAATATGATTCAATATGATCTAAATAATGGCTGCGAGAAAAGTATTAATTTTCAGTTGAAATGGCATTAAAAAGAGTCTTAAAAGTCTTGAATTTAGATTTATCAATCCTGGGGGAACCCTGTTAATGGCAAACATTCCGATTTTTATCTGTACTCCTAACCTGAAGATGTGTACTTGTGTCGGCAGATCCTCAGTGACGCCAAAGCCACCAAACAAGCGCTGAACGAGATCGAGTCGCGGCACGACGAGATCCTCAAGCTGGAACGCAGTATTAAAGATCTTCACGATATGTTTCAGTACTTGGCCATGGAGGTGGAAGCTCAGGTATTACAATCGTAATTCAGCGACGCATTTAAAATGGCGTACAGAAGAACATTTAACTACAATCTCACAGGGAGAGATGGTTGACCAGATTGAACACAACATCAAGCAGTCGTCCAACTACGTGGAACGAGCCAAGGAGAACACGGAGAAAGCTGTTACGTATCAGCAAAAAGCACGCAAGGTAACGTTTTAAGTTGTCATTTGTGGCCACGCTCGCCTGATTTTCTGATCTTCTCACGCAGAAAAAGATCTGGATCGCAATCTGTTTAGCAGTGGTTATCATCATTCTCGCCATCTCGCTGGCCGCCACCTTCTCCTGACGCATCTCATGTAAATCCGGGCCAGTTGGGAATGTGCCCGGCGTCTCACTTTTGCCTCGCTAACACTTTAGTCGGCCTTCCTGGTGTTGCGCCATCCTGTAAAAATGTCCGATTATTCAAGAAGACTGTTGCAGCAGCGCCCCCTTAAGACTGGAGCCATATTGTTCAGTACTCGGGAAAAATTTGTCCCGTATTAATAGGACAAAAGGGGGTTCTTTTATAACTCTTTGTACATAATATATGGTGCTTTCACAAACATGACGTTTTAAAGCAAGCTGCCTTTGTGTAACTATGCAGTGTAAATAAATACAAATGTTTGTACCCCCTTCACCTATCCTTTGGATTTTAACAGCACCACGGACCAGTTTTTGTATTTATCATTTGAAAACTCGGAACTTGTGAGATGCTTAAGCACATTAAAGTCTTCTTAAATTGTTTCATGCACTATAATGGAAACTTTCTTTCCTCATGTGTGGGCTCTTAAAATTCTTCAAAAAATTTTTAATGCCATTCACATTTTTAATTCATTTGAAAAAAATGTAGTTTAAGGTATTTAAAAAAGGGTTGCCAACTTCCTGAAAAAATATATATGGCGGAAAACACAGACAAGGCTGAAAAAGCAGTTTCTGCTCTTGCATTTTAAGCCAAAAGAACTGTTGTGTTTGATAGAACAATATGTCTATATGCTGCAATAGCAGATTCATGGCGCATTAAGCCCCCGAACTATTTTGAATTTGTCCGTTTTACCCTGGAGACCCCCATTTACAGACGCCGTGCAACCGCTTCGGTTTCAACCCAGCCTCAAAAAGTTCAGAAATTATTTGAAATGTCTGTCATTTTTAGTTTAGAATCATTGATTCTAATATTTGGTTTTAAAAAACATTCACATATTTTAAACAAATTACGTCACAATGGAAAAAAATGTCTGTAAAAAGGTCACGGATATCTACCTCATAACGATCGCTTAATTGTATTTTTTGTTACCGTCGCATTTTCCCCAATATTATAGATAATAAAAGAATCGATCCAAACAAAGAAAAATTGAAAAAAAAAAAACTTTTAAAAGGGTAAAAACATGAAAAAGAAAATCACGACCCTTGTTATATGACCATGTTTCACCCATAAAATCCCTAAAAAATCCGGCTGTGGCCATTCACAGCTGTTTTCTGTAAGATGTGCTTTAATGCTTTTGCACGCTAAGGTTAATAATGTGTGTTTAAAACTAATAGTTATAACTACAGTCTTATTTAACAGTCTTAAAGCCTTACAAAAGAAAGAATGTGTCGCGGAAGGTCGCATTCAACTGAAGGACAGATGCCAGCATGACCCAGAGGGGCACATTTCCTGTTTTAGGTTTCTATTGCTGACCATAAAGTTTCAACACAATGAGACAAGACAAATAACTGCCCGCACCAATCTCTCAAGATAACTATTTCTTAAGATGTGAAACTCACACATGTATGTTGAAACTCTGTCAATAAAAGGCTGCGCTCCTCAGGGGGAAGGGAGAGAAGCTTGTTGTGAGCCACTCGCTCCGCATCAACCTTCCTCCTGACGGCCGTCAGCGTAAAAACGTATCTCCGTCTCAAGTCTGATTCTTCCTCCGTCCCTTCCTAGGTCTTTGTTGTTTTCTTAGTTCAAGTATTAAGTTTAGACCTAACATTTTTCTCTGGTGCCGAAGCCCGGGACCTCACATCCGTGTCGTAGCGGGACCAACGGGCCGTCTCCGGACAACGACACCTTTACGTGACTGGACCGGCCGTCAGTTTGTTCCTGCGACGACCCGGATCGCCGGTGACAGGTCCCAACCGAACCAGGGAGGGACGGATTAAGGTTGGACCATATTTTTGTCCAGAGTTGACGCTTTCGGTGTTGATAACATTTAGTTATAAGTCAGGGACTTATAAGATTAGTTCGAGGGAAGAACGGCGCAAAGTAAACAGTTGAAATCAACCCACTGATAGTTCCGGGAACTATTGTGCGATAAATTACGTACGTTTTAAAGGTCTAAAAAGTGTTGCGTAATATTAACTCTTGACGTACAAAGGGTTAACACACGCACGGTATTTTGTGTGACAAAGACAAAATATCGTCCGAAAGCGGGTCGTGGAACTGTTAAAAGATCAAAAGTGACAAAAATTCAGCCTAGAACCGGAGATAAAAACACGCGTAAACGAAAAATTAACAAAATCGAACTTGCAAAGTCCGTGCACGGCAACAAATAATTAAACGTTCGGCGCAGACAGAATAACGATTGAAAACTCAAAATAAGTGCAGAGAAAGAATAGAGGACAAGCTCAAAGTCCTCTCAGTGTGGGAAACTCAAAGAAAAAGAAGGTCTGAGCAAAGTGAACGAGAAGGCGAAGAGAAAGCAAGCACAAAAAGAAAGAGGAAGTGCACTTGTCATGTCCATAGTGATAATTGGTGAATTGTGATGTTGAAGGTTTGAGTAAGTTGTATTGAGGACAGAGGTAACCGTAAGTCTAAGTAAAGATGGGTGGCGAATGTGTTTGGTTGTTTGGTGGACGTCCGGAGTGACAAGAAGGATCTGAGAAAGTAGGGTTGAGAAAGTTTTGGGCGTGTGAGACGAGATTCGATAAGCGAGGGAACTGTTTGTAAAGAGCTTACAGTTTATTGTGCAAAATCGGAAAAAAATGGAAGTTTTTCAACATGAGGAGTGCGGCCCTTCGGTGGCCCCTATTTGCAACATGGGGTCCTCGACGGCATCCGCTGGGTTTTTGCCCAAATTATAAGGGAAGGTTGTAATTGCAGCTGGGAATATTCCAGCCTTTCCCTTGTACTATTTAGGATATGAATTTTAAAATGGAATCTCATTAGAGATAAAAAATAGATTATTGAGCTAAATTGAAACTTGTAGAACGCTCTTAAAAGAAAATAAGAGAATGGCTAAAAGAAAATAGTTAATGTTTTGAAAAAGATCAACTGTTGATAATTAGCTATTTGAAAACAAACTTAAAAGATTTATTTTAAGCAAAGAGCTAGTACGTTTGATAAAAAGAAAATCAGATTGTTAGAAATGTTCTTTATTCAAGAATAGATATGGTTCATAATATTATTTGAAAGTAAATTCTTCTGAATTCAGGTAAAAAAAATTACCAACTTTTAGATGTATTGAGCTAATAAGAACAAATAATTATATTTACTCCAAGTAAGTAGAGTAATCTGACGTATTAATCTTTGAACTAGTCTTTAACATTCAAAATAAGATGGAGAAAAATTATTCGGCTAGATTTAAGAGAAATGATCTTAGTGAGACACCCAACTGCGCCCAAGACCCAACCTTCGGGCTGATGACGTTAGGTTATCTTGAAGAATTTTAAGGTAATCCTCCTTCTTCACTATCCCATTTACTCTCTGTAAAGCACCAGTTCCATTGGTAGCAAAACAGCCCCACAGCATAATACTACCACCACCGTGCTTGACGGAGGCATGGTGTACTTTGGGTTAAAGGCCTCACCTTTTCTCCTCCAAACATATTGCTGGGCATTGTGGCCAAACAGCTCGATTTTTGTTCCGGCTGACCACAGAACTTTCCTCCAGAAGGTCTTATCTTTGTCCATGTGATCAGCAGCAAACTTCAGTCGAGCATTAAGGTGCCGCTTTTGGAGCAAGGGCTTCCTTCTTGCACAGCAGCCTCTCAGTCCATGGAGATGCAAAACACGCTTGACTGTGGACACGGACACCTGTGTTCCAACAGCTTCTAATTCTTGGCAGATCTGCTTTTTGGTGATTCTCGGTTGAATCTTCACCCTCCTGACCAATTTTCTCTCAGCAGCAGGTGATAGCTTGCGTTTTCTTCCTGATCGTGGCAGTGACAAAACAGTGCCATGCACTTTATAATTACAATTGTTTGCACTGTTGCTCTTGGGACCTGCAGCTGCTTTGAAATGGCTCCAAGTGACTTTCCTGACTTGTTCAAGTCAATGATTGTTCAAGTCAATAATCACTCACAAGAAATTACTAATTCGTGTTGCTGTATGTATATTTTTGACCCAGCAGATTTGATCACTTTTTCTGTTAACCCATAATAAAGTCATAAAAGAATCAAACTTCATGAATGTTTTTTGTGACAAAGAAGTATATGTTCCAATCACTATCAGAGAAAAATCAGAGTTGTAGAAATAACTGGAAACTCAAGACAGCCATGACATTATGTTCTTCACAAGTGTATGTAAATTTTTGACCACAACTGTAGAGCGCTGCTCTTAACGTGAATTGAAAGCACGGATTTAAAACTTTCCCAGTTTTTATTTGGCACCGAAAGACCACGGAAACCGGATATATGATCCTTTTAATTTCATAATAGTAACTATGAAGGACCTACAGTATTCACTATTCAAACTAGGAACCATTTTCTCCACTAGAGGGCAGGGCACTCATGCTCTTTGGACTAATGCTTCATTACCAATTTTTTCTCTTCCATTTAATGATTTTTTTTCTTTGGCTTATTGTGATTATGTAATGGGTTATTGTACAGTATCATTATAACAACGGTATATATAGATAAGTTTGTGCTGAGAGCAAAAAAAAATACCATTGTTTGGAAAAAAAAAAAAAAAAAGGGCAGTTACTCAAAATGTTACTCATTACTTGAGTATTCTTTTCACTGGATACTTTTCCTTATCTGTTTTTTGTATGTATTTTACAATGAGAGACATCCAATTCATTTAAACTGGGAGGACTGACGCATTTTTCAGTGCTATTGACGCCACAAGACGTCCAATCTATTTTGACTGGGAGGGACAAATGAACATTCCCCTTCCAGTCAAAATTGATTGGACATATAGTGACGTCAATGGCAGCCAATGAGTTAAATGAGTATCCTGTATGGGTTATAAAACAATAAAAGGGCTCATATAAAATCTGGTAAAACAACTTAACTAGTATATTTGACATTTTGAAATTGCTTAACTATTGATTTTTTTATTTTTTATAAAAGCACATTAACTTTTATTTCTAAATACTGTTAAAATTGCCTGAAATCACGTTGGGAATATGTTAAACTCATCTAAATCCTACCCTGTTTAAATTCTTAGTACATACACAAGTCCAATCATTTTTTGGTCTTTTTATTCAATAGCAATTGTCTTAATTGTTCAAGTAAAACAATGTGGAATTATTACAAGGGATTGAAGGAATGCAACAAATAGACCAGGAACAAAAAAAAAAAAAAAAAAAAAAAAAAAAAAAACAAAAAAAAAAAAAGACCATCACCAGAATCGGAAGAGCCACCAGCTGCCCCAACCACCTTCAATCCCGCACCTAAATTAAATTCAATGCTGGTCAACTTCGGTGGACCATACAGATATTCTGTCCCCGTTAATATTTTACAGAACAAAGACGTAATACGTAAAACAATTTGGTAGCACAAAATCAGAGTTCCTTGATCGTTCATTTTTTCTTTTTTGGTGGTAGTAACGGGGGGCGCACTTTTCTTCACAGCACTGAAGAGAAGCTCAACACTCCAGAATCAAGTGCTTCACAAGGCAAGGTCAGGTCCGAACCCTTTCAAGAGGCACTGATACACTAGAAACACTACAGTAACTTCGTCTCGGGGGCCGCTGGGACCGCATCGCATCGTTGTTGTGATGTGATGAACCGATGATGGAAGAAAGAAAAAAGAAGTGAGATGTGCAAATAAGAAGAACCAAGAGAAAGCAAAGAAGCTCCAGCTAGCAGCGATCTTTGCAAGACTCCTCTTGAGTCCTGAAAGGATGTCAGTCCACCACGTATCTGCTTTACCTCCACTCGGCCGCCCAGCCTCAGCCTGCTCTCACGTGGATCTCTTCTACCCAGTCCGGCCCCCCTGAGCCGCCCCCCGGCCAGCTGCGTGTGTTAAGGAGGGGGAGGGGGCCCAAGATGCCGGGAGGTCCCTGGGCTCGTGCGGTAACCCCGAAGGTCCGGAGCGCTATGTTACGACACCTCACGCTTCAATGGTTTGGCGCTCATGTCTTGTTGTGGCGTTGTTGGTTGGCTGAGGAACGCGTGCTGGCCGCCGGGGACCGGGCCTGAACGGCCGCCGCTGCCGCCACGCTCCTCAGGATGCGGTCCGGTGTGCCCTCTGCCCCCGGAGTACCCGCCGCTTCCTGAATCAGCTTTCGAGACCTGCGGGCGCCTTTTCGGGAGTCCTGCTGGTCCTCGGCGCCCCGCTCGGCACTGCGGTCTTGGTCGCTGCCCGAGGAAGCCGCACGAGAGCTGGCCCCTTTGCGGTCAGTGTTCTGTGAGCTGACACTGCGGGCCCGCCGGCTGCTGTCGCTGCTGCTTCGACTCCGGCTACTGTGGGGACGCCCACTGTCCGTCCCTCCGGCACTGTAGTCCACCCCACCGTCAGACTTTCCGCCATCTATGTCACCGTCACTGCTGCAGGTGCTCAGGCCCTGCGTCGCCTCCTTGTCGCTCATATTTGCCGCCTTATTCTTTTCCTCAGCTTTGGACCGTCTGTACTCAGGTCCCTCCAGGGGAGGCGCGAGGGACCCCGGGCACTGCCTGGTAGAACGAGACACTGGGCGACTCGCCGTAATGGGCGTCAAGGGTTTGCACTCACTTTTATTTTTGGTAACAGAATTGTTCTGAGGAGAAACCGGCTCATTTTTATTTTTAGATTTTTGGTCAAGGGACGCTGACGATGCAGCAGCGTTCCCTCCGGTTTTAGAAGCGTGGTCCTTGCGGGGCGTATGACCAGGGGTGTCCACCCTTCCTTTCATGGCGAGAAGCTTAGCGGCCGCATTTAGTGCTGAACACCGCTTCCCCAGGACTTCGGGCTCGGGTGGCCTTGGGGGTGTGCGGTTAGCAGGAGCTCTCTTGTCTTTGGAAGAGCCTGCTACTCGCCTGGTGATTCTCACAGACGACGTGTCGCTGCCAGAGTCGCCACCGGTTGATGTATTGGTGTTACTTTCGGAGCTGAGAGCATGCGTTCTTCCCCGACGTCTGTTACTCTGCTCCCTAACTTCATCTTGGTTTTGGTCATGGTCTTGCAGCTGCTGAATCAAACCATGCAACATCCCCCTCTTATCATTGTCTGAGTCGCAAGAGGACGAGGAAGACCCTGAAGCAGAACTCTGTTGAGACAACTTGGCACTGCTGTCCTTCTGGCTTCCATCCTCTTCCGGTTTGTCCGCTATTGCCTCGTCCAAGGTGACGTCCACGCGCCGTTTTTTAGTAGGATGCCTGTTTTCGTACGTCTTCTTATGGTGGGCGTGACGAGTAAGGGTGGACGTGGAGCAACCGGACGAGGGCGACGATGAGCGAGCAGACTCTTGGCTGCTCTGACGACTGAGAGCTCTTTTCTGCACGAGAGTCTCCTCTCTCGGTGGTTTGATTTCCTGCTCAGGATGAGAGTCACTTTTGTCCCCCTTTGCCACTTGGTTTTCATTCACGACAGGCTGGCCCTCAGCGGAAATCTCCACCTTTCTTCGTTTGGTGTCCAGGTGCATGTCCTCATTAACTTGAACACAGTCTACTTCCATCTGGTTTGTCTGGCTCAGACCCTTTTCAGATGCCGGTGGGTTTGACACTGTATTTGAGGGGATCTTTATGGACTCTTTCAAGGAGGATTCATCCGCACTTGAGTTTTCTGTTAGCGTTATGGGAACACGTGCAGTCATGGCTGATGCAGTCGATACTTCCGTTTGGGGCCAGCTCGTTGGTACTTCCGTGGTTGTTGTGCTACTTGTGGTAGAAGATGGAGTGATTAGTTCAGAAACTTTGTTGGGTGAAGCAACAGAGGTGGGTTCATCGGAGGCGGCACTGGATTCTGTGGCTGTGACTGGTTTGCTGAGTGTTGACGCTAAGGTGGGTGTTAAGGTGGGAGAAGGTGTCGGAGATATTGCGTTCACCAGTGGCTCAGATTGGACTGGCTCAGTCTTTTTAGAAGGCGCTTCCACTGAACTTGAGGAGTTGACTGAATCGTGGTTGGAGGGTTGCGTAGTGTCGGTTGACAGAGGAGAAACAGCACTTGGTTCAGCAGGAAGTTCTACGGGCGACTCTATGATCTCCACTGCTGATGGGATTGTTCTGTCCTGTTCTGATGTTGGTGGAGATGGCGAGCAAGCAGCTATTGGGGCACTAGAATTCGTTTTGGTAGAGTCCTGCTCTGTTGATGCCTCAGATAGAGAATCAGATGGTCTAGAAAGATCTGGTGCTAGAGGAGGTGACAAGGTGTCGATGACAGATTGAGATAGACTTGTCACACTTTCAGGGTTTTGCACAGTAGGTATCTGGTGTTGCGTTTCCAACGTGGTGTCTTGGTCAGAGGATGGGACAAAGATAGAACTAGGGGAGGCCCCTGGAGGCTCTGCTTTATCATCTGCTTGGACTGCTGAAGTTGATACAGAATAGGATGTTTTATTAGTGTTAGTTGTCGGCGCTTCAGAGTCTGCGGTCTTTGAGTTAGTTCCTTCGGCTTTGGTAGGCAGGATGTTCTGAACTGTTTCCTCTGATTTCAGTGTATCTTCACGAACATCAGGATTGGATTCACTGGATACATCCAAAGCAGGACTTTCTTTTTTAGATTTGAGTCCATCAAAAACAAAGTCTGGAGACGACGTAGAGTCTTTACGTGGACGACCCCGCTTGCGTTTTGGGGAAAGGCTTCCGTCCTCACATGGTGAGATAGGTTGCGTGGGAGGAGGAGACGCCGCGTTGAGATCAGGGACCTTGAGTGGACACTTAGGGGGCCGGCCCCTTTTTCTTTTCGTGGGCGTCTCGGGGGAATTGGCATTGCCCTCAGAAGAAGCCGCAGAGGTCTCTTTGCCCACTGGCGTGTCTGTTTTCTTGTGCTGATTCTTCCCTCGAAGCTGCAGCTGCTCTCCAAGCTGAGCTGCCATACGAGATTCAGTTTCAAGTCTGCGGCGGACAGGAAGATTTCTCAGTACGGGCATGTCGGGAGATAGATGGGGAGGGGAATATGGAGGATAAGCTCTGACTGGCTGAAAGTTCACAGGTGGACTCTGGATGGAGTCTTGGTCTTGAGAAGATTTGGTCAATGGGTCCGTAGAGCTGCTGTCAGCAACCGAAGACTGAGCATCTTTATTTAGCTCCTCGCTTGAGTTCTCCTCCACGGACACCTCCTCTGAAGTAGCTCCTGCTCCACTACTTCGACTCCTTTTCTTCCTTGGCTCCTTCTCTTCCACTACAGTGACGAGCCGACCCGGAAGTTTTCGCAAGACTTTTGCTAAAGGCGAATCGTCAACCAGACCTTTCAGGACTTCTCCGTCGGCTGATTGGCGCTTGCGAGGTGAGCGACAGCTGGTGGAGGGTGGAGACATGGCACTTTGGTCTTTAGCCTCATCATCTTTTACTTCATGGTCCGCTGGACAGACAGATTCTCGCGAGGACTCTGGCATCCTGCTGTCCTCTTTGCCTCTCTTGGGGGTTTTGCTCTCCATCTCAGCCACGCTCTGCTGCTTCCCTCCAGTGGGTAACGTTAATGGAGAAGAAGCCACTGGACTGGCAGCCTGAGGCTTGATTATGTTGGCCTGCTGGTCTCTGGCAGGAGACAACGAGGCTTTCGAACAATTGGAGGAATCCGGAACCCTGGTTGTTGGGATCTTTGGAGGGTCTGTACGAGAAGGGGTACTAGAGTCTTTGGCGGCGGCGCGCCCTCTAAGACCAGCACGGGCTCTTTCAGGCACTTCTCTGTGTGTTGTGGGCTCGGGCTCCATTTCAGGCGAGGCCCCACGCAACCGACCACTTATCCTTGTCGAGGTGACAACCTTCACCTTGTCTTTAGGCTTGGGTTTACGTCCACGTCGTGCGGGAGCAGGCTGAGCGGGCTCTGCGGAAGCTCGAGCAGATGTAACTTCATCTTCGTCAGATGACGCGTGCAGCCTGAGGCCTCCCTCTTTGGCCTGGTCGAGACCCTTTCTGGCAGCCTCCACTTGTTCCTGAACACAAAGAAATAATCACATGTAGTTAGCTCATGTTTAGGGCTGCTAAACTCAAGGCCCCAGGGCAAGATGTGGCCAGCAATGTCACTATAAGTGGCAGAGGCAACTACTTGGTACATGTCTTAAGTGAAAATATACCTACAGTGCGGCCAGTGACAAAATTCAGTTTACAACTTGTTTTTATCGGAGGCCGCACCATAGTTACAGTTGCTCTTTCATGGCCATTTGGGGAAAATTGTGGCAAATTTGTGAAAATTGGTCCAGATCTGGCCCACCTTGAGTTTGACGAGTGCTCACGTTAAGTATTTTTAAGGTCCTATACATCTGCTCATAGGTTACTTACCTCAGCTTGTTTCAGTTCTTCTTTGCAGACGTCTTCTAAGGAGGCTTCCAGGAAGTTCATGGCATAGCGTTCAATAGGAGTGAGCTGAAGGCACAAAAGTTAATGTTGTGATTGGGCTGTCAAAATTATCGCGTTAACGGGCGGTAATTAATTTTTTAAATTGATCACGTTAAAATATTTGACGCAATTAACGCACATGCCCCGTTCAGACAGATTTAAATGACAGTACAGTGAAATGCCCACTTGTTAATTGTGTTTTATGGAGTTTTGCTGCCCTCTACTGGCGCTTGGGTGCGACTGATTTTATAGGCTTCAGCACCCATGAGCATTGTGTAAGTAATGACATCAACAATGGCGGGCTACTAGTTTATTTTTTGATTGAAAATTTTACAAATTTTATTAAAACGAAAACATTAAGAGGGGTTTTAATATAAAAATTCTATAACTTGTACTAACATTTATCTTTTAAGAACTACAAGTCTTTCTATCCATGGATCGCTTTAACAGAATGTTAATAATGTTAATGCCATCTTGTTGATTTATTGTTATAATAAACAAATACAGTCCTTATGTACCGTATGTTGAATGTATATATTCATTTTGTGTCTTATCTTTCCATTCCAACAATAATTTACAGAAAAATTTGGCATATTTTATAGATGGTTTGAATTGCGATTAATTACGATTAATTTATTTTTAAGCTGTAATTAACTCGATTAAAAATTTTAATTGTTTGACAGCCCTAATTGTGATTAGACATGTGCCGATTACCGGTTTCAAGGTTTACTATGGTATGAAAACGTCACCATTTCAAGACAGCAAAAAAAAATTTCATCGTACCATCCCTACGGTATTAGCTTTTTTTATGTACCAAAAATGCATGGAAAAATCCCTGGCTTGCAGCTGCGAGGCAAAACCCTCCCCCGTTTGTTGCTCAGTGTCAGTAAGTCAGCTGTGCTACACGATGGCTGGCGGAGGTAAAACTCATGACCCCCCCCCCCCCCCCCCCCGATCGAAGAAAATTTCTGGTATGAGAATACTTCTGCTCCAGAAAAATTACAGATGGCCGTGGCTTAGATTACACACTGGTGTAATTCAATGGAAGGCAGCAGAAGTGAAATAAATCCGTGTTGCGTTATAACTTACCTGTTCCACCAGAGCAGCTATTTCCTGCTCTGCCTTTGAAAGCTCCTCCACTTCTTCCTGCTCGCCTGCATCATCCAATGGAATGTTCTCATTGAACTCTGCCAGCTCTGCGACTTGCTCGGCTTTAGCCTGAGAGGCAGCCACGATGTCTTCCTCGTCCTCTGCACGACAAAGGGCCTGCAAGGCAGACAGAACTTCTTTGTAAGCAAAATTACTAAGTGACTGTATTAATGCAAGAATTTTGTCTTATAGGAAGGTTTTGCATAAAAGGGAAAGCAAATTCAAACAGTTCTGATTTAATCCCTTAAACATATGGTGTATTATGTGGCCCTCATGATATAATTTCCCCCCACAATCCTCAAGGTGGCGCTCCTATTTTTAAGAATCTCTAAGCTAACCTGCTCCAGAATAGTGGTGCTTTGCTTATTGCTGGCTTCCTCATCCTCAGTGTGAGGCATTGACACCTCCACGGCCGGCTCCCTCTTTTCGCTATCGTTGACATCAAAAAGCTCACGGATAGTTTGCTGAGGAACGACAAAGGTGAAATTTAAAAGGGTCTCAGGTTGGACATCAATCAGCTGCGTGGGCAGAAATGTGTACCTCCTTGAAGAAGGCAGTAGTAAAATTTCCTCCTTCAATGGCCATATCTCCCAGCATCCTCTTCTGGTTGGCTTTCTTCAGAATGTTCTCCTCCACGGTGCGTTCGCTGATTAGCCTGAAAATGAGATTTAAAAAAGGGTTTACGTGTGTTTACCAAGGTTATTGTCATTTACGAAAAAGGTTATTACAGAAATACATAAACAAAAACAAAAAAAAGATACCTGAAAACATGTTGTATATTGAGATAACTAAAAATGTATTGAAATAAATACATTAATCTCCTTGTTTTCGTGTTTTATCTCCAGATACACACTTAAAATGACAACATTCAAAACAAATGAATGCATGTTTTTAACATTTTCGTTGATCACATTCTATTTCATTTAGGTGAATCCTGCACTAGTCCTAGTAAATAACCTAAAGTATGAAAAACTAAAAGCAAAACTAAAACTAATAAGAGCAGTACAACTAAAATGCATTTCAAGATACATGAAAATAAAAACTAGCAAATCCACTCTAAAAATGAACTAAAATTGAGAGGGGAAAAAAAAACCTAATTACAACAAAGGGAGTAGGGATGAAATAGAACCTTGCAAGAACATGCAATTTGAGATTCAAGCCATTCGCAGAGTTTAAAGGGGTGCAGGGAATGCCCCCCTCCCGGTGGCTGAAAAGTGTCATTTCATGTCATTGACTTTTCTATATATGATTTTTAAAATTAAGTTTTCAGGTAAAACATTGTTTATTAAAGTTTAAAAGCAATAAAACAAAACAAAACAAAAAAAAAATGAAAAGAACAAAAAAAGATATTTTCTATAATGGGTCAAAATTATTTTTCAAACAAATCGTGACTAGCATCTTAGACGGTCATTTGCTTTGCTTAGCCAAAACCACCCAAGGACCGAAGAGGCCAGATGGATATACGAAATTTTTTCAAACCTAAGCTTTCAAACGCGACAACAACTACTGAGCAAGAACTAAGGATTGGAAAATGAGGACCATGAAATGCCACAGAGCACAGCCAAAATTGTGAGCGGTGTTTCAATTTGCCCCACTAAAGACGCTAATTGTACAACGGAGCCACCACTGGTGGTGTCTTGCCAATGTAGTTGCCCCCGTAAAAAATTGTATTCCCCGGCCGCGGGAGCACACACACACATTAGTTACGAGTTATTAACTGAACGCAGAAAAGAACCACAGTTATACATTTTGGACATTGACTGTTATTAAACTGGACAAACTCCATACAACACTTGAATTACAGTATTAAAAACTTTAGGTCATCCTACGAGTAAAACAGTAAAACATTGTTTTACGTTCAGTACGTCTGTTATGATATACGACAGAAAAAAAGTTTTTTTTTGATGGATTGGCCATGTTTTAAAACCTCGTAGATAACTACATCACCAAAACACAGAAATCAAGCAAATCGGTGCAGCGCAGTGACTCCGCCCAGAGGATGCAATTTTTGACAGGGGTAACTACATTGGCACAACACCGGGCATACCATATTCAATGGATAACAATCTTGGCATCTTGGTATATCTTTCCTAAGAAGCCTGATTTAGAATTCCTCTCAAGAATGAAACAAATAAACGCTCATTTTCAACGGATTATTATAAATATTTTTGTAAGTTAATTTTATTGCTGACACTGCGTTTCAGGGTCATCAGCATGTGGTGCCCACCCTGCCCCAGAAGTCAAACTCCAGCTATGATTCAAGCCTGACCATACTGTAAGTGAGGGCAACAGTTGGTGTACCTGTAGATATGAACGTCTCTGGTCTGTCCGATTCGGTGGCACCGGTCCTGGGCTTGAGCGTCCATGGTAGGGTTCCAGTCGCTGTCATAAAACACCACTGTATCGGCACCCGTCAAGTTCACTCCCACTCCGCCGCTTCGAGTTGACAAAATGAAGCAGAATATTCTCCGATCGGCATTGAAGCGCTCCATCAGGGCCTGGAAGAGAAGAAGAATGTTTATGTTAAGAAACGTGTTTCTTTCAAGTTACCGTATTGGCCCGAATATAAGTTGTATATATTTATATATATGTTTTTTGCATTGAAATACGACTGAAAAAGAGGGGGTAGTCTTATATTTGCGGTCTAGACATTATAACCATTCACGACGCTAGATGGCACCGATATCATTGAAGCGATGTTCTGTCATGACAGATCTCAGCTACTCTCAATTTTAACCAGTTTGCATCGTTTTATTGCAATGTTTTTCCTTATTCAGATTTGTTTCAAGACTACAGCCACAGTTAGACTTCACTTTGATGGTTAATGCAGTTATTGCAATTTTGTTGTTTTATCACAATAGATTGGTTTATTTACATTACAAAAACCAGAAGCCATTCATTTACGAATGTGATTGCACTTTAGTTTACATATTTAAATGTTAAAATATTAAGATTTGAATGAGGCAAAATAATATGCTTTTTCTCTCAAATATATTGTTATAATCATTTGTTTTGGATGTACTGTAATTATTTTCTGTATAAAAATTAATTTGGTGTTCAAAACGTCTTTTCAAACTTGAGTCTTGAAAAAGAGGGTGTCTTCTTATAATCAGGGCCGTCTTATATTGGGGCAGATACTGTACTTGTTTAAAAAAAATGGGCAAGACTTGTCTGAGAGACACCAGCACTGACCTGTCTTTGCTCTACCCGGGTGCTTCCATCCAGCCGCAGGTAGATGTGCCCGTGATAATTAAGGAATTGTTCCAAGACATCCAACATGCGTGTCATCTGTGTGAAGATAAGCACTCGATGGCCGCCAGTCTTCAGGTTTCGTAAAAGCAGGTGCAAGGTTTGCAACTTCCCTGAAGAAAGATTGTGTGAGTATTCCATTTTCCACAACGCAATTCCTCCCTGCTGTACCAACTCCTTACCACAATCATACTGGATTAGCCTGAGATCTGGGAACTGGGTCCTCATATTGCACTGGATGCGATGGAGGCTGCGAGTAAGCGGTGCTATGTGGGTTGACAAGGCAGAGGAGAACAACGCCTCCTTGTGGCTCTGAGAGGGAGGAGGATGGCAGCAGTGCATGGTGACGCGAGAGGCCTCCACTGGCGGGATGGCAAATGTAAACCTGATGGTAAAGACGAATTTTTATTTTTACTATTTTACTGATGCCTTTATGAAACAAGTCGTCCAAGTTAAAGTAGTCCGCTTGGAGCGATGTTTATATAAGAAGCCACACAAGTGGAATCAAACTCACCGATCCACGATGTCAGATAGCAGCATCAACCTTTCTTCAATGCTGTGAATAGCGTTTCCCACCGAATGACTGTGACACCACAAGTCGAGCCTGTGTCGCCACTGTGACACAAGACAGCTGCCGTGGCCTGAGCGTCCCCACTCGGCCACTGTGGCACGTGGGGAGGCAGGCGAAGGCCGGGGCCCAGGCAAGAACGTCAAGAAATTCAAAACCTCCTTGCCGAACACTGGCTTTGCGGCAGAGTGACGCTCGTTGACCCGGAAAATGAAATCCAGTTTGTTCTCACGCTGCTTCTTGAGGGCTTCTGCCAGTGATGGCTAAAAGACGAGAAATAGATAAAAAGGAAGCGTCAGGACAGGATATGGACGACCCTTTTTAAAAGGCTCCCCGGATAGAAAGACTTGTACTTCTTAAAAGATAAACGTTATTATGAGTGAAAATAATTTGGTATAGAAACCCTCTTGATGTTTTAGTTTTTATTAGGGCTTGTGGTGGCTACCACTACCACCACAATTTAGTGTTTCAAGATTTAATTATTTATGTAATATTTTTTTGGACATGTATTTTCTAATGGGTGCACACTTTAGTTAATATTTGTCTGAATGCCGATTAGATTTTATTTGCCAATTTGAGTTAATGACCACAGCTGTGGAAGATCTGGCACCTACCATTCTGAAGGAGTTAAGTTGATTTAATTATGATTGTTTGGAGTAAAGTTTTCACTGTTCGTTTAAATGTACATTAGTTATTGTTTGAATATATGTATATTTTCCATCTGTTGTTGTTGTATTAAGTTGAAAATGTTTGGTTAATTTGTCATACCTCCTTCAGGTGGTCGTTAGTAGAGTCCGCCCTGATTTAAACAGCCACACAGATGTGTCTAGAGGTCAGGTCAGGTTTGGTTGAAGCCTTTTGTTATGTTGGCCTCTTTTATGTTGGGCCCAAGGTTTGTGTTAAACTGTTGTTTTGTGACTTTATTAAATGGAATTTTTAACTAAGTTGAAACACCAGTGTCCGCGTGTATGTCGGTCCACTACAGGGCTGTCAAACGATTAAAATTTTTAATCGCGTTAATTACAGCTTAAAAATTAATCGCAATTCAAACCATCTATAAAATATGCCATATTTTTCTGTAAATTATTGTTGGAATGGAAAGATAAGACACAAGATGGATATATACATTCAACATACGGTACATAAGTACTGTATTTGTTTATTATAACAATAAATCAACAAGATGGCATTAACATTATTAACATTCTGTTAAAGCGATCCATGGATAGAAAGACTTGTTCTTAAAAGATAAATGTTAGTACAAGTTATAGAAATTTTATATTAAAACCCCTCTCAATGTTTTAGTTTTAATAAAATCTGTAACATTTTCAATCAAAAAATAAACTAGTAGCCCGCCATTGTTGATGTCAATAATTACACAATGCTCATGTGTGCTGAAGCCTATAAAATCAGTCTCACCCAAGCACCAGCAGAGGACGACAAAAAAAACACCAGTAACAAATGGACATGACACTGTGCTGTCATTTTAATCTGTTTGAGTGGGGCATGTGCGTTAATTGCATCAAATATTTTAATGTGATTAATTAAAAAAATTAATGACCGCCCGTTAACGCGATAATTTTGACAGCCCTAGTTTTTATAAAACTTGTAAAATTAATTTAAATAGTAGGTCACCATTGTTGTTGATGTCGCAGAGCGGTGACGTCACAAGGTTAAGCTGCCGGGCTTCCAGAGTTTGACTCTAGCGACATAAACATGTCATCTGGTCAACCCTTTTAATTTGAACCCGAGAGGAACATTAATGAGCATGACGGCACAGTCGATATTTCACAAAACGAGCAGCAAAAGCAAAATGAACAGGCAAGGCAGGATGAGACAAGAGTATGACAAAACCGGTGTCCTGCCAAAATGTGCTAAACCTACAAAACGTCCTACAAAAGGGCAAATTTGACACCCAAAGTACTACGGTGTGCTTTCAGCTTGTTTTGTTTAGATCATAGGTGACAAACCAGTTCAACAAAGGGCCAAGTGGGTGCTGGATTTTGTTCCAATCGATACCGCGCAAACAGTTTAACCAATTAATTTTCTGTTGAAACAAGCAGCACCTGACAAAGTTTAACTGACTACCCATGTAAGAGATCAGATTGGTCAAAAGATGTCCTCTTCATTGGTTTGGAAAGAAAACCTGCACCCACTTGGCCCTCACTCAGTGGACATATTTGCCGAGTGGTTTGAATCATAGCAGCCAAAAACCACGATGGTACTCAGAACACCTCTGGATCAGATCCCATTTGTGACCAAACGCGATTACTGTCCGATTTGCCAAGAATGGCTAAATTGGGCGGCGATACTGATAATCAGATCGGGATATCAATAGTGGGGATATGTTTAAATTTGACTGAACTCACCATGTAAAAAGGAGAGCGGGGAACTGGACGAGGCTTCATCTTTGGAGGAGGCTGGGCTTTCGGAGCAGCACTGGGTTTTCCCTTTGTTACAACTGGAGTCTGACTGGTGCTGGCAGTTGGTGTGACAGTAGTGGTTGTGATGCTAGTGTCTTTGCTGGTGCTTTCATGGGCTGCCGGCTTGGAAGTAGAACATGACGTCGTTGCCTCTGCTGGAGCTGAAGAGGACAGAAGGAGAAGAATAAGCAGGACTGGAGACCTTCATATTCAAATTATTGGGATTGGGAAAATGAGGATGGGGGTAAGAGGAATAAAGATAAGCTGCCTTCACGTTTCACCCAGACAGCTACTTCTGGTTCTGACCCACTTCTGCTCATGCCAATCTAGGAGACAAGAACTCCAGTTGTCTCACCTGGCTGCTCAGTGCAAGGCGGAGGAGGCTGCACTATTTTGAGGATTGGGACCGGGGGCTGGGCTTGGTTGGGGGTGGAGCTGGGTGTTCTAGGAGGGGCTAGAGTATAGTGGGCAGTGGCAGGACCGGGGGTGCGCTGGGCGACCTGCTGCGTGGCCACATTTCGGACAGGGGTAGCATTTGGGTGAGGGTGCGAGGACGCCACACGAGGGGACGGGGCCACGGCCAGGGTGGGCACAGGGCCCCCCTCCTTGCCTGCTGCCTGACGCACGACGATCTTCACCACCCCGGGAGTGCTCACCACGGAGGAGGGTGCCACTGAGGAGAAATGATATTAAGTGTTTGTATAAGTCAAAAAATGTAAGTATTTTTATAAGTCAACAAATGTAAGTACACGTAAAAGTAAACCAGTGCTTCTCAAACTAGAGTGCATGAGTTGTTCAATCCGAATGGATTGTGATGTAGCTTCATATAACTAAGCAACTTTGGACAAATTTCTCCCCTGTAAGTGATCATTGGGCATAAAAAAGTTTGAGAAACCCTGCTTTGGACAAACGGGATGAGGCTGACACCTTGAGTTGAAGCACCAGGAGGTAGTCTGTGACCTGCTGCCGGGCTCTGAACTGTCACCTGGGCTGCCTGACTGATGATATGATGCTGCCCCCCGGTGGACAACAGGTGCATCACGTTACCTGCAGGGTGCAAAATCGGTTAGTACAGGTTGTCCCTGGGTTACAAACGACTTCTGTTCCTACACTAGCGACATAACCCGAATTTCCGCGTAAGTAAGAACTAACCCTTTAAATACTTGTATATCTCAAAATAACTATTCAAAAAGTCCAAAAGTATTGTATTTTATTAAATGATAGAGGATACACTGCCCTCTGGTGGCAGTGTTGGGTCTTGCTGGACTGTCACCTTGTAAGACAGATGCAGACTCTCGTCTGACATGGATAAAGGACAACTGCGCTCAGGTTTGGCCCACAGCAAGCTGTAAGTTGTTTCAGCTAATATGTTTGTGTATGCATCTGTAATTAGGTGTGGAGCTACCATTTGTGGAGTTGTGTGTGAGCGATTTGCTATTAGAATGGTAAATTACCGTAATTTCCCGAATATAACGCGCACTTTTTCAACTTGTAAAATCATGGTGCGCATTATAAACGGGTACATGGATGGAGACAGAAATATATATACAAACCGATTTTTTTTTTATTGACACGGCCACGTTGTGTTGAAGAAATGTATGCGGCGACCCGTTGCCGACCATTACAGTACGTGACGTCACCATTTTGTTTCGGTAATACTTCACTCTAATCGGCCGAATGATTTCGACTGTGTTGAATTCTGCTTTTTTTACTCTTCATAAAGCACAGAATTTAGTTCCTTGAACTCATTTGAGTCAACGTTTATTGCAGCTCCGCAACTCGGACCATACCAAACGTAAGCACACAGACTCCCTGTGTCTGTCAACTATATCTGTCCCTCGGGAAACTCAAACCTAAATAACAATAGTTCCTATTGTTACTGTCGTGTTGACAGCGATGAGCTCTCACGGATTTCCGACTTCCGTTCTCACTTTCATTTTACCGTATTAATCCATGGAAGAAACATTTATTCATCATGATGAAACGAGCAAGTTATACAGCAGCCTTTAAAAGAAAAGTCACATCTGTTTTGTTTTCTCCTAGATTCTGGTAAATTGGAGAAGTTGTCAAATTATATTATTACCGTAAATTTTGTCAGTTTATGGTAATGTTTTGAACTACCAATTTGCTATGCTTGTGCTGTGTTTCACCAGTCAGTAAAATGACATTTCTGTATCTGTACACGAGCTCTGTTTTTTTGCATTCTTCTATTTATTGGTGCTAAAATTAGGATGCGCGTTATAAACGGGTACAATAATTTTCCCTAGATTTTACAAGTAAATTTGGGGTGCCCATTATACACGGGTGTGCCTTATATTCGGGAAATTACGGTAAGTTAGCATTCGTAACAATTAAGATGGCAAACTTTTGTTCGGAAAATTAGGCTAATTTAATCTACTAAAGTTAACAAATTGATCAGACTAGATGGATGTTTAAACACACTGTTTTGTGCTAAGTGTTTTATTTAAACGTGTCGTTTTGAAGAAGTAAAAAAATCATACTGTGAGGTATAATAAAGTACTGTTTACGAGACTTTAAAAAAAGACTGCACACAAAATGGTGGGTGAGACCCCGGCGTCATAACGTCGAAATCACGTAAATTGAGTACGTCGTAACCCAGGGACTACCTGCATAGAATTTTTAAACTAATTGGCAAAAGCATGTCGCTGACAGGAGTTATAAAAGTGACTACTGCTGGTAGTAGTACAAAAGGACAATTTAAGGCTAACCATGGGTGGTGAGTGGGGATGTCCCAAACGCATATTTTTGCACATGAGTCCCCTGATTTTGAGAATCCCCATCCGACAGATTTTTTTGGGAACAAAAGTTTCAAAATTGTTACAGTACTTTAATTTTTACAGTAGTCCCCCTTCTATATTTTTTGTTTCTTTTGACCATTATTTCTGGATTACGTTGTTAGTTTTTAGCCTTTAAAAATATAAACTTTTTTCTTTTTTTTTTTTTTAATTAAAAACCTGATCCTTTTCACCTGATTCTGATGCTCTGAAAAATGGCGCGATTGGCCTTTTTTTTTTTTTAGTAGTAGTATAGCTACAGTTTGCAACAAAAAGCTACTATGTTACTTGTACTATGTTAGCGCATTCACACGGCTAGCCATTTTCATCAAGCACTCCAAAAGATGAGTGGTTTCAGCCTGGCTCTAAACACATCCGTGGCACTATTTGGCTGCCCTTAAGACGGCTGCATATGAAATTTGGGTGGCACAGCTTTCGTCAGGTGTGCTCTACAGTGCAAAATTTATGGTTATAATACCATTGGAATAATTACCGTAAATGTTAACTCATTAATTTGAACATATAAGTATTTGTCAAATTGTCAATCGTAAACTACAGGTCCCAATGTGGACAAAGTGGAAAACCGTATTAAATCACTAAAAATGAGCAACTATTTATCAATATTACAACACCAAATAACATACCTTGAACAGCACGTTGAGGCGGTGCTGGGCGTATAGGTGCTCCCGAGAGGGTCAGTTTGTTACCCTGCAGCTGGAAGGTGACTGGTTTACTCCCCTGACATGATGAAATCGGCCGCCCCGCCAATGAGGCGAGCTGAGCTATGCTCACCACCTCACCAGCTTGGACAGAAGTAAGAAAATTATCTCATAAAATAGCGGTGTAAAATGAGAGTTGAATATGTTTTGTTCATAGGACACACTGTAGCTAAATGCTTAAAAGTTTAAGATTTTAAAGTACAAATTCAAAGACTTACAGGGGAGTCTCGCTTGCATGTCTGGACTCAGCAGAACCCTTTGGGGCATGATGCTTCCGGGGTTGGGGGGTGGATGAGCGGGAATGCCAGTGGTGCACGGAGCAGGGGGAGGGCGCACAGTCAGTACTTGCTTTGGTACGCTGGATCTCACGGCTGTTTGAGCACCAGGGGGTAAAGCGGTGCGAGGAGGGGGTGTGGTTGTCACTGAACACACAACTATAACAGGAAAATAAAATTCAATCAACTGAAAGCAATTTCTACGTAACTTGCAGGCATAAAAATACATCTATTATCAGCCTTTAAAAAAAAAGGTTCTCCCAAAGGTTGTGACCAAGTGAGTTGCTCCCATCATGAGCTAGGAAAACAAAATGGCAAGTCATTCCATGTATAAAAATACCTTGTTGAACAGCAGGCGAGGGTGCAGGTGAAGGTGTGGGTGCATGTGCAGGCACGGGCGTAGGCACAGACGTCGTTGTGGCCTCTGGGCTCGGAGGTTTGGACGTCTGAGTGGCAGGTGGCACTGAGCAAGTGGGTTTGTTAACCACTGAGCGGTTGTCACCTTTAGGAGGCGGGTGCATCATCCTGAAACATTAAATACAAAGATTTCATCTTTATTTTTGATCAAACAGATTTGCCGATTCACAGAAGTAACAAAATAACATTCAATGTCCGATACACTATAAGACAATCTGTTAGGAGAATGTGGGGAAAACTTTTTGAAATCTTGGATTGTTTTTAGAGTAAGTTCCAACTGTTTTCGATACAGTGCAACCTCGAAAACCACAATTGCAGTGAAAAATAACAATTAGTGCAACACTGGCCAGAAAACGATTTTTCATGACGCCAGTAAGAATCAAGAGTGACCTAAAATTAGGCAGACGCTGCTGCCTCCAAAATTATACAACGCAGGAAAAACCCTGCTTTTCTTCGTAACATGAATATGTACCTGTTGACCTTCATGCGGATCGCTCGAGGTCTTGGCAGCGGTTCAGGAGACTCAACAATCTCCTGAATGAGCTGCCGGCTGATCTTGCGGTTTGGTATGAAGACGTCCGCCTGGTAGCGTGTGACGCGCCCTTCCAAACCAACAAGGTCGAACATTGAAAGGTCACAGCGCTGTGGAGAAAAAGGGTGAAAAAAATGATTCCAGCACAGCTGTAAATGTCGAGTATCTATCATTTTTTTTAATGTGAAGGATGCCAACCTTCATAGGAGACACCTCCAGGGCGTCCAGCACCAGGGAGGCAGTATGAAAAACAATTGGCTTTGTGATGAATGGTGACTGGATGGGTCGAGGGTCAAACAGGTTAGGGTGGTTGCACACTTTCCGAAGCTGCATCAGGATGTTGATGACTGACATGAAGTGCCCACTGGCCAGTGTCTCTTTGGTCCTGAGAGCAAAGAGATGGTATGGACGTGAGAGGACGTAGAAATGGAAAAAGTTGTCAAAGTGTACTTCACTCACGAGGCCTGCGCCATGAAGTCATCGTAGAGGTAGCGCTGCCTCTTGGAGAGGCGACAGCGCACCACATGCTCGTATTTTTTGGGCATCTGCTTCTCCACATCGGCCTTGATCCTCCTGAGTAGGAAGGGCCTGAGAACCTTGTGGAGCCTTTTGACCAGGCCTTCGTTATACTCCTGGCTGCCCTCAATCATGCCCGTCAGTGGATTGGAGAACCATTCTTTGAACTCTCGATGTGACTGGAAGACGTGCGGCATCAAAAAGTGCATCAGTGACCACAGCTCCATAAGGCTGTTCTGCAGAGGGGTTCCGGTTAACAGCAGACGCCGGTGGCTGCAATCCAGACGAAAAGACAATCATCAGGTACACACATTCAATTCTTAATATCCAAATTAAGGTTCACAAAATAGGCATAGTTAAAATGAACTAAAGAAATACTGTATACAACTTACAAGTGTTTTCTAAACAGTATGTAAAAGAACGTGATGTAAAGGCTTTTAAAAAAAGTAAAATTAGTAGGGCTGTCAAAATTATCGCGTTAACGGGCGTTAAACCTTGAGAGTCGAAGGACGCGCCGGCGCGTCCTCAGCGCACGTCGTCTTTGAAGCGCCCTCACGTTTTAATTGCGTCACCCACATGCCGTTGGTTGGTCTCGTTTTAAAGTGCGGAAGTTGCGGTTTACTCTCGTTATTATTTGAAGTCAATCGACCAACTAGAACGTGAGATATTGTCATTTAAGTTTTATAGTTTTATTTTCCTCTCAAAAAAACATTAAAACGCTGCATGGATCATTTGTTTATGTTTATATTTCCATAATTTCTTGTCATTTTTCAAAACGGAACCTCCATGAAAAAAACCACAAATCAAACGAACCCTTTCGAAGTCACAGTGGAAGCACAAAATGCGCCTTTTTTTATAAATATAACTGCCGTGCGAGGTTCTACCGAACGAGGAGGAGTGTTCTGAAGCAGCGAGGTGGCGAGCGACGGCCGTTTGGATCGAGCAGCGACTGTGTGACTTTGACAATGAACGGAAAACTAAATTTAGCGCAAGCAATTGTGCTTTTTGATCAACTTGTGGAAGAGGATGATCCAAATTCGTCATCATCGTCTTCTTCGGAAGAGTCCTCGAGTGAAGATAGTGACGGATTTGAACACGTGGGTGACGCCATCGACGAGCAGAGGTAAGCCAACTCACTCTTTTTTTTTTATGCTGAAAAAGTTTTTGATATTGCAAGACAAAGTTAATTTTAATGCAATATAAGTGTGTTTGTGTATATAATAATAAAATGTGCATATCAGATCAAAGTCGTACGTGCACTGCGGGTATCCCAGGCAGGAATTTATAATTTGTGGTGTTCTTCTTTCTATATGAAGATTAGGGATGTAGCACATATTCAGCTATGGTATTCTTTCTATTGTCATACATATAGATTTCCATTATTATTTATTGCTGTATATATTTTTATTTTATACTTTATTATTTTCATAAATACTGACTTTTTTTCATGTACATTTATAGTGACAATGAAAGTGTGTACATAGTTTTCATCAGGTGATGGGCCGCAATATCTAAACTCATAAAGAGATGGCCTCTAAACACTTTTTGTGTTAGATGGTATATATTTTTTCACTGTTCTTCACTGTTTGGTCTGCTGTATATAACCTCTTTTGACTAGAGCATGTATAAAGGCAAAAAACGCCTATGGCTATACCTGTTGTTTATGTTGAATTGTCAAATATAAGACTATTTATTCTCTTTTTTTTTGGTTGAATGTTCATCCTAACATGTTGAATAAATATTACAAAGTTTCAAAACGGTTCGTTACGCATGTTTGGTTGTCAATTGGACATTAGTATTAAAAATTTTGACAAAACGATTTTGGAATTTTTGGTCTTTTTGGGCCCAAAATGATGATTTATAATTGGTCAGTGAAGGAAACAATAGTTTGGACGAAGTTCAAGGTGTCACAAAAAAAGGGACCAAACCAGGCCATCGTAAACAATTCTTTCTTTGAAATATAAAGGCAACTTCAAAGGCATGCAAAATCAGACAAAATAGGCCCAGACCTTATAGGGTTAATTAATGTTTTAAATTAATCACGTTAAAATATTTGACCCAATTAACGCAGATGCCCCACTCAGAGATTTAAATGACAGGTTGTGTTTTATGGAGTTTTGCCGCCCTCTGCTGGCGCTTGGGTGCGACTGATTTTATAGGCTTCAGCATCCATGAGCATTGTGTAAGTAATTATTGACATCAACAATGGCGGGCTACTAGTTTATTTTTTGATTGAAAATTTTACAAATTTTATTAAAACGAAAACATTAAGAGGGGTTTTGAAATAAAATTTCTCTAACTTGTACTAACATTTTTCTTTTAAGAACTACAAGTCTTTCTATCCATGGATCGCTTTAACAGAATGTTAATAATGTTAATGCCATCTTTTTGATTTATTGTTATAATAAACAAATAGTTCTTATGTACCGTATGTTGAATGTATATATCCATCTTGTGTCTTATCTTTCCATTCCAACAATAATTTACAGAAAAATTTGGCATATTTTATAGATGGTTTGATTTGCGATTAATTACGATTCATTAATTTTTAAGCTGTAATTAACTCGATTAAAAAAATTTAATCGTTTGACAGCCCTAAAAATTAGGTGACAATACAATTATGCTATTCTTTCTGATATGTTAAGTTGCCCAAAAAAAATCTTAAATTGCAACCTTCAAAGAATCAGAGCAGTGTCTAAAATTGAATTTCTGCTACTAATAAAAAGTACACATAAGTCTCAGCATCTAGATCATCTGATCAGTCATTCAACGACAACTTTGCAGAATCATAAAATTAAAATGATATGTTCAATGTTGGCATTACTAATATACATACAGTACTTTTTCATGAATATAAAAATCATGGCTATATCTAACATGTTTGACAAAGACCTCTAGACATTTGCATGACGGGGGACAGAACATCGAAATTCTAAGCATTCAGATAAGAAGTTGCTAACTTGGGTTCAAGTTTATACTAGATTTTAAAAGACGATCTCAATTGGTCAACATGGAAATTCAACAACAGCAGGGAAAATAGGCCTCCTTGTCATAAGACACCATGAACAGGGAGGAAACTATTGAACACCCCATGACTAATGCGCTTTCTCTAGTAAACGCGCACACTTAGACAGCTTTAGAGACCTGTTGAAGTTCAGCAGACTCTGCCAACGTTGCGACTTGAAGTTCTTAATGTTCTGAGCCTCGTCCAGGATCAGGTAACGCCAAGACTTGCGCCGGAAGGCTTGGTGATCCTGCAGCACCAGCTTGTAGGAAGTAATGCAAACGTGGAAAGCGTTGGGCTTGGTCCAACCCTGACAAATAAGAAAAGTGGTTTGAACAGGGGTTGTCAAACTGGGCTTCCCGCCTCTTTGTTTGGGGTTATAAGTGGTTCTACGCTATACAGGTAATCCCAGGGTCACGAACGAGTTCAGTACCTACGCTGGCGACGTAACCCTAAATCTCAGAGTAACTATCCAAAAAGTCCAAAAGTATTGTATTTTGTTTAATTATGGATGATAAACTGCCCTCTGGTAGCAGCATTGGGTCTGGCTGGACTGTCGCCTTGTACGACAGAAGAGCAGACTCAGACGTCTGACATCCATAAAGGATATCAGCGCTCTGGTTTGGCCCACATCAAGCTGTAAGTTGTTTCAGCTCATATATGCTTGTGTATGCATTTGCAGTTAAGTTTAGAGCCACAGTTTGTGCCGTTATCTGTGAGCAACTTTGCAATGAGAATTGTAAATACGTTAGCATTTGTATTTATTAAAAAAATAAAAATAAAACACCAACAGAGACAAAATGGCGGACGAAACTCCAGCGTCGTAAAGTCGAAATCGCGTAAGACGTGTACGTTGTAATCCGGGGACTACCTGTATATATTACCAAAATGAGAGTAAATTATGTATCATCATAAAATACTTTTATCGTAATTATTGTCAATGCTATTAATACCGTATTGGCCCGAATATAAGATGGTGTTTTTTTGCATTGAAATAAGACTGAAAAAGAGGGGGTAGTCTTATAATCGCGGTCTAGACGTTATACCCATTCACGACGCTAGATGGCACCAGATATCATTGAAGCGATGTTCTGCAATGACAGATCTCAGCTACTCTCCCTATTCACGACGTTAGATGGCGCCAGATATCATTGAAGTCATGTTCTGTCATGACAGATCTCAGCAACTGTCAAGTTTAACCAGTTTGCATTATTTTATTGCAATGTTTTTTCTTATTCAAATTTGTTTCAAGTTAGTTAGACTTCACTTTGATGGTTAATGCAGTTATTACAATTTTGTTGTTTTATCACAATAGATTGGTTTATTTACATTTCAAAAACCAGAAGCCATTCATTTACGAATGTGATTGCATTATAGTTTACATATTTAAATGTTCAGATATTAAGATTTGAATGAGGCAAATATATTGTTATAATCATTTGTTTCAGATGTACTTAGGCATGTGCCGATATGAGATATTGACGGTACGATAACTGTGAGCAAAAATACCGCGGTTTCACGGTATCACGGTATTGCAATTATAGCTCCAAAATGTGTTATTTTGAGATGTATGAGTTAAAAAAAACAAACTTTTTTCCTTTGAACAGGATTTTTTTTCAGAACATAGTTGCAAATTGGAATATGAATGTATTGTTCAAATAAATAAATTATCAATAAAAAACAAAATATATTTTAAATAAAATTAAAATATAACGTAGACTATACTCACAGCCACAGCTCAAGTTGCTCAAGTTTAGAGCAAGAACAAAATAATTTCTATAAAAAAAGTAAAAACTTCTGATTAAAATTTTTTAAAATTTATACTGCATAATTTTTTTTGAGGATTGAAAAGCTCAAGTGAAGTTTTGCCATTTTCAGCCACTGTGTCAACTCTAGTCTACATGTAATGCCTTTGTGTTAGAAAGAACAAAGAATTCAAAAGTTAATAAGTTAGTTAAAAATGTATAAATTAGTTAGAATGTAAATATTGTTGTGGAAAGGTTTCATCTAAAAAAAAAAAAATCATTGGGAGTGAGACCTCTGCTTGATCCAGCGAACGTGGATTTGTGCTTAGGGCAAGATCATCTTTCCTCAATTAACGATCTTTGATGCTATGCCCCCCCCTTCATTCAAGTGAATCAAGCTTGTTTTCTCACTCTGCGGCTGTCACACTCGACGAAGTTCCTCTCCCAGCTAAGCCTAGGCTAACATTCGTCTTTTATAAGCTTTTAGTTAGTTTGTATATCGAATTTCAAAGGAAAATATGTGTTTTGTTTTTGGCGAACTTTTTCATAGTGCTAATGTGTTTAGCTACTCACACATGGAAAAATACAATTGTACGTTTTAAATGTATTCATTTTGTATATTCCACTTAACACGATTTGAGAGCTCAATAAATTGAAGAAAAGAATGCCTTATGTTTGGAGTATTTGTTTAGGGTTTGCTGGCTGTTTAGCCGATAGTCACTTTCACACACAGCAACAAACGGGAGGGGGTGAGCGCTTCCGCGCCACGCCACTTCTGGCTGCATTTTTGACACATGAAAAATGGCGAATACCGTACGACGGTCTGACGGAAAATTTTAGTGGTTTTGAAACTGCGACGTTTTCACACCACAGTAAACCGTGAAACCGGTAACCGGCACATGTCTAGATGTACTGTAATTATTTTCTGTATAAAAATTAATTTGGTGTTCAAAAAGTCTTTTCAAACTTGAGTTTTGATGAAAAAGAGTTGTCTTATAATCAGGGCCGTTTTATATTCGGGCCAATACGGTACATTATAAAAATCCACTAAACTCTAAATCACTGGTACTTCTTGTTGACACTTCAGTGATGTGAAGGGGCCACATCTAATCACCATGAAACACAATCATATGCTAAGTATATATATATATATATACAAAAAACAGTTTACTAATTGGCTACCATTGATTGTGAAATACGTTTAATCCATTTGAACTGGGTGAGCTGGTAGTGAATGATAATGTTTCATTGCTATTGACATAGATGTCCAGTCCATTTGAACTGAGAGGACTGTTCACTTAAGGGTGCATAACCACATATGGGAAAATCAATTACTACTATGTACCTAATACCAATATTTTTCCCTTGCCAACTGTGAAAGACGTTACCTGTCTCTTCAGCTTCCTCTCCTTTTGGCTGCCAAAGTAGGTAAGGATTTTAAAGCCAGGACACCAGCGCTTCAGCTCCATCTCCCAGTTTAACATCACACTGGTAGGGACGATGATCAGATGAGGACCCCAGTTATCTGCATTCCACATGTCAACCATCAGAACATCATCAAGAAGGATTAAAGAATAAATATTAAGCATGTGTGAGACTAGGTCAACATTACTTTTTTCGCAAGCAAGGTGAGCTAGCAGCGCAATTGTTTGGATGGTCTTGCCCAAACCCATTTCGTCAGCCAGGATTCCGTTGAGCTTTTTCTCAAACATGGTGACCAACCAGTCCAGCCCGATGTGCTGGTACTCTCGGAGGGTGCCGTGAAGCAGAAACGGGATGGGTGTTTTGACCTTGATGACAGACAAGAGGTCTTCAAATAATTATCTGCACTTTCACTGATAAAGTACAGCAGTGTTTGATTTATCTATATATAAGAACTCCATGTCAGTGCTTTTTCAATAGCTTTCACAACATCCATAATTTTACACGGAGGTGAGTAAATTTTGTGAGTAAACTGGCACAAAAATCATTATTTGAGTTAATGTACTTTTTGTTATATGTATTGTCGGCAAGACATGATGCAAAATATGTGTCTTGTTTCAGTTAAAGATTGAGGAACAACTCACGGGGAAGTTTTAGCTTCACTTAAAGTGGTCTCTCATTCAAATTCATTTTCCATGTTTGTAAACTTGATTGTATGTACATAAACCTAGGTGACACTTTGCATTAAAATAGGTAATGCAATACTTTATCCCGTTCCCCTCACATCAGTTTACTGAACTGTAGGTGGCTTAAAAACCTTGTTCCCTTTTTTCCCCCTGATAAGAACCGCCTTGTTTCGTGATTGGCCAGCTCAATCGCAAGGCATGGGTGTGACCTAACTTGCATTTCCTGGGTTCCGTTCAGATGAGTAACAGAGGGAGTGGTGCAGCAAAGTTCAGGAAAGCAGGTTTCACCTTAGTGGTGGCCAATGTGTAGCCTTTGGGTTGCAGGCTCTCTGCAGTGGCTGCAATGTGGCTGATTTCTTTCTTTGGCCGCGAGCCGGACGAGGACGGACTGTGGTCTCCCTCTTTGAGCAACACCTCCATCCCTTCATCTGCGCCGTCATCCTCTTCACTCGCATCCTTCTCACTGTTCTCCTCTTCATCACTTTCCCTTGGAGAGGCTAACAAAATGCACTTGGTTAGCATCAGCGAGCCACAATGCTGTTAGCCGATTCACGCCAAGAACCTTGCCAATACCTGAGGAGGAAGTATTGCTTTCCAAATCACTGTCCTCTTCGTCACTGTCATCCTCTTCATCGCCGGACGCCTCCCATTCCGAGCTCACCTTGGAGCCGGGGGCAGAGGGCTCCTCGGCGTCAGAGGCGTACGCGCCTTTATACTTTTCCAGGAGCTCCTCCATGGTCATATCTCCTACAGAGGGAGTCAACATGTAAAGTCAGACACTAAATAGAGTGTTTTGATAGTCAACGAAGTAGTAATTAAATTAAAGTACATATTTATATAATAAAAAAAAAAACATTCTAAAAACGTGAAACAATTTTGTCTAAATTAAAGCTTTGATATGTTTGTGATGCATCATAAATCTGACATTCTTTTATAATATGGCTTTTGTTCCCCTTCTTTCTGTTAAGTGGCCATCAGTGTTGTCACAGATTACGTGAAAATTTTTATTACTGATTGCGCCTCAAAAAAGTAATCTAGATACTGATTAATTTATTATCAAAGTAACAGTTACTTTAAAAGTAATCAGTTACTTTTTATCAGTTCTTCTCCGTTTGCCGCCTCAACATAAGAATGACAACGGAATAATATCATTGCATGTAACTTTCCGATAATTTAAAGGGGAAGATCATATTTTTTTACGTAAGGCAAGGCAAGGCAAATTTATTTATATAGCACAATTCAACACAAGGCAATTCAAAGTGCTTTACATCACATGAAGATCATAAAAATCACATTAAAATCAATAGGACGTAAAAACAAATACAATCGAAATAGGAAATAAAATTATACATAAAAATCGCATTTAATCATGAATAGAATAAAAAAAATTACGTAAATTAAAAAATTAAAAATAATAATAATAATGCACAAGAGGAATGGAAAGCAAATGGATTGAAATATATAGACAGTTATGGATATGCAGTGCTAAACAAGGCTTAATCTTCGAGTTAGCGGAGGTTTAATTAGTCGATGGATTTGATTTCAACCACCATTGACCCGTGCTAGCTCAGCCACTCCAGAGCCCTGAAACTACCAAATAACTGACAAACTGCATGGAATTTGTTGAAATCAACTCCATCGACTAATTAAACCCGCTAACTCGAAGATTTAGCCTAAAGTCAAAAATTCTGAATTTCGGGTTAGGATTAACAGCATATCAGTGCCAATGTAAAACAATGCAAATTGACTGCATAATAATCAACAACACACAAATGAATTGCAGTGCAATAAACACAAAGGTGGGGGCGGGTGTGGATGCGTGCACACAACCCGTACGCACAACCCGTACGCACATGTGGTCAATTTGGCCACAAAACGTGGCTGCAACTTAGCACTTTACACTCAATCGGACTTGCAACACATCCCAAAGATGCTAAACGAACACATCACCTCAAGGCATAAATCTAAATGTAAATAAACACGAATCTGATGTAAACAATGCTGACCAACTGATGTTGCGATGACTGCCCGTCGTTGTAACGGCAAAGCTACGAAACGGCCGCGCATATAGAGGGTCCAACCTATCGCTGATACCGTCCAGAATGACAGAAAAAAAATGTTCATTCATGGATGTAGACAGATCAACATTCCCTCGCACATCTCAATACTTGGCTCAAGCATGCCCCCGCGCTGGCAGCCTGGCCCACGCATTTCTCAGTCCCAACACACTTAGCGCGTGTGACTCAACACCAAAACAGGAAGTAGCTGTGAGCAGTTGCCATGGAAACAAACTACCGGGAACATTTCTAGCATTTTGTATTAAAAATGCGCTTCGAACAGGACTACAAAATTCTTAATTTTACATACATTATGAGGCAATAACAAAATAGTAACGCAGACACTAAGGAAACTAATCAGATTACTGGTTCTGAAAAACGCGTTAGATTCCTCATTAGTGAAAGAAAGTATTAGATTACAGTAATGCGTTACTAGTAGGGCTGCAGCTATCGAATATTTTAGTAATCGAGTAATCGACTGAAAATTCTATCGATTGATCGAGTAATCGGATAAAACTTTTTTTTTTAGGTAAAGAGCAATTATAAATATACATGAGGAAAAAACGATATTTAATCCAATATTGAACCATTTTCAGTCAATCAATGTCTTTATTTTCGATGTACATTGTTGAAAAGAGCCAACAATTGCATCTCAGATGTGACTAGAAAAAAAAAAATCACTGCTTTCACTCAAAAAACTTCTAGATCTTATTTAAAAAAAAAAAAAAAAAAAAAAAAAAAAAAAAAAAAAAACATATTTCTTACCTAAAAATGTAATTACGCTTGATATAACACACATCACTTGAAAGCTACGTGTTCTACTTCTAGTTAAGTTTTAAGTTAGTCTAAACTGTAAGTACTGATAGGATTTTGAGTTTTAGCAGTGTTCAAAATAAATGTATGATACCTGCTGTATTGGAGCACATTAGGGACCAGTGCTACTTGGTGTTTTATTCAGCAATGACTACTGAGCTAAAACTGACAGTTAGCTTTATTATGTTTTAATCTTACACCCTCATCACTCTACAGCGCTGTGTTTTTACAGTTTAAATAAAGCCTGTATTTAAGACACGTTAGCCACGCATCGACAGTGGTCATAATCAATAGAAACCTAGCCCTCCGAAGGGCTAACGTTACGTCTACGTGAGCGAGTGACAGTAACGTTATATTTATTAGCGATGAGAAGTCTACTGCTTAAAGATGGCGGCTGTTTACTAACGCTGCCCAGACGCAGCCGAGTCTGCCATTTCGCATCTAGTCCTAAATGCATGCGATATCTATGAGACGCATCAGACACTACCTGCTACCACACTAGCATCATGCGGGCGTAGTTTTTAGCAACGTCGGCGTAGTTTGTAGCAGCTGTTGGCTGCAGTAAGGTTTTTTTTTTTTTTAATTTGTGCTTCTTCCTCTACGGACGTGATGTCAGCGCATTGTCCCGCATTAAAAGTACTCCGGGCAAAACGTGATGCTTGGAGCTGGCAAAATTAAACGATTCCTCGAAGTGAATAAAATTACTCGGATCAGTTTTTAAACTCGAGTTACTCGAGTTGCTCAAGTATTCGTTTCAGCTCTAGTTACTAGTAGCGCAATACTGACAACACTGGTAGCCATTTGAATCAAATCACCCAAACCAAATCCCTAGTGTAATTTGATGCAATCAGAATAGGCGCATAAGTAAATAGAAAAGTGAACACACCCTCTTTGGCTAAATCATCCAATTCTTCTGCATGATCCACATCTCCTTCCACCTTCTCCTGGGCTGCGATGGTGTCCTCTTCATCTTCAGCTGAAACCCAAAACAAGAAAATTTTATACTGCTGATTATGATGTTCTCATGTGCAAGCAGTGCGTATATGGCATATATAAAACCTTCAATCACAAAAATTTTAACTATACGATTAAAAGGTGCAATTTAAAAAATCTGATCAAGGACATGGTAAATGGTGAATGTGGTTATTTCCCTGGGTGCAAATGACTACCAATCCTGGCACTGTGGTTGAAGCTATTGGACTGGATTGAAAGTTATGCTCTTTTTACTTGACACATTTTCCACAATGTGACACAATTAATATTGCACGTAATCTCACCATCTTCTTCATTGGCAGCAAACTCTCCATCTTCCTCTTCTTGCTCCTCTGATGATGACGATTCATGGGCACATTCATCATCTGGGACTGACTCCTGTGCAACCCCATCATTCAGTCATTAAGGATACACTAAAGCACTCAGACAATAAGTGATTCATTTTAAAGCAGGAGCGGTCAATGGATAACCCCAGGCCACATTAAACCATATTGTGTTCTTTAATTCTGCCCAACTTTAAATAATCAAGGGTATCTCCTTATAACAGACTGCCACAGAGTTTTAGAACAACATTTGAATAAATCAATACTTTACAGAGACGGGGGGCTCAAACATGTGAAAAATGGTGGTCACTGATGGGCATTGTACCTGCGTCTGTTGTAGCGTGCTGAGCAGCTGGTCCAGGGGAAGCATGCTCTCTTCCTTCAGCAGTTCAATCTCCCTTCGGTGGCTCTCAGCATCATTGCCGTCCTGCTGCTCTTCCACCTCGATGGTCTCTTCATCATCCTCCTCCTCACATGGAGGCTCAAAGTCTCTATCTGCATGAAGACACCTAATATCTATCATGTCCTCCAGGCAAAAAAACACACAATTTCCCTTTTATAGTATATTGGATCAGCAGCACAGTAGTGTTTGACTGGTTTAAAACAGGTATGGTATGGATATACAGGTAGTCCCCAGGTTACGACGTAGACGACTTACGCGATTTCAACTTTACGACGCCGGAGTCTTATCTGCTATTTCGACTCCAGTATTTTTTATTTTTTTTTAAGTCGCGCAAACAGTACCTTATTGTACCTCACAGTATCTTATTTTGTACTTTATTTTATTAATATGACTGTCCTGCCCTTTGGCGGAATGTGTATTTGATTATAATGTTGCCTTTTATTTTGTGATACATGCTTTTATTTTGGTGCAGGAAGCGTAAACCAGGTGGTACTTCTGCACGCGAGTAAGAGCGCATGTACACACAAAGAAGAACGTATTTGCGCACACAAAGAAGTTGCACAGCCGAGAGAGAGATCGAGAGAGGGGAAAGATTACAGCTTAGCTCACTGTCTAACTAGGATTTAACTCAAATGTCTTGGGGATGACAGTACGATGACGTATAATGTAGTGCTGCAACGATTGATCGATTAACTCCAGTAATTCAATCAGAAAAAAGATTCAAATTAAATTTTGCTGCTTTGAGTATTTTTTTAATTAAAGTGGCGTTGTAATGGTTTGTTTTGAAAGTGTTTGCATTTAGTTTTATTGATTTGGGTGTATAAATTACCCTCTAGTGGCGACAGTGAATATGATCCAACCCATTTCACACGGCTGAATCCAGCTGCTCTTTGTTAAGACCAACATAAGCTAAGTTTTTGTTTGAGCTCATGTTTTTTTAATGCATTCGTACTTTAGCTTATAGTTATATTTACCAGTGTTTTGTGGGAATATGTGTTTGAACCATTGGTTAAGAGCATTGTAAAAAAAAAAAAAAAAAAAAAAAAAAAAAAACGGCTAGCATTTTATAGCATTTAAGCTAGCGGACTTTTGCTGTATAAGTTAGCCAATTATTGTTTTGTTGTACTTAAATCCTCATTTATTTATACTGTTTGAGGCTCAGTTCAGGTATTTTAATTTTTTATGTTCTTTATCCGATTACTTGATTATTCAAACTAACTAGTTCATCGATTAATCGACGACTAAAATATAATCAATAGTTGCAGCCTTAATATAATGCATATTTTTATTAGCTATTTTGAGATTCAGGGTGTGTTTAGGGGTAATAAAAGGGCTCGTTCCGATTTATGTCGAAATTCGGGTTACGTCGTAAGCATAGGAACGGAACTCGTTCATAACCCGGGGACTACCTGTACTGTATATAGACCTATGTTAGTAGCTTTTTGGTGAATTGGTTGCCAAAAATTGTTTTTAAAAAAAAGTTGTATGAGCTTCAAATCTGTGAGAGTGCAAGCAATTTTTGGTCTTCCTAGTTTAACTCGCAGCAACATCTCTGCCAGTGAGACAGGCCCATAAGACAACTATTTGGCAGCGTGCGCTTTCCTTTACAAAAAAAAAAAAAAAAAGGGGGGGGGGGTAATTATTTGATGTAGGCCTAGTTAGGGCAACCAGTAGAAAAGTTAATGTAGAGCCTTGTGACGTGTGAGTAACAGTGTAGTGGCAGAGGCACAGTCAAACAGGTTTGATGGGTTTTGAGTCTATGCCAAGATGTGCCGGGAACTGGTGCTGGGCCTGTTGTGCCACTTTTGTCTGTCAGCTCAATATACTTTACTAGAGTTCAGACAATGAACTAAAAAGTACATTACAATAAATGGCTATAACATCTATTTTCAAGTATCAGTGATGTTTAACTATGACAATATCCATGTGGGAGACCAGCTCACAATGTCAACAGACACTGGGAGTTTTTATCTCTGGCTAAGCGATGGATGTGTTTGTTTGTTTGTTTTTTTAACATAAAGCACAAAAAAGGAACTAAAATGTAATAATCGTTCAGCCCTTGTTTTACAAGAAAAACATTTCTCACCTTCTTCATCCGCTGTGGAGGGTCCAGATGTCTTGGAGGGAGATGGGACTAATTCAGGCCGGCTAGCGGGCGCCAAAGATTTGCTTAGAAGGTCCGAGTATTTCTCCGTCTGACCGACAATAAAATCCAGCTGGAGGTCCAAAGCCTTTTTCCTCTTTTCTTCCAGCCGAGACTGCTGTTTGTACTGCACCACCTTCAGGAGACAATCAAGACGCAAGCCTTTTTAACCCTTTTCAGATTATTGTACATTTTTTATTATTTCCTATGTCTGTGTATCCCATTTTCCTGTGTTCAAGTTCGTGACATTAAATTTTGCAGAACCTGTTAGTTTAAAAAAAATACTAATAAAAACAGTCTCACTGATTCAAAACAAACTGTGCAGCTTGTTTCTAAATAAATAAATGTTTGACCATCTCGTACCTT
Source organism: Corythoichthys intestinalis (assembly GCF_030265065.1). Taxonomy (NCBI): domain Eukaryota; kingdom Metazoa; phylum Chordata; class Actinopteri; order Syngnathiformes; family Syngnathidae; genus Corythoichthys; species Corythoichthys intestinalis. The sequence continues at coordinate 16,954,389 of NC_080415.1, read as the reverse complement.
CTCCACGCTGCTCCAAAAAGCTCGGACTTCCTTGGCAATAGATGACGCGACTCTCCTGATTTTTGCCTGTTCGTCTCTCTTGGCCTTTTCCTCTTTTTGTCTCACTTCCTCATGGTGACGCATCACCATCCGAACCACCTTCCTGGCTACTCCCCTCTTCCAACGCCTCTCCTGGGCAAAGTCGGCAGAAAGCCACTGCATCTCCTCGCACAGGTAGTCCCAGTGCACTTTGGGTCGCGGGGGCTCAGTCAGTCGGTTGAGGCGCTTGGTAGACCAAAATCCCTCTCGCTTCAGCGCTTGGCTTCGGTTCTCTATATCGGCTTCCTACGATACAACCGCAATCATTCAGCCAAAGAGCAGTGACATTAAGCACAACCTTGACTTACAAATTTAATTTGATCAGTAAACAAACTTACTTGAAAGCCTCGTTTTCATTTCACATGGCAGACAAAAAAGATTTCATATTCACACTTCTTATAATTAGGGCACTCACTTCACCCTGTCATACCCTAATCTTTCCCATCATCCCTCTATATGTCCTGTTGGTTATTTATTACTGTGTATATATATATATACACACACACACACTATCTACATATAATCATAATAAAGTGGCAAATGTGCGGTGCAGTATAATGGTCTAATCCACTCACGTGTTTGGCCAACTCAGCCATGTCGGAACGCCGCTCGCCACGCTGCCGCTGTGGCGTAGAGTGATCGGATGGCGACGACAAAGAAGTGGAGCCCCCGAACGAGGTTGGGGACACAAACTTGCCATGAGACCCCCGCAGAGGTGATGACTTGTCGAGGCGGGAGCCGGCCCAGTCACCACCGGGTGATGGTTCGAGGAAGGAGGAAGAGGTGGAGGGTGACACCCCATCTGTTAGCCACTGCCAGAGATCAAGAAGACGGGTGAAGCAGTTGGACGAGAGTTTTGGCAAACGTTCTTCTTGACATTCTTTTCCAAAATTTGTTCTTTTTTTAAATTTAAGTTGTGGATTTTTGTAACATACCGTATATTTCAAGGCCTGTTATGATTAATACTGAATATTGCAATACTGAATTTCATTTTTTCTGCGTGCCTCCACAGTGTGCAAGTAGGTTTGAGGTTCAAATCTTTCTATGTTAAGTTTGCATGTTGTACTTGTGTTTATCTAGGTTTTTCCACGTTTGTTTGAGGAAATCATTATATCAAATATTTAACTATTTTTTAAACACAAATCATGAATTTGTCTCGTACCAAAAATCAAGCACTCAAAAAGAGTCTAATCATTTTTTTGTACAACTTACAGTAGGAAAATTTACATTTTGTCAAGAAAGTTTACCTTGCGTGACGAGCTTGGAGTTGTCATTTTTCCTGGTGTTTCTGCATCGTCTTCACTGCCGTCTTCTTCACTGTTATCTTCTTCACTGGCCTGTCCTGAAGCGGGGTCCGCGTCCCCCATGGGTTCATCTTCTTCCTCCTCCTCTTCTTCTTCCTCCTCCGGTTCATCTTCTTCCCCCTCCTCTTCCTCCTCGTCTTCTTCCTCAAAGGGGGAGTCGTGCTGTGCTGCCAAGTCCACGGCGCTGGAGGAAGACCCCGTGACGGCGCTTTCTTCATCAAAGGTGCGAGGCGTCGAGTTTGAAGTCCTAACGACGTTTAAGGCCTCTGATTGGTTACAACGCGAAGCTGCCACAATCTGCCCAGCAGTAGGCGTAGTCCCATTTGAGCTACCACTCTTGGCTGTGAGTGAAGGATCGACAGCAAGGCACTCGCCCGACGTCGGAGCGCTCTGATTGACGACAGGTTTTGAGTCCGCGTTCTGCTTGAGCAATGAGGTTGCTTGCTTCAAGAGGGATGCTGTTCCTGGTTGGATGAGCAGCAACTTTGGATTATTACCTCCAACAGTGTGAGCGATAAAAGCCTCCTGATGGGCTCCTGTGGAAACAGAGGCACGCTGGGATGGACCTTCAGAAGGAGGTTCTTTGGTTCCTTCAGAAGGGGAAACACAGGCCTCCAGCGTGGTGTTGGAAACTTCCGCCTGCTGGCATTTAGCAGTATCTACCGGCGATACGAGCGAGGAAAGAGCAGCGTGTCCCTCCACTACAAGTCTGTCTTCGCTTACCTGCTGACAAGCGCTCAAGACTTGTGTCGAAGTCTGCTCCAGGGGGAACGAGTCTACCTCCAGCAAACAAACCTGATTGGAGCTGGTGTCAAGTAGCAGATGTTGTCCTACTGTAGCTACGGAGAGACTGTGGACATTGTTGTTGGAACAAACCTGTTCTTGAACTTCATCATGTTCCTGCTGGGAAATGATGACCGTGTCAGTGTCAGTAATAGTGTGGATAGTAGGTTCTAGGTGGGATTCAAGGTCCTCAGAGGAGTCCAACAAAGCATTGAACAGGTTGACCTCATATCCCGGAGAGTGAGGTATCTGTACGCTGGTACTGACGCACACAGTTTCCTCAGCCACCTCCTCTACCAGGCTGCAGAATTGGTACACTTCCACGTTTTGCGTGTCCAAATCCATATCGGCCTGCACGCTCTCCTCGTATAACTTGGCCTCGCCCTGCGTGTGCTCTGTTACGATGGCGGCCTCGCACACACTACCGTCGGCGCGCTGAAGGAGGTAACTCTGCTTAAGGTGCACATTTGACCAACCGCCCCCGAGATGCGCAGCCTCGCTGACCACTACGATTTCCTGTGAGTCAGCAGAATGCACCAGTTCAGAAATCACGGGAGTCTCCGTTAATGGTTGAGATGGTTCTGACTCTGCCTGCAAGGACACAAGTAGGCCCGAATCGAGCACAGAGAAAGGAGTGGAGGACTTGGGGGAAGCGTTACTAGAATCCTCAACTATGCAGCCGGTCTGTGCGTGCGCGGTGCTGTTCAACAACACCGGTGTATGTGAAGAACCGGATCCAGGCCCTCCTGCGTTTGAAATCTCAAGTGTTTCAGCCGAGAGAGGAATCGTTTCGTTTGAGGCGTCCTCAATCTCATTAACGTCCACAGCATCCTGTCGGACCTCTTTGAGGGCTCGCGGCAGGTTAATTTGTTCACTGCAGTTCCTTGTCGCGGATGCAGACAACGCTCGATCGGACTTTTGCGGAGCTCCGTGTTCTGTTGAGTTTGAGACGGATGATGCGGTGAAGTCAATCCCAGTTTGTGGTGCAACTGTATCACCGGTGAATTCCAAGTTTGTTTCAGTTCCAGAGTTGCACTCCAAACTCTGTTGCCGACCAACCACAAGTACAGCGCCTCCTTGCGGGGACTGAATATGACACTTTTCGCTATTGGAGAGGTTTGTCTCTTTAGAAACAATAAGAGAGCCACGTTGCAATCCTCGGAACTCGCTGGCGTTTTGTGGCTGTCTAAAGTCCTCAGTGTTGGACGAGTTGACGCCATCGATCCTAGGAATGCGCTCACCATGCGAGACACAGATGTTAGCATTGCTGCTAATTTGCAGGGAAGAAGCAGTCTCCATGACCGGGAATGCCGAGTGGACACTCTCTGGCAAGGGACGGAGCGGGCGGGGGGCAGCGGCGGCCGGCTGCGGGACATGCCGAGGTGACTCCCCAGACACATTGTGTGCGGCCTGGGGCTTGCCACCCAGCACATCCACAGCCGGAGAGGCTCGCTGCCGCAGCGCCGCCTCCCCACAGCCTCCTTCCTCGCTGTTTCCACACGTTGCACCTGGAGGCCCCAAGAACAAAGTGATGACTCAGTGAGGAAAACGCAGGACTTCCCATGTGAACCATTTTACGCAAGGGATAAATTCCAAACCCACCCGCAAAATCGGTTAAAATTAGTTAAACGACAGAGCTCACTCAATCACAATCAATAAGGACAAAAATAATCTACCTTTATACTTTAAGAGTGACTTTTTATCTAGATGACAATACATACTGCTATATTATAACATTACGAGCAAAACATTTTCTCCAGATCATTTCCAGCTTATCTGTTCCAGCAGAATATATAGGCACTGCTTGCAACAAAATACAGTGTAACCAGAACACTTGGCATCTCTGACGGCTGAAGCCTTAAATCGGCTAAACTACCAAATGACAGACGTGCTGTTTTTTGGGGGGTATTAAAACCACTAACTTCGCCTCTAGTTCTTCTAAAGCCGTTTCAAAACACGTTAACATTACGGAAGACTAGAAGCAGGCTGCTATTGATTGGTCAGCTTGGCACGACTTATCCAGAAGTAGCATGTAGCTTGTGATTGGTGAGCTTGGTAGAAGGGGGGCAGGTACTAAGTCAATCTTGAACTGACAAATAAAACAGCTGTACTGGACATTATATATGAATTCAATCACTGCATTGACAGCGATAGACAGCCAATCAATTTGATCTGGGAGTAACCACCAAATGATCAAAATAAAATCAGTACGCCAATGCTAACAGATACAGTATTGCTAAAAGTTGTAGCACATTTTCATTCCGAGCTGTTACAACTAGGTACAAGCATGGAATTTTCCAAAATGCTAATGTGTTCAGTATTATTTTCACTGGGACAATATTTTGGCCAATTCTATGTTTCCAACTTTGTGGGAAGAGTTTGAGGATACGGTCCGTGTACCTTTTGGTCCGTTTTCCTTCTAATTTTGGAAAACACAAAACGGCAAATGAGCCCAATTCTTTTTTTTGTTTTGTTTTAGCAAAAAAAGAGAAATGAATAGTCTCCCATTTCCTGATTAAAAACTTGTATTTCAATAACGGAAAACGAGCCTTAATCCGTTTTTCCAATGTTCGTTGAAGTCAAAAAACAAAATGCTTTAATAATATTTGTTTTCCACCAAGTATGCTTTTACAATTAGCCTTGACCCGGAAGACGCTGTTTTTTTGTCAACAAGACAAACAAGACCCTGCTGCGGTTGCATAATATTTAAAGAACAAAATCGTCTTCTGGGTCACGTCATGTAAAACACAAATATTGGATATACAGTGGTACCTCTACATACGAAGTTAATCCAATCCAGGACCTTGTTTGCGCGTCAAAATGGTCGTATTTCGAGCAGGATTTTTCTCATAAGAATACATTATCATTCCATTAATTCGTTCCACAGCCCTAAAACCTACACTAAATCCTTAATTTATACTGCTGGTACTATTGCAAATAGCAATTACACAGAGCAGAACAAATAAATTATGAATAAAAATAGGAATAATATAATAATAGCAATACCGTAATAATAGGGAAAATGATTCTAATGAGGCGAAAATGTTTTGCGTGGTGACTTTTGACTTTCACTTTTCATGTTCAGCTGCAGCGGACAGTAGGCGTGTTGCACTAGTTCTGAAATAAATGCTTAAAAACCTGATGAACCTGGCAATTTTTTGGCGATGTTTGAATCTTATTTATTGTCACCTTAATTTATAAAGACTGGCGAACAGTTTCATTCTACGGTCGTATTGTCCAGCCAGTTCACAGACGCGCACACCACGTTCATATTTTTCAACATTCTTGGAACTCATGTTGATTTCGCTCACAAGAAAATCCACCGTGCGCCCGTCTTAGGGGACAACAAAGAAACTGCAGCGCTGGCATTAATCGTATTTTGAGCATGTCGTTAGATGTAGAAACAAACGGCGAATCAAATTTTACGTCGGATGTTGAAAAGATTGTGTGTCGAAGTGATCGTATGTCGAGGTACCACTGTATTTTGTTTTCGACTTCAGTCCAATAAACTGACATTGGGAAAACGGATTAAGGCTTGTTTTCCGTTAGTGAATTAGCAGTTTTTAATTGGGAAACGGGAGACGATTCATTTCTCATTTTTTGTGTCAACATACATAAAAACAAAAAACAAAATTGGACTTTTTTTTCAGTTTTTGGTTTCCAAAATTAGAAGCAAGAACGAATGGTCAAAAAGGTACACGGACCGAAGAGCCAGTTTCTTGTTCCAACATGACTGGGATGAACTTCATGTGTCTGCATAGTCTCACTTAAAATCTGTAATATGTCAGGAACGCTTACAATGGCAGACTATAGTAGGAGTAGACTGTAGTTACATATGATCACATTTGTGCCACAATACTTAGCTTCTCACCTGTCTGTGGAGTGAGACACAGATCCTCTGTGCTTTCTACTTCCAGGATGCTGAAATTAGGGTCCCCTCCACATGTTCTTGTAAAGCAAATAAACAAGGAACTTTATTAATGCAAAGCAGAAGCTGTTGACTGGTGTTCGCTACATGGACACGATGTGAAAAGTTACTGAGTGAACAGATCGGTAAAGTCATCTCATGAATGTCACAAGGTGCGAGGTGATGAGCAGGCTAGCTAGCCGCTGCTGCTCCAGTATGCTGAGCTTGTGTATGGAGTGCATCCTGCAGCAGCAGTAAAAAAAATAAATAAAAAAGAAGGGAAAAAAAGAGTGAACTTGTGTTTGCTGCATTCGCCCACAGGAAGACGTCCGCAGCACGCGCTCTCTCACGCCACAAGCCGGCTAGCCAGTGTGTTGGCCTCCACTCATTCATATGAGTTCCTTTTAAATAAAAAAAGGACCATCGACCACTAGCCATATCTTAATTACAAAGACATCTCCTGTGGAATCTGCATTTAGCCAGTTCCATCTATGCTCGGTGGTTACGCGATCACTGCTAGCTTAAATGAAAAGAACAGACACGTCGCGACAGTATTTTCGTATCTGAAAGAAAACCCATTCAAAGAAAAGCCCATTTCGCCGTCATAAAAGAGAACATGAAATTTGTGTTTTCGCAAAGCCGGTTTTGCTAACGCGACTAGCTGGTTAGCTAGCAAGCGTCGTACGACAACAGTGCTAGGGTGGCACTAGGCAGCTAAACGAGCAAGCTACCAGGAGTTAGTCCGCTAAATTCGTGAGACGCGCAGGCGCCGCAATCCCACCCAGATTATGTAATGCTTTTCATTTATTGCTTTCAAACGTGACAAGTAGCTTTGAAGTGGGCCACGGTTGCTGAAAAAGTGCCATTAAAAGCCGCTTGTGCATGTACCACAGATGGGGAACAATCGTTCGTGACGTCAGTACGCGGGGAGTGAAATGGTTTTATCAAAAACAAAACTTAATTTTTTTCCCGTATGAATATACATGCCAAATATTTATATTAAGTTATTATGAAAAATAAAAATTGTGTTACAAATGTTCATACACATTTTATAATTTTGTACGGGGCGATTAGGGGGGATCGCGCAATTCCACTGTTAGTTCTTAAACAGCGACCGCAAAGACATGGCACTTCAAATGTTATTTAATTAAATAACTACCGTTCAATTGGAGATCCGATTCAAACCACGCCGTATCAAATTATGTCCGGTCGTAGTTGCATATAAATGCGGACTACCATTCACGAGAACGAAACCAAACAATGTGCAGTGTGCTAGTGTTGTGTCGTAAGTCAGAGCCCCCCTCATGTCTCCCATGACTTCCTCTTGGCCCCCACCCTTTCAAAAGCCGCCATCTTAAGTTCCCACCTACCTGAATTTTCCGACCAGTTTTCTTTTACTAAATTCTCGTTGAAGGAGTCGTCATCCGTGTAAAATCGCACTCAATCCGTGATGCTGGCGGTCCAAACTCCCTCCCGGTACCCAACGAGGTAGCGCTCGGCCTCGATGAAGAAGTTAAATTACGGACCGGGAGAGAGTGTCTTTCGTCGCAGAATGTAGCGGTCGCGGGGAGGAGACTTAGCGCAGCGAAATGGTGGAGCACAGCGGCTCCTCGCAAAGTACACAACACACGGCAACTCTCGCGATAACTCCACCGGCGCGACGTTTTAAATGTCGGCCAGTTTGCTACCGAATTACCGCCTATAAAAGACAAATATCAGATAGTATGTGCACTAATTTAACCAACGCGATTATTTAAATAAATATGGCTTGTTTTTAATTCTACTAAGGATGTGAAATAGCACCATACGACCGGCCATGTCATTGTCACCATGCGTTCTCATTACTTAAAAATAGGACTTACACTTTTTTGACCAAAAAAAAAAAAAAAAAAAAGACAGAAAAAAGAAAAACTGTCCCGGAATTGCTTAAAAATAGGACTTATACTTTCACTTTGACAAAAAAAAAAAAAAAAAAAAAAAATCCTGGAATTACCTTATTTCCCCATTCCAATATATTTTTTTAATCGCATCATATTCTAGCCACATATATATACCTATGTATTAAACCTTCCAAATTGTTCATATTTCTTAAAAATACACTTCCATATCAAATGGAGGAATAAATGTGTATATGTAATATATTAAATTTGACATAAACCTTCAACCTACATCCCCGATTTATTCATTAACTCATTGGCTGCTATTGACGATTGGAGACGCAGAGTTCATTGAAAGGCAGGCCTGGTTGTGAATGCTCCAGTTACATTGCCATTGATGGCGCTAGACGTCTAATTCATTTTGAGTGGCAGGGAGATATCACTGCCAACCCTCCCACTCAAAATGGCAGGGAAAGAGCACTGCCACCCTCCCATTCAAAAAGGATTGGACGTCTAGCACCATCAATGGCAGCCAATCAGTTAAAGAATCCCATTTACAAAAGCACAACAAAACACCCACACGAGAGTAGACAACAGTTCATTTAATAATTAATCTTTGTGGTCTCTAGGGGAGGGATTGGAAAGGTATAAAATGGTCATATTAAAATAATCGACCCAGTCTTTCCCTCTCAGTATGTCCACTGCGGATGTCCATGTATGCCTTTTTCAGTTCAGATGTCCTGCTCATCCATGTATATAACTTATTTTTGTAAGCAAGTTTCCAAATCTTACTGTACAAGGTCTTACACTGTCCCAAATGGATAGCACAGAGAAAGCAAGGGCACAGTCAAATCTCCCTGTCAGCGTAGTAAAGGCATAGATGAGCTCCTTGAAGAGTCCAAAGGCTGTTCTTCACCAGCATTTTAACCTTTAATGTGAACTGAAGCAAGCCTTTTGTATGATGGGCACCTACCTGGGCGGAGAGTACTGGTGCATACCTGAAACAATGACAAATAACATAACAGTGAATATATTTATTATTATAGAAGATAATGTTAAGAATAATAATTACAAAGGCATTTTGTCTAGACTACTATAATCTGGTCCTGCTCGTATAGTCCAGAGGAGAGTGGGAAACAGAGGAAGCTCTAAAAGCGCTGTGAGTGAACACGGCGTTGCACAGTTCATTTCGCCTTCCATCCTCAGGGAACAAAACAAGGCCAAAAACTGAAAAAGGATGAATGTCATGTTCCGTGATGCTGAAGCTTTGGGGTTTTCGGATTTTTGGATAAAGCAAGAAACTGAGGTACAATGCTTACTAACTCATGAATTGGTCTCATTGTAATACTGTCCTTTCACGATGACAAACGGACACACAAACACATGGCGTCACTTGAACATTTGCATGTCTACACATCCTCGGACGATGCAACTCGACCCAACGAGAATCTCAATTCTCAACACGTTTTCAGGTGCACATGCCTCTGGAAGTCATTGCCGATCCCCCCCCAAAAAAGCCTTTTTTTTTTTTTTTTTTTTTTTTTTTTTTTTTTAAGTCAACAAAAAGTGCGCCAACACTGACGGCACTGCAGTAACCTACTGCCCACATAAAATTAAAACCAGTAAAATGCAAACAATGTAGCATGGATTGCAGTTAGCGCGTTTATTCAATATCCATCTTATGGGTTAAGTACTATTAGTACACTTTCTCCTCACTAGTTAGACAACACTGGTAGAATATTGAATAAATGCTTCCATTTGAACATTTATTTGATAGCCTAAGAGTGGGCTAAACTGTCTAACTAGTGAGTGTAAAAGTGTATTAGTACATGGATCTTAACCTGGATTTTGAGGATACATGCTCAACTGACTTTCCATAATTTCGTCTAAATTGCACTGGCAACACCTCGGTGAGTCTTGCATCTTCCCCAGCAGCTTGGCAGCGCTTGCTGGGACTACTTTGTGTGAGCGACTTCATTAGCGAGCAGCACAGTGATCCTGACATTTCATCTCCTTCAACCTGTACTATCTGGAATCTCCATCTTTATGCGCGCCGAAGAGCGTCAACTCCCCCGGGCCCAACAGTCTGGATCCACGGGGCGGCGTAGACGCCTGACTGGTAATGGACGGAATGAGAGGGGGCGGCGCCCCCATTGACAGAGCGCCCACTAAACCGGCGGGTGTTTTTGCCAAGATGCCGTTGGGCACGTGATGTGCGTTAAGTGGGCCCAGACGCGAGTACAGAGAGGCGTGATGCTGGGAGGCGGCTGCGGCGGCGGCCCCCGGAGGCAGGTGGTGGGACAGAAGGCCAGAGTGCAACTGTTCCAGGTGAGCAGCGGTAGCAGCATGAGAGGGGCTAGAAAGGTGGGAGCTGTGTGGGAGGTGGGGGTGCATGCCAAAGAAGCGCGCCCGCTCAAAGTCTTCACGTAGGATTTGTGCACGCTGCTCCTCGTCCATCAGGCCCCCTCCTGGGGGTCCTAGCTGGTGAGATCGGTCAAAGTGGTGGGCCATGAGGGCGAGCTCCTGGCGGACCGCCTGGTTGGAGGCGGTGGACGTGGAAGGGTGGTGAGGTGCAGCCGCGGCCGCCGCAACGGCCGCTGCCCTTTCCGCCTCCAGGAGGCGCTGGTGCTGAAGGATTCGCGCCAGGTGGGGATCAGAACGCAGGGTGAGGTGCGGGTCCGACCGGAGCGCCATAGCCTCCCTTCGATGTTGCTCCCGCCAGGGATCCCAAGTGAAGCTGTGTGGACCTTGCGAGGGTCCCTGTGGGGTCCCGTGGGGGAAACGTTCCGCCCCCGGACCCACTACCAAGCCGGAGCTTGCTGCAGTACCAAGGTAGGCTTCGATAGCCCGGGTACGATCCAGCAAGGAAAGGTGGGAAGGTGGATTGGGAGTGGGTGGAGGGAGGGCACCCCCCGGGGTAGGAGTCAGTGAGAGAGAGGATGAGGGGGTTCCAGAACTGTGGTTATGTGGGTGGCTGTTAGGTCGATCGAAGGTGTTGTTGGGGGGTGGTGGCGGGAGTGAGATAGGGATGTGCTCTGGCTCCTCTTTGCGCTCCTCCTTCACTTTAACCGGCGCCAGGAGCAAGGAGGGCTTGGAGACTGGTGTGGTGGTCCGATCAGACTTCTTAGCCTGAGATAAAGAAGTGACCGAGGCGGAACCCGCTGAAGATGTGGGAAGGCTGCCGTCTCTTTGGGAGTGTTCGTTGTGATGGGCATGTGCCGCCGGTCCGAGTGGGCGGGAATAAAGGTCCAGAGGTGATTGGGCCGAGCGGCCGGTTGGCGGGGGGGTATTGAGCACAGAGGACGAGGAAGATCTTGGTCTGTCCCTGTCTGCCAAAGAGGAAGAGCCGATGGGAAGCCCCCGAGAAGATACTGTCGGCGGTGGCCTCTTGTCCCCATCTCGGTCACGCTCGCGTTCTCTGTCTCTGTTCAGACTGCGAGTCAAGTCCTCGACAGGCCCTCCACTACCCCCGAGGGCGCTGCTGTGGCCGTTGATGTGGGAAATAGGTGTGCTACTACGGGGCTTGAAGGAGGGCGCCACAGGAGACATCCGCACAGGAGGACGGCCATACAGTATGTTGTCTCTGCAAAACATGAAGTTCACACTTAATACCATAATTTTGGGACCACACTATATACAGCTGACAACTGTAATCAGCCTCAATATTTACCTATCTACAATCTTGATCTTAAAATCGCCCAAGCCCCTCAGGACTTTATAATAAATTGCAAATTTACTACAGCACTCCATTTTGAAACCTAATTGGCTAAAAAATACCACGAAAATCGTGAGGTAATAGCATTCAACTACTGTGTTGAGATTGTTAAATCTTACCTGTCCTTTTCATCTTTAATGTGGGGTACATCTCTTCGCTCTCCATCCTTGGAACGATCCCGCTCATCCCGCTTGTCGCCTCCTTTGGCCCAGCTAGGCCCCGCTGGGAAGCTTGACGACGTTGTGCCGTGGAGGCGGTTCCACGAATCGTGGTGGTTGGGAGCATTGGACAAGCTTCCCACGACGCTGGCGGGTGAGTCCTTAGGACCAAACATGGAGCCCGCTGCCAACCAAAGTTTCTTTGTTACTTTTATTCACATCATTTTGATAGTTTTCGCGATTATATCACATTTCATCGTTCACATTCCAGCTAGACAGCATTTATTGTTAGCAAACTAGCAGATGTTTGACAGCTCATAATTACTGAAACATCCATATTCATTTTTATTTGCCCATCTATGGTGTTTTCATTAAATCGTGACAAAGTAAAAAAAAATTAAAGAAATAGTTTGGTTCAAGATTTTGGAGTTTAGATATAACAGCAGGTTCATTTTGGTTTTACAGTTAATTACAGTTGGGAGCGACGTAGCTCTTACATAGACGTAGAGACTTAGGCTAGGTTCATACTGCAGATCTTAATGCACGAATCCGAATTTTTCGTGTTTTTCCGACTCGAGTGAGGCATTAACTTGAAGGTCTGAACGTGACAAGTCGCATAGAAGTGGACCATTTCAAATCCGGTCTGGGTCACTTTCGTATGTGGTTTAAATCCAATCCGGGCCACATTTTTCCAGAATGTAGAAGCGGTCTGAACTCTCAAGTCTCCCGAATCCGAATTTATGCAGCAATTACGACAGAAAAGAGCGACAGAGACAGGGCACTACAGTAGCGGTGCAGCTAGCGTTAGCTCTGGAGCTGAAACGAATACTCGAGCAACTCGAGTTTAAAAACTGATCCGAGTAATTTTATTCACTTTGAGGAATCGTTTAATTTTGCCAGTTCCAAGCATCACGTTTTGCCGGCAGGTATTATACATTTATTTTGAACACTGCAAAAACTCAAAATCCTATCACTACTTACAGTTTAGACTAACTTAAAACTTAACTAGAACTTAAAAATGGCTTGACACAAATGGAAATTCAATTGAAACACGTGGGGAAAACACATAGCTTTCAAGTGTGTGAGTGTTATCAAGCGTAATTACATTTTAAGGTAAGAAATATGTTTTTTTTTAAATAAGATTTTAACTTTTTTGAGTGAAAGTGATTTTTTTTCTAGTTCCATCTGAGATGCAATTTTTGGCTGTTTTCAACAATGTACATCGGAAATGAAGACATTGATTGACTGAAAATGGTTCAATATCGGATTAAATGTCTTTTTTTCTCATGTATATTTATAATTGCTCTTTACCTAAAAAAAAAATGTTTTATCCGATTACTCGATTAATCGATAGAATTTTCAGTCGATTAGTCGATTGCTAAAATATTCGATAGCTGCAGCCGTAGTTAGCTTCTAGTTTGAACATGGCTTTTGGGGAAGGAGAAGCCCGAGAATGCTCCATTTTCTCTGTGCTCCAAATTAGCAATATTTCAAGATTGCTTACACGGCCGGGAGTTTGGGCATACTGTATGTCTGTGTGTGCGTCATGCTTAGTCATTTGTTATGATGTTCCTGCGCATGCGGGTCAGTTGCTCAGCGCGTCTTGGACTGCGAATTAGTGCGAATGCGTGCTACTTGAACGGGCAGAATAGACATAGGCAGTCTAAGCGGGCACGCCTAAAAAACATATGACAAAAAAATCGGAATTGTGCATGAAGACCTGCGATATGAACCTAGCCTAGACTAGACGCTAGGTCTCTTCTTTGAAGAAATGCGAATGACTTAAACGTGAGCATGTTGTATATGACATTGATATGTGTCACAACTTACGAGTGAGCCAATACAAAACAGCAATTATGTGATGCAACTCCTAATGCTTAATGTTTGTCAAATTGAGCCCGGTGTGATTTGTTTATTAGAGTCAAGCAGAAGCCAAATATTAGAAACAATAGGGACACATTGAGACTGACCCAGTGTTGGGCTTCCGAGTCCCCCAAAGGCACCAGAATCGAGGGGTCCCAGAGGGGTAAAGGGTGGAGATCGACCATATGGACCTGAAATATATACAACCATTTTCATTAAAACTACTTTGTAGAATTCCTCTCTGCAGTCTTTCTATGCTGAAGCTAACTCGATTTCACTTATTTAGCCTGCAATGCAAACCAAATAGCCCGAGAATGTTTATAATGAGCAACTCAGAGAAACGGTGTCGAATTGAGGAACCTCTCTCACCCAAATGTGCAGCTGGGCCGAGGAAAGACGAGTGTGGTGCTGAAGGGGCGATGAAAGGCGCTGAGGACGGATTGACTCCACCTGCAGGGAGGTAACATGAGTCTAATGACGGCAACATTCACAGCGCTTATGAAAATATTTTTCAACTGATGTGTCACAAATTCCAACTTTCATTGTCGGTAAGAAAGCTAAACTCAAGTATATAGACTCTTTTCTAAACCAATCTGTGTTGGTCAAATAACACGAAATCTTTTTTTTTTTTTTTTTAAACTATCCACTCGTGGTCAATTCACGATACAAAAACAACCTTCTTGCATGTTAACTCGCTCAGTTGTTGGTCAACGTCTGTGTATAAAAAATACAAATGCTGTTTGACTGGTTGCACCTGTCGCTGAGAAAAGACTGGGAGGTCTGGTCAGGTCGTGACTTGGAGGTAAGGGCCCTCCAATTGGCCCCATGGGGCCGAGTCCACCTGCTCCAGGAAGACGGGCCAGCAGGTCACTGCGGAAGTCCAACTTATGAGGATCAGCCTGCATCAGCTAATTCAAAAAAACAGGAGCATAAAACACAAATCAAAAATCTGTTTTGGAGGCGATATACAAGTGTTTCTCCTGTAAAGATGCCTACCTTTACTTTCTTCTGATGGCTCAGGATCATCCAGGCCACATATACATGCATAGCACACCACTTTCCAGGTTTCTGCACACCACAAAAATACATGTTTGATGTGTTACTCAATGACTAAACCAAATTAGCCAAGACATTACTTTTTGCGTTATGGTCAGCCTATTCAGGACAGGGGTGGGCAAGCTATAGCTCCCGATGGCTACACTTATTTTTAAAATGGTGGGCCAGGTCAAACAAATATATATCATAACAATTAAATTTGAATATTTATGTAAAATACATGATTTTTTGTGTAATTTATAATTAAATACGCTACCTGGTCTTTTCCGAAGACCATGATAATTAACATGATTTATTAGTAATATTACATACATTTTAAGTAAATTAAGTTTATTTAAAAAAACACATTATTAATGCTAGTCTCAGTAAAATTATATATGAGTAGCATATTGCATGAAATGACTCACTGGCAGCCCTTCATGGCGATAGACGTCCAGATCCAATTGGATTGGATTGGACATCCATCGGCATGAATGGCACTGAAACATAATTAGGAGTGAATGAGTTAAGGAAGTATTTTGTGACTAATTGTTGAATTTGAAAGCTTAATCTTTTGACTAATTTTTGCTATTAATCTAATTTTGCAATTAATCTAGGGATTCTAACATTGCCACTCAGAATGGATTTGGTGTCTATTGCCGCACTGAAGCATGATTCATTAGCAGTGACTAAATTAATTAACAATAAATCAAACATATAATCAAAGTAAATTTGCGCATTTAAAACATCACTAGCACATACAGTGGGGAGAACAAGTATTTGATACACTGCCGATTTTGCTGGTTTTCCCACTTGCAAGCCATGTAGAGGTCTGTAATTTGTATCATAAGTTCTCTTCAACTGTGAGGGACGGAATCTAATACAAAAATCCAGAAAATCACATTGTATAATTTTTAAATAATAAATTTGTATTTAACTGCATGAAATAACTATTTGATACATGACCAACTAGTAAATATTTCTGCTCTTAGTTCTTTTTTAAGAACCCCTCCTGCTCTCCACTCATTTCCGGAAGTAACTGCACCTGTTTGAACTTGTTACCTGTATAAAAGACACCTGTTCACATGCTCAAAACAAACAAACTCCAACCTCTCCACAATGGCCAAGACTAAAGAGCTGTGTAAGGACATCAGGGATAAAATAATAGACCTGCACAAGGCTGGGATGGGCTACAGGAAAATAAGCTAGCAGCTTGGTGAGAAGGTAACAACTGTTGGAGCGATTATTAGAAAATGGAAGAAGTTCAAGTTGACGGTCAATCTGCCTCGTTCTGGGGAAGGTAAGGGATCAGCCCAGAACTACACAGCAGGACCTGGTCAATGACCTGAAGAGAGCTGGAACCACAGTCTCTAAGAAAACCATCGGAAACACATTACGCCGTCATGGATTAAAATCCTACAGTGCACGCAAGGTCCCGCTGCTGAAGCCAGTGCATGTCCAGACATGTCTGAAGTTTGCCACTGACCATCTGGAGGTTCCAGAGGAGCAATGGGAGAAGGTCATGTGGTCGGATGACACCAAAATGGAACTTTTTGGTCTTAACTCGGCTCGTCGTGTTTGGAGGAAAAAGAAGGATGAGTACAACCCCAAGAACACCATCCCAACTGTGAAACATGGAGGAAACATCATTTTTTGGGGCTGCTTCTCTGCCAAGGGTACAGGACGACTGCACCGTATTGAGGGGAGGATGGATGGGGCTATGTATCGCCAGATCTTGGCTGACAACCTCCTTCCTTCAGTGAGAGCCCTGAAGATGGGTCGTGGCTGGGTCTTCCAACATGACAACGACCCAAAACACGCAGCCAAGGCAACTAAAGAGTGAATCCGTAAGAAGCATCTTAAGGTCCTGGAGTGGCCTAGCCAGTCACCAGATCTGAATCCGATAGAAAATCTATGGAGGGAGCTGAAAGTCCGTGTTGCCCGGCAGCAGCCCCGAAACCTGAAGGCTCTGGAGATGATCTGCATGGAGGAGTGGGCCAAAATCCCTGCTGCAGTGTGTGCAAACCTTGTCAAGGAAAACAAGGAAACGTTTGGTATCTGTAATAGCAAACAAAGGTTTCTGTACCAAATTTTAAGTTTGATTTTTGTGATGTATCAAATACTTATTTCATGCAATTAAATGCAAATTTATTATTAAAAAATCATACAACGTGATTTTCTGTTTTTTTGTATTAGATTCCGTCCCTCACAGTTGAAGAGAACTTATGATACAAATTACAGACCTCCACATGCTTTGCAAGTGGGAAAACCAGCAAAATCGGCAGTGTATCAAATACTTGTTCTCCCCACTGTACATATAAGCATTTTAATCAACTTCTGCTAAACTGCTAAATTAATGCAACAAATATTAAGTAAATGCTCAGTGGGGCAGATGAAAACAGTGTAGGCCGCATGTGGCACAAAGCCATACTTTGCCCACCCCTGGCCAACTCACTAGAACTCAATACACATTTATAAGTGATCTCGCAAAATTGTGTTTTCTACTACAAGTGAAAGCGGCCAAAGTGGAGACAGAAGAAGACAAAGCATAATGAAATATGAATATCTAAGTGGTGTGCAAGGCCACTGAACGAGCATTAGTGAGCCAACGTGGGGTTAGTGCGGTGTAAATGAAGCAGTGAGAAAGATCAACTGAGCCAGTGCATTCAAAACATCTGTTTGTGCTTACATTACTGATTTTCAACGAAGTCCCAAATGGATCAGTTAGCTACGAGAGAAAACAGTTGTAAATCCATTTTTAATCCACATCTGTCACTCTAAATAGAAAAGACTTTTTGACTTCATTGAACCAAAACCTGGCTTGATAAATAATGGCGTTTTATTCAAAATGTTGAAAAGTCACTCTAGAAGCGACGGGACTGACTTGAAAACAAGGCCTTCTTACCCGGTGATCTTTGGGCTGCAGGTGGTGAGGCACAACCCCGAGGCGAGTGCTCAGATCCGGACCGGTTCCCTGAGGGACAAGAGGCTGTCGCAAAAGACAAGCTGTCAGACACTAAATGTAGACGAGGATAATGCAAACCTTTCACTTCTACGCTTGCACTAAAACTAATAGCAGGGCTGGTAGATTACATTCCAGACCACCCACAAATCTTTAAATATGACCACACAAGCCATATTAAAAAAAAAATAAAAAAAAAAATAAATAAAAAAAGATTTTTTTAAAGGGAACCTCGGACTTAAAGACTTGTAGGCTCTAATAAGCCACAATTTTGCTCTTTTACTAAAATATGTTATTAGAAACACATAAAATATTGCGATTGATTTAAAAATCTATACGATTTAGTACATGTTTTGACCTATGGAGGGAGCCATGTTTTAAGCACGCAACGGATGCTCGGGGTGATAACGTAGATTGTCACTGTCAGTCGACGAATACTACCGGGTTACTGCAGTTCCTTCTACACAGCAAGACGTCCAACACATGCGCTCATCGGTTAAAAGTGGTGACTACTTACTATTTGTGTTTTTATTGAGTCTTTTATTACCTTTTCATTGCTTCAAAAATACTTTTTGCATGGGTTTCCTTCTCATACTTTTAAGCATTGTGTTTTCTTGCGGTAACTTTAAAGCAGATTGTTGATCTGATGACCACATTAGTCATGTAGTACATTCAAACCAACCTTATTTGATATTACTATGTTTGAGTATTTTCTTAAGGCGTCTTTACTTTTTTGTTTCCTACTCTCGCCTCGTCTTTCCTGTTCATTTTGCTTTTGCTGCTCGTTTTGTGAAATATCGACAGGGTTATCATGCTCATTAATGTTCCTCTCGGGTTCAAATTGAAAGGGTTGATCAGATGACATGTTTATGTCGCTAGAGTCAAACTCTGGAAGCCCGGCAGCGTAACCATGCGATGTCAACAACAATGGCAACCTACTAGTTAAACTAATTTTGCAAATTGTATAAAACCGAAAACATCAAGAGGGGTTTCAATATTAAATTATTTGAACTTATAATAACATTTATCTTTTAAGAACTACAAGTCTTTCTATCCGTGGATCCCTTTAAAATGTCTTTATTACAATCAAAGCTTTAAAGTAACACAACAAAACTTGAAACACACGTAAACCTATTAAAACACACACTAAAGCATATTCTATATTCTAACAAACTTGAGCAGAAAATGTTTATAAAAACTGTAATAATAATTTTTAAAAATCCCAGTTAACACACAGTGCTTATACTACAGCATGGCAGTAAACATAGGTCACCTACACAAAAAAATCAGTGCAAGTGGTGTCAACTTATATGTATATATTAAAAATGTGACCAAAAATTTTGGCGCAAAAACTTTCGACCGAAAATAGCTAAAATTGCATT
The DNA here is from genome assembly GCF_030265065.1 of Corythoichthys intestinalis. Lineage (NCBI taxonomy): Eukaryota > Metazoa > Chordata > Actinopteri > Syngnathiformes > Syngnathidae > Corythoichthys > Corythoichthys intestinalis. The sequence goes on along the minus strand of NC_080415.1, from coordinate 16,935,325 downwards.
TTCGGTTAAAAGGCCGAAAGTTTACCACCAAAAAGTGTTAAGAGCCTGAGTCCTCTTGTGATGACGTAATCAAAACATGGCGAGCTAACACTATTGGCCCATAGCCAAAATTGTCCGCAATGGAAGTGTTTTGAGGAATCAAAAAAATACATAAATTATTAAATGAAGGAAAATAAAATTTGCTTCATCGCTGCTACACACTCATTCTGAAATTGCCTTTAATTGATGTCACTCATCACATTGAGTACAGTGCATTTGAGCCTGTGTGTGAGTCGTTTGGAGTATACAAGTTGTATTTAAATGCATACATGTGCATTTACTGTGGTTTAGTACAATACGTTTATAGCACGACCACTTCCTCTTTTTGTCACTTTTTTCCCTACGACTTCCACACTCTCTCTGCCAGTCGCCGTTTAATCCGGCCGGGAGCGACTTCGCTCAGCTTCGTCACCGCTAGAACTTTGCCCACTCGCCTGGCTCTCGATTGATTCCACTTGTTGCACAAGAAAACTCTGAGTCTTTTTTTAAGGAGTAGGAGAGCTTTACTATTTTTGGGGTAAAGGGAATAGCTTTTTGTTGTTTTGAACTACGGTTCCACACAAACATACATCGAGATCTCATTTAGCTTAGCAATTTGAGGCGTGAGACCCATTTTTCGAGTGTACCAAACCTGCCCTGAGTTCCGATTTCTGATGGGGTGCAAAAAAATCCTAGAGCCTCCTGAGTTGTAGAACCAATACCAAGACAAAGGGCACCAATCCGAAAATAATTAAATAAAATATGTATTTTTTAATGAAATTAAAAATGGATTATATACAGTACATGTGTATTTTTCGGCCTTTCTGTTTTTGTTTTGTTTTTGGCCATGTGTTTTCTAATATTCGGTTTTCTGTTTCAGCCAAGAATTTTGCTTTCGGTACATCCCTAATATATTTATATATTTTTAACCGCAAAAACAGCAGATTAATTTCACATTGCTTTTTCTATCACAAAAGAACCCAGTGAAAAGCAATCAGACACTCAATTGTTCGAAAACATTACCAAAGACAGGGTTGTCCATTTACTAGGGCTGTCAAATTTATCGCGTTAACGGGCGGTAATTATTTTTTTTAATTAATCACGTTAAAATATTTAACGCATTTAACGCATGTGCGGAACGACCCACTCATGCATTGCCGCAAACAGACTACAATGGCGCCGTTTTTTGTATATTGAGGGCTAAGAGGCAGAGACAAGCGAGTGGAGTGGACACAGGCATTCATTGGGGCCACGCTATTTATTGGCATACGCTTTGGCATCTCTTCCACAACAACTATATCTATTGTGGCGAGTGACATGGGGAAGGACAACAGGAGATAAAGTTTTTCTTAACACCCTGTTTTGAACACAACGCAGAGAAGATATACCATTTGCAGCTACCACTGACAGTCATGGTTGCCCAACTTCCCATCATGCATTTGGGCAGAACAGTTAAGTCGCTACAGTATCATTTACTGAAAGCACAACAAAAATGATAGTCCCATCTCTCAAAAAAATTAATGTTCACAAAAAGAAAAGCGCTCAATGCAAAGAGAACTAACCTTCCCAATCAAAATAGCTATGCAAAATAATACCCAAGACTTTGGTCAAACTCTATTCAAACATTTCGTTTAGCTCAACAAATACACTAGATGGCAATATTTTGTCACAATATAAAAACTATCAGAGGTCTCTTACGTTGTGAAGTCAACACTGGCGAGCTATTTATTTTTTGATTGAAAATCATACAAATTTTATTAAAACGAAAACATACAGAGGGGTTTTAATATAAAATTACTATTAACTTGTACTCACATTTATCTTTTAAGAAACACAAGTCTCTCTATCCGTGAGTCCCTTTCATAGAAAGAATGTTAATAATGTTAATGCTATCTTGTGGATTTATTGTTATAATAAACACATACAGCACTTATGTACAGTATGTTGAATGTATATATCAGTCTTATCTTTCCATTCCATCAATAATTTACAGAAAAATATGGCATATTTTAGAGATGGTTTGAATTGTGATTAATTACGATTAATTAATTTTTAAGCTGGGCGGCACGGTGGCTGAGTGGTTAGCATGTCTGCCTCACAGTTCTGAGATCAAGGGTTCAATCCCGGGCTTCGGCCTTCCTGTGTGGAGTTTGCATGTTCTCCCAGTGCCTGCGTGGGTTTCCTCTGGGAACTCCGATTTCCTCCCACATCCCAAAAACATGCATGGTAGGCTGATTGAATACTCTAAATTGTCCGTAGGTATGGGTGTGTGCGTGAATGGTTGTATGTGTCCTTGTGCCCTGCGATTGGCTGGCAACCAGTTCAGGGTGTCCCCTGCCTACTGCCCGTAGTTAGCTGGGATAGGCTCCAGCAACTCTGCGACCCTCGTGAGGATGAAGCGGCATGGAAAATGAATGAATGAATAATTTTTAAGCTGTGATTGACTCGATTAAAAATTTTAATCGTTTGACAGCCCTACTATTTACATTTACATGGTACAGAATCACTGATTTATGGAAATGAAGGAAACTTTATCCAAGGTATGTGCTTACAAGACAAAATTATTTTGCCAAGATCTGAGCAAAACTAAATGAGAAGAGCTAAAACACGTGACCGAAACCTACTCAAACCGACCAAACGAACAGAAACAAAATGTTCAACAAGCTGAAAAATCCCAAACCGATACCGTATGTTTTCTTCTAGACCGGATATGAACAATCATCCGGATTCCTCCAGTGCATTCATGAGAGCTAAAGGAGTAACCGCCCACTACGGATCACATCACTCAGAACAGATTCACAGCAGGTATGAACAACGTTCTTCTCACCTTTGGCTGGAATGCTCCTTGCAGCGAGCTAAATGGCCCGGTGGGAGGAATCACAGGTTGGATATTGGGCACTGAGGGTGGTGGCGGGTATTGTGGGAAGAACTGTCATGACAGACACAGACAAATGGAAGATTCAACCAAGCAGCACCAGAATATATTGGGCCATAAAAAGTATGTGCCACTTTTGTCTGTTTGTATCATCAAATAGACTTTTAATACCAGATAGGCATTTACTACTTATTAATTAACAGTCTTGACAGGTTTTCTTCCTCTGTCCAAGATGCATCCTGCCACCACTTACGGTAGTTTATCACTATTAGACGGCCAATCCATGACAACTGGGACAGTGGCAGCGGATTTACTTTAGTCAAGTGAGTATACAGTAATTTAGTATGAAAAAAAAATTTAAAGCGTGGTATCGATACTGTATTGGCATCGGCCGGGTTTCCGATTGGTATCGGTGCAACACTACTTTTCCGGGTGCTATAGAAAAAAAAAAGTCTCAATGGTCACACAAAAAGATCAGATATGACCCAAAAAAATAATTTGTGCATTAAGACCTGTATATTAAAATAAGCTTCAAGATCAGTACCACTTATAAGTGATAAATATCCAATAAAATAACCAATCAGGATGCAGGCAAATACTTTTGCATGACATCATGATCATCGGGGATACTTACAGGATGCCGGTACAGCCCTTCCATTTTGCCTGGGTACTTATCGAACTAAAGATTTAAACAACACAAATTTGGGATTCAGTCATTATTCCAGACTGACTAACATTTAACATACGGCAACGGATACTCCTTACCAGGGGCGGTGCAGCAGCGGGTGGGTGTAAGAAGGGCGTGAAATGTTGGTGCGTGTGCGTATGTTGGTGCTGGTGGTTGTGCTGATGGAACTGGTAAGCCAGCGGCTGGACACTGGGCTGGTTCTGCGACGTCCTGCCCGTCGATCCTGGCGTGGAACTTGACGCAGACGCCCCGCCAGGCGTGGAGCGACCCACGGTGGCGTTACTACCTTCGGCTCCCGGAGCGCTACGCCTGCCTTCGCGCTCTTGCGAGTTCAGGAAGTTTAAATTCTGCCGCAGCATTTCCTGATCTATGGTGGATTGCATTACATTGTGGAAAATATGTCAAGTAAGCTCCTGATTTTTGTTTTCAAAGTAAGATAGCTTTGTTCACTGTACCTGCAGCCGATGAGTGGGAAGGGCCTTGTAGTAAAGGTGGAGGGGGAGGCAGGCCTGGTGAAGAAGTGAACAAAGCACCCGCGTTGGCCCGAGAAGGAGGTCGGAGGGGCCCAGAGGACCCTGCGCCCCGAATGAAGGACATAGAGACACTGGAGGAGGGCGTTGGGGGGCGCATGGAAGATGAAGACGATGCAACAGATGTTGGCTTAACTGGAGTGCTGCTCCTGGAAGCAAAAAAAAAAAAATTTTTACAGAGGCTCCAGTCACAATTACTTTACCCATCATTGACATGACTGAAGCCCTTTTCACATTTTCCTGAACACCGTAAAATCCTGGATTTAAATGGGTAGCCTTGTGTGTGAAAGAGATTTCCCGGGTCGACTGACCCGGATGATTATGCGGATATTTAATGGGTCGCGTCTTAGTATTATGTCCGGGACTTTCCCGGAACGAGGCATGTGTGAAAGCACGCGTTTGATTCCCAGGTCACACCAAGGAGACTGAAGACTTAAATATCATGGCGGGCCGATCGTCATTTCCTCTTTCTTTGCAGTAAGACCAAAACATCACAATTATCAACATGGCAAACTGGAAATGGCAAAATTAAAGGTGTCGAATGGCGCCCAGCAAGTTAATATCTCGGCACTCTTCTCTTGGATCGCTTAAATACTGTACAGTTTTGATGAACTTGAATTGGCTGCAGGTACGACGTCGGAAACACTCATACAACCGGCTCTGAAACAAAACACGATCTGACCAAAAGAATGTGCCAGCCGATGCGGATCAAAAATGACGTGATGTCAGAGTTATAAACCCGTGCCAACCGCCCTTTTTGTTTTGTTTTGTTTTTTACAGACAGCTTACTTGCTCAGCCAGCCACATGATGTCCGCCTCTTTAATTTAAAAGCACATACTGAAGAGTAATCAAGTAAATTCAATTAGTCAACAATCTGTACCAGTTATTATTGCAGTTCTACTTAATACAAAGTAAAATTCGCTCAAAAACTGGAAATTGAACTATTTTACCAAGCAACTGTTTCCATTTATGAAAAAGTAATCTGGGTGCCAATTGAATTATTTTTGGTGGAAAAGTAATTAGTACAACTAGTTACTTTTTGAATTTGAACTCATTTGACCATAACTGGAAGAGATGAAACTTTGACATGTGAGCTATGTTAATTTCACAGTTGAGCTCAAACCTAGCTGCTCAAACATTAACTTAGCTTGACGTTGGTTTTGTGTTAAAGAAGAATAACAGATACTAAAGGACCCTGTATAAGACTTTGGAAATGATGTGACTGTGTTAGACGACTACACATGGGCACAGATATTTAGAGCTAAGAGACTAATGTGTACAAATATGCTGTGACTGGGCAAGACTGTGGGACATGACTTATGATTAGCTTAGTCAAGGTCATGGCTTGACTATACATGCTTGAAATCTCAAGGAGACGCAACTTGTTTTTTGCCACAACTCGACTTTTACAAAATTTACTTATACACTACGTGAACATGAGTTGTGTTTCCATTCAAAAGTTTATAGTTTTTCAGCAAATTTAGTCAAAATGTTCTAAAGAAATGTTGATTCACACCTGTTTCCATTTATCATCTTTTGTGTGATATGTGTGCCATCGAAAGATGTCATAAGAGAATGTCATTAAGAGTAGACCACCGCATCGTTCTCCATTTTTTCTATGAGCGTATGCAAGGACTTTGAGGAGGTTGGCCAACAGCATTTCATTTCAAACTCTGGCTGAAACATTTCAGCATTTAAAATACTACAGTTTATGACCTGTGTGTATCATATTTCCTTATCCGCCACCATTTTTTTCTTCTACTAGCACAATCGGCGCTAAACTCATACTCAGCATTTTTTTTTTCCTTTTCAAAATTCTTGAACTAGTTCCCATCTTTTTTTTTTAAATATGTAAATATATATATATATATAGAGAGATATAGATATAGATATCAGTGTTATTTTCATCAACAATGACGATAACAAAAATATTTCGTCGATGAACATGATGATGACGAGCTAAAAATGTGGCTAGGGAGACGAGAACATAAGGAGAGAAGGAGACCCTTCTCAGTTTTCGTCTGACGAGACAAAAATGCTCATATTGTAAATGGAGTACATCAGCTTGCATCGTAGCAGTGTTTGGTTCATGTCACTCATGTGACATGTGGTGCGCCACCCCACCGGTCATTCTCACTGGTGTTAGGATGTGCTTCTAAGCTAGGCTGAGCTCCATCTTTCTAATTTGGAAACACATAGTAAAATTTGTTTCTCTTGCAATGTTGCTTTAGCTTTTAAAGGTCTGTGCTGAGTAATCATCACACACTAAATGTAACTCGTCGCGTTAGCATTACATTTAGCATGGCGAGAATCCTCTTAGAGGCCCAGACCCCTTTTTTTTTTTTTTTTTGTACATAAAGTTCATGGCTTAAATGAAAAAGAATGTAATGCTTGTCCTGTTGAGTGTGCATTATCATCACCAAGTTTGTGTTGTTCTTGGAGATGCTAAATTATGTGCTCCTCTGTCTACGTTTATTTGAAGTTGTTGGAAACATTTGTTTATGGACTAAAACTTTTGAATTTTACAGACAAAACTTCGAGTAACTTGACTAAAAGTAGACAAAATTGTCATGATTTCGTCGACTAGAACTAGACAAACACATTGTGAAATGACTAAATATGACTAAGACTAATAAGTATTTTCGTTCAACAGACTAAGACAAAAATTAAAAGGGCTGCCAAAAACAACACTAATATATATGGCGGAAAATACAGAGAAGGCTGAAAAAGCAGTTTCTTCTCTTGCACCCCTCTTTAAAATAAACTGCTGTATTTTAAGCCAAAAGAACTGTTGTGTTTGATAGAACTATATGTCTATATGCTGCTATGGCAGTTTCATGGCGCATTAACCCCCCAAACTATTTTTAATGTATCCGTTTTACCCTGAAGACCCCCGTTTACAGACACCATGCAACCGTTTTTGTTTCAACCCAGCCATAAAGGAAGGTAAGTAATTATATTCAAAATGTTTATATGTCTAATATTTATTTTTAAAAAAAAACTTTATAAAAGTATTTACTCGCATATTTTAAACTTTTAAACAAATGGAAAAAATAGCGTCGGTAAATTGGTCACGGATATCTACCTCATAACTTGAGGTGTGCAAAATTTCCGATTCTTAGATTATTCGCGATTCGGCCGTGGAAGATTCGAGAACGATTCACAAACATCCAAATTCCGATTATTGAAATATGCCAAGTAAAGCGGAAGTACAACACACTCAGCGCGCCGCGCGGACTTCGGGACGGAACGGAGCGGGAGTAGCTAAACATTATGCTTCTCATTAACCGGCCCCTCGGGTAATGCCAACGCTCAACTCACGGCTCTAGCTCAACTCATGCCACGAGATAAAAAAACACAACAACATACCTGACTGCTGCCGAAAAGCTGCTACAAGTACAGCTAAGCTACATAATGTTACGGTAGATATCATTCATATAGGACTAGATGGATTAGAGACTCGGTAGCGGTAGCAGCACATCTGCAAAAAGCTAGATGCGGGCGTTAGTAAACGGCCGCCATCTTAAAGCAGTAAACTTCCCTGCAATGCTGTTGTAGCGAACCTTCCAAGCAAACCTAATTAACTTTTTATCTAAAATACTCCTAAATCGGTAAAATATTGACTTGAATCTATCTTTAAAATAGTTTTAAAACTTTCACATGTCAAAAGTAGACAAAAGGGAAATTATGGAATAACAGGAGCAATTTTAACAACTTTAACGGTTGATTCACAACATTAAATTAATTGAATGTAGTTTAAAGCTGCTGATACAGAATGGGGACTGGAGTTTTTTTATTTAATGTTATTTTTGTATATTTGTTTACTGCTATATGTTAACTTGATACTGAAATAGTAGTTTGGTTTAGCCTGAGAGTATTTTTGAACAATTTTGGAACTAATGTACAAAACTTTATTTAAAAAAAAAAAAAAAAAAGGAGGGGGGTGCATCAATAATCGTTTTATAATCGAATCGGAGCCTCTGAATCGTAATCGTAATCGAATCGTTAGGTGCCCAAAGATTCCCAGCTCTACTCATAACTATCGCTGAACAGTATTTTTTTGTTACTGTCGCATTTTCCCCGATATTTTAGATGATAAATAATTGATCCAAACAAAGAAATTTTTTTTTAAAAAGTTTAAAAGGGTAAGTATTTGAAAAAGAAAATCTCGACCACTCCCTGATTTCTGCATTGCGACCCTTGTTATATTACCAAGTTTCACCCATAAAATCCCAAATTGGGGGTCTCAGAGCGGAACTTCAAGTCACCTGAGGGTTTTCCGCCATATATATTTAAAAATACAAATCAAAATAGGTGGATGGAAACCCTGCTTTTGACAATAAAAATGACAAACCTGTTGTAAAGGGAGTGTGACGGCCGTCCTGGCAAGCTGAGGAAGGGCTTCGGTTTGGACAGCGGGGGACTGCCGTTTTGGTGGCGGCCGCCATTACCGTTGATGGCAGCTGGCCTGGGGACCGGCCCTGCCGCTGAGGCCGGGGAGCAGGAAGGCAGGCGCGGGAACGAGGGGGAAGAGGTAGAAGACGAAACGGCCTCTGGGAAATGCGACTCCAGGCTTTTCTCCTGACTTCGCTCCAGGCCAGAGACTCTGGGCGTCACCATCAAGCGCTGGATGCCACTCCGCACCGGCATGCCCGGGCAGCTCTTGCCCATGGTGGAGGGTGGAGGCTCAATAGCTATTGAAAACAAATTTTTAAATGACTACGAGCATCAAACGTCTTTTCCAAATCGAACCAAAATTCATCAAGCACATTTTTTAAAAACAGTTAACTAAACTGTCGTACAACTCATTTACAGCACACAGGACACAAAACTTACACAAAGGTACACTTTAAAAATAGAGTAAAGGTTATACTGGACAAATCATCAAATACATTATTAGGCAAACCAGTTTATCAGATGATAAGAATCTAGTCATGGAAATACATGGCAGTTTCCTGTTTTAGAAAAAAGTCCCTGCTATGCTACAAATGTCTTTGTCAGATCTAAATTTAACCTCACTAATCAGGTAATGGTTTTGGTGTTGATTTCAGTCAGGTGGCGTGGGTGTAGAATTTAATGATACACTTACCTTTTCTAGTGCTGACTGTGAATACTGGATCCATGTCATGGTCAGAGGCCTGGCAGAGAAAAAGACAAAATATATTAAACTGAATGCCGAAAACACTAGGAATAACTGAATTACTCAAATATTAAAGAATGTTCCAATACAAAACTTCCAAAGGACTCAACACAATTACCCCAAAAAAATTTGTAAGCACATTACAATTTTCCTTGATTAAAACCAAACAAAATGGTGGTGCTTTTTAGGATGTGGAGTGGTTTAATGAAATTTCATTTGAGAAAACTGATTCGATGTACACGCAAATTGAATTCTGCGTTTGGTCAGGGAACGAATTCAACTTGTAAATTAACCGCAGTATGTTAGCTTAGAAAACAGGTGAAGAATTGCAGTGCATACCTTGTCTCCAGCATCACTCTCAGTGTCACACTGAAACAAAAAAAGAAGGGGAATATGTCAGATGCAATACACAGATCAGATTGTCTAAAGCTGCACTCAGACCGGACATGTTTTATCGCGCCATATCGTTTGCTCACCCTACACCCGTCGCCAAATGCTGTTTTGTGTTCACGCCGACCTTTACGTTGCCAAAAGTTGGAATTTCGCGTACATCGAACAACTTCCGGTTCACATAATGTACCGTATTGGCCCGAATATAAGACGGCCCTGACTATAAGACGACCCCCTATTTTTTAAGACTCAAATTTGAAAAAAAGAATTTTTGAACACCAAATTAATTTTTATACAGAAATAATTACAGTACATCCACACAAATGATTGTAACAATATATTTGAGAGAAAAAGCATGTTATTTTGCCTCATTCAAATCTTAATATCTGAAGTTCTGAACAATTAAATATGTAAACTAAAGTGCAATCACATTCGTAAATGAATGGCTTCTGATTTTTGAAATGTGTATAAACCAATCTATTATGATAAAACAACAAAATTGCAATAACAGCATTAACCATCAAAGTGAAGTCTAACTGTAACTGTAGTCTTGAAACAAATCTGAATAAGGAAAAACATTGCAATAAAATAATGCAAACTGGTTAAACATGAGAGTAGCGGAGATCTGTCATGACATAACATCGCTTCAATGATATCTGGCGCCATCTAGTGTTGTGAATGGGTATAATGTCTAGACCGCTAATATAAGACGACCCCCACTTTGTCAGTCTTATTTCAATGCAAAAAAACACCGTCTTACATTCGGGCCAATACGGTAAATATAAGTAATATTTAGGCATGTGCCAGTTAGCGGTTTCAAGGTTTACCATGGTATGAAAACGTCACAGTTTCAAAACCACTAAAATTTTCTGTCATACCGTAGATACGGTATTAGCTATTTTTGAGGTCCCAAAAGTGTAGCGATAAATCTGTGGCTTGGAGCTGTAGTGCTCCCCATCCCTTCCAGTTGTTGCTCTGTCCTATGTCTGTCAGACACTACTAGTACACCTGAGCTTTTTTCCCCACACAAAAATAGACAAAAGTCGCTCGTATGGGACTACTTCGGCTACCGAAAAGAAAAAGACGGTTACGGCTTAGAGTCGGAAGGTCCGCCGACGTGCAGGCAACACCTCCAACATGATTTCGCATCTATGTGACCATCATTGGTCACTTTCACGAAATGTAAGGTAAGTAAATGCTGTCATGTACGTTTCCCACCACCTGGTTTGGTGTCTAGCGATGGTAAAATACTATAATGCAAGCCTGTTAACGAGGCAGACAACGTGGCTAGTTAGCATGCCAAGACGGCTAACTAGTTTCCCCTCTACCATTAGCCAACTTGACTAAAAGTCTATAGTCTTCCGCCATTGTAAACATCTGCCAATTTGCAAATATGTTGTGGAAAAAAATCCTGTTCAATGGGAAAAAAAAATTCTGAGCCGATACATACCAAAATAACACATTTTAGAGCTGTAATTGCAATACTGTGATACCGCGGTATTTTTGCTTAAGGTTATCATACCGTCAAAATCTCATACCGGCACATGCCTAGTGATATTCTGTCTTGAATCTCATAATTTTGATACTTTTTTGGGTGCTTCAATCTCCTATTATTACGCCAAAATTAGTTTTGTCTTGATAAAAACCTTACGTTGGTAAAAGACACAGCTCGTGAAACAAAACAACTTCCGGTTCACATAATGTTAAAATATGCAACAAGGTGACTGTAACATCGTAATATTACAATTTTAATCCTTTATTTTTACAATATGTGAGGTAATTCTTGTAATATTACGACTTCAATCTCATAATCAAGGAAGTAGGTTTGGTCTCAACATTGGTAGGGATGATATAACAGCATAACCTGCATGTACACTTTTTGCTTGGGACGGCACATAAATAAGAAAAGAAAATAGAGAAAATAGAAGAAAATAAGGAGTTTTGCATGTTAAGAAATTCACACACTTTTAATGTTATGCTATGACTCTGTATGCAGGTTGGACTTTCAATAGGAAAATTAGTGGTGTGTTCCCCAACTCTATAAAATTGATGTGGCTGCTGCTGGCCAGAAAAAAAAAACAACAATCTAATATCCCTCCTCCGAAGGGGGCAGCGGAGGTGGCATGTTTTTGACATGATGCATTTCTATCGGGGCTGCGTGTGTGTGCGTGCGTGTATGGGGTGGGGGGGTCAAGTCATCTGCCAATCAAACGTGTGTTTGAGGGAAAAAAATGGACTGGCACATTCAGCAAAAGGGGTACATCTAAGTCTGAACATAATGAAATAATTCACTTGATAATGGTAGGGTTATTTCTATCCCTACAACACATGGGAAGACAATCGAAATTATCTATAAAACTGGAGTTATTAGGTATAATGCAAATCAGGTTTCTTAAAAGTTGGTGGGGACAATTTGAGCATCCTGAAAAGTTGGTGTGTTATGTGCCTTCCATCCCTATGCAAATCTACGCCCTTGCTCATAATATTTTGACCTTTCTCTCGTAATATTACAATGTATGACTTCATTATCGTAGTATTGCGATTTTTATCTCCTAATATTTTTTACTAATATCGTAGTCTAATTTCTTCTTTTTCTTTCTTTCTTTGGACTTTTTTTAACTGGATGTTGACGAAGGTTCTGGGACCGCTTCAGCAACTGAAGTCACGTGAATGAGAAAACATACTTGATTGGCTGCTTCAATGCCGTCGCAGACAGATCAGTTCGGACATCTTTCCTGCGGCTCACGATTTGAACGCGCAACATCGCGGTGGCACGGCCTTTCTGGTCGAACTACTGGTCGCGCATCAACGCGTGATAACATTGACTTTATATGGGAAAACCTTGCGCGATGAGGGGAAAAAACGTGTCCGGTCTGAACGCAGCTTAAAAATGCTACTTACAATATAGCCAGTCTCCAATGGATGTCCCTAGACCAGAAAATAGAGATTATGTCAGTTACAATAGTTAAGAGTGTAGTTTTAATTGCTGAGTAACCTTTTAAAACAGTCTAAAGTCAAAGTGGATACCGTGAACTCAGCTGACAAGACACCAAAGCCCAAAAGATGTGTCTCACCTCTATCCTCCTACTCTTGTTCCTACTCTTGTTCCAACAGCTGCTGGAGTAGCTGTGCGGAACGCCTTCCTCCGGCTCGGACAGCGGCCCCCTGCCATTCTCCTCTGGACCCCTCTTGCCCTTGTTCCTTCTTCCCAGCATGTCGTTGTGCTGGCTGGGCTTCATAGAGCAGTCCATCTGAGGGGAACAAATTCACTGGGGTAAGCTCAAGGAGAAATAAAGACAAAGTAGAGGCTGAATCATTATCTTTTCCATTATGATGTTGCTACAACGAACAATGACAAGAAAAACCATCATCATGATGTACAATAGCGTAGCTGTCGTGAGCCTAATAGCATAATAGTCTTTCATTTTTAACTTGCTGTTGCAACTGAAATTAAAAAAAACACTTAGGCGCTTGATGAAAAATTGTCCAAAATATGCAAGTGAAAAAAAAAAAACTTCAGCTTCAGGTCATTTTTTTCCTTCAATATAAATGAAGTCCTACATTGAGAAGCATTTTAGTTTAGACTGATCATTTGTTATGGATTTGGTTGTGCTCAGAAACATCCCACTGACTAGTGGAACAGCAGCTGATGAAGCCTCAGCCCAGCCTGTGTTTGAACCGGTCTCCACGGTAACACTGATTGGCCATAATTAGCATCAAGAGTGACAGGCAGTAACCCTTCTCCGCCCACCAATCTGTCCAAATCAATCAACTTTTTACAGCGCTCTTCTTTATGTATTGGTCAATAAAGTACTTGTGGTTTCAGGCTAATGATAACGACCACTACGTCTAAGCAGTCAAATGGGAACAAAACAATTAAGAGACTTTTGACACATAAAATCAAAAAGTGATTAGCTTAAGTCCCCTGAAAGTGACACTCCCACTTCAACACACAAATACACAAACTGGTGCGGATCATTTCACAAGCATTCTTCTTCTTACGAAGCCGTTTGGCAGCTTATCAACACCTCCCGGAATGAGTGCATGAATAATTGAGGCCTCTCCACAAGCCATCAGTGGCCTGACAAAGTGGATTGCCGTTTCCAAGCAAGTTAGGGTGTCAGAGTTGAGGAGTTCAGGAATGATGGGTGTGATGAGAAGAGATGAACACACTCGCACGCACACATCCATTACTCTTAAGAAGTTAAGAGGAATGAACTTTCAGGCAAAAATTTCAAAAAACCTAGAATACACTAATACAGGTGATCGATTTCACCTTCTCTAAACATGGGAATGTACATATCCTAGTTCCAATTGTTAAATATATTAGTATTTTTGTACAACTCCTTGGTCCCAAAATAAGAGATAAAAATCTAAATCCATAAAAAGTGTTTGAGCCATTCATATTGTCAAGAATGTCCTCTTTTGTGACTGTTATTCATCCAGTGTTCCAGTCTTTTGGTCGCTGTCAGCCTATCCTAGTCAAAATGGATTGGACGTCTAACCCTGTTAATGGCACTGAAACATGAATATTCCCAGCCAGTCCTCCCAGTTTAATTGAATCGGACGTCTATCGTTGACAATGGAAAACAATGAGTTAAAGCAACGCTAGGTAACTTTTCAACCTTTTTAAAATATTTTCATAACATTTATGACATGTTGACTGGCAACTAGTTGAATGACACCTCTTTTATAGTTTGAGGGGGTCTATCGCTTTCACCGGCACTAAATAACTATGAGGAGGGTGGCAGGAACCCTGCCACACAAAAAAAAACTACAAATGTGCTTACTTCTTTATGGCATACGTTACTTCCTCCTTTCCCCATATATGATACAGAAGTCTATGCTAACGCTTTCGTGTTTTGTCCGAGGAGGAAAAAAAAAGGGAGGCTACCAGGATATAAAGAACATTGGCCCGGCATTCTCTCACTGGCATGACGCCCCCCCCCCCCCCCCAAGACTAAGCCACACGGCTTAGTCATATGCTATTGTTTAGTCGCAACTGGATTCATTACCTTCTTGCAATTTTTTCTTCACAGAAATGTCATTTATTCCAACTGCAGGCAACCGGGAGATCATGATTTTACGACACTGTGCGCGGGTCCTTATGGGTTAAAAAAGTTTTCAGTTTTTGTTGAGTTTGGTGGTGCTTGTGGACAAAAGCAGTAGTGTTTTACCTGAGGAAAGGCTCCATTTTTATTTGTTATACTCAAGAAGTTATTTTCAGTTATATTTAACTTATTTATTTAGACAATGTTGAGTGGTCTTAAGAATTTTTTTTGGGGGGGGGATAGTTGAGATTATTAACAAGTTTGTATCTATTGTGTGTGTGTGTCTAAATATAATTTATGTTCAGATATTGCAATTTCAATTTGCTAATAAAATCTAGACATTTATTCTGGAAGTTTTCAAAATGTATCTTTAGCAGTTTTTGAAAAGTTTTAATCAAATGGTGTATCACCTGAAACAATACACTTGAAAGTTAGTATAAATCAATGTAGATTTTGCATTGATCAGTGAGCCCAGGGGTCCCCAAACTACGGCCCGCGGGCCGGATACGGCCCACCTCCACATTTGGTCCGGCCCCCTGAACAATCTTTTATTTTGTTCAATAGTGTTATTTCCTGGCTTTTTTCTGTGAAGAACCCAGAGAGGGTTTTTGGTTATTATCTATTTAATTAATAGTGTTATTATTATTATATTATTATTATTTTATTTACTTTTGTTCCGTGAAGAATCCAGAAAGGGTTATTTGATTGTGGCTTTCTGAAAAACAATATATTTACATTTAGGCACTCCTGCAATCGTCACACTTTTTCCGTTACAAACTGACCCGGCCCCTAATCAGAGAAGGGAAATGTGGCCCTCACAGGAAAAAGTTTGGGGACCCCTGATTTAGCCTATCAATTAATTAGGTTCATATTCGTGAGAAATGTAGCCGTGACCCCCGATCACCCAGTCCGTTTGGTCGTATTAATATCCCGTCCCCAGCAAAAATTATATATGTAGGTAATGCTGTTCGATCGTCCCGACCAATTTTAAGACCAAACCCTTGCTTAGTACATAGTTTTGGAAATACAATTTACCTCCAAAGCCTCCACGCTGACAAAGCTGGCAATTGCAAAGCCATCAATGATGTCTTCCTCGCAGGACACTGACTCCCTCTTCCTCCGACGAGGGGGTCTATGTCGGCCGAAACTAGGCCGACCCTCTTTCTCCCCCGGACCGAGGACGCTGTTGTTCCCGTGATGTTCCCGGTCGGAGCCCGACGAGAGGGACGTGGCCCGTTCCTCGGCTGCCAGGTTGACTCTCCTCCGCCGCCGCTCCCTGTTGCGCTGGGAACGGGAGCGGCGGCTCTGCCTGGACCCAGTGTTTCGGCTCGGGCCCTCCATGTCCTCCAAGTTTTTATTCTTTTCTGTCGCCAAAAGGCACTTAGTTCAAGCCACGGTCCGGTGGAAGGTGGCACCTAACCGCAAAGAGATGACACCAGCCCCCCCGCCCGGGCCCTCGCTCGGAGCCCCACTTAAAATGGCGTTAATTGAACCAACCTCTTGTACTATTTTCCTTCCTTTGACAAGAGTCTATTGGCGTCAGGGCCCTTCTTTCGTCGGAATTTGAGTGTCATTTCAGTATTTTGTAACAAGCCACGATGGAAGTCAAAAACACTGCCGCGATCAGGACATCTTCTCTACGGCTAATATTAGCTCGTCAACAAAAGCATGTCAACAGAAAAGGACAACAGCGCTTGCTCAGATTGATAAAAAACAGTTAAATGCTCTCACGTGGGTTTAGTGCTAAAAAGCCGGCCATCAACATTTAACATGACCGTCAACAAATTGCTGACAATTTATTTGAGCGTCCGAACCCAAAATGTCACGGTAAGCTAGTTAAGGCCCAGACGCCAAATAGTGGACCGCTAGCTCAATGGCTGTCGTGACATCGTCTTCTATGTCAAAACGACACTTTTCGCTCGCAAATTTCAAATATAAGGAGCCAAGTGTGCTTCAATTCACGCGTTTATCTCGACCGCTCGCCAAGCACTTGGTTCGGGTTGACTCCAGCTAATTAGCATTTGCTAAATCAGATAGCAAGAACGGGGCTAACTCGAAAACATCACAATATATTCAACATGAGAATAAAACCGCATTTTTACTAACACCCGGTCGATTAATAGTGCGGACCAGTAATGTTCCACGAATTATTTCTCCCCTCAAAAGTCGAAATGTTAGTGGGAGAAAGTGAAGGTGTCGGTATCCTATCAAAAGAAAGACGTAACGTTAGCACCACAGCTAAGTTAGCGTTAGCTGATCCAGCTGTTTTTTTCTTCCATAAGAAACTGCAAGGAAGTGAAATCACTCCTGACAATCACTCGTGTAATAATGTCATATTAGTCCTTCACGCACAAAAACGCTTCTGCGGCCCCTCCATCGCTTGGAAGAAAATTGTCAAGGCCCATTAGTGAAAGCCCCGGTGTCGATTTCCATAAACGAGGGTGTCGACCAGGCCAAACCCCGTCGGGCTGGGCAGCTCCTCCGTGCAGCCTTCACTGTTTAGATCCACTGTTTAGCACAAGTTGAGCCGGTCACCGGCGCCCCCTGCTCACGATTCCGTGTCCTGGCCCAATCCAGAGTGCGATAAACACGTGGGGGGTATACGCCGCGTCCCCCGGCGCTTCCTTTTTTTACGCTTTTCCACGAAATTGTAAATGTATCGTGGACATCGGGGACACGCAATCCTTGTCAGTCGTGCGGTGCATTGTGTGCGCAAATCTTCTTCCTCCGTGCGATGGGTGCCTGATGCCGCCTGTGTTCGTGGACACTGCCATCGTGTGGACGAAAACATTCTATCAACTAGAAAATTCAATTTCTGGAGAAACTGCGCGGAGATGCTTTGCTCTCCCATGTCAAAGGGCAAGGGCGTAGGTTTGCATTGGGACGGTAGGGACATAACACTACCAACTTTTCAGGATGCTCAAATTATCCCCACCGACTTTTAAGCAATCTTATTTGCATTATATAATGACTCAAGTTATATAGGTCATTTAGATTGTCTTCCTATATGTTGTAAGGATATAATTGATCCTACCATTATTAAATCAATTTCAGTACTTTCATTATGTTCACTTACACTGACCCCTTTTCACTTGTTGAATGTGCCAGTCAATTTTTCCCATGAAACGCACGTTTGATTGGCTGATGACTTGAACCCCCCCCCCCCCCCACACACACACACACCCATTCACAACCGGACAGAAATACATGTCGCCTCCCCTGCTCCCTTCAAAGACCAGGGATATTGGAATTTTTTCCCGCCAGCAGCAGCCAGTGTAAGTAATGTAAAAAGCCGTCAATGTTGTGGAGGTGGGGAACACTCCACTAATTTTCCCCACTAATTTTGCTACTACTACAGTGCTTTAAGTCGAATTTACTCACTGAGATTTCTTGAAATAATTAATTAACAGCTAGTTGAAAATAAGCTTAGGGTTAGGGTTTAGACTTATTTTAAGCAAAAAGTTCGTATATTTCATCTTAAAAGAAAAACTTGTTTATCAGAAATGTTCTTAATTCAAGAATATTGTTCAAAACATTATTTGAATTTTTTTTTTTTTTTTTTTTTTGATTTTGGTGAAAGATGACCAACTTTTAGCTGTATGGGCTCAATACGAACAAATAGTAATATTTACTTAAAGTGGAAGAATCTGACGCATTAATCTGTTAATTAGCTTTTAACACTCAAAAAAAGTTGGGAGAAAATTATTTGACTTGGTTTTTAAAAAAATATATCAGATTAAGACGTTATAAATTTGCAGTGTGAAAGTTAGTATAGGTCAGTACAGATTTATTTTGCATTAATCATTTAGCCAATCAATTAATTAGGTTCATATTGGTGAGAAATGTGGCCCTGACCCCCATTCACCAAATATGTTTGGCCTTATTAATGTCTCGTCCCCAGCAAAAAGTGTACATGCAGGTTATGATGTTATATCTTTCCTACTAATATTAAGACCAAACCTACGCCCTTGTCAAAGGGCGTTGGTCACTTCCCACTTCCAAGTCGCTTCCCATAGATTTTCAGTCATTTACCATATATGGGCATTTTCGGGTCACTTCCTAGTGGGTTAGAATGAACATTTGCTCATCTTTGATCTTCTTCCATCCTGCCACAACATGTACTGTACTGTATATTTAGCATCATAGAAACACTGAAGGTCATGAAAAATTAATTCAGCAATTTGTTCAGTCATCTACAGTAAATAATTAAGAGTCTCTGTATTAGCAATACTCGCTCTGCAGTTACTTGGACCAAATTGATGCCAAAGTATGCAGTATCAAACAATGTTATTCTCCAGTCTCCACACTGTGTGCAGGTTACTAGTGTCCTTGCAGAGAGTGAAAACAAGACAGAGCAAACTCATGTTTGTCACATCATGTTCTGAAAAACAAAATCATTGACCATTTTAAATATCAGGTGATAAGGCGATATACAGTAATATGAAAAAGTATCTGAACCTTTTGGAATTTCTCACATTTCTGCATAAAAACACAATCAAATGTGATCTGATCTTTGTGAAAATCACACAGATGAAAAAACTGTCTGCTTTAACTAAAACCACCCAAATATTAATAGTTTTCGTATTTTAATGAGGATAGTATGCAAACAATGACAGAAGGGGGAAAAATAAGTAACTGAACCATCACATTTAATATTTTGTGCCCCCCCCTTAGCAGCAATAACTTCAACCAGACACTTCCTGTAGCTGCAGCTGGTCTGGCACATCGATCAGGACTAATCTTGGCCCATTCTTCTCTACAAAACTGCTGTAGTTCAGTCCGATTCCTGGGATGTCTGGCATGAATCGCTGCCTTTAGGTCATGCCACAGCATCTCAATGGGGTTCAAGTCTGGATTTTGACTTGGTCACTCCAGTACGTGCATTTTGTTCTTCTGAAACAATTCTGAAGTTGATTTACTTCTGTGTTTTGGATCATTGTCTTGTTGGAGCATCCATCCTTTTTTTTTTTTTTTTTATGGCTCCAACTATCTGACAGGCGGCCTCAGGTTTTCCTGCAAAACATCCTGATAAACTTTTATTTTTCTATTAATGATTGCAAGTTGTCCAGGCCCTAAAGCAGCAAAACAGCCCCAAATCATGATGCTCCTTCCAAAGTTCTGTGGAGTGCCCAAGTGCCTTTTTGCGAACATTAAACCAGCAACAATATTTTTTTTTTTTAGGCAACAGTGGCTTCCTCCGTGGAGTCCTCCCATGAACACCATTCTTAGCCATAGTTTTACACATAGTTGATGTGTGCACAGATATTGGACTGTGCCAGTGATTTCTGTAAGTCTTTAGCAGACACTGTGGGGTTCTTTTTTTTTTTTACCTCTCTGAGTATTCTGCGCTGAACTCTTGGCGTCATCTTTGGTGGACGGCCACTCCTTGGGAGGGAAGCAACAGTGCCAAACTCTACCCATTTGTAGACAACTTCTCTGACTGTTGATTGATGAACATCCAGACTTTTAGAGATGGTTTTGTCCTTTCCCAGCTTTATACAAATCAACAATCCTTGATCGCAGGTCTTCAGACAGCTCTTTTTAATCAACCCATGATGCATATCAGACAATGCTTCTCATCAAAACAATTCTTACCAGGCGTGTGTTTTATAGTGGGCAGGGCAGCTTTAAACCACTCATCAGGGATTAGGCACACGCCTGACTTTTGTTTGGTAAAAATTGGTTTCAATTGCTCTTTAAGTCTCCTTACTCGGCAGAGGGTTCACTTACTTGTCTTCCCCCCTTCTGTCATTGTTTGCATACTATCCTCATTAAAATATGAAAACCTATAAATGTCTGGGTAGTTTTAATTAAAGCAGACACTGTTTTTAAATCTGTGTGATTTTGACTAAGATCAGATCACATTTGATGGTGATTTTATGCAGAAATATGAGGAATTCAAAAAGGTTCAGATACTTTTCCATACCACTGTATAAACTCACTATCAATAGTTTCTAACTTTCTACTATATAGGAAACTAAGTCGATATAGAAGTTACCGTGAGGATGTAGTAGTACTGAGACATGTTGTGGCTGTGGTAAGTGATTCCAAATTGATTGATACTTTGAGAAATGAGTTCACTTTGTTTCCTGACCTCATTTTTAATTCAAACACTCAAATCCCAAATCATTTCACAATTACAACTGATTTAAAGACCATTAATTGGTTCCAGCCTCTTGAAAAAATATAAACTTAATTTGCATTACATTTAGTTCGCAAAATCAGTACTCTAAAATGGTGTCAAATGTAAGGACCGTGGAACGAAAGCAGTCCGCCAGGGGGTCCAATCTAGCCCATTGGGTTCGGCCTGGTAGGTATGTTGTAGCTCATTTATACTGTACATAGAAAAATAACAAGCTTATATTTTGACATTGGCACCATAAAATAATGTCGATTTGTTTGATCGAGTGCGTACACCACTTAACTTGGCTCACTTTCGTGTCCGCAGTTACATTCATTCATTCGCCCCCTACCGGTCAAAATGAATTGGATGTCCAGTGCTGTCAATGGCAAGGAATTAGTTAACAAGGAAGTGACACCAAATCAACAGGAAGTAACCTGGAAATGCCCCAAATCAAGAGGCAGCAGTCCGGAAATGCCCGAACAATAACCAGGAAATTATCCAAAATGAACAGGTAGTGACCCGAAAGTATCTTAAAATTACAAGGAAGTGAAGCAAAATTAACTCATTGCCTGCCATTGACAACGACATATGTACAATTCCCTTCAGGAAGGATTAGCTCTGAATGTTGATCTTTCAGTGCCTGTGACTTTAACTATTTAACAAAAACTGCCCCGGCCAAAATGAAATCTAATTGCCATAAACATGGGCCGCCAATGAGAGTGAGTCTGACACCCCTGCTCTATGATACGTACACTGTAAAAAATTTCAGTGTAAAATAACGGTAAAGAGCTGGCAGCAGGGTTGCCATTTATATACTGTTATTTTACAGTCTTGGTAATGTATAAATGTTTCACAGTAAAAGTCCGTTATCCAGAAAAACTGTTGATTCCTGTATTTATAGAAAATACAGTAAAAGTCTGTCGGCAGGATTGCCATTACTAGACTGTTATTTTACAGTCTTGGTAATGTATAAATGTTTCACAGTAAAAGTTCGTAATCCAGAAAAACGGTTGATTCCTGTATTTATAGAAAATACAGTATACGTCCGTTAGCAGGGTTGCTATTACCAGACTTATTTTACTGTCTTGGTAATGTAAAAATATTTAACAGTAGTAGTATTCCTGTATTACCAGAATTCACAGTAAACAGCAGGCAGCTGAGGAGCTGCAGTATGCTGCATTTTTAACTATATACTGTGTTTTAACGGTATTTGGGAAAATGACTACAGTCTATTAATGCATAAATTTCAGTCTAGTACAGAAAAAAATGCTGATGTCAGGTGCGAAACAGAACAGGTTTTATTTCATCCTGTTGGCAGGCAGTGAAAACGGACAGGAACCAGAGAGATGGTGCAGTCGGGTCGTGTAGGTCAGGCTGAAGATCTGCCGTAATCGGGTCAAGCAGGACAGGTTGAGCTCAATGGAGTGCTGGCATAGTCTGGTCAAGCAGGACAGGCTGAGCAAGTTGATTGAGCTGGAACTCTGGCGTAGTCGGGTCAAGCAGGGCAGGCTGGGTAGGAAGTGGTGATCGGTCAAGGACAAATCCCAAATTACCCCTAAACAATATACTACAATTCTCCAAACATTTCCACCGGTGAGTCAAGCCATGTGCTAATGGCTGCTGCTGGCACATTTCATCTTTTAATTCTGCTGCTTATCGGCTGCCTCTCTGGTTATCTTTTGCCAACGTCTCCAGCTGCACAGGACTGCAAGTGTCAATAGCCAAACCAGGCTGCCAACTTCCTTTCATGCTTTTATAGCTCTGGGTTGCTCATGGGTTGATTGGCCAATCTCTTCCAGCTGTGCATCGTTTCCATAGTGCTTGCATGCCGGTGATTTTCCAGTTCACGCCCTAGTTGTCTGCTCAATGCTTATTTGTTGATGTTTATCAGGGTTCGACTTTACAATGTGTGAAAAATCATTGTCCATAATACTCCCATTCTTCGCATGGGTTCTTCAATATGAAGAAGTAAGAGTTTGTAAAAAAAAAAAATAATAATAAAATAAAATAAAATAAAAAAAGCACCTGTCTTATTTACTACAAATGTAAACATTGGTCTCATGTGTGATGTGTGAAGTTTGTCACAGCCAGTGCCATTTCCACAGTAATTCACCGCCATACCACTAGATTGGTGTGGCTTTGTCTTTGTGTGGTTTTGGGGGACTCTTGTCGAATTCCTTTAATTTTCCACCGGTCATTTGCCACGTTTACATGGAGCCAAATATTCCAATTACAATCGGAATATTTGTTCAAACCGAATAAATGTGTTCCATATAAACACCTCATTCGGAATGAACAGGCCCAAACCGAATGGAATTTCATTCCGATTCACAGGGGTGGAATATTCCTTTTCCCAAACCGATTAGAAGTAAAATTATATCATGTAAAGAGGGAAGCGGAATGGTGTCTGGTTGCGTTCTTTCTGCGCATGCTCCGTACTGACGTCACTTGGTGACGTAAGTAACGTCACTTGCAACATGGCTTCCAAGCACACACACAGCGCACTCACACAACTTTTGAAATGAACGGCGTATCATTCTGAAGTTTTGTTTCCACTCGAAAAATTAAAACAGCAGCTGATCTGACGATCGATCTCCATGTTTTGCAACGTGACGCTTTGTTTTGATTAATCTGCGCATGTCAGACGGCAGTTGTCAAACGTCCTTTCGGAATAAAGGCAGTCACATGTAAACGCTGGATCGGAATAGATGAAGTGACATGATGTGAAATTTCCATTCGGAATGATTTGAATCGGTATGAATAAAAGTCAGCATGTAAACGTGGCTACTGACAGCAATGGCAATGAAGATGGAACGTGTGCATTTGCAGCTGCAGCTGAATAATATTAAACAACAAATGTTGTCAATACAAATGTTGAAGCGTAGGCGACACAGAAGTCATTTGCGAATGTTTGAAAATGTTGTTGTTGTTGTGCTGAACCAGAAACAATGTTCTGAGCGGACCAATCACAGTCCTTCGACGTTTACGTCAAGCGCGTTGACGTGATGTGTGTAGTCAGGACTTTTTGGAGGTGCACGTCAGGCTATGGCATAGGTCCGCCGTCACCGCTACACAGAAGCATAAATCAGCCTTCAGGGTGATGGAATACTACAATTTTTGGAGAGGGGCCAGTTTAGATCAGAGTGGGGATACAACAAGAAACATATATGAGAAGAATAGAATGGAGGCGACGCCAAATAATATAATAATATAACCTATAGGCCAGGGGTGGCCAACCCTGGTCTTAGAGAGCTTCAGTCCAGCTTCAACACACCTGAATCAAATGATCAGCTCATCAGCAAGCTCTGCAGTTGCCTGATAACAATCCTGATTATTTGAGTCAGGTGTTTTAAAGGAGGGAGGCATGGAAAACATGCTGGATTGCGGCTCTCGAGGACCAGGGTTGGCCACTCTTGCTATAGGCCAACAAAACATCCAGTCTGGTGTTTGCGTCGATGTGATTGTGTTGTAGTCTGACGCTCAACTCCCATACATCATTCGCTACAGCTAACGCTAATGCATTTAGCTAACATTTGCAACATCAAAATTTAAAACTACTAACATTATCAAAACATAAACATACTAAATTTATTAAATAAATAATAATATAAATAGAGAAATAATTAAAAATAAATTTTATCATATTGTAACTCCACTGTTGGATACATATGAGACACTCGGATTTTGCCTTTTTAACCGCTCACTGGCAGACACCTTTTATTTATTTCCCCAAAAAATTCACTCATCTGCATCTTTTGCAAAATAATACAAAACTGCCCTCTACTTGCACTTCAGATGGATAAACATCAATATTATATATCGCTATCCAGCAATCCTCAGAACTTTAGTTTAATATAAAATATTTTAGGTAATATGAGTAAGACTTAATTAACTTACCGTTTATAAATTAGTACACATAAATCCGAATATAAGTTGAAAAACAAGCACTGAATAGCAGCATATGCCATCTAAAGTCATCCTCTGAAGAGTCTCCGACATCCAAATTATGGGTAATTAGGTCCTCCAGGATTTAAATTGGCAAAAAAAAAAACAGTCTATATTGTCACAATGTAAAAGATGTCAGATTACTGACCATGCTCCAAATTTCCAGTCAAAACTCAGTTTCCCAAAAATACGGTAGTGTTATGTAATTGAAACATTAACATACCGTTTACAGCATTTGTCTTGTTGCTTTAATGTTGGTAACCCACAATGCATTGCTAATTACCCACAATGCATTGCTAACTACAGTAATTAACTGTTTAACACAAAAACGGTATTTTAGTGTTCAAAATCGGCCGTAAATTTACAGCAATTTTTTACAGTGTATACAATTTCAATTACCATAATTTTCGGATTATAAGGCACACCTGACAATAAGCCGCCACCCACCAATTTGACACGAAAACGGCATTTGTTCATAGATAAGCCGCACTGGACTATAAGCCGTAGCTGTCTTCCCTGTATTATGGGATATTTACACCAAAAGATATTAACCGGTAATATTTTATTTGACAAGGGCATCATAAGCTAAAGACCAAATGAACCACCATGAAGTTTTGAACTGATTAAATGTAAAGCTTAATTGCTTCAAGAAGCTTCATTTGGCCATGACCGTCCCCTTGGAGAGTTACTGTTTCAGTAGTTTCATCAATTGTTAGTTATGATACTCGGTAACTTTATTTGACAGTTGTGTCATTAGACCATCATAATTATGAAATGACCCTGCTATGAGCATTAATAAATGCTTATAACGCATGTCATTTTGTGTCATCAGGCATATTATCTCACTTAAGAATTGATGTAAAAGAACCGAAAAGACATATATGGAGTTAGTGACATAATTTGCCGGATAACACTTAATGACATCGGTCATAAGCATTCATTAATGCCCATGATAGTGTCATGTCTTAATTATGACACTCTTATGACAGTCCTTTGACATTGCTGTCAAATAAAGTGTTCCCTATCAAAACATATAAATCAACAAATAAGCCGCACTGGACTAAATGACACAAGATTCAAAATGAGGTAAAAAAGTAGCAGCTTATAGTCCGAAAATTACGGTACGAAAAATTACGAAATTTACATTCAAGCCAGAATAAAAATGTTAGATTTCTCCTTAAACACTAACATTTTTAAATCCTGAATTTGGTCAGTCGGGCGACATAAGCAAGTCATAACAATGTATGGGGGTATTTTTTGTTGTTGGATCACAATCAATAAAATGTAATCTATTAAAAAAAACATAGAAGGGCTATTCTGCAGTCACTTACATTTTTGGACTTATGCATAAAAAGAAATGTTCATCGAAGGCGAATTTGCCACACGCTGATTTACTCTGAAATTAACTGGGTCATGATAGATACCTTCTTGTGTACTATTCAAGTCGATATGAATAATACACACTTAGAATGTACTGTACATATGCACATAATCGACCACAAGGCACTAAACACACATAAATAATACATCAACTGTTGTGTGAGAATAAAAACACAGTACAACAGGATAAAACATTCATATTGCATATCCGCATTTTTTAGCCTTTATTATAATACCCTATAAAAAAACACATTTTGACAAGAGTTAATGAAAATAAAAATGAAAAAAAAAATTTTTTTTTGTTCTTATCAAAATAACCAATTTCACTTAATTTTCACACATGTAACATTTTCTTAGTTTTTAAAAAATATTGAAAATGTGATTTTCTATTATGATTATCCGAGTCGAGAGCATCATCGAGTGCTCATGATAGCCGCCAATTGATTTGACGCAGGGAAAAAAATCCCTTTATAACATACTGTACATTTTTAGGTGTTTATTAAATAAAAACAAAATGAAAACGCATGCGAGGAGCATTGTATAATCGCTGAAAATGGCAAACATTAGCTCGAGTCGGCGCGCATGATGTCGATCATCAGACCATCACCTTTCAAAAGGCACAAATCAATACCTGATCTGGCCTATCCGTCCGTCCCTTTCAAATGAGGCAATTGAGCACAAAAGGTTTGCCAAAACCTGTTGTACAGTTTACATTTCCACACAGCTGAAAATGTTGGCGTGTCATGCAGGTCTGGATGAGGCCAACAGCGAGTGAAGCAAGATTCCTGTAGCCACGGACACGTTAAGCGACTCCACGCCAAGTAGCAGTTGTCTCCCTGGTGGAATAGTCACAAGCATCTGACACAACTCCAGAAGCTTCTGAGACAATCCGTCACCCTCTCCTCCAATAAGCAACAGCGTGGGTGCAGTCAGCCGCAAATTTGAACACGGCGTGACAGGAACGCTGGATTCCCGCGCCTCGGCCCCCACTGTACCGACCACCCGCCAACCTTGGCTTGCCTTGACCCGGACCATGTTTTCCAGGTCTTTGTACCCGTACACACCCATCACCTCCATGATGCCAGCGCTGGCCTTGCTAACCACCGGGGTCAAAGGGCAGCTGTTATGGACGCTGCTGGCCACTCGGTCCACGCCGAGGAAATACGCCGAGCGTAAGACGGCTCCGAGATTCATTGGGTCTTGAATCCCGTCCAGAACAAGCCAGAGAGGTGTAGAGTTTAAACTCGGGGTCGAGTCTTCTGTCAGGTAGCTTAGTGGTGTGGCTTCTAGGCAAACCCCTTGATGAACCCGACCTGAAGACATCCTGTCCAGGTCTTTTTTACCAACCCGCTGGATTGGAACTTGTCGCTTGTGCGCTTCCTCGCATACTCTGATAAGCGAGGACCTGTGTGAGGGCTCACCATCTTTCACAAACAGCTTCAGTGCCTTCCTGCGAGCTTGGGTGAGAGCAAGGAGACATGGAGAGACACCAAACACTATCTCATATTTGTCCGAAGCCTCCGAGGATGGCTTAAGTCTTGCAGGCCTGTCCCACTTGGACGAAAAGTCATCGTGAGCCAACTTCTGAAGTTCTGTTGATACCCTTCTTGAATTCTGAGTTTTGTACAGTGATGTTTCCTCATCTGGGTTCCTTCCTCCTGACACTTTAGATTTGCTGGACCATTTGATGTTATTCACTCTTTTGTGATAATTGTGGGCAAATTGTGAGTTTATACTCTTTGGAAATCGCAACAACCTAATAAATAGCATCTTGTGCTTAGAAGCATGATTGAGAAAACTCATATTGTACGAGGCAACTTATACTGAAGTTTTAATTAAGTCCTTTAAGCCACGACGATTTAGTCAAATACCGAAACATTATCTTCAAGAATTATTATTGCCATAAAACAACAAAACAAAGACAATACCATTTACCCCCACGTTTATCTGGAAGGTCGAGTTGCTGAAACGATGAAAGGATCACAAGCGGTTTGGACTACAAAATAATAAACAAAAATTTCAAAATGGCGCCTCGAACACGTAATTTGGGAATTTTGATGAATAAAACATTTTCTATTACAATTTACAGTAAATTAGCGCTGTCTGCAATACAAAAATAATGCTACTTTGACTACCTCTAATAATTCATACAGCCTTTATTTTGAAGCATACCATTGACTCTTTACGTCACGTTCGGTATTTCTGGCCGATACGGATGGTGTCACGCTGTGACGTAATCGATTAAATCACTTCCCGGAAGTGAAACCGTCCTAACGCGGAAGTGTCGACAGGAAAACAAAAATCGTCGTTTGAGAGGTTTATCTGAGAGGCAATCCCAATAAACGTCGTTTGTCGTCTGGATTTTAGTGCTGGTTCAACGAGCGCGGATCAAGGTGAGTTGAGAAACTTTATGACGGCTAATGCAAGCCGTGGAGGTGGATTTGATGTGTCAGAGAAGCAATGACGGACACAAAAACACGTCCATTAAATTAAAACTAAAGTGAACTTTTAATTCAAAGACGTCGGTATACGTCCAATCCATTTGAACTAGGAAGGAATTGACAGTGAATGATCATCTTTCAATACCATTCACAGCGATAGACGTTCAATCTATTTTGACTGGGGAGGCGCTTGGCACCGATTATTCGATAACTGTCAAAATAGATTGGACGTCTATCGCTGCCATTGGCAGCCAATGAGTTACGGAGGGTTTTTTCATGGTTAAAATTGGCTTAAAATTCCCTCTCATAAGACAATAAGATCATGTTAACAGGCAACTAACAATGAAATATAAAACTAATGTTAATATTTTTAAGTCACATATTTACCATATAATCTGTCGCCACACCAGTGAACAATAATGTCACAAGAAGTGGATACAGAGATTATGTACAGTGGTATGAAAAAGTATCTGAACCTTGTGGAATTTGTCACATTTCCGCATAAAACCACCATCAAATGTGATCTGATCATTGTCAAAATCACACAGATGAAAAAACAGTGTCTGCTTTAACTAAAACCACCCAAACATTAATAGGTTTTCCTATTTTAATGAGGATAGTATGCAAACAATGTCAGAAGGGGGGAAAAATAAGTAAGTGAACCATCACATTTAATATGCTTGGCAGCAATAACTTCAACCAGATGCTTCCTGTAGCTGCGGATCAGTCTAGCACATCGATTAGGACTAATCTTGGCCCATTCTTCTCTACAAAACTGCTGTAGTTCAGTCAGATTCCTGGGATGAATCTTGCCACAGCATCTCAATGGGGTTCAAGTCTGGACTTTGACTTGGCCATTCCAGAATGTGTATTTTGTTTTTCTGAAACCATTCTGAAGTTTATTTACTTCTGTGTTTTGGGTCATTGTCTTGTTGCAGCATCAATCCTCTTTTTAGCTTCAACTGTCTGACAGACAACCTTAGGTTTTCCTGCAAAACATCCTGATAAACTTTTGAATTATTTTTCCATGAATGATTGCAAATTGTCCAGGCCCTGAGGTAGTAAAACGGCCTCAAATCATGATGCTCCCTCCACCATGCTTCACGGTGGGGATTAGGTGTTGATGTTGGTGAGCTGTTCCATTTTTCCTCCACACATGACGTTGTGTGTTACTCCCAAACCAATCGACTTTGATTTCACCAGTCCACAAGAGATTTTGCCAAAACTTCTGTGGAGTATCCAAGTGCCTTTTTGCGAACATTAAATGACCAACATTTTTTTCCGGCCACTCCCAGGGAGAAAAGCAACAGTGCCAAACTTTCTCCATACGTAGACAACTTCTCTGACTCTGGATTGAGAGACTTTTAGAGATGCTTTTGTATCCTTTCCCAGCTTTATACAAATCAACAATCCTTGATCGCAGGTGTTCAGACATCTCTCTTGATCGAGCCAAGACAATGCTTCTCATCAAGACAATTATTACCAGGTGTGTGTTTTATAATGGGCAGAGCAGCTTTGAACCACAGTGATTGGGCACAGACCTGACTTAAATTGTTTGGTAAAAATTGGTTTTAATTGCCCTTTAAGTCTCTTTAGGTGGAGGGATTTTCCCCCTTCTGTCATAGTTTGCATGCTATCCTCATTAAAATATGAAAACCTATGAATGTCTGGGTGGTTTTAGTTAAATCGCACACTTTTTTTTTTTTTTTTTTACATCTGTGTGATTTTGACAAAGATCCGATCACATTTGATGGGGATTTTATGCAGAAATGTGGGAAATTCCAAAAGATTAAGATATTTTTTCATACCACCACAAATGTGTTTTTTCCAATATCGTTCAGCCCTAGTATGGGCCTCCTTCCTATCACGAAACGTTGTTACCAAAAATAAATATGCGCACGTGTACCCTTAGTTTCACTCTAATGCAGTGTGTCTCAATTATTATCTGTTATACCCCCCACCCCCCACACGGCCCCCAGAAAGACGTAAACATTTCGCCCCCTCAACTCTGCCGCTATGTAAATAGTATATCATTAGTCTATAAAATTATTAAAAGTACACCTCTGCATAACATTATGTCCTTGTTAATAAAGGACAAAGAGTTGATTTTCTCCTTTTACTGTTTCTTTTATTCTCTTAACAAACAGGAGATGACGACACACATTTCAGGAACAAAAAGAAAGCAATAATCATTTAAGATATATACACTTATTAAGGAAAAAGTAGTTAAAAACTGGCCGGCCAGGACAAATGTCCCCGAGAGCACCACGCAGGTGCCCCCATGTAGATCTGCCGTGAACCTTTAGGATGTTACAGTTGATATTTGTCATTACACAAACAGTGGGAAAACACTACTCAAAAGAATGCAGACTAATCAGTAATCTTCGACACGACAACCCTCGCAACCAAAACAATACTCGTCTCCGGTATTCACATCATAGACAGACACAATGCTATGAGACTACAAATAATTATGTTTGTGATTGTGACGATGTGAAATGAACAGATAAATATTTATGTGAATGAAAGGAAAGCTATATCTACATTAACCTTAAAGAAAAAAACTGATATAGATCGACTTACAATAAAGTTTATTAACTTAATTAAAATGTATTAACATCCCTGAAGGCCGGTTGATGGGCACGCGGGAGGAGGGATGGGCTGCGCATGGCCCCCCCACCCCCCCGGGCTGGCTGGGTGGGGGCCGTGGCCCTGGGTTGGCGCCTGCGCGGTTTCTCCGCCCGTCTGCGTGGCTGTCGCGTGCCCGGTGGGGCTTGCGTGCTGCTGGATGTGGTAGGGCATGCTCGGGTTGGGGGTTCCGGTGCCGGGATTGGCGATGCGGCGGCGTAGGGTTGGTCGCCAACGGGCTTACACTCATAAGAGATTCACACGATTACTGGGTTCTAGATCACAGAACTGATTTGTGTACACTCTACCCCTTTCAATCACTTAGCTGATAGTCTTATAGACACCCCCACCCCCATTCTCCTCTTTCACTGGCCAATTGGCCCCCACATGGTGTAAACCGGAAATACATCTCGCTGACGATAGCACCAGCATATTAGTAACTAGTTTAGATGTTCAATGTATTTCTTGTTGTTGTTTGTGTATGTGTTTCTTTTCTTTCTTATCTTGTATTTCTTTTCTTCTGTCCCCCCATAATCCCTTCCTGTTCGCTGCTTTGTCATAATAAAAAGGTATTTTGAATGATCACAATGGGAGTATGTCAGACTCTCCATGTGAAACATTAAAACTGTTCAGAATCCGGGCACTTAGACTTCCATTCTCTGTGTCAAACAGCTGAACAGGACAGGTTTAAAAAAAAAAAAAATAAATAAAATAAAATAAAATGTATTAACATTGTTTTGTTTGTAACAGAAAAGACTTAGAGACTTGCCTGAATTAAAAAAAAAAGTCACATCCAAACTCTAAACGTACACTCAAGGTACATTTTTTAATCATTTCATACTTATAAATAAAATGTAATAAAATCAATAGAAATAAATACAAAATTGATTAGCATCATTAACTCAGTGCACAATATTCCAAACAATTTGACCGAAAAAAAATAAAAATAGATAAACAAAAACGACAATGTCATTGGACAGAGGGACAGTTTTTATTTTTGCTGCAGGCAGTATCAGCTCCTTTGCTACACTGTGGTATTTTTTTTGCACTGAACAACTTGGTATGCCACCTTATATGATGTAAACAGTGCTCGCTAGCTGTTTTTTGATGTAACACAAGCTGGACGATTGTTACCAATATTCGGCACATTATCGCTGAAAAAAAAATAAAGCGGCTTATCAATGTGATTTGGGTCTAATACCTTTAAGTGGCGTCTTATTTGATTTGGCTTCATGCTGTCCGCTGCCAACATTTTTAGACACAGTAAACATGGTAGTTTTTCCTCGTCTCCCACAGTAGCCATACGCTTTGTCATATTTCCTTGTCTTAGCTTTTGGGAGACATCTCTGACATCCCTGTCAAATATTTTTTCATTGTGTCGCTTTGTTCTAAGCGCTTCATATCTCCTGCTCTTTACTGTTTGCTTTTGTTTGGTGAAAAAATACTGTGCGCACTATGAAAATGAGAGCGCCACTGCCACCCACTGAGTGCATGTGCAATTACACTTTATTTTAGTATGGCAAAAACGTATGTTCCCCGAGATCACATGCGCCCCCCCCCCAGTATTGCTTTGCTATTTGAGAAGGACTGCTCTAATGAGAATAAATGTTGTTAAAAATGAATGGATTTCCCCGTTTTTCCTCCAAATAGATGGATTTCCTATTTGGGAAGAGAAAGACCCCGGAGGAGATGCTGAGGCAGAACCAGAGAGCGCTAAACCGAGCCATGAGAGAGCTGGACAGAGAGCGAAATAAACTGGAGCAGCAAGAGAAGAAGATCATCGCTGACATCAAGAAAATGGCCAAACAGGGACAAATGGTGCGTAAAGTCTAGAAGTGGGAACCTCTTGGTACCTCACGATACAATACGATTTGAGATACAAAGTTCACGATAATGACGATCTGACGATATGGCGAGACAACGATTATCGATACATTTGTCAGGAAATCATTCTATGATATTCCGCAAACTACTAATAAACAGAAAACCAAGCTTCTACTGTGAATTGGAATGAGTTTATGACTAGTAGACGTCCAATCCATTTGAACTGGGAGGGTGGCAGCGAATGAACAGTCGTTCATTCGCTGCCATCCCTCCCACTTCAAACGGATTGAACGTCTATGGCCGGTAGTGGCAGCCAATGCCAGGCAATGAGGTATTTTTGGGCCATTTGAGGTCATTTACCTGTTGATTTTCAGTTACTTCCTGTTGATTTTGGGGTATTTTATGGGTCTTTACCAGTTTAATTTGAGTCACAGAACAGGAAGTGACCTGGGAATCACCCAAATAAATAGGCAGTGACTCAAACTCAACAGAAAATGACCTGTAAATGCTCTAAAATGAGCAGCAAATGACCTGTAAATGACCTGAAAATCGGACAGAATGACTGTGAATGCTCTGGTTTGGAATAAACGAACGCTCCCAGTCTAAATGGATTGGGCGTCAAGCACCGTCAATGCAGCCTTAGAGTTAACTGAGACACTATTATGGTGGAAGATTTTGGTAGCAACTTGTTGCTTCATTTTTATTTATTTATTTTTTAGACAATGACACTTTTTTAAAACGATATCTCGATTCTTGGCAGTAGCATATCGATAACCTTTTGGAATACAAAGTATCATGATATATCACCATTTCGATATTTTGTCACACCCCAAGTAAAATCTACTCGGGGAAGAAAACAAAACAAATCCTGAGCATGTGATCACAATGCGTGCAGGACGCCGTCAAGATCATGGCCAAAGACTTGGTGCGCACGAGACGCTACGTGAAGAAGTTCATCATGATGAAGGCCAACATTCAAGCCGTCAGTCTGAAGATACAAACCCTCAAATCCAACAACAGCATGGCGCAGGCCATGAAGGGCGTTACCAAAGCCATGGCCACCATGAACAGACAGGTTCGCTTCCGTTCTCGGGCTCTATTTCTTGCTAAAAGTTAGCTTCAACGGAATACGTGTGCACATTTGTCGACAGCTCAAACTGCCTCAAATCCAGAAGATCATGATGGAGTTTGAACGACAGAGTGAGATCATGGACATGAAGGAGGAGATGATGAACGACGCTATCGATGACGCCATGGGGGATGAGGATGATGAGGAAGAGAGGTGGGGCGCCGCAACGTTTAGAGTTGCATTGTGGAAAATGTAGTCTTGTTGGAATCATTACCATTCAAGTGGACATCTCCTATATTACCGTACTTGAGTAAAATAACTAGGGCTGTCAAAATTATCGCGTTAACGGGCGGTAATGGATTTTCAAAATTACCGTAATTTCCCGAATATAAGGCGCACCCGTGTATAATACGCACCCCAAATTTACTTGTAAAATCTAGGGATAATTATTGTACCCGTTTATAACGCGCACCCTAATTTTAGCACCAATAAATAAAAGAATACAAGAAAACAGAGCTCGTGTACGGATACAGAAATGTCATTTTACTGACTGGTGAAACACAGCACAAGCATAGCACATTGGTAGTTCAAAACATTACCATAAACTGACAATATTTACGGTAATAATATGATTTGACAACTTCTCCAACTTACCAGAATCTAGGAGAAAATAAAACAGATGTGACTTTTCTTTTAAAGGCTGCTATATACAGTAACTTGCTCGTTTCATCATGATGAACAAATGTTTCTTCCATGGATTGATACGGTAAAATTAAAGAACGTAAGTCGGAAATCCGAGAGAGCTCATCGCTGTCGACACGACAGTAACAATAGGAACTATTGTTATTTGGGTTTGAGTTTCCCGAGGGACAGATATAGTTGACGGACACAGGAAGTCTGTGTTGTTACGTTTGTTATGGTCCAAGTTGCGGAGCTGCAATAAACGTTGACTCAAATGAGTTCAAGAAACTAAATTATGTGCTTTATGAAAAGTGAAAAAAGCAGAATTTAACACAGACGAAATCATTCGGCCGATCAGAGTGAAGTATTACCGAAACAAAATGGTGACTAGGGATGGGAATCGAAATCCGATTCCAATTCGGAACCGGTTCCGAGTGTTTCGAGGCCTCGACATCACAATAAAAAAGCCTTAACGATCCCTAAAGACGCATATTGCGTCGTGACGTGTCTTGTTGTCCAGACGCATCAAACTAGCATGGCGCCAAGAACCACTCGCTTCAAAGTTTGGCTACACTTCACCAGGAAAGAGGTGAAAATGAAAGGTTACGATAGTTTAGCACGAGCATTGCCGCCGTAAACATAACAATGACAGCACGTAGGTTCGAACGCTCGAGAGTGTGTCTTCACTTCACGAGGAAAAATTACAACAAAGCGACTTGCAGTCATTGCGAGATGGAAATAACTGCATCGGGAGGGAATAGACTGCACTGTCCTCACCGAGACGCTAAGGCTCAGTCCTGGCTATACAGCTAGCTAAACTCCCAAATGACGATGCAGAAGACGTTGGTATAATAATTTGCTCACTTTATTCAACCATCACTTGAAATTAAAAATAGAAATTAAACAAATCAATTTCGTCCCCAATAACAATCAAGTTTGCATCAACGTAAATCAGCGATGATTAGCTGCTAACACAGTAATAACAAACAGTTAGCATGCGTTCGCTAGCATTAGCACATCGTTTAAACCACTACATAACTGGATTTAAGTGTCCGATCGCGAGTGGAAACGCACAACAACAACACAGAAGATGATACATACAGGCGTTGGCTCTGTAGATGTTTTACAAACATTAACAAAGAACGTAGGCTCGTGGCAGTGTTTCCCTTTCTCACTAACTCGCTCACTCGCTTGGATGCGGCATTTCTTCTTCTTCGCGTGTAAGTGCCCTCTTCTTCGCGTGAGGAAACGCAAGGGCGCCACCACTTGAGCGTGAAAGCGCCATAAAAACTAAAAGGCATGCATTTCAATATACTGGTAAATAAAAACAGGGGTCCCCAAACTACGGCCCGCGGCTCCATATTTGGTCCGGCCCCCTAAACAATTCCAGAGAGCATTTTGAATTTTTTTTGTTTTTTTCTCCCTCAGTAGTGTTATTTATTTCCTGGCCTTTTTCAGCGAATAACTCAAGAGAGGGTTATTTGGTTATTATCTATTTAATTAATAGTTTTTTTATTATTATTATATTGTATTATTATTTCAATTTTATTTACTTTTGTTCCTTGAAGAATCCACAGAGGGTTATTTGATTGTGGCTTTCTGAAAAACAATAATTTTTTGACATTTCCGCACTCCTGCAATCGTCACACTTTTTCTGTTACAAACTGACCCCGGCCTCTCATCAGAGAAGGGAAAAGTAAAGAAAAAGTTTGGGGACATTGCCAAAGGCAGAACAACGACCTATATGCCAAAATATACCAATATTTTTTATTTCTATTAGAAAAATGTTTCAGTAAAATGTTATACATTCTTGTGCATTTGCCACTTATTGCCACAGTTAACATTGAGGCTTTGGGCCTCTTTTGACCTCGTTGTGAGTTTGTAAGCTTGATGCCAATCAAAATGTTTGTTCTTCTTTTTCCCGAAATTAGAATCGATAAGAGAATCGATAAAGAATCGAATTGTTAAGCAATATCGATAATGGAATCGAAATCGTAAAAATCGTATCAATTCCCATCCCTAATGGTAACGTCACGTACCGTAATGGTCGGCAACGGATCGCCGCATACGTTTCTTCAACACAACGTGGCCGTGTCAATTAAAAAAATCGGTTTATATTAGGGCTGTCAAAATTATCGCGTTAACGGGCGGTAATTATATTTTTTTTAATTAATCGTTAAAATACTTGACGCAATTAACGCACATGCCCCGCTCAAACATTAAAATGACACCACAGTGAAATGTGTACTTGTTGTGTTTTTCGGAGTTTTGTCGCCCTCTGCTAGCGCTTGGGTTCGACTGATTTTATAGGCTTCAGCACCCATGAGCATTGTGTAAGTAATTATTGGCATCAACAATGGCGGGCTACTAGTTTATTTTTTTTATTGAAAATTTTACAATTTTATTAAAACGAAAACAATAAGAGGGGTTTTAATGTAAAATTTCTATAACTTGTACTAACATTTATCTTTTAAGAACTACAAGTTTTTTTATCCATGGATCGCTTTAACAGAATGTTAATAATGGTAATGCCATCTTGTTGATTTATTGTTATAATAAACAAATACAATACTTATGTACCGTATGTTGAATGTATATATCCATCTTGTGTCTCATCTTTCCATTCCAACAATAATTTACATAACAATATGGCATATTTTATAGATGGTTTGAATTGCGATTAATTACGATTAATTAATGTTTAAGCTGTAATTAACTCGATAAAAATTTTTAATCGTTTGACACCCCTAGTTTATATATATATTTCTGTCTCCATCCATGTACCCGTTTATAATGCACACCATGATTTTACAAGTCGATTTGGGGGGGGGGGGGGGGGGGAGTGAGCGTTATATTTGGAAAATTACAGCAATCACGTTAAAATATTTGACGCATTTAACGCACATGCCCCGCTCTAACAGATTAAAATGACAGCACAGTGTCATGTCCATTTGTTACTGGTGTTTTTTGGTGTTTTGTCGCCCTCTGCTGGCGCTTGGGTGCGACTGATTTTATGGGTTTCAGCACCATGAGCATTGTGTAATTATTGACATCAACAATGGCGAGCTAATAGTTTATTTTTAGTTTGAAAATCTGACAAATTTTATTAAAACGAAAACATTAAGAGGGGTTTTAATATAAAATTTCTATAACTTGTACTAACATTTATCTTTTAAGAATCACAAGTCTTTCTATCCATGGGTCGCTTTAACAGAATGTTAATAATTTTAATGCCATCTTGTTGATTTATTGTTATAATAAACAAATACAATACTTATGTACAGTATGTTGAATGTATATATCCGTCTTGTCTTATCTTTCCATTCCAACAATAATTTACAAATATGGCATATTTTATAGATAGTATGAATTGCGATTCATTACGATTAATTAATTTTTAAGCTGTGATTAACTCGATTGAAAATTTTAATCGTTTGACAGCCCTAAAAATAACATTTAAAAACTTGTGAAATTGCATATTTTAAAATATGTAATTGTATAAGTCACAGGACCAGCCAAACTATTAAAAAAGATGTGACTAATAAAATAACACTTCGCTCAATTTTGAGACATTCAACATGGTGGTGACGTTTACATTTATTTACATGCCAGTTATATTTAATTTCTATAAACGGCATAACCTTGTTTCCTGACATTTTTTGTGTCATGTTTCCCACAGCGACTCCATCGTTTCCCAAGTCCTGGATGAACTGGGTCTCAACCTCAGCGACGAACTATCAAGTAAGTGTTGCCACGATTTATGAAAAAAATAAAATTAATACTACGGTGAGGCAAATAAGTATTTGAACACCTTGCGATTTTGCAAGTTCTCCCACTTAAAAATGAAGTTTTCGTGGTAGGTGCTTGTCCGCATTGAGCGATTATCTTAAAAAAAATAAACCTAGAAATCGCAGCGTATGAGATCAAACGTTTGCGGTAACTTTTCACCAGGTTTGCACGGACTGCAGCAGGGATTTTGCACCAC
The DNA here is from genome assembly GCF_030265065.1 of Corythoichthys intestinalis. NCBI lineage: Eukaryota > Metazoa > Chordata > Actinopteri > Syngnathiformes > Syngnathidae > Corythoichthys > Corythoichthys intestinalis. Next base: position 16,896,555 of record NC_080415.1, on the reverse strand, counting down.
TGCTCCACACAGATCTTCCCTTTTTCCATCAGTTTTCCGGACTGTCACTGAGAAACACTGAGTTTGAGCTTCCTCCAAAGATTTTGTATTGGGTTTAGGTCTGGAGACAGGCTAGGCCCCTTTAGAACCTTGATATGCTTTTTACGAAGCCACTCCTTGGTTATTCTGGGCCATTGCCATGTTGGAAGACCCAGTCACGACCCATTTTCAATGGCAGCCTTTTTATTTTAATTTTTTTAAATTACACCTTTTTATAACGATATCTCGATTCTTGACAGGAGCATATCGATAACCTTTTGGGATACAAAGTATCACGATATATCACCATTTCAGTATTTTGTAGTATCTATGCTGAAATGTATTATCCGGATACGTTATTTGATTGCAAAAGTATCAATACTCAATTACCGTATTGGCCCGAATATAAGACGGCCCTGATTATAAGACGACCCCCTCTTTTTCAAGACTCAAGTTTGAAAAAAGACTTTTTGAACACCAAATTAATTTTTATACAGAAAATAATTACAGTACATCCAAAACAAATGATTATAACAATATATTTGAGAGAAAAAGCATGTTATTTTGCCTCATTCAAATCTTAATATCTGTAAACTAAAGTGCAATCACATTCGTAAATTAGGCCTCTTTTTTTGAAATCTAAATAAGCTAGGGCTGTCAAAATTATCGCATTAACGGGCGGTAATTAATTTTTGTGATTAATCATGTTAAAATATTTGACACATTTAAGGCACATGCCTCGCTCAAACAGATTAAAATGACAGCACAGTGTAATGTCCACTTGTTACTTGTGATTTTTGGTGTTTTGTCGCCCTCTGCTGGCGCTTGGGTGCAACTGATTTTATGGGTTTCAGCACCATGAGCATTGTGTAATTATTGACATCAACAATGGCGAGCTATTAGTTTATTTTTTGATTGAAAATTTTACAAATTTTATTAAAACGAAAACATTAAGAGGGGTTTTAATATAAAATGTCTATAACTTGTTCTAACATTTATCTAGAACTACAAGTCTTTCTTTTACAAGTCGCTTTAACAGAGTGTTAATAATGTTAATGCCATCTTGTTGATTTATTGTTATAATAAACACATACTGTACTTATGTACCGTATGTTGAATGTATATATCCGTCTTGTTTCTTATCTTTCCATTCCAACAATAATTTACAGAAAAGTATGGCATATTTTATAGATGGTTTGAATTGCGATTAATTACGATTAATTAATTTTTAAGCTGTAATTAACTCGATTAGAAATTTTAATCGTTTGACAGCCCTAAAATAAACAATCGATTGTGATAAAACAACAAAATTGCAATAAATGCATTAACCATCAAAGTGAGGTCTAACTTTGATTAGTCTTGAAACAAATCTGAAGAAGGAAAAACATTGCAATAAAATAATGCAAACTGGTTAAACTTGAGAGCAGCTGAGATCTGTACGGTGGCCGAGAGGTGTCAGGCGATATGCAAAGTCCAAACACTTTACAAATAGAAAAAGCACGAACCCCAATTGCAAACCCTTTGCAAAAGAAAAAAAGCACGAATGCAAACTGCCACAACACGATCCCCAATTCCTAAAGCGCGATCGCAAATTGGCAAAAGCACGAACCCCAATTGCCACAACACGACAGCAAATAGCTCGCAGCACGACCGCAAAAGGCTCGCAAGACTATTGCAAAGACGATGACCCAGAAGTTAAAAAAAATAAATAAAAAAGACGTCACTTTGTATATTGCTATATGTGCTTTGTGACCATCTCTACGGGCCTCCGTAAAGTTGCCCCCCATCAGACGCAAATTTATATAAAAATGATGTTAATCGTTTGTGCTGCAACGGTTTTGTAGATACAGTATTATGCTTTTCTTGAGTTATTAATTTCGAGTGGGGATGTCATTGTTATGTTATTATTTTAATGAAGCGTACCAACTCTCTCAATAACAGTGGGGTGTCCTAACAACTAGCACAAACGAATGGCAACAATTTGGAACCATTTTGCAGTAAATGAGGGGCTTAGAGGGACGTCATCACTCGACATTAATATCTCAAGCCCCCCAATTTACCGCAAAATGGACCTGAATTTTTTTGTGGTCTGTTCGTGCTAGTTGTAAAGACACCCCTCTGTTATTGAGAGAGTTGGTACGCTCCATTAGCTGCGGGAGCTAAGCTAAGAAAAAGCTATGAGTGACATCCCCACCCGTAATAAATATCTCAATAAAAGCATAATACTGTATCTACAAAACCGTTGCAGCACAAACGATTAACATCATTTTTATATAAATTTGCATCTGATGGGTGGTGGGGCAATTTTACGGAGGCCCGTAGAGATGGTCACAAAGCACATATAGCAATATACAAAATGACGTCTTTTTTATTATTATTTTTTTAACTTCTGGGTCATCATCTTTGCAATTGTCTTGCGAGCCTTTTGCGGTCGTGCTGCGAGCCATTTGCTGTCGTGTTGTGGCAATTGGCGTTCGTGCTTTTGCCAATTTGCAATCGCGCTTTAGGAATTGGGGATCGTGTTGTGGCAGTTTGCAGTCGTGCTTTTTTTCTTTTGCAAAGCGTTTGCAATTGGGGTTCGTGCTTTTTCTGTTTGCAAAGTGTTTGGACTTTGCATTTTGCCAGACACCTCTCGGCCACCGTAGATCTGTCATGACAGAACATTACTCCTCAAGTTCAGCATTCGCTTCGATGATATCTGGCGCCATCTAGCGTCGTGAATGGGTATAATGTCTAGACCCCGAATATAAGACGACTCCCACTATTTCGGTCTTATTTCAATGCAAAAAAACACCGTCTTATATTTGGGCCAATACGGTATTTGTCTGCCATTGATGGCAGTAGACGTCCAATCCATTTGAAGTGGGTGGGTAGCAGCGAATAAACGTTTGTTCATTTCAGACAGTCAAGTGTCTGGCTTGGTTTGAGTTCTTGGGCCAGCAAAACTGAATCTGTTAGCCTGCAAGCGTCCACTTAAGAGTCACGACTACCTCTGAGAATCCACTGTGTTGCTTCCAGATCTCCCATCAACTGGTGGAAGCCTCTCGGTGGCGGGCAAGAAGCAAAACGAACCTCAAGCGGCTCTGGCTGACGCAGACGCCGACCTGGAGGAACGACTCAATAACCTGCGCAAAGACTGAACGCAAATACGCGCTGACTTCACGTCTTTTCTCGAAGGAACGTCAGCCTTGACGGTGTATGGGTTTTTCTTTCTGCGGTGTTTCATTTGATATGGGTATGTTATCAAAATTAAATATCCTCGGTAGGACCTGAAGTCCTGTCCCCTTTTTGACAATGCTGAGACACATTGTGTCCATCCCTCGCATTTTGTTACAGTTTCAACTAACACTAATGACTAATAACCCGTGTAAGTTATCGAAAAGATTTTTATAAATGATATGAGCTCTGCACATCATTGAATTTGTGGCTTAACATGCTGTTTACATGGTTCACAGAAAAGGTCGCTTATTTTAGTAAAGCAACCAAAATATATTATACTGTCACTCATTTGTGTTCCATTTTCAGCAAAGTTGTCCATGAAGAAGTCATTTATACGCCTCGAGATGAATGGTGTTTTTGTTGCATAATAAAACTTTTTTTTCCACAATTAACAAATGTGGTAGGTCGTTAATGTAGTAGAAAATAAACCAAGAACACTTTCATGCACATTTTTTATATAATTATAAGGCAGTCTTAACTCATTGACGGCGCTAAACATCCAATCTATTTTGACTGGGTTAGCGCCGTCAATAGCACTTAAAGATGGACATTCAAGTAGTGCTGCAACGATTAATCGATAAACTCGAGTAATCGATTAGAAAAAAATATTCGAATTAAATTTTGCTGCTTCGAGTATTCGTTTAAAGTGGCATAGTAATGGTTTATTTTGAAAGTGTTTGCATTTTTATTGATTTGGGTGGATACACTGCCCGCTTGTCTGCCTCATTTCGCATGGGACAATCCAGTTGCTCCCTGTTAAGACCAACATAAGCTTTTGTTTGAGCTTATGTTTTTTTAATGCATTCGTAATGTAGTTTATAAATATATTTAGCTGTTTTTTTGTGGGAATATGTGTCTGAATTAGGGTTGTTCCGATCATGTTTTTTTGCTCCCGATCCGATCCCGATCGTTTTAGTGATTGCTTTTTTTTGCTCCCGATTCAATTTCAATCATTCCCGATAATTTTTCCTGATCATATACATTTTGGCAATGCATTAAGAAAAAAAATGAATAAAACTCGGACGAATATATACATTCAACATACAGTACATACAGTTGTGGTCAAAAGTTTACATACACTTGTGAAGAACATAATGTCATGGCTCTCTTGAGTTTCCAGTTATTACTACAACTCTGATTTTTCTCTGATAGAGTGATTGGAACAGATACTTCTTTGTCACAAAAAACATTCATGAAGTTTGGTTCTTTTATGACTTTATTATGGGTTAACAGAAAAAGTGATCAAATCTGCTGGGTAAAAAATATACAAACAGCAACACGAATTAGCAATTTTGACTTCTCTGAGGCCATTTAAATAGGGCTCATTGGATGCAAACGCCCACAAACGCTACAATGGGAAAGTCAAAGGAGCTCAGCATGGATCTGAAAAAGCGAATCATTGACTTGAACAAGTCAGGAAAGTCACTTGGAGCCATTTCAAAGCAGCTGCAGTTCCCAAGCGCCAACAGTGCAAACAATTGTTTGTAAAGTGCATGGCACTGTTTTGTCACTGCCACAATCAGGAAGAAAACGCAAGCTATCACCTGCTGCTGAGAGAAAATTGCTCAGGAGGGTGAAGATTCAACCGAGAATCACCAAAAAGCAGATCTGCCAAGAATTAGAAGCTGCTGGAACACAGGTGTCAGTGTCCACAGTCAAGCATGTTTTGCATCTCCATGGAATGAGAGGCTGCCGTGCAAGAAGGAAGCCCTTGCTCCAAAAGTGGCACCTTAAGGCTTGACTGAAGTTTGCTGCTGATCACATGGACAAAGATAAGACCTTCTGGAGGAAAGTTCTGTGGTCAGACGAAACAAAAATCGAGCTGTTTGGCCACAATGCCCAGTAATATGTTTGGAGGAGAAAAGGTGAGGCCTTTAACCCCAAGTACACCATGCCTACCGTCAAGCACGGTGGTGGTAGTATTATGCTGTGGGGCTGTTTTGCTGCCAATGGAACTGGTGCTTTACAGAGAGTAAATGGAATAATGAAGAAGGAGGATTACCTTCAAATTCTTCAAGCCCGAAGATTGGATCTTGGGCTCAGTTGGGTGTTCCAACAGGACAATGACCCCAAACACACATCAAAAGTGGTAATGGAATGGCTAAATCAGGCTAGATTTAAGGTTTTCAAATGGCCTTCCCAAAATCCTGACTGAAACCCCATTGAGAACTTGTGGACAATGCTGAAGAAAAAAGTCCATGTCAGAAAGCCATCAAATTTAAATAAACTGCACCAATTCTGTCAAGAGGAGTGGTCAAAGATTCAACCAGAAGCTTGCCAGAGTTGTAGAAATAACTGGAAACTCAAGAGAGCCATGACATTATGTTCTTCACTAGTGTATGTAAACTTTTGACCACAACTGTAAGTACTGTATTTGTTTTTTTATAACAATAAATCCTCAAGATGGCATTTACATTATTAACATTCTTTCTGTGAGAGGGATCCACGGATAGAAAGACTTGTGACTTTGTATATTGTGACTAAATATTGCCATCTAGTGTATTTGTTGAGCTTTCAGTAAATGATACTGTGGCCATCCCAAATGCATGATGGGAAGTGGAACCATGACTGTGCAACGTGCTACCAATTGCTATATCTTCTCTGCGTTGAGAAATAACAATGTGTTAAGACAATGATCAATTGCCACTTTGCTTCCCCACATTAGTTCCCATGATATTTCTAATCATAGGGAGAAGGATTGCAAGGCTTTAGCCAATTAATAAAAGGCTACAAAGGCTGCCAAAGTTCACTCAACTCATTTTGCGCTGCCTTTTATCTCTCTGTATAGGTAAAACGGTGTCAATACAGATTGAGCGCGACAATGAGTGAGAGGGTCATGCAGCGCATGCATTAATTGCGTTAAATATTTCAACGTGACACATTTATTAAAAAAACTAACTGACGCCGTTATGGGGATAAATTTGATAACCCTACCTTCAGCCTAAACTAAAGACTCTGGATGAGTGTAACATATTATGTCTGTGACGTTAAAAACAATTAGAAAACGATTTAATTAAAATATATATTAAAAAAAGGCATGGCCGATATTTTTTGCCGATTCCGATACTTTGAAAATGACGTGATCGGACCCGATCGATCGGCATCTCTACCAACGACCCTTGTAAGCGGTTTAGATGATTAAAAGTATGGCGTGAAAGATAGAAAATGTGGGTGCACCTATATTTTGTGCTGGTGCACCTTAAGAAAATTTAGGCACCAATGCAAAAAGTGTGGAGCCCTGGCAATATATATATAGCAATTTTTTTCAGTATCGTTCAGGCGAATTTTTTTTTTTTAGAAACTTTTTAAGGGCTAAAAAGTAACCGAATAGTTGAGAAATACAATGACATTACCAAAAGATCCAGAAATATATACGTTTTATACTCCAACACTCCCGGAAAAAGGGGAAGAGAAAGTACAGTATTGTCACATGTTTGGAACTTTAGTTCAAACACATTAAAAAAAAAAACTTATTTGGAACTTTAGTTCAAATAAACTAAATAAAAAAACTTATCGTGACTCTGGATCGGCAGATTCTCACCATTGGGTGACCCAGATGCAAACATATGCGATCGGGACATCCCTAATACAATGGGGCAAATATGTATTTAGTCAACCACCAATTGTGCAAGTTCTCCTACTTGAAAAGATTAGAGAGGCTTGTAATTGTCAACATGAGTAAACCTCACGAACGTGGGAAAAAAAAAAAAAAAAAGACAATCACATTGTTTGATTTTTAAAGAATTTAATTCCAAATCAGAGTGGAAAATAAGTATTTGGTCACCTACAAACAAGCAAGATTTCTGGCTGTCAAAGAGGTCTAACTTCTTCTAACAAGGCTCTACCTCTCTATTAATGGCACCTGTTTTAACTCATCGGTATAAAAGACACCTGTCCACAACCTCAGTCAGTCACACTCCAAACTCCACTATGGCCAAGACCAAAGAGCTGTCGAAGGACACCAGAGAAAATTGTAGACCTGCGCCAGGCTGGGAAGACTGAATCTACAATAGGTGAAACACTAAAGAAATCAACTGTGGGAGCAATTATTAGAAAATGGAAGACATACAAGACCACTGATAATCTCGCTCGATCTGGGGCTCCATGCAAGATCTCACCCCGTGGCATCAAAATGATAAGAACGGTGAGCAAAAATCCCAGAACCACACGGGGAGACCTAGTGAACGACCTACAGAGAGCTGGGACCACAGTAACAAAGGCTACTATCAGTAACACAATGCGCCGCCAGGGACTAAAATCCTGCACTGCCAGACGTGTCCCCCTGCTGAAGAAAGTACACGTCCAGGCCCGTCTGCGGTTCGCTAGAGAACATGTGGATGATCCAGAAGAGGACTGGGAGAGTGTGTTATGGTCAGATGAAACCAAAATAGAACTTTTTTGGTAGAAACACAGGTTCTCGTATTTGGAGGAGAAAGAATATTGAATTGCATCCGAAAAACACCATACACACTGTGAAGCATGGGGATAGAAACATCATGCTTTGGGGCTGTTTTTCTGCAAAGGGACCAGGACGACTGATCTGTGTAAAGGAAAGAATGAATGGGGCCATGTATCGAGAGATTTTGAGTGAAAATGAAATTGAAGATGAGACGTGGCTGGGTCTTTCAGCATGACAATTATCCCAAACACACAGCTAGGGCGACAAAGGAGTGGCTTCGTAAGAAGCATTTCAAGGTCCAGTGGTCAATACTACGAACGGAGTTCAACTTCCCCAGAAGTAATCCAGTTTACCTGCGGGTAATCGGAGTGGACAAAACCTGGTTGTCTAGTTTGTGGTCAATCAATGCTACGACGCTGATTATGAGCAGAGGCGTCGCATCCAATAAGACAAACCAGGCAATTGCCTAGGGCCCCCATCCAGCAGGGGCCAACAGATTTAGCACACGCAGCTTTACTGCACTGTCGCAGCGACAAGTGTAGGGCATGTATCAATACCATGGAATCATTTGGCAGAATATTTACAATTCTGTTATCAATTCCCAATCAGCAATATCCATGTCATGTAGATTATACATTTTAAAGAAAGTCCAATCAGCTATTAACACCACATGATTATTTAACGAGTGACTCACCAAGTACTCTCTGGAAAGTCCTTGCCGAGTTGTTTAATGTTGATTTTCACACGCCACCTCATTATTCATGTGACTACTTCAAGAAATGGTGCTCCAATTCCAACTGTCCAACTGACTTGCACACGCTCGAAGGGCCCCATGTTGCTTGTTGCCCCCGGGGACACTTGCTACACCTCTGATTATGAGGTTGATTAGTCGAACCTGTGTCAACCCAGTCAGGGTTACTGCACGTTCACATAAAAGGGGGCCGAGACCAGAGTCAAACACTACTTGTGACGATGGCACGGGCACCTTACTTCACAGAGGAGGAATGCGCGATGATCATGCGGAGTTATGAGGAATTAAAATCTACCCTCACCGCGAAATCCAACACCGCTTCGGAAAGTATAGCGCGACGGGTCTGTTGACAGCAAATTTACAGATCGTGTGATTTGTGAATGCGTCAATATGCCAGTTTACTTATGTCCATGCAAAGTGTCAAGTTCAAAAATAGATCCTTAGGTAGACATTGTAATTACCCAAAAATAAGGAGAGAAGACACTCAGTTTTCTTGGCCAAGGAGACCAAAAAGAGTGACTCGTGGCAGTCACCAAAATTGATCTAAAGAAAAAAACTCCTCCTTGGTATTTTATTTAGGAGTTTGTCCTAAAAATTGGATGTCGCCCTGAGGGAGGGGAGAGCAAGCTGGAGACACCCATGTGGTTTTCGATTGGATATGTGTATGCATGTAGGTGGAACTAAGTAAATACACTTTGGATATGTGTGTGCATGTAGGTGGAACTAAGTAAATACACTTGTGTAAGCAAGGGCTCATGTAAACAATCATGTAAACAGTCAAAATGACCCAGACACTTCAGTTATGTAACGCTGCGGCCATGGAAGATGTCCTCGGATGTCCTCGAAGGTCTAGACGAAAGTCCAGACGCCAGGTGCTGAAGATGCCTCGGAAGGTCTAGTTACGCAATGATGCGGCCATGAAGCAAGGCAGTTGTCATCCCGACCCTATTTTACTCTTTGTAACACTTAAGCATTATACTACAACCTGGTATAGCAAGCAATAATCATTTACTGGTTATATTAGTAAGAAAAATATGGCAATATGTATTATTTATGGTATATATGAGCACAAGCAAATATTCAATCAATCAATCAAGCAAATTTTTAATCAATCAAACCTCGATAATCACCTCAACACAAAGAAATAAAGCCTGCTGTCAGGACAATAAAATACGATTTGGCACGTTAACAGTAAAAAATAATTCATCGCGCATCACCACATGAAGTAGGATGATTGTATGTTTAGTCCCATTGACTGTATCAATACGTATGTCCTTTTTTTTTTAGTTTGGGCCTAAAAAATCCAGCCCGACCCGACCCCGATCAATTAACCTGATTTGCAGGCCTGAGCCTGAACGCCCCCAAAATTTTTTTTATATTTGTGAGGACTCAGGAAAAGAAGGAAATGCGGGGATGCCATGCGTTGTTGCGTAAACTAAAGCCCGTCTTTTGTAACGAATTTTCAGTTGAACAAGACTAAGATGCATATTCAATAAACATATCTTTTATATTTGTGCGTCTGTCCTATTAGTGGATTTGACATTTAATCTCTTCGAGTTGGCAGAAAAAAACGCAAGTTTTCTCAATGTTTAAATAGTCTACATATTTCTATGATTATTATGAATGCATTTACACAACAAAATAACGCTGGAAAAGTTAGTTATATTTCTTGTATGAGAGCAAAGCTCTGCATTCGTTTACATTCAGCGATTTCAACAATCAATTTGAAGCGTTTCCACACCCCACTCCGAATCGCGCGGCATACAGTGTTCTCACGCAGATATTCAGCATCACCGATGGAATGCATATATTGTCCCTGGCGAAAGAGCGCACGGACAGGCACACAATCTGCGCGGTTGTGAGGGCCTGACTTCGGCGGGTTACATTAGTGACGTCCGCCTCAATCAGTTGGCACAGGTAAAGAATTCCCACAGCTGAAAATCTATCTTTCATGGAGAACATTTTCCAGGTACGCCAGCGGATTCTGGCGGTCTCCAAAAACCCGTGCCCTCCAAAGAGAGCCCCTCACAATCCGCGCGCCAATGTCGTATGGGTCGTCCAGGTACGCTGTCATTTTCAGGAGGACACGTCCGTGGAGGAGTGCTGTTTAAATATAGCGTGGTTAATTAGAATTCTGGGGTTAAGCAAGATCAAACTCTGAGACGACCAGGTTTGGCGTGTTGCCATGGCAACACTTCTCGGTTCAAACATATCCACCCTTCGCAGTCGGAAATATACAAGTACATAAAAATGATAATTAAAAGTAACAAAGCAGAGAGAAGGTCTTTTATTCCAAAAAGAAAATGCAACTTTCAATTTGTCAACATACAATCATTCTGAATTTTGAATGTATGAACACGTTCAACATTAAATAATAAAAAAATAACAGCCATGTTTTATGTACATTTGTTTGTGACCGCTATGTACAGAGGAGAGAAAGTTTCCAGCCAACATCTACGCACTTTTACAGTATAGCGCTTGAAGCTGTTGCATCGTGAAAACTAAAATAACTGCGGAGGAAGAGCATGGCAGCATGTTAGAAATACAAGCTAAGAACTTTTGCTCCTAAAAACAAACCCCTGATATCAACTAACGGCTCAGAGGACGTCAATGTATACACATTCACTAGTTGTCAATATTCCCTCTTATCACCAAATAAGAGGAAAATCCTCCATCGAGGGTTTAAGCCATGCTACCATCGTTTCCAATGTCTTTTAACCCATGCAACTACTCACAAAAAAATAGGACTCTGTGAAATTTTACGATGAACCTTTTGATGTGCACTTCTTAGAACTGCCCGATATTTTGTTTCGCACAGACCTTTGCGAGTGCTATAAAAGCCAACAAATTAAACCGAAGGAACAGAAACAACAGGACCAGTCTTATTCTCCCCCCCCCCCCCCCCCCCCCCGACTTTTTGCAAAATAAAACCTATTTATCAAGGCCCCCCGACATGCTTTCACCGAGTGCAAAGACAGCACATTGATCCATTCGTGGATGGTTGCGCGACAAACACAGCACTACAGTTATGTTTGGACATTTCTTCACCAAAGCAGAGTCGGGAGGTTTCAAGTTGTCCGACGTGAGGAGTTTATTGATGGTGTCCGCTGAGTGCAGTTAAACAGTTATTTGAAGATGGGAACAGAGTTACCGTTTCACACCGCACGACAACGAGTGATATGTGTGTTCCGCGGCCGGCCGGGAAGACGCTTTTAGTTTCCTTCCACGCAGAAAGCAACAGACGCGCGCACGCGACCGGACCGCGTAGAGCCGAGCGGGAGTGACGTTCACTTGCGACACGTCCGGTGCGGAGTGTGTTTCTTGGGCACCTCGATGCGACAGCGGCTGCGCTCGTCCAGCCAGGGCAGCTCAAAATTCCTGAAGGGGTGAAAAAAATAATGTGGCATTAAAGTGCCCATGACAGCAAAAAGCATGTTTATTTTGTATTTCACGCGGTATTTTATAGAGCTGGGAATCTTTGGGCACCTAACGATTCGATTACGATTCAGAGGCTCCGATTTGATTATAAAACGATTATTGATGCACCCCACTCCTTTTTTATTTATTTATTTATTTTTTTAAATTTTGTTTGTATATTAGTTCCAAAATTGTTCAAAAATCCTCTCAGGCTAAACCAAACTACTATTTCAGTATCAAGTTAACATATCGCAGTAAACAAATATACAAAAATAACAGTAAATAAAAAACTCCAGTCCCCATTCTATATCAGCAGCTTTAAACTACTTTCAATTAATTTAATGTTGTGAATCAACCGTTAAAGTTGTTAAAATTGCTCCTGTTATTCCATAATTTCTCTTTTGTCTACTTTCAACATGTGAAAGTTTTAAAACTATTTTAAAGATAGATTCAAGTCAATATTTTACCGATTTAGGAGTATTTTAGATAAAAAGTTAATTAGGTTCGCTTGGAAGGTTCGCAACAGCAGCCTTGTAGGGAAGTGTACTGCTTTAAGATGGCGGCCGTTACTAACGCCCGCATCTAGTTTTTTGTAGCTGTGCTGGCAACGATACCGAAGCTATAAAGCATCTAGCCCTATATAAATGATATCTACCGTAACATAATGTGGCTTGTAGCAGCTTTTCGGCAGCAGTCAGGTAAGTTGTTGTTGCTTTTTTTTTTTATCTCGTGGCATGAGTTGAGCTTTGGCGTTACCCGACGGGCCGGGTAATGAGAAGCATGATGTTTAGCTACTCTCGCTCCGTCCCTAATTGCGTACCGAAGACCGCGCGGCGCGCTGAGTGTGTCGTACTTCTGCTTTACTTGGCATATTTCAATAATCGGAATTTGGATGTTTGTGAATCGTTCTCGAATCTTCCACGGCCGAATCGCGAATAATCTAAGAATCGGAAATTTTGCACACCTCTAGCATTTTATGCTCCTGAATAAAATGGACCGCTTGGATGTGTGTGGTAACGATCGATTTATTTATTCAATTTTTTGAATCCCGCCATTTAAATTTGTGACTTCCTAGATTGAGGAAGAATGCGAATGTGACGTCACCCGGGTCACCGTCTCACAATATAGCCATTGATTTATAGCATGCAGATGGACTGCGAATTCAGCTGATTTTGCGGATTAATTCTTTTATTTTTTGCATCACGCCAGCACAATGTGCTGCAGGAATTTGTTGCTGCACCAGGGAGTCTTTTGAGCCTTTTTGGGTTTTAGAAAGTTCACCGCGGAGAATGGCCAAATCGAGTCCGACGACTGTGGGACCATTGGACCGACGAGGAAGTGAGTAAACTACGTGGTTTGTACTATGTCAAATACTGGGATCATGGCACACGTTTTAAAAAGGAGGTGGCTTGCATTTTGTAGGTGACAATGCTCCTTGTCTGAGAAGGCCACTCGGCCGACGACTGGCAGCTTGTCACACACCATGTCACTTCCACCCCCTCGGTCCTCTCAGTGTGGCTGCCAATAGCCCACTATCCTCAGCTTGGGCTCGGGCACCCACTGTCTACTGGTCGCCAGGCCGCAGGCTAACGCTAGCGGCTAACGCTACAAATGACCATGATTGAGTCGGATAGTGGCTCTAACCCTGCCGAAACGGCTGAACTTAATGAGTGGATTGGGCACGAACTGCATCTCGCAGTTAGTATGTTGCGTTATTTTGTATGTGTGTGATTTTTCTAATGGCTTTTATGATGGTAAAGCATTCAGCATAAAGTACAATCCAACAGTGAAACCTATAATATGACCGTTTATTGGCCACAGCTATTTTTCTGTATGTGCTTGCTGTATTCCGTGGCATTATTGCCATCATAAATTCTGAAATGTTTCATTGGAATAAGAGCAATATATTTTTTAATGTTTGTGTGTGTGTGTGGGGGGGCTACATGTATGAAAAAAATGCTCACCCTGAAACCTTGAAGGAAAATGAGTAATTATGTCACAGAGCCATTAACAATAAGTTGTCTGTTTGAAGTGTACTGCTCAAGCTGTAAGTCATTTGTGTTACAATGACATGTTTGCCCAGTTGTCGTTTTGATTTTTATTAAGTATATTGTTCAAGTCATACAAGCCATTATAAATGTTCATACTTGAATTATTGTTAACAAGAATTTTTTATATAGTTAATGTTTAGCCTGCATGTACAATTGTTAAATATATTAAATTGAAAGCTGGTAAATAAATCAAAGAGAAATGGTTCATTTGTATTTCATGCGATGATTCAGATTTTCAAGTTATATAACAGTCCGCTTGGGCGAATTTATCGTCACTTAGAGTTATTGAGGTAAATCTGTTCAATTTACCGTGATACGTACTTAAGGCCATATCGCCCAGCCCTACTTCCTAGCGAACCTAAGCAACTTTTTGTCTAAAATACTGCTAAATTGGCAAAATCTTGACTTGACAGTTTTATAATGACATGTCCAAAGTAGAAGGGAACTAATGCAATAACGGGAGCAATTTTAACAACGTTTGATTCACAACATTAAAGGACATCCAAACATAGCCAAGGTTACTATCTAGTTATCGCAATATCCGCAATACCCCTGTGTCTAGTTAAGTTTAGGGTTAAGAATTGGGCTAGGGCCAATTGTCCCAAAAACCCTTTAAACTTCACATTGTGTGACCTATTTCTTTTTTTGAATGAGAAAAAAAAAACCCTGAAAAGTAACACCAGTTACTTTGTCAAGTGAGTACTTACTCTTACATTCAGGTAACTGAATTACTAACTCAATTACTTTTTGGGAGAAGTAATTTGTAACTGTAATTAATTACTTTTTTAAAGCAAAATTAACAACACTGGGCGAGAATAAGACTTGGAAAAGCTGCTCAGTTCGGGTTAGCATGTCGGCTAGCTGTCACGACTCCTGTTTTGTTTACGCTCTTTTCTCCGTCTCCGAAGCGGGGGCAGGGAAATGACAAAAGCCGGACTAACTCCGGTGGAATAAAATACCATTCGGGAGAGGAAGAAGTCAATTTTGACCATTATGCAGTAATTTTGCCCAGTCACACTGAATAAATGCATTTTTAATATTTCATATTCTATTTAGCACAGGACTCTTTATTTGTCATGACCATGCCATTTATTTAGCAAATGGGGGAAAAAATACTTCGATAAAAAGAATATCCTGTAAAAAAATATTGGAGAGATGGAAACAATCCTGACATTTTGCTGCTCTGTGTCACATTTTCCTCGTTCTGAATCTCCACCCTCAATAACCTAAATTCTAAATCAGATGTAATCGTGACCCAGCTGACATCATCATCCAGCTGGTGACGCTAGAGCGCTATAATGACAGGCGGGGCTAAACGGCAGATTAAAAGACAAATTTATCGTCATCTGCGCTTCAGTAAATTGTTGTGTATAGTCGAACCGTCTCAAAATATGATTCTAATTCACATACGAATGCTATTGAAGATTTTTTTATGCTGTCATAGGCACTTTAAGCTATTTTTTAATTCCCTTTTATTTTGACATTGATTTTATTCATACTTTTATTTTGACATTGATTGGAAGTTGTATGGTGGCCATTTTAGCCAACACTTTTCATATCGCTCACTGCAATACAAGTTTTGTGTTGTAGGCATCTTGGAAAGCATTAGTGCTGCAACGATTAATTACCTTGAGTAATTTGATAAGACTCAAACTTTGCTGCTTTGAGGATTCGTTTATTGTAATGGTTGGTTTTGAAAGTGTTTGGATTTAGTATTATTGATTTGGGTGGATTCACTGCCCTCCAGTGGCAACAGTGAATATGCCATAACTTTTCTAAAATGGCTGAATCTAGCTGCTCCCCTGTTGAGAACAACATAAGTTTTTGTTTTTTGTTTGTTTAGGCATTAATTATTTAATTTAGGAGCATATTTAGCAGCTTTTTGTGGGAATATATGAACGATTTGTTAATAGCATTGCAAAAAAAAAAAAAAAAAAAAAAAAAAAAAAAAAAAAAAAACCTAAGCCATAGAATTCATAATGATATCGATGGGACACATTCCACAGACACTGCTTCATGCCTTCAAGTAGGGGGCAGCCCAACACTCCGCTTCAGTCGGTCGCAGTTATTCTCAAACACATGCAGCAATCCAACGCCAGATTTATTTTGCAAAAGTAGGAAAGCTGTACCGCATACAAACAGGAAGGAATGTCTCGGGAGTGATTTGTTCGAGGATTCACGGAAATTATATTTTTCGGACCACACAGGCATTTTGAAACGTTGTGAAAAAAAATCAATGGGAGATATGAACCGCTACGGCATTGGCGTCATAATTCGCAATATTTTCGTGAAATAAATCCTAAGAATCGAGACTTTCACATTCATATCTATAAAGAATTCAGGGATTTATGCATTTATTCACAATAATTTTCAACGTAAAAAGCTCTTTGTGGTGATAAAGCGGCACCACAGTGGCTTAGAGACAAGCAGCAAATTCGACATATTTATGTAAAATAAATGCTAACTGCCAGTTTTTTGTTTTTGCTTTTAACCAAGAATCGTGACTTTTACGTCCATATCTATAAAGAACTCCGGGATTTAAGCATTTATTCACAATAATTTTCAACGTAAAAAGCACTTTGTGTTTCCACTCGGTCAGCTTTGAACGAGATAGGCCCCCTATTAATCGGCCCCGTCGATATGTTATGAAGTCTATGCGTTAGCATTTTAAAGCACTTAGGCTAGCGGACTCTAGCTAAGCGAGTTAGCCAATTGTTCTTTTGTTGTACTTCAATTCTCATTAAACCTTTTATACCGTTTGAGGCTAAAATCAGGTATTTTATTTTTAAATGTATTTATTGCTCTTGTGAAAGTGCAATCCCCCATCGTTTGGGAAAAAAACAGCAGGCAATTTTATTTTGTATTCGCATTTAGGGCACTTTTAAAAGTGCAACCCTAGCAAGCCTTTGTTTTACATCTTCTAAAATTTATTCTGCAACGCATTAAAATGTTCCTAATCCGATTACTCGATTATTCGAACTAATTGATAGATTAATCGATTACTTAAATAATCGATAGCTGTAACCCTTGAAAGCATGTTCTATAAGTACTTTATTATAAAAAAAAATAAAAAGCTTATAATGATACATTGATGTAGATCGATAATTCTGATTTTGGTAATTTATAAAGACTCAGCCAATCTTTAGAAAGCTTAGTCAATGATAGTAGCTGACTATTTTGTTAGAAAATATTGGTTAGCGACTGCTGAACTCATTGGCTACCATTGACGACCTAGACGTCCATCTACTGGAACTGGGAGGCCTCCCAGTTCCAGTAGATGGACGTCTCCTAGTGATATACTCATTTAAATTTATCCCGCATTTTTTCAAGTTCAAAACTTACTCTTGTGAGAGTTTGGGCAACGGGCGACCAAATGCGACCACTGGCAAGAAGGGCGTGATCATGATCGCTTCCACTAGAAGGTGAAAAAAAAATAATTCAGTTGATATTTACAAAAGTATCATAGGTTATTATAATGGAAAATGTTGTTACCGTCTTCAGTTTCTGGGTAGAACGACGACAGCTCAGGCTCAGACTCTGGTATGACTTTCTTCCTGTTCATGCGTTGCTGCAAGCGCTGAAACATGCGTTGCTCTCTGATCCGTTGGATGTCCCACCTGATTGTGGAAACAACAACCATGGGAGAAATACGAACCTTTAAAATAAGAGTTGTACCAACGTCTTGTAGTTTATAACGATATATTGCCAAAAATATAATTCCTTCTGTGAATTGTCATACATTATGAAAATACACTTCATCACTCTATGGCTCTGATATTTCTTAAATCGATGATGTGGAATGGCAACTAGTTTTTCCAACACCAGTGAACCAGGGGCGTGATAAATCACCACACAACACAAACATATGGTGCATTTCAATGAAAATTAAACATTTTGGAGGTAAAAACAGTTTTGACAAGCCCAGGTCAGGACCCCGCAAGACAACTGCTCGGCAAGACAACTGCTCAGGAGGACCGGCTGTTGGCTGAAAAATCCAAAGCCAGCCCCTTTTCCACTGCAGATGAGCTCCACGAGACCTGGTCACCTGAAGTCCCTGTGTCAACCAGAACAGTCTGTCGAATTCTGTCTAGAAATGGCCTCCATGGTTGAATCAGTGCCCAGAAACCAACATTAAACAAAAGACAATTAAAAAACCACGTGGCATTTGCAAAGGCCCACAGCCTGTCAAAAGGATGGATGCTGGAAAAGTGGCAAAAGGTGAATTTTTCAGATAAATCTTCCATTGAATTTCACCAGTCGTCGCAAATATTGCAGAAGACCTACTGGAGCCTGCATGGATCCGAGATTCACTCAGAAAACAGAAGTTTGGTGGTGGCAAGATCATGGGCTGGGGTTACACCCAGTATGGGGGTGTGCGAGAGATCTGCAGGGTGGAAGGCAACATAAATAGTCTGAAATATCAACAAATCTTAGCTGCCTCTTACATTCCTAACCATAAAAAGGGACAAATTCTGCAGCACGATGGTGCTCCATCACAAAATTCAATCTCTCCCTCAAAGGTCCTCAAGGCAAAGAAGATCAATCTCCTCCAGGACTGGCCGGCCAAGTCACCAGAAAGAACATCATTGAGCATGTCTGGGGTAGGGTGAAAGAGGAAGCATGGAAGACGAAACCCAAGAATGTTGATGAACTCTGGGAGGCATGCAAGACTGCTTTCTTTGATGTTCCTGATGACTTCATCAATAAATTGTATGAATCCATGCCGAACCGCATGGACGCAGTCCTTCAAGCCCATGGAAGTTACACAAAATATTAAATTTGGATCTCACAGCACCACTACTTAATTCGCTTATGTTATGTAACATTTTTGTATTTGAAGTATATTTTTTGTTCAATTTTCACACTACTTTCTGTAGGCGACAAAACTTTTGTCTTGCCAAAGTTTGACCTTTATGTCTTCATTAAATGATAAATCTTTTTTCAGTGAAACAAATATATTTTTGACATATGAACAAATAGTTTTCTTGCAAGATTTGGTGAACACCACCAACACCAATAGGCAAATGATCGCTTCCATCCCACCCAGTCAAAATTGATTGGACTAATACAAAAATAAATTGTCACCTCTTCCTCCTCTTCTCATCCAGTTCCAACTTTGCGTGTCGCTTGAGGAAGACGCTGTCATCCAACGGCTGGATGGATGAGACGCACATCGAGTTTAGTCATTTTTTAGACTCGCGTTCAAACTTTCCGCCCTCTTACCTCTTGTGCGTCAAAATTTAAATCTTCAGTCAACGGCTCAATGGCATTTTCCCGCCACGACGGAACGGAGAGGCGGCACGAAGATGGGAAAGGGAAGTTGATCATGGAGTGCGTGTTGGCTGCATCTGAAGGACGTAACGGCAAAAGGTTAAGACTTCCAAAACGCAAATCGGATTCTCATCGTCAACTACATGTCCACTCACTGGCCGCTTCCTCCTCTTCATCGTCGTCCTCGTTCTTCTTTTTGGGAGAAGACTCGCGCAGCGGCGACACGGGCGGTTGGTTCCAGCAGCACAGGTACATCTCCGTGGTTGACAGGAAGGGGAGGTCATCCATCTGGCAGCTCAGTTCCGTCGCTTCCTCTTTGAAGGGCGGCCTGGTGGGGGCGCTCTTCTCCGGCGCTTCCTTGCTGCGCAGTTCTCGTTGAGACGGGGACGCCGGCCGACTTTCTGGCTTGTGAGGACTCAACTTTGAGGTTTTGCCACGTGACTTCTGAAGTTTGGATTCTCCGAAGCAGGACTTCCTGTGGCGTGGTTAAAAAAATTGGAGAAATTGATAAACTCATTTGCTCCCCAAAACGTATAAATAAGTTCTATTTTTAATTGTTTCAGTGTCCCAAAAACGTATTTATACGTCTTCCGTCCCCCCCCCCCAAGAGACAACTCTAGGTTCTGATGCAACTTTGCTCCAAAGCACAACGCTCAAAATCCATTTTGAAGCAATAAAAGTGGCCACTGGAAGGCAATAGCACATTTGGTAAGAACTCATATCGGACCACGAAAGGAAATGAATGAAGACAAATAGTCAAGAAACAAAAGTTGGAAAAAGTAAGAAGCGTGAGAAAAATGTGGAGAACGATGTAAAAACACAAGGGACATGTCCCACACAAGTTCCCTAGGTGAATTCTGTTATGAGGTAGTGGTCACTACTAGGCATGTGCTGGTATGAGATTTTGACAGTACGATAACCATGAGCAAAAATACCGTGGTTTCACGGTATCACGGTATTGCAATTATAGCTCCAAAATTTTGAGATGTATGGGTTTTAAAAAAAAAATAGAAAAAAAATTTTTTTTTTCCATTGAACAGGATTTTTTTTCAAAACATATTTGCAAATTGGAACATGAATATAATGTGAAAATAGATAAACAAAAAATAACAAATATTTTATATAAAATTAAAATAAATAGAACCTAGACTATAGACCCTACCCACCGACGTCACAAAATCACGTGCTCGCTGTATGGTTCCGCCCACTTGTCCGTCATTTTGTGTCTGTATTATCAATGGTCTCAATTGATCGAGCAATTTATAATGCATTTCATGGAAGACCCGGTGCTTTCGGATGCCGTAAACTCACTTGATGCGTTGCATAAAAGGCGTTATGTGGAAAAGCTTCAGTTTATCCATTCGCCAGATCCATATTTGATGCCTAAATCGATGTTTTTCGACCCGCTGTCTCCGCCGTATTTGCCTGACATCTGCTAGCTACCCTGAACTGTACAACTATCTTGTCCACACAAAATCAGCCTATTCTCACGAAAGTTTGAAAAACTTTAAGAGCTTGGAGGCTTATAAATACTTCGTTGCTGGTTGGGTGAAACAGGTCCTCGTCCACGAAAATTCGGCAGGAATCTATCTTGTGCTTGGAAAGGTGAGTTACGAAATTTTCAATTCAAAATCTTTTGTTATTGCTAACATTCACTGTCAAGTCTAATGTATTTCATGTCGTTTGTCAATGGAGTTAGGGCTTTTAATGTTTATATGGTTTAGCGATAGCACTCTCACTACATACATACGTGTATGTTGTCGGCGATTAGCCTAGCAATGATCTTAATTGTGGTTGTCAGCCCAAAACCCTCTAAATATATATTAAATGCATCTTACCAGATATAAAATGACTACTACATAATCTGTGGTAATCGTTTGGAGCCCAGTTTTCTCGTCGAATTGCAGCAGCCCATCTCGCTCTCTTCTCTCCGGGTCTCTCGGAATCCGGTAGAACTTCAAGTCTCTCCGTCTTCTCCGTTTATCTTCTCTGTTATTGCAACCGACCGCCACACACGCCTTCACCATTTTGATTATTAATGTTAACGAGCAGAAAAACACGTCGTAAATAGGAGGAATGTACGTAGCCGTAACAGGGAAACATGATGTGTTGACGGACAATTGGGCGGCACCAGTCAGGAGGAAGGAGTTGTGACGTCACGTGGGTAGGGTCTATACCCACAGCCACAGCTCAAGTTGCTCAATATTAGAGTAAGAACAAGATAATTGCTATAAAAAAGTAAAAACACTTCTAAATAAAAATATATACTGTATGACTTTTTTTGAGGGGGGGGAAGCTCAAATGAAGTTTCGCCATTTTCAGCCACTGTGTCAACTCTGGTGTACATGATGCCATGCCTTTGTGTTAAAAAGAACAAAGAATTCATACGTTAATTAAAGTTAAGTTAGTTAAAAATGTATAAGTTTTATAAATTAGTTAAAATGTAAATATTGTTGAGGAAAGGTTTCATCTAAAAAAAAAAAAAAAGAAAAAAAAAAAAAAAAAAAAAAAAAAGTGAGGCGTGAGACCTTTCTCAATTAGCGATCTTTGACGCGATCCTTTTCTTTTTCCCTTCATTCAAGCTTGTTTCTCACTCAGCGGCTGTGAGACATAAAACCTCGACGAAGCTGCTCTCCCAGCTTAGCCTAGCCTAACATTCGTCTTTGTAAGTTTTAGTTAGTTTGTATATTGAATTTGAAAGGAAAATGTGTGTTTTGTTTTTCGCGAACTTTTTAATGGTGCTACTGCTATCCTGTTGAACCTAATCACACGTGGAAAAATCGAATTGTACAACGTTTTAAATGTATTCATTTGTATATTTCACCACGATTTGAGAGCTCAATAAATTGAAGAAAAGTACGCCTTGTGTTTGGAGGGTGTGTTTTTGGGTTTGCTGGCTGTTTAGCAGAATAGCGTCACTGACACTCACGGCAACAAACAGGGGAAGGGTGAGCGCTGCCGCACCAAGCCACTTCGGCTGCATTTTAGCACATGAAAAATAGCCAATACCGTACTAAAGTATGACGGAAAATTTTAGTGGTTTTGAAACCGCGACGTTTTCACACCACGGTAAACCGTGAAACCGGTAACCGGCACATGTCTAGTCACTACAAAAGAAACACTTTTTATATCTTGATGATCTATCAGGCGGTGATGAGGGAAAAAGTCACCCGTCTGCAGATACAGCCGCGGCCACAACAGCGTCATCTCTCAGTTCAAATTGTAAATTGTTACTTTGCTATCAAAAGCTCCATTTGTCTTGTTTTTTTTATGTTATTTTGTAGAAGGAAAACATTATTCAGATGTTTGGGATGTCACGAAAGCAAAAAATAGCTGTGTTAAAGTCAAAGTAATGTTTGAAGTGTATGCTTTTACAAAAAGCTCAATTTCTGTTGTCATCAGAAATTGGAAAATTGCTCAAACTAAGCCATTTTCTAATGCTGATTTCTAAAGAATGGAAAAAGATATTAACTTTTTTTTCTCTGCCGAAAGAAGAGAGTAATATTTCTTTTGGTGGGTTCCATGGTTATATAGCAATAGAACAGAATTATCTGCGGGCCTTGCAAAATCAGTCAAAATCCAGTAAAATGGCCAGGAGCCAAGGGGGTTGCTCCGGTGAAAATGGCTGGGAGTGAATGAGTTAAACAGTGTTTAAATTCAGCTCAAAGTAGTCTAGAGTCAAATGCAATTTTAACAGAAAAAGCAAAGCATGATTTTAACTAGGGATGCCCCCGATCGGATCACATGATCCAAGTCTGTATCGATGAGGTCATTTTCTAAGGATTGGAATAGAGTACTAATTCATTGGCTGCCATTGACCGTACTATACGTTCAATGGATTATGTTGTGTAGAGCAGAGTCAAATTGGATTGGACGTGTATTGGCGTCAATGGCAGTGAAACATGATCACTCAACGCAGACCTTCTACTGCTGCAACGATTAACTCGATTACTTCGATTAGAAAAAAAGCTTAAAATCAAATTTTGCGGTTTCAAGGATTCGTTTAATTAGAGTTGTGTTGTAAAGGATTGTTTTGAAAGTGTTTACATTTAGTTTTACTTCTTTAAGTAGATACACTGCCCTCTAGTGGCAACAGTGAATATGACATAACTCATTTAGCTGCTCTCTTTAACCAGTGTAGGGTTTTATTTGCAATATTGTTTTTCTGTGCATTCATAAGTTAGCTTATAGGTATATTTAGCACATTTTTGTGGATATATGTGTTTGAATGATTTTTAAGAGCATTGTACAATAAAAAAGTTAGCATTTTATAAAATTTAAGCTTTAAGCAAGTTAGCCAATTGTTCTCTTGAATTATTATTATTATTTTTTTTTAAATACCGTTTGAGGCCAAGCTAAGGCATTTTTATTTATTTCTAAATGCATTTATTGCTTTTGTGAAATGAAAGTGCAATTCTGCATAGTTTGAAGAAACACTCGGGAATTTATTTTGTATTTGCACTGAATGCTCTTTTGGAAGTGCAATCTTAGCAACCCTTTGTTTTACATCTCCTAAAATTTATTCAGCAACGCATTAAATGTTCCAAAACAGATTAGTCGAACTATCTAATTGATAGATTCATCGATTACTTAATCGATAAAACTGCAACCAAACAACCTTCCAGGTTAAAATTTATTGATGTCTGTTAATAGTTGTGAATGAGGAAAGGGCTTCAATAATCCAGAGGTATCATGATATTGCAAAAATAATATATTAACTCTACTGAAACAAACATTGACCTTTTTTTTTTTTTAAACTTTCAGTTTACGTAAACATAAATATTAATGTAATTTGATTGCAAGTAACGTTACTTTGTGTTACACAACTTATTTCCCGAAAAGGGAATTTTGTTGATTTTTTGCTTTCCTGTACAAATAACCCTTTTATGTGGCCATAATGTGTGGATGGCTTCGTTCAATTTGGGGAAGGGGAGCATTTGGATGTGTTTTTTTTCCTCAATGTTACATTGGATCTTCATAACCAGGTGACTCAAGACTGACATGCCAAAAATATATGTGATCGAGACATCCCAATCTTTTACCTCTTTTGCCCTTTGCTCCCTCGATTTAAGGGCATCATGGCGACTGGGTTGGGCTGCGGGCTCTCCTCCACTTCCAGGTCCCACATGTCGTCCTTGTCTGGGGTCCACGGCTCCAGGGGCTGGAAGAGGCGTTTGTCACGCGGTGGGTCCTTTTTGGTAAGCTGCAGGCGCCGCTCCATGCGCTCGATACGTGCCAGAAGCTTCACAATCAGAGTAAAAAAACTACTTACAACCTGAGAGGGACGCTTGTAAAAAGCAAAATTTGTTGTCCATACCGTCTCCTTGTCTGCTTTGAGGTCATCGATCTCCTTGTCCTTTGACTGGAGCTGCTGCTGTTGCTGCTCAATCAGGTCCAGCTGCAACAGCAGGATCTGCCGTAGACAGTTTGCCTGCGTGTGCGGGTTGGCGGGGCTCTTGCGGAGATTCTTCCACTTGCCCTCGGACGACACTTCGATGGATGCGGCGCCGAGGACGCCGTCGGCATCCTTGGGGGTATTGTTGTTCGGCGCCATTTGAGGGTTTTCCATGCTGTCCACGGAGAAGGATTTGCCTTTCACCGGTGTTCCCTCACCCCCCATTGGTCCGACAGGGGGCAGAACCCCCACGGCGGCGGCGGCCCGGTCTGCTTCGACGACTTCCGAGACGTCGCCGCTCATGTAAGTCTGCTCCGAGCGCTCGGACCTGCTCGGGATCTTTTCGGCCCAGCGGAACTTGTCTGGAGCATCCGAGGGCGAGTCACGGGACTCCCTCCTGAGGCTCAAGGGAAGCAAAGTGAATGTCCCGCCTATGGCGTCAGCGTTGGGCTTTGATCCCAAATGCGGACCCGGGGAGGCTCTCATGCTCATGGCAACTGATCATGATGTGACCGTGGCTGGCTGCCCCCTAAAGATTAAACAAACAAATGTTTATTCTTCTTAAAAATTGCTGTCATTTTTGCCTAATTTCATGACCCAGCGGGCTCTAACGTCGCAATAAAAAAAAAAAAAAAAAAACACACGATCTGACCCACATCTACCCTGCATAAGACACTCATTTACATACTATGTGTTTAAAAATGGATAAAGGAAAAAAATAACATTCAACTTAGGGAGTGTTATTGGAGGCAAGGGTTTCCCCTATACAGAAATTATTGTGGTGCCCCGCCACACAAAAATAAAAGCCGCCACGCATTACAAATGATTTTTTTTTTTTTTTTTTTTTTTAAGATTTAAAGATATTCTAATTTTTAATTTGTATAATTCAAAATGACATCTAAAAGTATATATACATCTTATTATTTACGCACTATTTGCCATAGGTAGTCTGAAACCAAGCACGTCAAATACAAATTGTTCCTTTACACACCTTATTTTGAAAATCGCATCGTTCTCCGGTTGTCGACGTGCGCCTGTGTTCGTCGGTGCGGAGTTAAGGAAAAAATCCTCAGAAAGGTATTTCAATTTAATTCATGTAATTCTGGTTTAAGCCTTTGACCTGAATTGTCGTGTCCTAGCCTAGCATTTGTTCGTTACTGACGTCACTCGTAATTTCAGATGAGTATTTGGAAAGAGAAAAGTTCCTGAAGAGGAGGGTCAGTTTACAGGTTAAAAAAAAAAAGACATTGTTGTGATGTTGTTGACCGTCCCGTTCTGAAATATCTAATTAGGGTGCTAATTAAATATTTTGGAGCATGAGGCTCACACTCCCAGGTTCCGATGGTATTTAGCTCTCACGTTCCGAGGAGTATAAATAGTATGGGTAGTATGGGTATGGCAAGCGTTGTATTTTAATGTTGAGATAACGTTTTCAAAAACTGAATGAGGAAAGATCACAGCTGGAGATGAGAGATCAGGAAGGCCCACTAAATCCAGAGGAGGAGAACTAAGCAAACAGTCCTGGCTGTACCACACAAATCAAGGTGAGTATTAAGAATTGTGCAATTATTATTTTTCTCAATGATAATTGTATTGTTTTAACTTAGGTTAGTGTTGAAAAAGGTTCATTGCTTGGAAATTGGCATAAAATTACAAAAAAAATTACAAAACAGATGGCGAAATACGTAAGTATTTTTCATCTCATTGAAACAAATCATTATTATTTTAATATGAGTTTGCACTAGGGAGTAACTTTGAAAAAAAGTAACTCCCACAAAGACACTAGGTCAAATCAATTTAAATTAGAACTAATGTAATCTGTGAAAACATGGGATTGAAACAGTGTAGACTTAATGGCTAATCAATTGAATGTGTTTCAGAATATGGACCAGGTTAGCATGATGGCATCCCTGACTGATGAATGGGGAGGGCTGTACCCTTGCTTGAGCCAACAGTCGGCCATTGCGTTGACAGTGCCCATCTCAACAGTGAACTGTGAGTGAGATTTCTCTGCAATGAACAGAGTAATACATTTAGTCTACTGTACAATGTCAATTTGAGATGCTTGTATGTGTTCATTTCCTAGATCGCTTTTTTAAATGTATTTCTGTGCAGGTGAAGACAGACCTGAGGAACCGGCTGCAGGGGGACTGGAAGCATGCCTCACATTGACTATAAATGTGACCATCAATTGCTGATTTCCTTCATGAAACAGCCCTTAATTTTTTTTAAATCCAGGAAAATCAAGTGCAGAAAGGATGCAAACTTTGCAAATAGGTCTCTGTTATGGTTCTTCTTGGGAAAATGTTATTTGTCATGAAATGAAACAATTTCCCCGCGGAACGGTGTCCGACTATGATGCAGCCCACCACCACCACAGCTTCAATAAATCCTAGGGGAAACCCTGGAGGCCATAACCAGAAGTATTGCATCTAACATAAAAATATTGTCTCAACCTTACCGTGTCGAGTTCCTCCGTTCTCTGTGCTTGCAAGGCTTTCAAATGTCATTAATTATGCTTTTAAGTTTAACAAAGACTTTAAATTATCCATGAGAATGTCCTGTCTTTCAGGATATGCTTTAAAAAAAAGTCTGAACTAGATTGAAGTGAGCCAAGAAGCATCATTTAGCTTTATCTAATTGGAAAATAACTGCTTTGCCACCATTTTTGCATCACTGATAGTTAGTTACAAACGTTTTAGGGTGGGAGAGTTGTATTTTCACACCAATTGAATGGAGAATCACCATCAACATTTCTATTTTTTTATGGGGGGGGGGGGGGGGGGCAGATATTCCCGTAAAATAAGTTTTTTAAAAGAGAAAATTAAAGTGTTAAAATCTGTAAAACACATGTCAATTCTAAGTGTCTAAAAGTGTGGGTCATACGCACCTGTGCGACTGGTCAGAATTGTACCACCCCGTTTCAATTGGAGCCAAGACAAATCCTGCAAACACAAAACACGTGAAGTCACGGAATCGTTTGTGACAGACACAATGTCGTGTCTTGTGTGAACAAATACGCTCGCCTTCATATTGTTACTTCACGTCAAGCCTGTGCAATTCTTTACTTTTCATACGAGTCACACGCCGGGGTTTGAAATTCCAAGCCAAGCGACACAAGCGTACACACGACACACAAACACGCAGAAACTACAGTACTTCAGAGACTACCTACTCACTTTAGCGACGATTAACCCCAAGTACGAGGAGACGTTCAAGGACCCGGGAGTGGCAGTAAAGCAACCTCCATTTTAGCTCGCCGTGAAAAAAAAAACAATAACAGCTACCTAGCTCCTGTGGCTAGCCTGTTAGCTTAGCCGCGAACACAAAAACGCGCGCCTAAAGCGATTTCGCCGCACCGAGCACGTTTTAACGTCAAAAATTACCGCTGACATTTCTTTAAAACCCCACTACGTGTGATTTTGAGCTTACGCGGGCTATATTTGAAGTCCAACAACGCTCGTCATGTTCCCTCCTCAAGTCGTTTTAAAGTGTTCAATTGTGCGCATGCGCGATGAGTAAGATGGCCATGTCTTGCTTTGAGGTTTCCGTGAGGACATATCGCAGAAAAGCTTTGTTTATCTAGAATAAGGTTGAAAATTGACTTACATTTAATATGCATTACTCGGGTACTTTATACAGGACGGTTCGACTGTGAACACATTTGAAGTGCCACTATTTATATTTTAGTTCCACTTTCCTTTTCAAAACCCCACATATTTCATCATTAAAGGAATAAAAAAAAAATTGACAAACGCGTGTAATTTGTTTTTCCCTCAATAATTCACATTTTCATTTGAACTTACCTACAATGACTCATGAAAATGGAGTTGCAATATTCGCCGAGCCTCTAGGATGCAGTCTCACGAAAATGGCGCCTTTTAGTCCACAAACAATCAAAATGGAAGCGCTTACACGGAAGTAGCGCGTCGGTCTTCAACTCGAAGCTATTTTTCTGAAAAATATCGATTTTAATCGCACTTTAAATTGAAATACATCGGTTAGAATATTCCGTGAGAGCTAACGTTTTTAAATTATTGCGTAGCTCGGTGAAAAGTGAGAAAACAGCTCGGTTACATTGATGTAAACGTAGTTTATGCGGTTTAGCTTCCTTCGTAACGCCAAAAGCTGTATTTTTGTTCAAATTAATTGTCACTTATCATTTTCATCGTTATCACTTTGTTACTTAAACTTAGAATGCCCCGGAGAGGCGTCGGTGCTGGTGCCATCGCTAAAAAGAAGCTAACAGAGGTAAGAAATAACTCAATTTCATTGCGTTATATGAATATTTACTGATAGGAAAAATATGTTTAAGTAAGATATAAACTACAAAAATAAACTAAAAAGCAAACTGCATGTGCGTTGTAGTCAACTTAAAAATAAACGTAACCAACGTTCAAATAGAATATTAACCACATTACAGTGATCCCTCGTTTTTCGCAGTTAATGGGGACCAGAACCCGCCGCGATAAGTGGAAAAACTGCGAAGTAGCGCTTTTTTGTGTGTCTGTAAAATTCAGATTCAGAATATTTATTATCATTGTTACAAAAAAGCACAACGAAACTTTGTTTGGAGCATCCATCCAGCTCATACAGCTAAGTTGGTAAAGTGCAAAGTGCAACCCCATAAAATAAATACCCATCAGTACCAAGTGTAAACATTGACACAGTTTTGGACATATGTACAGCAAAGATTCAACAGCAGCATGAGGTCATGTCAGTGTGTGTGTGTGTGTTTAATGTATTCATATTTAGCATTAGCAACAACATATATATAGACAGACATGGGTTTTCTCAGTTTTTAGTCAAAGTATAATAAAAAAAAACTTTCATGTTTTTCCCCAAAGTATAATTAAAATAAAATAAAATAAAATAAATAAATAAATACACACACATATATATATATATATATCAACAAATTGTTTTTAAGCACTTCAAATGTAATAATTATAAGTTTTAAACATGTTACTGTTATTTTTTTATGTTAATTATTTTTCAACAACAATAAAGCAGAAAAATGCTTTGCTTTATTAAATGCTTCATTGAGTGAGTCCACTCAAATCTGCTGAAGCTGCTCAAACACACTGAGTTGCCGCAGCAACTGTTAAACCAGTTAAATGATGATTGGTACATGCAGTGCTTTGATCTTGCCAGAGAACCGAACTTTAAACATTAAACGTTTGTCAATCATCGTTTACCGTAATAAGGAACTCCAGTGCACTCACTGCCTGACAAACAAAGAGCAGAGAGAGAGAGAGGGAGGGAGGGAGAGTGAGACTACGCGATAGATTCGGGACAACTCGTGCATTTTTTATTGGAAAAAAAAATCCGCGATGGACTGAATGCGCAAAGTTTGAAGCGTGAAGTAGCAAGGGATCACTCTTAAGCTAAAAAAAATTAAACCGCAAGAATGAATGTTAAATACAACTAAACTAGTTTTTGATTCAGTCGCGTCTTATCTGAGCGAGTGCCATTAGTGGTACATAACCTGCTACTAACAAAGATTCATGTTCAATCCACTTTGACTGTGAGGGCTTGCAGAGTTCAATCGCTGTCAACCTTTCCCAGTCAAAATAAATTGGACATCTATCGCCGTTAATGGCAGCCAATAAATTATGCTTGGAATTTACATCAGATAAGCCTACACCCCACCCACCTTTTGAAAAAATAGGGGCCGAATGAGTTCAGATAGTTTAATATTGTTTAAAGGACACATTTGGTAATAGATTTTAAACTAATTTTATGTTTGTATTGTTTTCAGGCCAAATATAAAGAGAGAGGAACTCTTCTTGCTGAAGATCAGATAGTTCAGGCAAGCTCACTAACTGGCTTTATTTTTTTTCCCCTAACTTTGTCACACTTGTGTCATGACGTTTTTGCCTTTTTTTTTGTTTTAAAAAGCTTAATGTTGGTTATTTTCCATTTTAGATGTCCAAGCAGTTGGACACCTTCAAGTCCAATTTGGAGGAGTTTGCCAGCAAACACAAACAGGAAATCCGTAAAAGCTCCCACTTCAGGGTACAGTTTCAGGAGATGTGTGCCACCATTGGAGTTGACCCACTTGCTTGTGAGAGCCGTTAAAAAAAATGTTTAAAACAATCTCGGGTTTCGTAATACAAGTTTGTTTTGTCGACAGCTGGC
The DNA here is from genome assembly GCF_030265065.1 of Corythoichthys intestinalis. Taxonomy (NCBI): domain Eukaryota; kingdom Metazoa; phylum Chordata; class Actinopteri; order Syngnathiformes; family Syngnathidae; genus Corythoichthys; species Corythoichthys intestinalis. The sequence continues at coordinate 16,865,893 of NC_080415.1, read as the reverse complement.
AAAGGTTTTTGGTCAGAGATGCTGGGCGTGGGTGATTTCTACTATGAGCTTGGTGTGCAGATTATCGAGGTTTGCTTGGCTCTCAAACACAGAAATGGAGGTTGGTGATATAAGAATTAAGAATCCCCATTTATCGACCCCGGAGTGACAGACTTTAGCTGTTTTTCGACAGGACTCATCACTTTGGATGAACTCCATCATAGGGTGCTGAAGGGACGTGGTAAATATGCTCAAGATGTCAGCCAGTAAGTTTTTAAGATAAAAATTAAAAAATGAATGCCTGGAATTACTTAAAAAATCCTTCCATATCTACCAACTTGCATGATTAAAGCGCTTGGGTGTGTCACGTGTTTCCGCAGGGATGACTTGGTGCGCGCGATCAAGAAACTCAAAGTCATGGGCAATGGTTTTGGAATGATTCCAGTGGGCGGCTCCTATTTGGTTCAGTCTGTCCCAGCAGAGCTTAACATGGACCACACGGTGGTCCTGCAGCTTGCGGAGGTAAGCCAACAACAATAATATAACAAAAGCTTTTTGTCATTAACTTTAAAGGGATCCACAGATAGAAAGACTGGTAGCTCTTAAAAGATAAACGTTATTATGAGTTAAAATAATTTGATATTGAAACCCCTTTTGATGATTTCGTTTTTATAGAATTTGTAAAATTAGTTTAACTAGTAGCTCGCCATTGTTGGTGACGTCACGTGGTTACGCTGCCAGGCTTCCAGAGTATGAGTCTAGCGACATAAACATGTCATCTGTTCAAGCCTTTCAATTTGAACCCAGGAGGAACATTAATGAGCATGACAGCACTGTTCATATTTAATTAGGGGTGCACGATATCCATTTTTTAAAACCGATATCGGTAACTTCTTGCTCCTCAAAGCCGATACCGATACGATAACCGATAATATAAATATCTAATTTTTCAATGTATATTCACTTGAGTTTTTGAACACCTGTAGGTAAAAAATACTAGAGGTTGATTCAGCATATATTTGCCTTTGACAGAACCAGAATTTCCATGATGACATGAACATTATTATAATGAACAAAACAAAGACTAGCACAGTTTTGACTTCAAATAAAGTGCCCATATTAATTTTTTCAAATAAATATAATTTGAGTCGATCACAATCAATCAGTCAATATCATTGAGGATGTGTCCCCCTGAACAATGACTACTGATCTAAAACAAACATAAACCCAACAGATATTGTGCTTTGTCAGCAGATAAAACATTTGGTGCAGCAGGAGACTTTTGTCGTCTTGGTCCATGAAACTTTCTTAACCTGGCAATTATAGAACAGCCGCCTATCAATAACGAAAAGGCCTCTCAGGAACTTGTAAACATAACACTGTAAAATGCAAACATATGCTAATTGGAATTGCCATAGTAAGGTTCATCACTCAGTAATGGAAAAATAGGGCCTCTAGAAAAGTAACAAAACTTTGCATACTGGTAAAAGAGGAGTGGAAACAAACACACACATCCCAATTCAACACCGTGCCAAAATTATTGGGATGACGTCATAATTCCTATTATTGGACCGATAATTATCGTGCACCTCTATATTTCACAAAACGAGCAGCAAAAGCAAAATTAACAGGAAAAACGGGATGAAAAAAAAACTGTAATCTGGCAAAATGTGTTACACCAGCTAAATGCACTACAAGACTTATTAGAGCCTACAAGTCTTTAAGTCCAAGGTTCCCTTTAAAGGGAAAAAAACATTTCTGACTCATTGATTTGTAGAAGAAGGGCTACGTAACAGTGAGCGAAATAAAGGACAGTCTCAAGTGGGAAAAGGAAAGAGCAAGTCACGTCCTGGTGAGTTTATTAAATAACGTTCAAGCCAGAAAAAGGCTAAAATTAAGATGATAAATGTGTATTGTCATTGTCAGGACCACCTGCTGAAAGAGGGCCTGGCATGGCTGGACTCTCAGGCGTCAGGCGAGCCGCAGTACTGGCTTCCCGCCCTCTTCTCCGAGCTCACGTCCCGGGACGTCACACCTGAGGAGGCCAATCAGATGAGCCCGTGACCTGAACTTGGACGGGGAGACCTTAGTCCAGATTGTGCCATCGCCAGGTGGCGTGTTTTGGTTTAAGGACAATTGTGACTGAACAAAACATGTCTGTTTCAGACATATCTGCTAGTAGTGAAAATATGCAATCAAGTGCGAACACCCAAAATATGTTATATGGTCTAGAAAGAGACCAGATACAAAAAAAATATTTGGTCTCTGTCTTATTTAAACACTCAATATTTAAACCAACCATGTGACTTTGACTAATAAAAGATGGCTAGTTTATTGCAAACATTGTGAAACACCATAAGTGGCCTACCAGAAGCATTAATGTTATAATTGTAAAACTTCCACAAACATTTACTTAGCACATGAAATGGAATACACAGTCACAGGCATACATTCTCTCCTCAACTGGAACAATAGCTAATAATGGCGTTTAGCTGGAAACCTTTGCCTCTTCTTGCACATATTACTGCGTCTCTCTGCTTGTATACTGTAAAACCACATTTTCAACAAAAAAGCTTAATCACACTCCAATAGTGGAACACTTTATTGTCTTTATATAAATGTCAACTTCATTAAGAACAGTTGAGCCTTTTTTCTTAATTCCAAAATTTTGACATGATACCTTGTATCAATAAAACTAAGACTTGACTTGTGAGTGTGATTTCTTGAAGTCTTCACCAAGCCCAGCTGCTGTATGCCATTTATTGGGGAAAATAACAATTTGTGTGAGGTGACATACACTTAGTAAGCCTTCATACTGTACCGAGTCCTTACTTTCTACATTCTAGGACAGTATATCACAAAAATATATACACCACTCACATTTTTGGGAAACATTTTCACATAAGGACGCTTCGCTACCATGTGAAGTAATCAGTGGCTTGTGTAATTGTAAATTTACAGCCGCTTCCAAAAATAACCATTAATGTCAAAACCTCTGGGGAAAAGTGAAATTGTTTGCAGATAGCTAATTTGCAAGTATAAGGAATACTGGCTTAAAATGAACCAGCCTCTCTTTTTGACATTTAAACCGCTCATTAAGGGCACTTGCGTTTTTTTTTGTTTTTTTTACACTGTCACATCTCGTGACTGTAGACATGGTCTTCGAAGATGGGCTGCTCCATGTCGTCGCAGATGAGCGTGCAGAAGGGACACACTTGGTGATTGCGCTCGTGATGTTCCACCTCCGCCCGCGTACTTCCCGGGAAGCGCTCAAGGCAGTAGCAGCACATAAGTACCGGCTGGGGTGAAAGTACATGCAGTGCTGTCAGACATATGGGCAAAAACCACCTCATTGGCCCACAGCTGACCATGTCAGATCAGAGCTGAGTCTGATAAAACATGCTTTGCCTCCATCTTACTTGATAGTCAATTATTCTACTAATTTCAAGCTTATTTCTGTACCTGATCATCCTCTTCTTCTTCAATGTTCACTGTAAAAAGCAAGACAAAATCAGACGACAAACAATATTAATTACAACAACAATGCTAAAGCGAAACCATAGACTTCATAACTACATTGACAGGACAGATTCCCCACCCACGTTCCACACCTTCTTTTAATCTGTCGGTTAGCCGCGCCTACCATTATAGGGCTCTAGCACTAGCTCTAACTATTCACAACGAGGAAAACGCGATGAAGAAAGCTGCAAAATGTCATTGTTTCTGTCTCTTTACTTCAATATTTTTTATAGGATATTCTTTTTATCCAAGTATTTTCCCCAATTGCTAAATAAATGGCATGGTCATGACAAATAACAGTCTTGTGCTAAATGGAATATGAAATAATAAAAATGCACTTATTCAGGACGACATGGCAAAATTACTCCATAATGGTCAAAACTGTCGACTTCACCTTTACTGTCGCACCTCCCGAACGATATTTTATGACACCTAAATCGGACATATGTCATTTCCATTCCCCGGCTTCGGAGAATGTAAACAAACCAAGAGGCGTGACAGCTAGCCGACATGCTAACCCGAACCGAGTGATGTTTCAAAGTCTTCGAAGCGGAAAATCACACATAACTAGCCCGGATTATTTGACATGACGACTGGGTTGTCGATTGTCTTTGCAGATCGGCAAACCGCCCGGCGGAGAGCAATTTACAGTTCGTTCCCCGGAGGAGGGCGGCTGCAGTTGTTGTGCAGCTAACGTGCAGCTAATGTGCATGAGGAGAGCTTTTTATATGCCTATCAATGATCAAACGTAAGTAGTCCTTTATTTAAAGAAAGTTTGTAGTGTTTACTTTGTAATCGCTGTATTCGTATTTGACATAATACAAAACAATTGTTTACTCACTTCCTCGTAAGTCCAATGGTCCCACAGTAGTAGGGCTTGTTTTGGCCAATATCCACGGTGAATGGGAACCTTTTGAAACTCCAAAAAGGCACACACGCCTCTCCCTCATAAAGCAAGATTTTTCTGCAGCCGTTCGGCTGGCGTGATGCGAAATATAAACGTATTAATCCGCAAAATCAGCTGAATCCTTAGTCCTCATACAAAACAGTACGGCTGTTTAGTGAAGAGGACGCCTTCACCCGTTCACGTCACAGCGCCCTCCTCCTCAATGCAAGACCGAAGCCGGAAGTCACTCATTTTCATGGTGCGGGATTCAAAAAACTAAATAAATATAGTGATCGCTTCCACACACATCCAAGCGGTCCATATCATTCAGGAGCATAAAATACCACGTGTATTTTGAAATAAACATGCTTTTTCATGTCACATGCACTTTAAGCATGTATTCACAACAATTTCAACGTAAAAAGCTCTTTGTGGTGATAGGGCGGCGCCACAGTGGCTTAAAGACTAGCAGCACATTCGACATATTTACGTAAAATAAATGCTAACTGCCCGTTTTTTTGTTGTTGCTTTAAACCAAGAATCAAGACTGGTTCACGTCCATATCTATAAAGGATTCAGGGATTTAAGCATTTATTCACAAGAATTTTCAACGTAAAAAGCTCTTTGTGGTGATAAGGCGGCGTCACAGTGGCTTAAAGACTCGCAGCACATTCAACATATTTACGTAAAATAAATGCTAAATGCCTGTTTCTTTTTGCTTTTAACCAAGAATCGAGACTGTCTTACGTCCATATCTATAAAGAATTCAGGGATTTAAGCATTTATTCACAAGAATTTTTAACATAAAAAGCTCGCTGTGTTTCCACTCGGTAAGCTTTGACGGAGATAGGCCTCCTATGAATCGGCCCCGAGCCCCGTGTGTCCCATTATGAAGTCTATGGCTAAACGTATCCGTACACTGACCTGTGCTGTCATACGACGAGTCATGTGTCTCTACTAGTGTGTCCGGCTGGGTTGTGCCACTGTTGTGTGTCGCAGTGGCCTCTTGGTGCTCTGGGTGGGTGGCCGTAGATGTTTCAAAGTCATGCAAAGTTTGGCATAGCTCCTCAATCTTATATGAGAGCTCCTAGAGATAAAATGGATGCCAATGTTGGTATTTAAAAAACGCCATATCACTCTAAATGCATCATACTAGTGATATTGTTTACTTGGTTCTCGTGAACAAGCTCCTCATTGTGGCGTTTCAGCATAGATGTATAGTTCTTATTCTCCTCGATGATGGCATCTTTGTTGGCGATCACAAAGTGAGCTTCCCTAAGTTGCAGCTGGAAGACCGATAAGAAACTTAGGAATATCATGAATCATGATTATACAACACTATACAGACTAGGGCTGCAGCTACCGATTATTTTAGTAGTCGATTATTCTATGAACTACTTGGTTCGAATAATCGAGTATTCGGATTAGGAACATAAAAAAATTTAAATACCTAAGCTTATACACAAATAGTATACAAATTTAAATGATGGAATCAAAGTACAGTACAACAAAAGAACAATTGGCTAACTTGCATAGCAATAGTCCACTAGCTTAAATGCTATAAAATGCTAACATTTTTTTGCAACGCTCTAAACAAATCGTTCAAACACATATTCCCACAAAAAAATACTTACAAAATTACGAATGATTAAAAAAAAACAGATTAGCTCAAACAAAAACTTACCTCATGTTGATCTAAACAGGGAGCAGCTGGATTCAGCCATGCTAAATGAGTGATGTCATATTCATTGTTTCCGCTGGAGGGCAGTGTATGCAACCAAATCAATACAACTAAATGCAAACACTTTCAAAACAAACCATTACAACCCCACTAATTAAACGATTACTCGAAGCAGCAAAATTTGATTCGAAGCTTTTTTCTAATCGAATTACTCGAGTTAATCCATTAGTCGTTGCAGCACTAATACAGACACCAATTCCTATGAAGTTGCGTGATCCCCAGTTAATGTCTAGGCACATGCAGACACTTTTTTTTTCTCTCTTTTGTACCTCAGAAGGTAGGAGTAGTCCGTTCTCATCGCTTGAATTTGGGATAGACGGTGTGCTCTCAGCAAGATTCTGTTCCTGGAGTTCCACCTGATTGGTCATGTGGATCAACATCTCTTCCTAGACAGGAGAAGAAGTACAATGTTAACATTGCCACAAGCTTCTACAAACATGACGGCAAATCTAACTTTCAAGCGCTGGATTTCTTCTTGTTGCTCCTGCATAGTGCGCAGAAGACTCTCGTTCTTCTCCTTCATCTGACGAAGTTCTGACACGAGTTCATCTTGTTTTTCCTGTAAAGCTCAGAGTCAACTCATGAACTTAAACATCACCATACAGGTCGTGTTAAAAAAACCTTCAAGAAACCAATTTCACGTCTCTCTTCCAGCAAGTTTTTTTCCAACTCTTCATTTTGCTGTCGGATGCGAGACACCTCCTCCCTCAGCGTTGCTTTCTCTCGATCACTTTCCTCCACTTGTTCCTAGGTCACAAAATATTCACATGTGGAACAGATCAAGAAATATAGAGCACTGAGAGAATACTTAATATGCTATGCTGCACTTAAAGTGCGTATGACACCTAAAAGCATGTTTATTTCATATTTCAACGCTGTGTTTTATGCTCCTGAATGAAATGGACCGCTTGGATGTGTGTGGAAGCGATCATTTTATATATTCAATTTTTGAATCCTGCGCCGTGAAAATGAGTGACTTCCAGCTCCAGTCTCGGCTTTAGGACGAATGCGAATGTGACCTCACCCAGGTCAGCATCTCACAATTCTGCATTCCTTAATAGCATGCAGATGGACTGCGGAATCAGCTGATTTCACAGATTAATTCATTTATTTTTCGCATCACGCCAGCCAAACAGCTACAGGCTTTTGTAGCTGCACCAGGGAGAGGCGTGTGAGCCTTTTTGGGTTTCAGAAAGTTCCCGCTCACCCCGGGATCAAAAAAAGTGTGCGACAACTGTGGGACCATTGGACTTACGAGGAAGTGAGTAAACATCGTGTTTTATATGATGTCAAATACTGGGATCATGGTACACGTTTTAATACTGAGGTGGCTTGGATTTTGTGGCTGACATGCTCCTTGTCCACCGAGAATGCCATTCAGCTGACGACCGGCGGCTTGTCGGACACCCCCTCGCCTTTTCGTGTGCCCGGTGTTCTGTCAAATTTTCCACCCCATCAGAAATTGCAACTTTGTGTTAAAAATGGCCGCGAACACAGCAATTACAAAGCAAACACTACAAACTTTCTTTAAATGAAGGAATATTTACTTGAGTTTGATCATGGACGGACATGTAGAAAAGTTCTCCTCAGACACATCCTTCTTTGTTAGCTACACACAACAACTGTACGCCGCTCTCTCACTGTTTACGTGTTTGCCGAGTTTTTAAGCATGAATTTACGCCATATTCGTGTTGACTATGTGGCAGCTACGTGCAACTCCGACGTCTGCCGGTTTGTTCGGCAGTCATTTTCCTGTTGTTTCCACGGCAAACAAGCTCTCCTTCCCGCAGCAGGGGAACGAGTCCGACGAGCTGTAACTTGCTTGCCGCCAGGCTGGTTGCAGATCGGCAAAGACAATCAACAACCCTGCCGCCGTGTGACATGATCCCAGGTAGTTTTGAGTGATTTTTCGCTTCGAAAGCCAAGAATAGACTTTGAAACATCACTAGGTTCGGGTTAGCATGTCGGTAGCTGTCACGCCTCCTGGTTTGTTTACGCTCTCCGAAGCTGGGGCAGGGAAATGACAAATGCCGGACTAACTCCGGTGGCATAAAATATAGTTTGGGAGGTGCAAGAAGTGGACAGTTTTGACCATTATGGAGTAATTTTGCCATGTCGGACTGAATAAATGCATTTTTAATATTTCATATTCCATTTAGCACAGGACTGTTATTTGTCATGAGCATCGCATTTATTTAGCAATTGGGGAAAAAAGCTTCAATAAAAAGAATATCCTGTAAAAATATATGGAGTCGAGAGACTGAAACAATGACATTTTGCGGCTCTCTTAGTCGCATTTTCCTCGTTCTGAATAATTCCACCTCAATGGGCTGAATTCTAAATCAGATGAAACCATAACCCTGCTGACGTCATCCTCCTGTTGGGGACGCTAGAGCCTTATAATGGTAGGCGTGGCTAAACGGCAGATTAAGAGACTAATTTCTCGTCATCTGCGCTTTGCCAAATTGTTGTATATAGTCGAATTGTCTCAAAATATGATTCTAAATCACATAATAATGCTATTTAAGACTTTTTTTATACTGTCCTGGGATCTATAACCCCTACTATCAGTAAAGAGAAAAACAGGTCTGAGACGTAATTACCATACAAGTTTGAAGTAAAGAAAACAAAAACAGTCTTCTTGGGAATAAAAATCCATCTTCTGGTCAGGAACACTACCCGTAGGACCCTTTGACCCCGATGTCATTTGAACACACAACTCTCAGATCAGTAGTCAGATACGCTACCTTTGCAACACAAGGTTTTGGTTGATTATCCTCCTCTTTCTTCAAAAAATCTATTTTTAAGTATCCTGAACGATAAGCAGAAAACCAGATTAAATTCGTCATCAGAAGATGGACACGAATCCTTAGCTTTTTATGAAGCTAAAGAGTGCCACCTTACTACGATGTTTAGTTGGTAGTAGAGTTCCAAGGAGGTGGAAAGAATTTGGGAAAGTTCCGAGTTTTCCAATGGATCAACTGAAAGTATGCATGTTCTAGGCAGAAAATGCAAACTACTAAAAGGTAAGCAAAATAGGAAAGAATTCATAATCAGACAAGGATTATTACGTTTCAAAAAACTTAAAATGAAGCACCTTAACAAGACAGAGCCAATTTGTTCTAGGGAAAGACTAGATGAACCTACTCTCTACCAAGGATATGTGCCCCAAGGACTCATTGACCCTGACGTGATTTGAACACGCAACCTTCTGATCTGGAGTCAGACGCGCTACCGTTGCGCCACAAGGTCTTTGTATCAGCTTCTCTATTTAAAAAAAACAAAACAAAATAAAAACAACAAAAAAAGGCAATCTGAATTTTAAGAAGCCAAAAAAGATAAGCGTAAAGGGACAGAATTCTAAATCAGATGCGAGACCAGAATCTTTACATACCTATCAACCTAAAACAATGTATCTTAACGAAAAAGTCCCGCTATTTGGTGGATAAGTATTTACTTTCCACCCAGGAAATGCAAATGAAGGACTCATTGACCCTGAGATGATTTGAAGACGCATCCTTCGCATATGGCAAATCGTAATTCTAAAACGAATTTTTTTTTTTTTTAAATGAAGTGCGCTAAAAGGTAAGCATAATGGGAGAGAATTCATAATCAGACAAGGATTATTATTACGTTTCAAAAAAGCAACAATCCAGCAACAATCAAGTCCGTATTTGTTGTAGGGAAGGATTGGATGCATCTACATTCCACCAAGTACACTCATTGACCCTGAAGGACACTCATTGACCCTGACGTGATTTGAACACACACCCTTCTGAGCGGGAGTCAGACGTGCTACGGTTGTACCACAAGATCTTGGTATCAGCTTTTCTATTTAGAATAAAAATAAAAAATAAATAAAAAAGGCAATCTGAATTTTAGGAAGCCAAAAAAGGTAAGCATAAAGGGACAGAATTCTTAATCAGAAGCGAGACCAGAATCTTTACATATCTATCAACCTAACACAATTAATCTTAACAAAAAAGTCTCGCTATTTGGTGGATAAGTATTTACTTTCCACCTAGGAAATGCAAATGAGGGACTCAATGACCCTGACGTGACATGAAGACACGACCTTCTGACCGGGAGTCAGACGCGCTACTGTTGCCCCACAAGGTTTTGGTAAGGCTTTTGCCACAACAAAAAAGACAATCTGAGTTTTAAATAACCAAAAAAAGGGGTAGTCGGAAAGGGGCAGAAGTCTTAATCAGATGTGAGACCAGGATTATTATGTTTCTATTAACCTAAAACCATGTATCTTAACAAAGAAGTCCCACTACTTGGGGCAGAAGTATCTACTTTCCACCTAGGAATTGCAAAAGGAAGACTCAATGACCCTGACGTGACTTGAACACGCAACCTTCTGATCTGGAGTCAGACACGCTACCATTGCGCCACAAGGCCTTTTCTTAGCCATTTCCTATTTAAAATTATAGCAGAATTTTAAGTACGTTAAAAGGTAAGAATAATTGGAAAGAATTCGCCTTCAGACGAGGATTATTCCGTTTCAACAAACCTAGAATGATGCACTTACACAAGAAAGTCCCTATCTGTTCTTTGGAAGCAACAAACACATCTACTTGCCAACAAAGAACTGCATCTGACAGACTCATTGACCCTGACGTGATTTGAACACGCAACCTTCTGATCTGGAGTCAGATGCGCTACCATTGCGCCACAAGGTCTTGGTATTGGCTTTCCTATTTAAAAATAAAGGGCAGTCTGAATTTTAAGACGCCAGAAAAGGTAAAGTTAAGCGTAAAGGGACAGAATTCGAAATCAGATGCGAGACCAGAATCTTTACATACCTATCACCCTAAAACAATGTATCTTAATAAAAAGGTCCTGCTATTTGGTGGATAAGTATTTACTTTCCACCCAGGAAATGCGAACAGGCATCCTTTGCATATGGAGTCAGACGCGTTGGCATTGGGCCAAAAGGTCTTGGTATCAGTTTTACTATTTGAAAAAAAAAAAAAAAAAAAAAAGACAATCTGAATTTTAAGTAGACAAAAAGGTAAGTGTGGCGGCAGAACTCTTAATCAGTCACAAGACCAGATGCTTTATCACTCATTGACCCTGGCGTGATTTGAATACGCAATCTTCTGATCTGGAGTCAGACGCGCTACCATTGCGCCACAAGGTCTTGGAATCGCCTTCCTTTATATATATATATTTAAAAAAAAGGGCAATCTGAATTTTAAGAAGCCAAAAAAGGTAAGTGTAAAAGGATAGAATTCTTAATCAGATGCGAGACCAGAATCTTTACATTCCTATCAAACTAAAACGATGTATCCTAACGAAAAAGTCCTTCAATTTGGTGCAGATGTATCTACTTTCCACCTAGGAAATGCAAATGAGGGACTCATTGACCCTAACGAGATTTGAAAACGCAACTTCCAGATCGGGAGTCAGACGCGCTACTGTTGCACCACAAGGTCTTGGTAAGGCTTTTGCAACAACAAAAAAGACAATCTGAATTTTAAGTAACCAAACAAAGGTATTCATAAAGAGACAGAAGTTTTAATCAGATGCGAGACCAGGATCATTATGTTTCTATCAACCTAAATTGATGCATCTTAACAAAGAAGACCCACTATTCGGTGCAGAAGTATCTGCTTTCCAGCAAATGGAAGACTCTTTGACCCTGACGTGACTTGAACACGTAACTTTCTGATGTGGGGTCAGACACGCTACCATTGCGACACAAGGTCTTTCTCTAGCAGTTTCCTATTTAAAAATATAGCAGAACTTTAAGTACCCTAAAAGGTAAGCATAATCGGAAATAATTCGCCATCAGACAAGTATTATTACGTTTCAACAAACCTAAAACGATGCGCCTACACAAGAAACTCCCTAACTCTTCTTCGGAAGTACTGGATGCATCTACTTTCCAACAGGGAACAGCATCCGACAGACTCATTAGCCACGTTTACATGCTGACTTTTATTCATACCGATTCAAATCATTCGGAATGGAAATTTCAGATCAGCTGTTTACATGTCACTTCATCTATTCCGATCCAGTGTTTACATGTGACTGCCTTTATTCCGAAAGGACGTTTGACAACTGCCGTGTGACATGCGCAGATTAATCAAAACAAAGCGTCACGTTGCAAAACATGGAGATCGATCGTCGGAGTGCTGCTGTTTTAACTTTGACCCACTTGTTGTGTTTGTGGGGTTGTATCCGCTTCCGCTGTTTTGCTCTTTTGCCTTGTAGTAGCCGGTTTTCCACCGGTTTCTAATCTGGTCAACGCTCCGGTCTATTCCGGCTTCGGTAACCTCTCGTGAACTTTTTTAAATAGTTCACTGTTCCTCGTTTTACGCCCGTTTAAGCGAGCAATTCTTTTAAAGTTTGAATTAAATACAATCTTTCCGCCGGACTCCAATTAGGTGCGCTGTGCTTGGAAGCCATGTTGCAAGTGACGTTACTTACGTCACAAAGTGACGTCACCACGTCAGTACGGAGCATGTGCAGAAAGAACGCAACTAGACACCAGTCCGCTTCCCTGTTTACATGATATAATTTTACTTCTAATCGGTTTGGGAAAAGGAATATTCCACCCCTGTGAATCGGAATGAAATTCCATTCGGTTTGGGCCTGTTCATTCCGAATGAGGTGTTTATATGGAACACATTTATTCGGTTTGAACAAATATTCCGATTGTAATTGGAATATTTGGCTCCATGTAAACGTGGCAACTGATCCTGACGTGATTTGAACACGCAACCGTCTGATCTGGAGTCAGATGCGCTATCATTGTGCCACAAAATGAAAAAAAGCAAAGAAAAACAAAAAGAAAGGTCAACCTGAATTTTAAGAAGCCAAAAAAAAAAGGTAAAGGGACAGAATTCTTAATCAGATTCGAGACCAGAATCTTTACATTCCTATCAAACTAAAACGACGTATCTTAACAAAAAAGATCCACAATTTGGTGCAGAAGTATCTACTTTTCACCTAGAAAATGCAAATGACGGACTCATTGACCCTGACGTGATTTGAACACGCAACCTTCAGATCAGGAGTCAGACGCACTACTGTTGCGGCCAAGGTCTTGGTAAGGCTTTTGCAACAACAAAAAAGACAATCTGAATTTTAAGTGACCAAAAAAAAAAAAGCAGTCATTAAGGGGCAGAAGTCTTAATCAGATGTGAGACCAGGGTTATTATGTTTCTATCAACCTAAAACGATGAATCATAAAATATAAGTCCCACTATTTGGTGTAGAAGTATCTACTTTCCACCTAGGAATTGCAAAAGGTAGACTCATTGACCCTGACGTGACTTGAACACGCAACCTTCTGATCTGGAGTCAGACACGCTACCATTACGCCACAAGGTCTTTTGTTTTTCACAATTTCCTATTTAAAAATATAGCATAACTTTCAGTATGCTAAAAGGTAAGCATAATGGGAAAGAACTGGCCATCAGAGAAGGATTATTTCGTTTCAACAAACCTAAAGTAATGCACCTACACAAGAAAGTCCCTATCTGTTCTTCAGAAGTACTGGACGCATCTACTTGCCAAAAAGGACCGGCACCTGTCAGACTCATTGACACTGACGTGATTTGAACACGCAAACTTCGCCACGAAGTCTTGGTGTTAACTTCTTTATTTGGGGAAAAAAAAAAAAAATCTATTTGAATTTTAAGAAGCCAAAAAAGATAAGCGTAAAGTGACAGAATTCTTAATCAGATGTGAGACCAGGGTCATTATGTTTTCTATCAACCTGACATGGTGTATCTTCAAAGTAAGTATGTTAAAAGGTAAGCATAATGGGATAGAAATTGCCATCATACAAGGATTATTACGATTCAACAAACCTAAAGTAATGCACCTACACAAGAACGTCCCTATCTGTTCTTCAGAAGTACTGGATGCATCTACTTTCCAAAAAGGAACTGCATCTGACAGACTCATTGACCCTGACATGATCTGAACACGCAACCCTCTGATCTGGAGTCAGACACGCTACCATTACGCCACAAGGTCATTGCTTTAGTTTCTCTATTTAGAAAAAAGGGCAATCTAAATTTTAAGAAGCCAAAAAAGGTAAGCGTAAACTCCGTAAAGGGACAGAATTCTTAATCAGATTCGAGACCAGAATCTTTACATTCCTATCAAACTAAAACGATGTATCTTAACAAAAAAGTCCTGCTATTTGGTATCTACTTTCCACCAAGGAATTGCAAATGGTAGACTCATTGACCCTGGTGTGACTTGAACACGCAACATTCTGATCTGGAGTCAGACACACTACTGTTGCTCCACAAGGTCTTTTTTTTAACAGTTTCCTATTTAAAAATATAGCAGAACTTTCAGTACGCCAAAAGGTAAGCATAATGGGAAAGAATTTGCCATCAGAGAAGGATTATTACGTTTCAACAAACCTAAAGTAATGCACCTACACAAGAAAGTCCCTATCTGTTTTTCAGAAGTACTGGACGCATCTACTTTCCAAAAAGGAACTGCATCTGACAGAGTCATTGACCCTGACATGATTTGAACGCCCAACCTTCAGATCGGGAGTCAGACCCGCTGCTGTTGCCCCACAAGGTTTTGGCAAGGGTTTTGCAACAACGAAAAAGACAATCTGAATTTTAAGTACCCCCCCCCCCCAAAAAAAAAGATAGGCATAAAGGAGCAGAAGTCTTAATCCGATGTGAGAACAGGATTATTATTCTGTCAACCTAAAACAATGCATATTAACGAAGAAGTACTACTATTTGGTGCAGAAGTACCTACTTTTCACCTGGGAATCGCAAATGGAAGACTCATTGACCCTGACATGACTTGAACACTCAACCATCTGATCTGGAGTCAGACGCGCTACCATTGCGCCACAAGGTCTTTTTCTAACAGTTTCCCATTTAAAAATATAGCAGAACTTTAAGTACGCTAAAAGGTAAGGATAATAGGAAACAATTCGCCATCAGACAAGGATTATTGCATTTCAACAAACCTAAAATGATCACCTACACAAGAAAGTCCCTTTCTGTTCTTTGGAAGTAATGGGTACATCTGATTTCCAACAAGCAAGTGCATTTCACAGACTCATTCACCCTGACGTGATTTGAAGACGCAATCTTCTGATCTGAAGTCAGACGCGCTACTGTTGCGCCACAAGGTCTTGGTAAGGCTTTTGCAACAACAAAAAAGACAATCTGAATTTTAAGTAAGCATGAAACAGTAGTCGCGAAGGGGCAGAAGTCTTAATCAGATGTGAGACCAGGATCATTATGTTTCTATCAACCTAAAACAATACATATTAACAATGAAGTCCCACTATTTGGTGCAGAAGTATCTACTTTCCACCTAGGAATTGCAAATGGAAGACTCATTGATCCTGACGTGACTTTAACACGCAACCTTCTGATCTGGAGTCAGACACGCTACCATTGCGCCACAAGGTCTTGGTATCACCTTCTCTCTTAAAAAAAAAAACAAAAATGCAATCTGAATTTTAAGTAGCCGAAAAAAAGCAGTCATTAAGGGGCAGATGTCTTATGAATGTGTGATTTGAACACATAACCTTCTGATCTGGAGTCAGATGCGCTACCATTGGACCACAAGGTCCTATTACCACTGCCTCTAATTTTAAAAAACAAAACAAACACCATCTGAAATGTAAGTACCACAAAAGATTACCATAAGGAAATAAAATTCCTAGTCACCTTAGGGGAGAAACATAACCTGTATGGGCAGGAGATTCAGGTAAAGGAGACCTTGACCCTGATGTGATTTGAACACATAACCTTCTGATCTGGAGTCAGACGCGCTACCATTGCGCCACAAGGTCCTGTTAGCTGCAGCTCTACTTTTAAAAAGCAAACGAATACGATCAGAAATTAAAGTACTACAAAAGATGACCATAACAAAAGAAATTTTAAGAGGTCAGAGAAGGCTCCTCAATACTGCCATTGCACCAACAAAGTTCCTAGCCGTCCTCGGGGAGAACCAAATCCTACATGGGCAGGAGAAACAGCTGAAGGACTCCTTGACTCTGATGTGATTTGAACACATAACCTTCCGATCTGGAGTCAGACACGCTACCATTGCACCACAAGGTCCTGTTACCTGCACCTCTACTTTTAAAAAACCAAACGAATACGATCAGAAATTAAAGTACTACAAAAGATGACCATAACAAAAGAAATTTTAAGAGGTCAGAGAAGGCTCCTCAATACTGCCATTGCACCAACAAAGTTCCTAGTCGTCCTCGGGGAGAACTAAATCCTGCATGGGCAGGAGAAACAGCTGAAGGACACCTTGACCCTGATGTGATTTGAACACATAACCTTCTGATCTGGAGTCAGGCGCGCTACCGTTGCGCCACAAGGTCCTGTTACCGCTACCTCTAATTTTAAAAAACAAAACAAACACCATCTGAAATTTAGGCACCACAAAAGATTACCATAAGTAAAGAAATGTTCAGAGCTGAGGCTCCTCAATACTGTTATCACACCAGGAAATTTCTTACATACCCATGGAGGGAACCATGACCTGCATGGGCAGGAAATTCTCCTGAACACCTTGACCCTGATGTGATTTGAACACATACCCTTCCGATCTGGAGTCAGACGCGCTACCGTTGCACCACAAGGTCCTGTTACCTGCACCTCTACTTTTAAAAAACCAAACGAATACGATCAGAAATTAATGTACTACAAAAGATGACCATAACAAAAGAAGTTTTAAGAGGTCAGAGAAGGCTCCTCAATACTGTCATTGCACCAACAAAGTCCCTAGTCGTCCTCGGGGAGAACCAAATCCTGCATGGGCAGGAGAAACAGCTGAAGGACACCTTGACCCTGATGTGATTTGAACACATAACCTTCTGATCTGGAGTCAGACGCGCTACCGTTGCGCCACAAGGTCCTGTTACCGCTACCTCTAATTTTAAAAAACAAAACAAACACCATCTGAAATTTAGGCACCACAAAAGATTACCATAAGTAAAGAAATGTTCAGAGCTGAGGCTCCTCAATACTGTTATCACACCAGGAAATTTCTTACATACCCATGGAGGGAACCATGACCTGCATGGGCAGGAAATTCTCCTGAACACCTTGACCCTGATGTGATTTGAACACATACCCTTCCGATCTGGAGTCAGACGCGCTACCGTTGCACCACAAGGTCCTGTTACCTGCACCTCTACTTTTAAAAAACCAAACGAATACGATCAGAAATTAATGTACTACAAAAGATGACCATAACAAAAGAAGTTTTAAGAGGTCAGAGAAGGCTCCTCAATACTGTCATTGCACCAACAAAGTCCCTAGTCGTCCTCGGGGAGAACCAAATCCTGCATGGGCAGGAGAAACAGCTGAAGGACACCTTGACCCTGATGTGATTTGAACACATAACCTTCTGATCTGGAGTCAGACGCGCTACCATTGTGCCACAAGGTCCTGTTACCGCTACCTCTAATTTTAAAAAACAAAACAAACACCATCTGAAATTTAGGCACCACAAAAGATTACCATAAGTAAAGAAATGTTCAGAGCTGAGGCTCCTCAATACTGTTATCACACCAGGAAATTTCTTACATACCCATGGAGGGAACCATGACCTGCATGGGCAGGAAATTCTCCTGAACACCTTGACCCTGATGTGATTTGAACACATACCCTTCCGATCTGGAGTCAGACGCGCTACCGTTGCACCACAAGGTCCTGTTACCTGCACCTCTACTTTTAAAAAACCAAACGAATACGATCAGAAATTAATGTACTACAAAAGATGACCATAACAAAAGAAGTTTTAAGAGGTCAGAGAAGGCTCCTCAATACTGTCATTGCACCAACAAAGTCCCTAGTCGTCCTCGGGGAGAACCAAATCCTGCATGGGCAGGAGAAACAGCTGAAGGACACCTTGACCCTGATGTGATTTGAACACATAACCTTCTGATCTGGAGTCAGACGCGCTACCGTTGCGCCACAAGGTCCTGTTACCGCTACCTCTAATTTTAAAAAACAAAACAAACACCATCTGAAATTTAGGCACCACAAAAGATTACCATAAGTAAAGAAATGTTCAGAGCTGAGGCTCCTCAATACTGTTATCACACCAGGAAATTTCTTACATACCCATGGAGGGAACCATGACCTGCATGGGCAGGAAATTCTCCTGAACACCTTGACCCTGATGTGATTTGAACACATACCCTTCCGATCTGGAGTCAGACGCGCTACCGTTGCACCACAAGGTCCTGTTACCTGCACCTCTACTTTTAAAAAACCAAACGAATACGATCAGAAATTAATGTACTACAAAAGATGACCATAACAAAAGAAGTTTTAAGAGGTCAGAGAAGGCTCCTCAATACTGTCATTGCACCAACAAAGTCCCTAGTCGTCCTCGGGGAGAACCAAATCCTGCATGGGCAGGAGAAACAGCTGAAGGACACCTTGACCCTGATGTGATTTGAACACATAACCTTCTGATCTGGAGTCAGACGCGCTACCATTGTGCCACAAGGTCCTGTTACCGCTACCTCTAATTTTAAAAAAACAAAACAAACACCATCTGAAATTTAGGCACCACAAGAGATTACCATAAGTAAAGAAATTTTCAGAGCTGAGGCTCCTCAATACTGTTATCACACCAGGAAATTTCTTACATACCCATGGAGGGAACCATGACCTGCATGGGGAGGAAATTCTCCTGAACACCTTGACCCTGATGTGATTTGAACACATACCCTTCCGATCTGGAGTCAAGCGCGCTACCGTTGCACCACAAGGTCCTGTTACCTGCACTTCTACTTAAAAAAAAACAAATGAATACGATCAGAAATTAAAGCACGACAAAAAATGACCATAACAAAAGAATTTTTTAGAGGTCAGAGAAGGCTCATCAATACTGCCATTGCACCAAAAAAGTTCCTAGTCATCCTTGGGGAGAACCAAAACCTGCCTGGGCACGAGATTCTGATCTGGGGTCAGACACGCTACCGTTGCACCACAAGGTCCTGTTACCTGCACCTCTACTTTTAAAAAACCAAACGAATACGATCAGAAATTAATGTACTACAAAAGATGACCATAACAAAAGAAGTTTTAAGAGGTCAGAGAAGGCTCCTCAATACTGTCATTGCACCAACAAAGTCCCTAGTCGTCCTCGGGGAGAACCAAATCCTGCATGGGCAGGAGAAACAGCTGAAGGACACCTTGACCCTGATGTGATTTGAACACATAACCTTCTGATCTGGAGTCAGACGCGCTACCGTTGCGCCACAAGGTCCTGTTACCGCTACCTCTAATTTTAAAAAACAAAACAAACACCATCTGAAATTTAGGCACCACAAAAGATTACCATAAGTAAAGAAATGTTCAGAGCTGAGGCTCCTCAATACTGTTATCACACCAGGAAATTTCTTACATACCCATGGAGGGAACCATGACCTGCATGGGCAGGAAATTCTCCTGAACACCTTGACCCTGATGTGATTTGAACACATACCCTTCCGATCTGGAGTCAGACGCGCTACCGTTGCACCACAAGGTCCTGTTACCTGCACCTCTACTTTTAAAAAACCAAACGAATACGATCAGAAATTAATGTACTACAAAAGATGACCATAACAAAAGAAGTTTTAAGAGGTCAGAGAAGGCTCCTCAATACTGTCATTGCACCAACAAAGTCCCTAGTCGTCCTCGGGGAGAACCAAATCCTGCATGGGCAGGAGAAACAGCTGAAGGACACCTTGACCCTGATGTGATTTGAACACATAACCTTCTGATCTGGAGTCAGACGCGCTACCATTGTGCCACAAGGTCCTGTTACCGCTACCTCTAATTTTAAAAAACAAAACAAACACCATCTGAAATTTAGGCACCACAAAAGATTACCATAAGTAAAGAAATGTTCAGAGCTGAGGCTCCTCAATACTGTTATCACACCAGGAAATTTCTTACATACCCATGGAGGGAACCATGACCTGCATGGGCAGGAAATTCTCCTGAACACCTTGACCCTGATGTGATTTGAACACATACCCTTCCGATCTGGAGTCAGACGCGCTACCGTTGCACCACAAGGTCCTGTTACCTGCACCTCTACTTTTAAAAAACCAAACGAATACGATCAGAAATTAATGTACTACAAAAGATGACCATAACAAAAGAAGTTTTAAGAGGTCAGAGAAGGCTCCTCAATACTGTCATTGCACCAACAAAGTCCCTAGTCGTCCTCGGGGAGAACCAAATCCTGCATGGGCAGGAGAAACAGCTGAAGGACACCTTGACCCTGATGTGATTTGAACACATAACCTTCTGATCTGGAGTCAGACGCGCTACCGTTGCGCCACAAGGTCCTGTTACCGCTACCTCTAATTTTAAAAAACAAAACAAACACCATCTGAAATTTAGGCACCACAAAAGATTACCATAAGTAAAGAAATGTTCAGAGCTGAGGCTCCTCAATACTGTTATCACACCAGGAAATTTCTTACATACCCATGGAGGGAACCATGACCTGCATGGGCAGGAAATTCTCCTGAACACCTTGACCCTGATGTGATTTGAACACATACCCTTCCGATCTGGAGTCAGACGCGCTACCGTTGCACCACAAGGTCCTGTTACCTGCACCTCTACTTTTAAAAAACCAAACGAATACGATCAGAAATTAATGTACTACAAAAGATGACCATAACAAAAGAAGTTTTAAGAGGTCAGAGAAGGCTCCTCAATACTGTCATTGCACCAACAAAGTCCCTAGTCGTCCTCGGGGAGAACCAAATCCTGCATGGGCAGGAGAAACAGCTGAAGGACACCTTGACCCTGATGTGATTTGAACACATAACCTTCTGATCTGGAGTCAGACGCGCTACCATTGTGCCACAAGGTCCTGTTACCACTACCTCTAATTTTAAAAAAACAAAACAAACACCATCTGAAATTTAGGCACCACAAGAGATTACCATAAGTAAAGAAATTTTCAGAGCTGAGGCTCCTCAATACTGTTATCACACCAGGAAATTTCTTACATACCCATGGAGGGAACCATGACCTGCATGGGGAGGAAATTCTCCTGAACACCTTGACCCTGATGTGATTTGAACACATACCCTTCCGATCTGGAGTCAAGCGCGCTACCGTTGCACCACAAGGTCCTGTTACCTGCACTTCTACTTAAAAAAAAACAAATGAATACGATCAGAAATTAAAGCACGACAAAAAATGACCATAACAAAAGAATTTTTTAGAGGTCAGAGAAGGCTCATCAATACTGCCATTGCACCAAAAAAGTTCCTAGTCATCCTTGGGGAGAACCAAAACCTGCCTGGGCACGAGATTCTGATCTGGGGTCAGACACGCTACCATTGCGCCACAAGGTCCTGTCTGTAATGGCTCTAATTTTAAAAAACAAAACAAACACCATCTGAAATTTAAGTCCCACAAAAGATTAGCATCAGAAAAGAGATCTTAAGATGTGAGAGAAGGCTCCTCAGTAGGTTTATGTCACCAAGAGCAGGCATCCAAGGGGAGAAACATGGCCATTCACTGTTTGGGCAGGAAACTTACCTGTAGGACACCTTGACCCTGACGTGATTTGAACACGTAGCCTTCTCATCTGGAGTCAGACACGCCACCTTTGCACCACAAGGTCTTGCTACTGATGACAGCACATTTTACAATTTACTTAATTTTAAGATACAAATGAGAAGCTAACAGAGAAAGAATTATTAATTAGATGATAGACAAGAAACATTACCTTTCTATCTATGTAAAGACGTCCATCTTACCAAGACATTTGAATGAAAAATGAAAAATTTGGATCCAAAGAGCGATAACTTTGGCAAAGCTCCTTCTCTCCCTTCTGAAGAACAATATTCATTCACTTTCTTATTAGGAAATGTATCCAAGGCACTCAATGACCCTGATGTGATTTGAAAACACAACCTTCTGATCTGGAGTCACAAGGTCTTGGGTTGAGGTTTTCCTTTTTAAAAAATTCCCATTCACTCTATGAGCAGAAAATTCACCTTGACCATGATGTGACTGGAACACATCACCTTCTGATCTGGAGTCAGAGGCGCTACCAGTGCGCCACAAGGTCCTGTTACCAGTGCCTCTAATTTAAAAAAAAAATAAAACAAACACCATCTGAAATTTAAGTATCACAAAAGATTACCATAAAAAGTAATTTTAAGAGGTCAGAGAAGAAGCCTCAATTTTGCCATTGCACCAAGAAAGTTTCTAGTCACCCTAGGGAAGAATCATGACCTGTATGGGCAGGAGTTTCACCTGAAGGACACCTTGCAGCACCAAAAAAGAAATCTTTAGATAGGAGAGAAGGTTCCTCAGTAGGTTTATGTCAACAAGAATTTCCTAGGCAAGCGAGGGGGAGAAAGATGCCCATTCACGTTTTGAGCAGGAAATGCATCTGTAGGACACCTTGACCCTGACGTGATTTGAACACGTAACCTTCTGATCTGGAGTCACGCGCGGTACCATTGCGTCACAAGGTCTTGACATAGATGACAGCACATTTTACAATTTGCTTAATTTTAGGATACAAATGAAAAGCTAACAGAGAAAGAATTCTTAATTAGATGATAGACAAGAAACATTAGCTTTCTATCTATGTAAAGAGGTCAATCTAACCAAGACATTTTAATGAAAAATATGGATCCAAAGAGCGATAACTTTGGGAAAGCTCCTACTCTCACTTCTGAAGAACAATATTCATTCACTTTCTGATCAGGAAATGTAACCGAGGCACTCAATGACCCTGATAAGATTTGAAAACACAACCTTCTGGTCTGGAGTCAGACGCACTACCGTTGCATCACAAGGTTTTGGGTTGAGGTTTTCTAATTTAAAAAATTACCACTCACTCTATGAGCAGAAAATTCACCTTGACCCTGACATGATTTGAACACATAACCTTCTGATTTGGAGTCAGACACGCTACCATTGCGCCACAAGGTCCTGTCACCCAGCATTTCTACTTTTAAAAAAACAAAACAAATTCTATCTGAAATTTAAGTACCACAAAACATTCACATAACAGAAGAAATCCTAAGAGGGCAGAGAAGACTTCTCAATAGTGCCATCTCACCAAGAAAGTTCATAGTCACCCTAGGGGAGAACCACAACCATTCACTGTATGGGCAGGAATTGCACCTAAAGGACACCTTGCCACTGACGAAATTACCCTTATCTCTACTTTTAAAAAACAAAACAAGTAAGATCTGAAATTTAAGTCCCACAAAGGATTAGCATCAGAAAATAAATCTTACAATGTGGGAGAAGGCTCCTCAGTATGCTAACATTGCACCAAGAAATGTGGCTCTAATTTTAAAAAACAAAACAAACACCATCTGAAATTTAAGTACCACAAAAGCTTACAATAAAATAATTAATTTTAAGAGGTCAGATAAGGTGCCTCAATGCTGCCATTGCACCAAGAAAGTTTCTAGTCACCCAAGGGGAGAACAATGACCTGCATGGGGAGGAGATTCACCTGAAGGACACCTTGAGCCTGATGTGATTTGAACAGATAACCTTCTGATCTTGAGTCAGACGCCCTACCTTTGCGCCACAAGTTCTTGATACAGTAAACAGCACATTTTACACAAAATTATTAATTTTAAGATGCAAATGAGAAGCTAAAAGAGAAAGAATTCTTAATTAGACAATAGACAAGAAACATAAGCTTCTTTCTATAAGCGTTCTATCGATGTAAAGAGGTCCATCTTTCCATGAGATTTTCATAAAAAATATACATCCAAAGAGCGCTAATTTTAGGAAAGCTCCTACTTTCCCTTCTGAAGAACAATATCTATTCAATTTCTGGTAAGGAAATGGCACCAAGGCACTCGATGACCCTGACGTCATTTGAAAACACAGCCTTCTGATCTGGAGTCAGACGTACTACTATTCAGGTTTACCTATTAAAAAATGACCATTCACATTATTGGCAGGAAATGAACCTGAAGGACACCTTGACCCTGATGTGATTTGAACACATAATCTTCTGATCTAGAGTCAGACACGCTACCGTTGTGCCACAAGGTCCTGTTACCAGTACTTCTGCTTTTAAAAAACACAACAAATACTATCTGAAATTTAAGTACTATAAAAGATTACCATAACAAAAGAAATCTTAAGAGGTAAGAAAAGGATGTGCAATAGCTCCATCTCACTAAGATAAGAAAGTTCCTAATCACCCTCGGGGAGAATCCTGACGACTTACTGTATGGGTAGGGAATGTAACCAAGGTACTCAATGACACTGATTTGATTTGAAAACCTAAACTTCTGATCTGGATTCAGAGGTCAGAGAAGGATCCACAATAGCCCCATGTTACCAAGAAAGCTCCTACTCATCTCATGGAATACCCAGAGCCATGCACTATTGAGGGAGCAAATGCACCTGAAGGATCCTTTGACCATGATGTGATTTGAACACGCGGCCTTTTGATCTGGAGTCAGATGCGCTATCATTGCACCACAAGGTACTGGTATCAGTCATTCTACTTAAAAAAATAAATACTATCTAAAATTTAAGCATCATAAAAGATGAGCATATCACAAAAATCTTGGAGGTTAGACACAGATCCTCAATCAATCTAAATAGCTCCATCTCACCAAGCATGCTCCTAGTCACCTTAGGGGAGAACCATTAGCATTGACTTTATGGGCAAGAGATGAATCTGAAGGACACCTGGACCCCAATGTAATTTGAACACACAATCGTCTGATATGGAGTCTGATGTGTTATCATTGTTCCACAATGTGTTTGGACTCAGCTAGGCACATTTTGTAACAAAAAAGGCTATATTCTAAGCTAAAAATGAGAGGCAAAAAGAGATCAGATGAAATAAGATGGGCAGGAATGATTAGATATCTCCACAAGTGCCCTACAACTGACTGGCAACCACTTTAGGGTGTAGTCTACCTTTTGCCCAAAGTCAGCTGGGGTAAGCTACAGCGCCGCATGACCCTAAGCAGACATGTCCAAAGTCTGGCCCGGGGGCCAAATGCGGCCCTTTGTCAAATGTCATCCGGCCCCCAGCCTCTGTCATAAAATCAATAACGTGTGGCCCGCATACAGGCTTAAAAAATTGGTCAGCAGTACTGCTACCAGCATATGAAGTAGCTTACACACAAAATGCTGCTCCTCATTTACCCACTAAAAGGCAGCACCACTCTAAACAACATCACCCCGGGTGACCCTTTATTCCCAATTTTCTAAAATAACGACAATCAACAACAACAACAAAAAAAAGAAAGTTGACTGCGATGGCCAACGCTTCAAGGATAGGTGGAAATTGGAATATTTCTTCACTAAAATACGCATCAACTGTGTCTGCCTCATTCGCAAAGAGACTGTCGCTGTTTTTAAAGAGTTCAATGTGAGGCGATATTACCAAACAAGACACGCTGACATGTACGACAAGATTACAGAGAAGATTCGTAGCGAGAAATTCAAGCAACTTGAAGCTAGTTTAATTTTACAGCTGCAGTATTTCACAAGAGCCCGAGAGTCGAAAGAGAACGCCACAAAAGCTAGTTGCGAGATTTTTGAAATTATTAATAAAAAAAAATAAATAAAGCAAATGTGAGACAAAGAATGGCTTGCTAAAATTTGATTAAATATATTGTTCTACTTAAAGGATGTCAGCTAAGGTCGGCGCCCCACATTTTTACCACACCAAATCTAGCCCCCTTTGCAAAAAGTTTGGACACCCCTGTCCTAAAGGATAAGCGGTATTGGAAATGGATGATGGACAAGAATTTATTACATTTACACTTCGATTTCTTGATGCCATAACATTTTCATTGCAAAACAAAATATACAGTATGGAATTCAAAGTCAAATTCACATAGCACAAATACAGTTTTTCCATGAAAGTCCAGAAGAGTGGAAGCTGTATCCACATTTTGTGTCTGAAAACTTTGGATCATATTGTTGAAGCTGATCTACTGTGTGTGTGTTTATTTACCTGTGTAGTAATGTACAGCAGGTCGTTGTCACAGCCGTTTGCTGCACTTTGCCCGTCTTCGTTGTCTGGCGCTTTGAAGCAAAACGGTGTGCTTGCACCGCAAACTTGACCTGAGCTGTCCACGTAGCAGAACTGGTAAAAGTCCAATTCGTCCTTTGGCAGGTAGTAATCTAACATGAAGAGCATCAACCATTGAGCAATAAAACAAGCTTTTAATGTTTTTTTTAAACTGTTATGGGCCTATAATAGGAGGTTGTCAATTGCTTATTCTAACAGTAAAGGGCGATCAACATTTTTTGTTGGGAGATACAAAATTATTTTTAAGGCTGTGTCAGTGAGACTTACTTAAAACAGTACTAGTATAGATTCATGTAGACCACATTCCCTTTATATTTCTAACTCCTGGAAAAACATGTTTTGATAGGAGAACTATTTGTAATCACTTTGGAGAATTTAAAGAACTTGAACGTAAAGGGAACCACAGAAGACTTGTAGGCTCTAATAAGCCACAATTGTTCTGTTTTACTAAAATATGTTATTAGAAACACATAAAATATTGCCATTGAATTGAAAATCTATTATATTTAGTACATGTTTTGACCTATGGAGGGCGCCATGTTTTAAGCGTGCAATGCATGCTCGGGGTGATGACGTAGATTTTCAGTCACTCGACGAATTCTACCGTGTTACTGCAATTCCTTCTATGCGGCGAGTCGTCCAACACATGTGCTCATTGGTTAAAAGCGGCTTGGACTTACTATTTGTGTTTTTATTGAGTCATTTGTTACTTTTTCATTGCCTCAAAATAATTTTTGCATGTGTTTCCCTCTCATACTTTTAAGCATTGTGTTTTCTTGAGGTAGCTTTGAAGCAGATTGTTGTTCTGTTGACCACATTAGTCACGTAGCATGTTTAAACCACCCTTATTTGATATTACTACGTTTAAGTATTTTCTTAAGGCATCTTTGGTATTTTCTGTCTGTATACATCTAAACAAAACAAGCTGAAAGTGCACGGTAGTACTTTGGGTGTTAAATTTGCCTCTTGTAGGACGTTTCGCCGATGTAGCACATTTCAGCAGAACACAGTTTTTTTTTCCTACTCTCGTCCCGTCTCATCCTGTCTTTCCTGTTCATTTTGCTTTTGCTGCTCGTTTTTTGAAATATCGACAGTGCTGTCATGTTCATTAATGTTCCTCTCAGGTTCAAATTGAAAGGGCTGTACAGATGACATATTTATGTCCATACACGGAGATTGGGGGGGGGGGGGGGGGGGCTAACCCCCAACCCCCTCCCGGTGGACGAAAATGTCACTGCATGTAATTAACTTTCCTTTAGATTAATTTTAAAATGAACACTTTGCCGGTAAAGCAGTTTCTATAAAGGTTTTAAAGCAATAAAACAAACAACAAAAATGAATGAAATGAACAAAAAAATATTTTCATAATGGATCAAAATTATTTTTCAAATACATCATGTGAATACCATCTTTAAGACAGCCATTTGCTTTGCTTAGCCAAAACCACCTGATGACAAACTCTGGCTGGAATATTCAGTCAAAAAGGATGCGGCGTCTACTTCTTTACTAGGTAATACAGAAAAACGCGCGTGCACACACGCGCACACACACAGCAAGGATGCCAGTATGTATGAGCATTGGACTAAGCTACTTTTCGAGCATATATCTTGTAAGTTAATTTTATTGCTAAGACTGCATTTCGGGGTCATCGTCAAACTCCGCCTATGTTTATGTTTATAGTCATAGTCTGGAAGCCTGGCAGCGTAACCATGTGATGTCAACGCCCTGCAACGTCAACAACAATGGCGACCTAGTGGTTAATTTTACAAATTGCATAAAAACGAAAACATCAAGAGGGTTTCAATATCAAATTATTTTAAATCATAATGATGTTTATTTTTTAAGAACTACAAGTCTATCTATCCATTGATTCCTTTAAAATGTAGAGGAGGAGATAAGCAGCAAAACAATAACTGGAATAAGTGGAAAGGCCCATGGACACCAGATGCATGATCGTTGCGGTTCCGGTCCGGTTCAGTGTTGACTGCGTGCCACGCAGTACGTCAAAAACAGGCAAATCATACTGGCTGCGCACGGCTGTGGTCCGCCAACTGCGTCCCCCCTTGAGCTCTCGCGTGATCGCGCGCGATAATGTACCATTTAAAACAACGATAAACACACGGAGTCAGAGAAGCAGAGAGAGAGCACATATTTTCTTTGCATATTGATATTTTAGTTATATCTGTCTTTTAATTCCAGATTGACTGCATCATGATGAGATCAGGGCTCCGTGTGTGGGGGGGAAGGGGGGCGGGGCTCTATTATGCCCTTGGTTGTGTCGGTGGGTTTATCTCTTTGTGCACATTTAAAAATTATGGCACATAACATCTCATAGAGCTGTTATAAACAACTGTTAAATAATATGTAATATTTATAAAATGGATAGCGAATTATATACTACACTAACTAAAAAAACAGCGTACTTGGAATTGGTGTCTCAACACTGCAGATTCCTGTGCCCAGCGCAAACTTGGTTTTTCTATGAAAAGTCAAGTGAAATGTAGGAAAGAAAGAGAAACGTCTTGAATAGACCACCAGGTCGAAACTTGTGGGTGTCTCTTTATTCTCTTTCGTACTTTTCCCCCTCGACTCTATACAAACCGACATTGTGTGTGCGCCGGGCACAAGAATTTCTACGGTGGAACCACTTCCAGATACGCTGCTTTTTTTTTTTTTTTCCCGCTCAAAGTTGTCAGCACCTCGTGCGTTTGATATCATTGCCAGAAAAACACATAATAGGACACCTTGCAGCTTCCTTTTTTATATTGTCCTCATAGAAAGGATCTGCTGCATCATAAATGATTTTGTGGGTTTCCACCTCCATGATGAAGCGCTCATCATCCATCTTCGCTCATGTTTAAACCGTGATTAGGCACCTGGGCTGTTACGTCCAGGCCCAGCTCCGCCCATTTTGTCGGATGCATGTCCGGCAGAAATAGAAAATAGCCTATTAGGCTCGAGCGTTTATGTCACAGCAGCACGGGATCGTGCGAGATTTGCGACAACGCAGCCATTGCGGAAGCACGTCTGCATCACGGGACATTTAAACTTAACGGCAAATATAATTGAACTACGAGTGCCAAAGATGGAAAAATATAGGGAAAACTTGCCAGTTCGATACAGAGACAAACTTGTTACCACGGCGAAGGACAGATATGTGAGCAATTTTAAGGATGTGAACAATGTTGACCCTCACGAGCAAGAATAAAGATGTCGACAAGCTTCCACCACTACGCGAAATGGACATCATGCTGTATTTAGTGTTTGGTGTATGTTACTACACTCATCAGCAATTCCGAAACTACAAATCGCTACAAAGCTACGAACAGTTTTGCTGCGGATGGGTGCAGGATCTTCACATTATGACCATAGCAAACGGCAACACCATGTTTCTAGCAAAGGTAGGCAATGTGTGTTTACATTAGTCTGTGACCACGGATGTACAAATTTTTTGTTGCATAAAATGTAGCCTGTGTACAAATTCTTTGCCACTCTCTCACGTCAAAATATTACAGCTTTTTCATTTAAGCAACGACAGTAATTATATCTTATGAAGACAATGCGCATGTGTAACGGGTACAAGTCCATGTGGCGCGTGGAAACCTCCCTGCCGATTCCTTCATGTAAGGACGCTAGTGGCTGTGCCGTTGGCTCGAGCTTATTGGCGCAGTGGTTACCGATCTTGCCTGCTGTGTGGAAGCGTCGTGGCGCGCAGGTCCGTGTCCCGGCCTAGTCAGAGGTAGGAGCGGAACGCAGGGCGGCGCTGACACAGGGGTTACAATGGTGCCGTGAACCCGGATCGGCAGCGAAGGTTTCGGGGGGTGAGTGTAACGGGTACACGCAAGTCCATGTAGAGCGTGGAAACCTCCCTGCCGATTCCTTCATGTAAGGACGCTAGCGGCTGTGCCGTTGGCTCAAGCTTATTGGCGCAGTGGTTACCGATCTTCCCTGCCGTGCGGGTTCGCGTCCCGGCCTAGTCAGAGGTGGGAGAGGAACGCGGGGCGGCGCTGACACAGGGGTTACACATGTATGCATGCTAGTTGTTTAGCTGTAGCTATAGCTAACAACAGGCCGAGTTAGGGCGTAAAGTTACTGAAATTTGCGTAAAAAAACGAAATTAACATACCGGAGTGGAAGTGCATAGAGCAAACTCAGTGTGTAACTGGAGAATCAAACGTTATGCCCTTCCTTCTGATCGAGGCCACCCATGCCATTCTTCGACGTTTGGTAAGTTCAGATATGACCTTTCCCTCGCATTTTCTCCATGTACGGATCCGGAAGAAACTCAATGGTGTTCCGTCGAGCTGTACATTCTCCTTTCTATTCGATCGGTTGTTGCAATTCTTTATCGCACAATAATTTCCAACCATTTTTAAAGAGCGACCTGTGTTGAAATGCCTCACTGTTTATGTTTCTCGCTTCCACAATGGCGATAGCGGCGGAAACCTTGCGAGTGCCACGTCATACGCTCGAGCCTAATATGACGCAGCCGGTATGCGTTGAACAATAGGATATAATGGGAACGGATTGGCTCCGGCGCTATTTTTTACCGAAGTCGGACCGGAAACACAATGATCACGCATGCGGTGTACTTGGGCCCGAAGAGTTAACAATCAAATCAAAACAAGGTGTCTCACCCTTAAAATAGGCATATCTAATCGATGACTGTTCTTGGCTAGAGTTCCCGCAAGACTCCACCCATACAAAGGTGTGATAGTCCTTGGTTGTGCTCCACCCCACCTGGATAAATAAAAGTGAAAATAAAATTTTAAATGGAGGGCGCCCTCAAATGCTTGAAAACATATTCCTATGGTGTCGTTCTATATGCTTTTAAGAAATGTTACATTTCTACCTTAAAGATGCCCACCCAATCACGTGGTCTGGGCAGAAAGTGAGCAGCCAGAGTGTAGCAGCAGCTAATGGAGGTTGCTGGCAGGTACGAGTGCGGGACGTCCCTGAACGCCACCTGGGAGAAGGCGGGAGTGGAGTTGTTCATGCTGAAAATAAACGAAAATATATATAATACAGTATCAGCCTTGGGTGAGTGAAGACAACAGGTGTCACCGTGCATGTCACTTCTGTTTTTCAAACTTTTCCCCCGTCGTCTTCTGCTTTTTGGAGTTTAGTCTGTGCTTGTTTACAAAATAAACGCCTGCGTTCAACGAGCTGCCCTCTTTAAACTACTTCCACCATTCAGTCAGCTTTAAGAAAATGGTCTGGCTTGTCACTTAGCTTCACGGCGACAATAAAAACCGGATAAGAATCACAACAAGACTTAAAATAATAACGTAATGCTTGTGTGAGGGGGTAACTTACATGTTTTCTTTGTTGCCACTTCGCTCGACGAGTAAAGTGAAACTCAACCACTGTGGTGCATTCAAGGACAACAAGAGATGCGTGACTTGTGCTATCACGTATCATTGAGAGAAAAATAGCCACAATAAAAAAAGAGAAAGTGGATAAGTAGTGTCTTGTAGTTTTGTTTACACGAACAGTATTTTAACATCTACTGTGCTTAAATATTATGGTCAGAAAGACAAAATTGAGTGGGTAGTCTAGTGGGAAGGAAAACGTGAACTTTATCCTCTCGACAGATAACACCGCGCGAAGTCCACTACGTAGATTATCCGGTTAAAATATAAAAATAGTCGAGCTAGCCAGGAGTCGAACCTAGAATCTTCTGATCCGTAGTCAGACGCGTTATCCATTGCGCCACTAGCCCGTTGGAAACTGGGTTTGGCGCATCCGAAGCGAAAGCACTACAGTTTTCCGATCACATGATCAGGTCGGGAACTTTTGGGAATGACAGCCAATCAGATCGGGAGCCGCTATTGGCGGCCATTTTACAACCAAGAACGCTATTGGCTGTCATGCCAAAGAAATGGGAGAACGCTATTGACGCTATTGGCTGGCATTTCAAAGAATGAACCTCGACTATAGACCCTACCCACCTACGTCACAAAACCACGTGCTCGCTGTATGGTTCCGCCCACTTGTCCGTCATTTTGACTCTGTATTAGCATTGTTTTCAATTGATGGCGGAATTTAAAATGCATTTCATGGAAGACCCGGTGCTTTCTGATGCCGCAAACTCACTGGATCTGTTGCATAAAAGGCGTTATGAGGAAAAGCTTCGTTCTATACAGTCGCCAGATCCATATTTGATGCCCAAATCGATGTTTTTCGACCCACTGTCTTCGCCCTGTCTGCCTGACATCTGCTACGCTGATATTTACAATTATCTTGTCCACACAAAATCAGCCTATTCTCACGAAAATTTGAAAAACTTCAAGCGCTTGGAGGCTTATAAATACTTCGTTGCTGGTTGGGTGAAACAGGTCCTCGTCCACGAAAATTCGGCAGGAATCTATCTTGTGCTTGGAAAGGTGAGTTACGAAATTTTCAATTCAAAATCTTTTGTTATTGCTAACATCCACTGTCAAGTCTAATGTATTTCATGTCGTTTGTCAATGGAGTTAAGGCTTTTAATGTTTATATGGTTTAGCGATAGCACTCTCACTACATACATACGTGTATGTTGTCGGCGATTAGCCTAGCAATGATCTTAATTGTGGTTATTTGTCAGCCCAAAACCCTCTAAGTATATCTTAAATACATCTTACCGGATATAAAATGACTACTACATAGTCTGTGGTGATTTTTTGGTGCCCAGTTTTCACGTCGAATTGCAGCCGTCCATTTCGCTCTCCTCTTTGGATCCCTCGGAATACGGTAAAACTTCAAGTCTCTCCTTCCATCTTCTCTGTTAGTGCAACCAACAGCCACACACGCCTTCACCATTTTGATTATTAATGTTAAGGAGCAGAAAAACACGCCGTAAATAGGAGGAATGTACGTAGCCGTAACAGGTTAACACTATGTTTTGACGGACAATTGGGCGGTACCATTCAGGAGAGCGGAGTTGTGACGTCACGTGGGTAGGGTCTATAGACCCTACCCACCGACGTCACAAAATCACGTGATCGCTGTATTGTTCCGCCCCCTTGTCCGTCATTTTGTGTCTGTATTATCAATGGTCTCAATTGATCGAGCAATTTATAATGCATTTCATGGAAGACCCGGTGCTTTCGGATGCCGTAAACTCACTTAATGCGTTGCATAAAAGGCGTTATGTGGAAAAGCTTCAGTTTATCCATTTGCCAGATCCATATTTCATGCCTAAATCGATGTTTTTCGACCCGCTGTCTTCGCCGTATTTGCCTGACATCTGCTAGCTACCCTGATATGTACAACTATCTTGTCCACACAAAATCAGCCTATTCTCACGAAAGTTTGAAAAACTTTAAGAGCTTGGAGGCTTATAAATACTTTGTTGCTGGTTGGGTGAAACAGGTCCTCGTCCACGAAAATTCGGCAGGAATCTATCTTGTGCTTTGAAAGGTGAGTTACGAAATTTTCAATTCAAAATCTTTTGTTCTTGCTAACATCCACTGTCAAGTCTAATGTATTTCATGTCATTTGTCAATGGAGCTAGGGCTTTTAATGTTTATATGGGTTAGCGATAGCACTCTCACTACATACATACGTGTATGTTGTCGGCGATTAGCCTAGCAATGATCTTAATTGTGGTAGTCAGCCCAAAACCCTCTAAATATGTATTAAATGCATCTTACCAGATATAAAATGACTACTACATAATCTGTGGTAATCATTTGGAGCCCAGTTTTCTCGTCGAATTGCAGCATCCCATCTCGCTCTCTCCTCTCCGGTTCTCTCGGAATCCGGTAGAACTTCAAGTCTCTCCGTCTATCTTCTCTGTTATTGCAAACGACCGCCACACACGCCTTCACCATTTTGATTAATAATGTTAACGAGCAGAAAAACACGCCGTAAATAGGAGGAATGTACGTAGCCGTAACAGGTAAACACGATGTGTTGACGGACAATTGGGCGGCACCAGTCAGGAGGGCGGAGTTGTGACGTCACGTTGGTAGGGTCTATTACTCGCTCGCAGCCTCTACGCCCCTCCAAACCACGCCTGCTATTGGTATGGTGGCGCGAAGAATTCGTTTACTGTTTACTGGGACAATAGGCCCTAGCCCAATTCTTTACCCTAAACTTAACTAGACACAGGAGTATTGTGGATATTGTGATAACTCGATTTTAACCTTTGAATGTTGTGAATCAAACGTTGTTAAAATTCCATTCCATTCCCTTATTCCATAATTTTCCTTTTGTTCTGTCAACTTTCGACATGTGAAAGTTTTAAAACTGTTTTATCGTTTAAAGATAGATTCAAGTCAAGATTTTGCCAATTTAGCAGTATTTTAGATTAAAAAGGTAATTAGATTCGTTAGGAAAGTTCACTACAACAGAGCCTTCAGAGAAGTCTACTGCTTTAAGATGACGGCTGTTTACTAATTCCAGCAAGTCTGTCATATCGCATCTAGTTCTCTATAGACCCTACTCACCTACGTCACAAAATGGGCGTGTTGCTGTTTCCGGCCGCCATATTGTACCTCTTTTTCAGACCTATTCTCATTGTTTTCAATTAGTCGAGCAAGTTATAGAGCAATTCATGGAAGCCCCGGTGTTATCTGACGCTGTAAACTCATTGGATCCGTTGCATAAAAGGCGTTACGTGGAAAAGCTTCAGTTTATCCATTCGCCAGATCCGTATTTGATGCCTAAATCGATGTTTTTCGACCCGCTGGCTTCGCCTGACATCTGATATCCTGATATTTACAACTATCTTGTCCACACAAAATCAGCCTATTCTCACGAAAGTTTGAAAAACTTTAAGAGCTTGGAGGCTTATAAATGCTACGTTGCTGGTTGGGTGAAACATGTCCTCGTACACGAAAATTCGGCAGGAATCTTGTGCTCGGAAGGTGAGTTACGAAATTTTCAATTCAAAATCTTTTGTTCTTGCTAACATCCACTGTCAAGTCTAATGTATTTCATATCATTTGTCAATGTAGCTAGGGCTTTTAATGTTTATATGGTTTAGCGATAGCACTCTCACTATATACATATATAATACGTAATAAATATGAAGTGCGATAGCACTACTCCAGATTGTCCCTAGTTGAATTTATTTTTTGGCTTTTGACCTCAATAGTTAAATTGTAAATTAATTGTATGACAACTGTCTGATTATCCCCTTATAATTATATATTTTCAGGTAGTTCATTCACAACGTCTGAGTGTATGTTGTCGGCGATAAGCCTAGCAATGATCTTAATTGTGGTTGTCAGCCCAAAACCCTCTAAATATATATTAAATGCATCTTACCAGATATAAAATGACTACTACATAATCTGTGGTAGTTGTTTGGAGCCCAGTTTTCTCGTCGAATTGCAGCAGTCAATCTCGGTCTCCTCTTCGGGTCTCTCGGAATACGGTAAAAATTCAAGTCTCTCCGTCTATCTTCTCTGTTTTTGCAACTGACCGCCACACACGACTTCACCATTTTGATTATTAATGTTAACGAGCAGAAAAACACGCCATAATAGGAGGAATTTACGAAGCGCTAATGCATTAACATGACTAGTATCCGGACAACATGGCGCAGGGGCGTGGCTGTGACATCACGTGAGTAGGGTCTATATATGTGCTAACGCCGCCGAGTCTGTCATTTCGCATCTAGGTCTATATCGATGTGATATCTACTGTAGCAACATGTGGGTGTCGTTTGTAGCAACGTGGGTGTAGTTTGTAACAAATGGGCATTGTTTGTAGTGGTTGTCGGTTGCAGTCATGTATTATTGGAGAATCAGAGTTCTTTCATGAATGCTAAAGTGGCAACCAACATTTACGTTCATATGTGCAGTAACTCCTCAGGGAAAGCTGGACCATTTTTTGAAAAAACAGCTGATGATGTTCCGAGTTTCTCAATGAAGTGGCAGCCAACAGCGTTCCATGTTCCTCAGATTGCTTCACAAAAACAGCAACAACCAGACAGATATTTGAAATTTTCAGACGGAACGAAAACATTGAAAATGGTGAGATTATTTAAAATTTAAGGCTACTAACCTGTTATTAAAAAATACTCAGTGTCCTTGTATTTTATAAGACCAATGACCATAGTTTAGCCTAGTTAATATACATACAGTATATCTACTTGCCTGAGTTAGGCTGTTGTTTTAAAAGCACAGTGGTCAGTGACTTTTTTCCAAATTAATCCCTTTTATTTATTTACTATTATTCATTAGATGTATGTAAAATGTACTGTATTTGCCTTTACCATGACTGGGAATCGAACCAACTTTTGAGAGCTATTTGCGCCGCGAGCCCAATGCAATGTATTTTGCCTGTATCGCAACAACTGCCTTTAGGGGGAGACAAACTCTTTTTGTTCGTACTGCTCTGTGGAATTATTCTAAATCAATTTACAGCAGTATCTCGCGACCTGTTTGAAAGTTTTTTGGTGTTTTTTAAAAAATATTTCATTAAGGTAAAACATTTTTAGTTTTTTTCACGTATTATCTCATTCGAAAAAAAAAAAAAACATGACAAAATGAAAATAGCAGTACAGTGATCCCCCGCTACTTTGCGCTTCAAACTTCGCGCCCTCCGGCCATCTCAGATTTTTTTCAATTATAAGAATATATAATACAGTATTTTATTTAAAAATGTTAAATAAATGTTATGTCGTTAAAATCGGGGCATCATTCATTATGTTCGCTCATGCTCGTGCCTCGATTTAGCGGAGTCAGGATCCGGACTGACAAACCCTAACCTGAATTACTAGCGTGCTATCCATTATCTTTTCGACCTGTTTTGCTGTTTGGGTTGCTTATTATAGGATTATATCGCTGTATTAGATACATTAGATGGTTAAATTGTAAACCCCAAGGTCGTAAGCTTCGAGGTTAAACACAATTATGTGTTATATTATGTGTTATGTACTCACCTGAATACTGTATGTTGATTTGTGTGAATTATGTAGACTTGTTTTCCTCAGTCAAAGCAATCACGGGAACTTAGCTGTACCTTCTAAAAAGAATGGCCGGACATCATTCTTGGGGTTTAATTTACTTTAAATGGAGCATCTTACAACAGGATTGCGATGTAGCACACTCATTAGTTTACCATAATATCACTACAGTATTTGTCTTTTACAACACTGCTTTTTTGGGGCAGAATAGAATTGGTAAAATCAAAAGTTCAACAGGCATCCACTGACATCTAGCGGTTAGCAGAAATAACTGCAGAACGTTTTTAACCTACAAAGCCTTCATTTTAAGCAACACAAATAACTTCTCAATGAATTAGAGGTGCAACAATGCATTCACATTCTTAATTGAAAATTATTTAAAAAGCCCACTTGCAAAAATTAAAATATTATGGTGTTGGAATTTAACCCCCGTAATTCCACTGGAAATATTTTTTGCACAGAATTTGTTCTGTCAAAGAAGCATGGCACGGCCCTGTGGTAACGGTTACATCTCTTTTTCATACAAGTCGATGTGTCCTTTCACCCAACCACTATGAAATGACAATGAGTGGAGAAAACATCTTTAAGATATAATGGTAAATGGACAGTACTCATATAGCACATTTATCTACATGATTACTTTACATTAGCACACATTTACCCTTTCACGCACACATTTACACACCAGTGGTGCTGCTGCCGTGCAAGGCGCTGCCAACCCATTGGGTTCAGTGCCTTGCCCAAGGGCACCTTGACAGTGGGCAGTTGTAGCCAGGAATTGAACCGCTGACCCTTCGGTCCAAGGACAACTCGAGCTACCAACTACGCCACGGCCGCACACAAATAGATAAAATAAAGTTTCTGTTACAAAATGTTTCTTGAAGTGTTTGTTATTTACTATGTACCAGGATGGGTGTTCAAAACCTTTTTTAAGTGAGAAACTTGAAGAAAATTTCAAAGATCTCAAAAATGTGTATTTTTAACTCACCTGATTTGAACTACTTTTCAGGTGTCAGAAAATGCCCTCCTGCTCAAATTTTCCTTCCACCAGAAAATGGAGATTTTAAGCTTTCCAGTGATGCATCACACATGCATATAGCACACATTTTGAAATTTGGCCAAATTGGGGGCCTCATAGCGGCAGAACTTCAAGCCACCTGAGTGTTTTCTGCCATTTATATATACCTGTATATATGTATAAATATTTACAAGCATATGTTTATATGTATTTCCTTGCTTGGGGGCTATTGCCCCTAGTGTCCCGATCACTACTGGCCCCACTGTTGCCTTCCCTCCCCACATTTTCTCCAACTCTTCCTTCAACCCTTGATATTTCTCCAGCTTTTCGTGTTCTTTTTTTTCCTGATGTTGCTATCGTTCGGGTTTGCTACATCTACAGTGCCTTGCAAAAGTATTCGGCCCCCTTGAACCTTGCAACCTTTCGCCACATTTCAGGCTTCAAACATAAAGATATAAAATTTTAATTTTTTGTCGAGAATCAACAACAAGTGGGACACAATCGTGAAGTGGAACAAAATTTATTGGATAATTTAAACTTTTTTAACAAATAAAAAACTGAAAAGTGGGGCGTGCAATATTATTCGGCCCCCTTGCGTTAATACTTTGTAGTGCCACCTTTTGCTCCAATTACAGCTGCAAGTCGCTTGGAGTATGTTTCTATCAGTTTTGCACATGAAGAGACTGACATTCTTGCCCATTCTTCCCTGCAAAACAGCTCGAGCTCAGTGAGGTTGGATGGAGAGTGTTTGTGAACAGCAGTCTTCAGCTCTTTCCACAGATTCTCGATTGGATTCAGGTCTGGACTTTGACTTGGCCATTCTAGCACCTGGATAAGTTTATTTTTGAACCATTCCATTGTAGATTTGGCTTTATGTTTTGATCATTGTCCTGTTGGAAGATAAATCTCCGTCCCAGTCTCAGGTCTTGTGCAGATACCAACAGGTTTTCTTCCAGAATGTTCCTGTATTTGGCTGCATCCATCTTCCCGTCAATTTTAACCATCTTCCCTGTCCCTGCTGAAGAAAAGCAGGCCCAAACCATGATGCTGCTACCACCATGTTTGACAGTGGGGATGGTGTGTTCAGGGTGATGAGCTGTGTTGCGTTTACGCCAAACATATCGTTTTGCATTGTTGGCTTTCTTCTTGCCACTCTTCCATAAAGGCCAGATTTGTGCAGTGTACGACTGATTGTTGTCCTATGGACAGACTCTCCCACCTCAGCTGTAGATCTCTGCAGTTCATCCAGAGTGATCATGGGCCTCTTGGCTGCATCTCTGATCAGTTTTCTCCTTGTTTGAGAAGAAAGTTTGGAAGGATGGCCTGGTCTTGGTAGATTTGCAGTGGTCTGATGCTCCTTCCATTTCAATATGATGGCTTGCACAGTGCTCCTTGAGATGTTTGAAGCTTGGGAAATCTTTATGTATCCAAATCCGGCTTTAAACTTCTCCACAACAGTATCTCGGACCTGCCTGGTGTGTTCCTTGGTTTTCATAATGCTCTCTGCACTTTAAGCAGAACCCTGAGACTATCACAGAGCAGGTGCATTTATACGGAGACTTGATTACACACAGGTGGATTCTATTTATCATCATCGGTCATTTAGGACAACATTGGATCATTCAGAGATCCTCACTGAACTTCTGGAGTGAGTTTGCTGCACTGAAAGTAAAGGGGCCGAATAATATTGCACGCCCCACTTTTCAGTTTTTTATTTGTTAAAAAAGTTTAAATTATCCAATAAATGTTGTTCCACTTCACGATTGTGTCCCACTTGTTGTTGATTCTTGACAAAAAAATTAAATGTCATATCTTTATGTTTGAAGCCTGAAATGTGGCGAAAGGTTGCAAGATTCAAGGGGGCCGAATACTTTTGCAAGGCACTGTATCACTACTGCAGTCTTCTGATGTTTATCCACCACCAAGTCAGGCTGGTTGGCCATTACAGGTTTGTCTGCCTGAATCTGGAACTCCCACAGGATCTTGGCTCAGTTGTTCTCGACCACCTTTGGAGGTGTTGCCCACCTTGACTCTGGGGTCTCCAGTCCGTACTCGGCACAGATGTTCCTGTATGCCTACTACCTGGTTATGTCGTTCCATGTATGCCTTGCCTGCCAGCATCTTACCCCCTGCTGTGATTTGCTGGACTGTCTCAGGGGCCTCTTTGAGGACCTGAGCGTGAGGCAGGTCCTGACTCTTGAGGACTTGAGGGTGAGGCAGGTCTTCAAGAGTCAGCTGAATGGCAAGAATAAGATCCAGGCCATTAACAGCTATGCCCTACCAGTAATCAGATAGCCTGCTGGCTTCATATCCTGGTCACTGGAAAAGATGCCGACATCAAGATAAGGAAGCTCCTTACAATGCACGGAGGGTTTCACCCTAAATCCAGCATCCTGAGGCTCGACACAAAGCGGAAAGGGGGAGGGGGGTGGACTAGTGAGCTTCGGAGCCACTATCCAGGAGGAAACTATATCCCTCCAAGAGTACATCATGAAAATGGCCCCCAGTGATGATCTGCTCAGTTAATCAAGTCATATCTGTTTTTCCAATGCTGTTAAATCTGAATAAATACATTGAACACACACACAAAAATGAATAAATTCATGTAAATAAGTAAGTAAGTGGGTCATTAACCACGAAAAACGAAGGATCACTATATTGTTTTACTTTGGAATATTTTACCTAAATTACTTATTATGTTCATTTACTTTTGTATGGTCAACTTAGTGTAATCCAATTTAAGTTACTGTTCATTTTGTTTAATTAAGTGAATAACTTATTACTACTAATTAAACTACTAATTAAATAAAACAGTAAAACTATGATACGTTTACGATAAAATTTTTTAAAAAAGTTTCCTTAGACATGAAAAAAATAATAGGAGCAGAGTAATAACATTTAATATTAAAAAAGAAATTGGATAATATATTTTTATTTTGGATTCACAAATGGGTCTACACATACTGTGATCATATTCACATTAGTTTCAACAGCGTCTCCGCCCATCAGTTAACGAGACCAACGAGAGGAGGCAACTACCAATCAGCAAGGAGCAAGCCAACATCCAATCAGAGTTGAGAAGGCCAGCACTTCCGTGTTGCTGATTGGCTAAGGGCAGAAGCGGCCATGAGTGTGAAACTCCCATTTGATTTGACTGTCAACGCATTGGTGTTTGACTCTCATAAGTCAAGAACAGAGACGCCGAAGCCGGAAAAAAAAAAAAAAAAAAAAACCCACGACGAAGCAGCGGTTCTTCCGGAAGCACACTCTGCAAGAACAGGTTCGTGACGTTTGCTGACATTAGAGCTAACTAGTTAGCAACAAATTTTGTTGTCGCCTCGGTGACGGGGTAGCGTTTGGTTTCCATGACAACATGAAAGGAAGTCGTAAACTGCAGCGTCAACCTTTTCACTCGAAAAAAAAGCTTACAACTTCATTATAGGACGTATGTGCGAAATTGTTTTTAACTTTGTGGTGATTTTAGCTACACTTTCTATTTCTGATAATCCAACAGGTGCATTTTGCAAGGGATGCACATTTTCATGCATTTTTACAGGATGGTAATGCTGATTATAACGTGTTTTTGAAACACAGCCAAGCCAACATTGGACTTTTCTTAAAACTACATCGAGTGGGGACGTGCATTGAAATTAAATTGCATGAAGATAAGCTTCAAATGTTGAAAAGAAGTGACTGAAGTTTGGAGTTCCCCTTACCTATATCTCTGGTGAGTGTTCTGTCTGAGGTTACTGACAAACCTGCTTATTGAACACTTTTCTTGCTAGGATTTACCATTTTTTAGAGTACTACTGTATTTTCCCACTACCAAACACTTAGCAACAAATGTTATATTTTGAAAAATGATGCAAAAACACGTTCCCTCCAAAAAGATGTTTAAATAAAAAAAAACTTTTATTTATAGAGCACTGTAAAAAGTGGGGGTTGGACTATTTGGAGATTATTCGTGGCTCTGTTTTAATAAAGTCAGCAATGCTGCTTGTAGTAATTTTGCAACTTGGCCCCTTAAAGAATTAATTTATTCTGTAATGGCATTGATTATAAATCATAACATTAATATGGCATTTCAAGTCAAGAGCATAGGTTTGGACTCAACATTGGTGGGGACGATATAACAGCATAACCTGCACGTACACTTTTAGCCTGGGACGCGACATTTATAAAACCAAACAGACTGGGGAACGGGTGTCAGAGCTACATTTTTCACCAAAAGGAATCTAATTAATTGATAGGCTAAATAATCAATGCAAAATAAATCTATTGACTTATACTAACTTTCATTTGTATTGGTTCAGGCGATA
The DNA here is from genome assembly GCF_030265065.1 of Corythoichthys intestinalis. NCBI lineage: Eukaryota > Metazoa > Chordata > Actinopteri > Syngnathiformes > Syngnathidae > Corythoichthys > Corythoichthys intestinalis. Next base: position 16,823,488 of record NC_080415.1, on the reverse strand, counting down.
CACCGTTAGATTCAAACCTTTGTTTTCAAAGACTGCAAAAGAAACATTCAGATAACTCTCCCAGCATAAATGTCTTGATTTTATTAGCAAATTGAAATTGCAATATTTGAACACAAATTATATTAACATACACAATAAATACAACCTTTTTAATCATCAATTAACTATCTACAAAGGGGTAATCCTTAGTTCACTACATATCTCACAGTTTAATTAACATTAACGGTAGAAAACATAAAGGAGGATATTTCTATCAACGCAGCTTCCTCCTCGAGTTTGAAAAATTTACACAGATTAATGTTATGCTAACTCTGATGCAGGTCGAACTTTCAGTAGTAAAACTATTGGTATGTTCCTCACCTCCACAACATTGACGTCTTTTTACATTACTTTTCAACTTTCTGTTGGGCTGTGAATAGGTGTGTGTGGGGGGGAGGGGGTCAAGTCATCAGCCAATCAAACGCACGTTTGGGGGAAAAAATGGACTGGCACATTCAGCAAGTGAAAAGGGGTAAATGTAAATCTGAACATAATGAAAGTACTGTAATTCACTTAATATACTTTAACTCACTTAATATCGGTCGGGTCAACTCTGTCCTTACAACATATGGGAAGACAATCTGAATGACCTGTATAACTGAAGCCATTATACAGTATAATGCAAATAAGGTTGCTTAAAAGTTGGTGGGGACCAGTGTTGTTAATCTTAGTTTAAAAAAGTAATTAATTACAGTTACAAACTACTTCTCCAAAAAAGTAATTGTGTTAGTAACTCAGTTACCTGAATGTAAAAGTAATTAGTTACTTGACAAAGTAACGGGGGATAATTTTCATGTCCCCCCCCCCCCCCCCCCCAAAAAAAAAAAAAAAAAAAAAAAAACTGGTCACACAATCTAAATGTTAAAGGGTTTTTGGGACAATTGGCCCTAGCCCAATTCTTTACCCTAATCTTAACTAGACACAGGGGTGTTGCGGATATTGCGATAACTAGATAATAACCTTTGCTATGTGTGGAAGTCATTTAATGTTGTGAATCAATCGTTAAAGTTGTTAAAATTGCTCCTGTTATTGCATTAGTTCACTTCCGTCTATCTTTGACATGTGTAAGTTTCAAAACTGTTTCATCATTTAAAGATAGATTTAAGTTTTGCCGGTTTAGGAGCATTTTAGATAAAAAGTGACTTACGTTCGCCAGGAAGGTTCTCTACAACAGAGCCTTCATGAGAAGTCCACTGCTTTAAGATGGCGGCTGTTTACCAATGCATCTAGTTCTTTATTATATATGTTGCTAATGTCGCCGTGTCTGTCATTTGCATTTAGTTCTGTGTATATGTGATATCTACCGAAGCATCATGTAGGCGTAGTTTGTAAGCTATCTATGGAGATAGAATAGTGCCAAAAGAAGTGAGGTTGTAAAATGAAAATTATCCCTGAAAGTGACCAATTTTAACTAAAAAAACACTTGTATTTCCAAAATTTGCGTTGTAAAATAAACATGAAAAAAACTCAAAGGAATAAATTGTTCTACAAGTTGTTTTTTTCTGTTTGCAAGTATTTTTTTTGTTCTACAGGTGTTTTTTCTTCACTACGCGTTAAAAATTACCAATTACAAGTGCACAAGTTTTGTCACACTATTGTCGAGTTTTATGAGTCAAAAAAGATACTCGTAACCTATACCTGTAAAATTACTAATTTTAACTTGTAAAACAAAACAACATGTATTTCCAAATTTTGCGTTGTGAAATAAACATGAAAAAAACACAATGTAAAAAAATTTTCTACAAGTGTTTTTTTTCCATTTACAAGTGATTTTTTTGTTCTACGGGTGTTTTTTCTTTACTACAGGTTAAAAACCACCAATTACAACCTCACGAGTTTTGTCTATGCTTGCTGATGGTTGCTCACACCTGGTCGTGAAGAACTATTCACTAGATTGTGTTCTTAACGTCTTTTTTTGACCACGACTTTGAATGATATTTTTGTGTTTGTGTTTTACAACAGATTATTTCGATGTACAAATAGTTTTTTTCGTCTGTGGTTACAAGTGACTTTTGTCTCTGAAAACGCAACAAGGGGGAGACAAAACTCGTGAGATTGTAATTGGTGGTTTTTAACCTGTAGCAAAGAAAAAACACCCGTAGAACAAAAAAATCACTTGTAAACGAAAAAAAAAAACACTTGTAGAATGTTTTTTTTACATTGTTTTTTTCATGTTTATTTCACAACGCAAAATTTGGAAATACAAGTTGTTGTTTTTTTGTTCTACAAGTTAAAATTTGTCATTTTACCGTTTTTTTTATTTTTTTATTTTAAAACTAGGTTACGAGTATCTTTTTTGGCTCATAAAACTCGACAAGAATGTGACAAAACCTGTGCACTTGTAATTGGTAATTTTTAACCCGTAGTGAAGAAAAAACACCTGTAGAACAAAGAAAAAAATACTTGCAAACAGAAAAAAACAACTTGTAGAACAATTTATTCCTTCGAGTTTTTTCATGTTTATTTTACAACGCAAAATTTGGAAATACAAGTGTTTCTTAGTTAAAATTGGTCATTTTACAGGGATAATTTTCATTTAACAACCTCACTTCTTTTGGCACTATTCTATCTCCATACTATCGGCTACAGTCAGGTATTATTGGAGCCACCTAGCATAGTAGCATCGCGTTTGCAACGGCGTCACACTCCCTTGCTTCCTCCCCACTCCTGCTCTGCTCTCTTGTCTCCGTGCGTCCGTCTTTTTCAGACTTTTCTCGCGTCAGTCAACAAACATCGCAACGTACAGTGCCTTGGAAAAGTATTTGGCCCCCTTGAACCTTGCAACCTTTTGCCACATTTCAGGCTTCAAACATAAAGATATAAAATTTTAATTTTTTGTCAAGAATCAACAACAAGTGGGACACAATCGTGAAGTGGAACAAAATTTACTGGATAATTTATACTTTTTTAACAGATAAAAAACTGAAAAGTGGGGCGTGCAATATTATTCGGCCCACTTGCGTTAATACTTTGTAGCGCCACCTTTTGCTCCAATTACAGCTGTAAGTCGCTTGGGGTATGTTTCTATCAGTTTTGCACATCGAGAGACTGACATTCTTGCCCATTCTTCCTTGCAAAACAGCTCGAGCTCAGTGAGGTTGGATGGAGAGTGTTTGTGAACAGCAGTCTTCAGCTCTTTCCACAGATTCTCGATTGGATTCAGGTCTGGACTTTGACTTGGCCATTCTAGCACCTGGATAAGTTTATTTTTGAACCATTCCATTGTAGATTTGGCTTTATGTTTTGATCATTGTCCTGTTGGAAGATAAATCTCCGTCCCAGTCTCAGGTCTTGTGCAGATACCAACAGGTTTTCTTCCAGAATGTTCCTGTATTTGGCTGCATCCATCTTCCCGTCAATTTTAACCATCTTCCCTGTCCCTGCTGAAGAAAAGCAGGCCCAAACCATGATGCTGCCACCACCATGTTTGACAGTGGGGATGGTGTGTTCAGGGTGATGAGCTGTGTTGCGTTTACGCCAAACATATCGTTTTGCATTGTGGCCAAAAAGTTCAATTTTGGTTTCATCTGACCAGAGCACCTTCTTCCACATGTTTGGTGTGTCTCCCAGGTGGCTTGTGGCAAACTTTAAACGAGACTTTTTATGGATATCTTTGAGAAATGGCTTTCTTCTTGCCACTCTTCCATTAAGGCCAGATTTGTGCAGTGTACGACTGATTGTTGTCCTATGGACAGACTCTCCCACCTCAGCTGTAGATCTCTGCAGTTCTTCCAGAGTGATCATGGGCCTCTTGGCTGCATCTCTGATCAGTTTTCTCCTTGTTTGAGAAGAAAGTTTGGAAGGACGGCCTGGTCTTGGTAGATTTGCAGTGGTCTGATGCTCCTTCCATTTCAATATGATGGCTTGCACAGTGCTCCTTGAGATGTTTAAAGCTTGGGAAATCTTTTTGTATCCAAATCCGGCTTTAAACTTCTCCACAACAGTATCTCGGACCTGCCTGGTGTGTTCCTTGGTTTTCATAATGCTCGCTGCACTTTAAACAGAACCCTGAGACTATCACAGAGCAGGTGCATTTATACGGAGACTTGATTACACACAGGTGGATTCTATTTATATCATCATTTAGGACAACATTGGATCATTCAGAGATCCTCACTGAACTTCTGGAGTGAGTTTGCTGAACTGAAAGTAAAGGGGCCGAATAATATTGCACGCCCCACTTTTCAGTTTTTTATTTGTTAAAGAAGTTTAAATTATCCAATAAATGTTGTTCCACTTCATGATTGTGTCCCACTTGTTGTTGATTCTTGACAAAAAAATTAAATTTCATATCTTTATGTTTGAAGCCTGAAATGTGGCGAGAGGTTGCAAGATTCAAGGGGGCCGAATACTTTTGCAAGGCACTGTATAGTAACGCACGCCTTTCCCGCCTCAGTAACGGTAACGGCGTTGAGAAAAGTAATTAATTAGATTACTCACTACTGAAGAAAATAACGGCGTTAGTAACGCCGTTATATTCTAACGCCGTTATTAACAACACTGGTGGGGACAATTTCAGTATCCTGTAAAGTTGGTAGGGTTATGTTCCTACCGTCCCTATGCAAACCTACTCCCTTGTTTCAAGTACACAGGCTCCTTTTTATGTGTTCCAGTTAAGTTGTCAGTTGCAGCATTTTAAACCAACTGGAGTTGTTTCAGGGAAGACTGGCTAACTCAAAAACAAATGGAATTAGATTAATGCAGCCATTTATAACGGTTTCAAAGTTTCATAAAGAGCATGAATTTTATTATTGTTTGGCATGTTAGCAAATGCTGAAATACTAAAAACTTTGGTAACTTATTCTGGCGAGACAAAATAAACTGACAAGTCAAAATCCAATTAGATGGGGGAAATAGAATTTTGGTTTAGTCATTCATGTGACAATCCACGCTTAATAACTTCATCAGTAAAGAATCAGCTTCATTTTGAGTGAGGAATCATCAGGTGTATCCCCTGTCACGTGATGTTTTCTGACACCTTGTAATTGCTCCCCAGATGGCAGAGATGGCCGTCTAGACCACGCTCCCCATGACAACATGACGTTTGCTTCAATTTCTCCTGGAGACTGTGGCTCATGGGTTTATCTTGTGCAATTTTGGCATCCTCTCTGGCGTCGGCCATGCAGACAAAGGTGAGCCACTGAGAAACACATGCAGGATGCTGAATTAAAGTCACTTGGATGCTGAAATCTTGTTTTTTTTTTCCCCTCCCAAACAGCTGTAAGTCTTGAAGGTGAAGCGGTAACACAAATCCTGCCTTGTAACTAAAGCCAGCAAATGTCATCATGCTGGCTGATCCGGGCCAGAACGACGCTGAGGATTATCCACATCGGATACCGACACAGACACCCTGCACGCCTACATGGCTGACCATGCACCTGCAATCCCCCCTAACGTCCCGCCTAGCCTCCATTAATGATTCAATGTAAGAAAACAAATTTCTCTTTAAAGTAAATTTATTCATTGTTAAAGGGATCCACGGGTTGAAAGACTTGTAGTTCTTAAAAGATCAAAGTTATTACGAGTCAAAATAATTTGATATGAAAACCCCTCTTGATGTTTTCGTTTTTATACAATTTGTAAAATTAGTTTAACTTGTAGGTCGCCATAGTTGTTGACGTCACAAGGCGGTGAAGTCACATGGTTACTCTAGCGGGCTTCCAAAGTATGACTGTAGCGACATAAACATGTCGTTTATACAACCCTTTCAATTTGAACCCGAGCACGCAGTCAACACTGAACCGGACCGGAACCGCAACGATCATGCATCTGGTGTACATGGGCCTTTCCACTTATTCCAGTTATTGTTTTGCTGCTTATCTCCTCCTCTACATTTTAAAGGAATCAATGGATAGATAGACTTGTAGTTCTTAAAAAATAAACATCATTATGATTTAAAATAATTTGATATTGAAACCCTCTTAATGTTTTCGTTTTTATGCAATTTGTAAAATTAACCACTAGGTCGCCATTGTTGTTGACGTTGCAGGGCGTTGACATCACATGGTTACGCTGCCAGGCTTCCAGATTATGACTATAAACATAAACATAGGCGGAGTTTGACGATGACCCCGAAACGCAGTGTTAGCAATAAAATTAACTTACAAGATATATGCTCGAAAAGTAGCTTAGTCCAATGCTCGTACATACTGGCATCCTTGCTGTGTGTGTGCGCACGCGCGTTTTTCTGTATTACCTAGTAAAGAAGTAGACGCCGCATCCTTTTTGACTGAATATTCCAGCCAGAATTTGTCATCAGGTGGTTTTGGCTAAGCAAAGCAAATGGCTGTCTTAAAGATGGTATTCACATGATGTATTTGAAAAATAATTTTGATCCATTATGAAAATATTTTTTTGTTCATTTCATTCATTTTTGTTGTTTGTTTTATTGCTTTAAAACCTTTATAGAAACTGCTTTACCGGCAAAGTGTTCATTTTAAAATTAATCTAAAGGAAAGTTAATTACATGCAGTGACATTATCGTCCACCGGGAGGGGGTTGGGGGTTAGCCCCCCCCCCCCCCCCCAATCTCCGTGTATGGACATAAATATGTCATCTGTACAGCCCTTTCAATTTGAACCTGAGAGGAACATTAATGAACATGACAGCACTGTCGATATTTCAAAAAACGAGCAGCAAAAGCAAAATGAACAGGAAAGACAGGATGAGACGAGACGAGAGTAGGGGGAAAAAATACCAAAATGTGTTACATTGGCGAAACGTCCTACAAGAGGTGAATTTGACACCCAAAGTACTACCGTGCGGTTTCAGATTGTTTTGTTTGGATGCATACAGACAGAACATACTAAAGATGTCTGAAGAAAATACTTAAACATTTTAATATCAAATAAGGGTGGTTTAGATATGCTACGTGACTAATGTGGTCAACAGAACAACAATCTGCTTCAAAGCTGCCACAAGAAAATACAATGCTTAAAAGTATTAGAGGGAAACACATGCAAAAATTATTTTGACGCAATAAAAAGGTAATAAAAGACTCAATGAAAACACAAATAGTAAGTACTCCCTGCTTTCAATCGGTGAGCGCATGCGTTGGACGTCTGGCCCCGTAGAAGGAATTGCAGACCGAATGTGTTCGTCCAGTGCGGGGGTCGGCAACCCGTGTTTTGAGAGCCGCATGCGTTTTTTTTAGCGCTGCCCTAGTGGCTCCCTGGAGCATTTTGTCAAGTGTTTGAAAATTGAAAAAAATGGTTAAGGGAAATATATTTTGTGTTTTGATATGGTTACTGTAGGAGGACAAAAATGACACAAACATTCTTAATGTTTTCCATTGCTGTAAAAATGTGTAGAATAAATATTATATTTGAACATTTCTGTCAAGGAAGATTTGTGTCATAGCTTGCAACGCCTGATCTGCAGGGCGCGTTACCAGGCAGGTGGCTATTGTAAACAAACCAGCAGCCGAGTACCCAGTTGGGAATGAGAGAAAAAGTGTGATTCCATTACTTCTGAAGAACTTAGAGGAGCGCAAAAATAGATTTAGGAAGTGGATTGCATCTCTAAACTCCACTACTGCTGCATGTTTTGTTGCAACCCGGTAGATAGTAAAGCATGGAAAACCGTTCACAGATGGTGAGTACATGAAGGAGACATTCATCAACATATCAGAACACCAATTTGCAGACTTCCAAAACAAAACCGAGATAATAAAGAAAATCAAAGACATGCCCAGATAAGAGGCATGTTATGCACGTTCCATTTTGTTGTTTTTCAAAACCTCAAAAATATAAACGACATCAAAAATCAGATTTCTTCATTGCGTTTCTATAATTTCATGAAAGCAATGAAACAATTCATTAATATTGTCATGAAGTCAAACTTGAGATGGCATCATACAACAGAGTAGTCACGTGGTGTGTTGGATGCACTGCAGGGAAAATAAACATTAAATTATGAAGGCTCATTATGTATTTTTAGCCGACTTGATAGCAGGGTAATATAGCTAATGCAGATACATATTGCATGTGTTGCCTTCATTATTAGGCTTATTTAAGGCTTTTAATTTTTTGCGGCTCCAGACATTTTGTTGTTGTTGTTTTTTTGGTCCAATGTGGCTCTTTCAACATTTTGTTTTGCCAACTAGACCCTTGGTCTAGTGAGTGACAAACTACGTCATCACCCCGAACGTCCATTACGCGCATAAAAAATGCCGCCCTTCGTAGGTCAAAACATGTACTAAATAGATTTTTAAATCAAAAGTAGTATTTTATGTGTTTTAGTAAATGTTTTGGTAAAAGAGAACAATTGTGGCTTATTAGATCCTACAAGTCTTTAAGTCCGAGGTTCCCTTTAAGGGAAATTTTTGGGGCTACAAATAAACAAATTACTTAAATGAATACTCATCCGACACTGTCAGATTGGAAACATATCAAACTCATTGCAGGGCTTGTAAAATCAAATTTGTCACATTTGTGTGTTGAGGATGAGTCAGTCACATGGAGGAGAAGATGAAGATGATGATGAAGAAGAAGAGAAAGAAGGACAGGCACAAGGCATCACCAAAACCCAAAGCACGACAGAGTACACACCAATGAATATCCACAAGAGGAAGAAGCGGCACAAAAGGAGGTATTATACTTCCTTAATAGAGACTATTATGCTCTACACAGCTCAGAATGCTTTACTTGGATTACATTATACAGTATTCTCTTGTTCCAGGGTTTATGCGAGTCATTAAAAAGCATTAGAAGTCATTAAATGGATTTGTCCAAATTCAGGCCTTAAAGAGCATACGACACCAGAAAAAAAGTCTTAAATGGCATTATTATGTGAATTAGAATCATATTTTGAGACGATTCGACCATATACAACAATTTAGCAAAGCGCAGATGACGAGAAATTAGTCTTTTAATCTGCCGGTTAGCCACGCCTACAATTATAGGGCTTTAGCGTCCCCAACAGGTGGATGACGTCAGCGGTAGACTAGGCTCATCGGTTTTACTATTCAGCCCATTGAGGGGGAATTGATCAGAACGAGGAAAACGAGACGAAGAGAGCTGCAAAATGTCATTGTTTCAGTCTCTCTACTCCCAATATTTTTACAGGATATTCTTTTTATCCAAGTATTTTCCCCAATAGCTATATAAATGGCTTGAGAAGGACCAGTCAGCCCGTCGAGGGGGAACTATTCACAATGAGGAAAACGCGACGAAGAGAGCGGCAAAATGTCATTGTTTCTGTCTCTTTACTTCAATATTTTTACAGGATATTCTTTTTATCCAAGTATTTTTCCCCAATAGCTATATAAATGGCTTGAGAAGGACCAGTCAGCCCGTCGAGGGGGAACTATTCACAATGAGGAAAACGCGACGAAGAGAGCGGCAAAATGTCATTGTTTCTGTCTCTTTACTTCAATATTTTTACAGGATATTCTTTTTACCCAAGTACTTTCCCCAATTGCTAAATAAATGGCATGGTCAAGACAAATAACTTGTGCTAAATGGAATATAAAATAATAAAAATCCATTTATTCAAGACGACATGGCAAAATTACTCCATAATGGTCAAAACAGTCGACTTTACCTTTACTGTCACACCTGCCGAACGATATTTTATGACACCTAAATCGGACATATGTCATTTCCCTTCCCCGGCTTCGGAGAATGTAAACAGACCAGAAGGAGTGACAGCTAGCCGACATGCTAACCCGAACCGAGGGATGTTTCAAAGTCTTCGAAGTGGAAAATCACACATAACTAGCCTGGATTATTTGACATGACGACCCGGTTGTCGAGTTTCTTTGCGGATCGGCAAACCGCCCGGCGGAGAGCAATTTACAGTTCGTTCCCTGGAGGAGGGTGGCTGGAATTGTTGTGTAGCTAACGTGCTAACAGCTAACTGCTAATGAGCGTGAGGATAGCTTTTTACATGCCTATCAATGATCAAACGCAAGTAGTCCTTTATTTAAAGGAATTTTATAGTGTTTACTTTGTAATCACTGTATTCGTATTTGACATAATACAAAACAAGATGTTTACTCACTTCCTTGTAAGTCCAATGGTCCCACAGTAAATATCCACGGTGAATGGGAACCTTTTGAAACTCCAAAAAGGCGCATACGCCTCTCCCGCATACAGAATGATTTTTCTGCAGCCGTTTGGCTGGCGTGATGCAAAAAATAAAAATATTAATCCGCATAATCAGCTGAATCCTTCGTCCTCATACACAACAGTACACTGTAGCGTGAAGAGGACGTCTTCTACCGTACACGTCACAGCGCCCTCCTCCTCAATGCGAGACCGAAGCCGGAAGTCACTCATTTTCCTGGCGCGGGATTCAAAAAACTAAATAAATATAGCGATCGCTTCCACACACATCCAAGCGGTCCATATCATTCAGGAGCATAAAATACCACGTGTATTATGAAATAAACATGCTTTTTCGTGTCACAAGCACTTTAAAGAGCATTGAACTAAAAATTCGAGTTATTAAAAATGATGTAAACTTGACGTTTAAAGAAACTTGTTTTAAAACCTAATTTATTAGAGTTGTCCGATAATATCGGCCGATAAATACCGTATAGACCCTACCCACGTGACGTCACAACTCCGCTCTCCTGACTGGTGCCGCCCACTTGTCCGGCAACACATCGTGTTGACCTGTTACGGCTACGTACATTCCTCCTATTTACGACGTGTTTTTCTGCTCGTTAACATTAATAATCAAAATGGTGAAGGCGTGTGTGGCGGTCGGTTGCAATAACAGAGAAGATAGACGGAGAGACTTGAAGTTCTACCGGATTCCGAGAGACACGGAGAGGAGAGAGTGAGATGGGCTGCTGCAATTCGACAAGAAAACTGGGCTCCAAACGATTACCACAGATTATGTAGTAGTCATTTTATATCTGGTAAGATGCATTTAATATATATTTAGAGGGTTTTGGGCTGACAACCACAATTAAGATCATTGCTAGGCTAATCGCCGACAACATACACGTATGTATGTAGTGAGTGCTATCGCTAAACCATATAAACATTAAAAGCCCTAGCTCCATTGACAAATGACATGAAATACATTAGACTTGACAGTGGATGTTAGCAAGAACAAAAGATTTTGAATTGAAAATTTCGTAACTCACCTTCCGAGCACAAGATTCCTGCCGAATTTTCGTGTACGAGGACCTGTTTCACCCAACCAGCAACGTAGCATTTATAAGCCTCCAAGCTCTTAAAGTTTTTCAAACTTTCGTGAGAATAGGCTGATTTTGTGTGGACAAGATAGTTGTAAATATCAGGGTCAGGCAGAGACGGTGAAGGCAGCCAGTCAAAAATCATCGATTTAGGCATCAAATATGGATCTGGCCACTGTATAGAACGAAGCTTTTCTACAAAACGCCTTTTATGCAACACATCCAGTGAGTTTACGGCATCAGAAAGCACCGGGTCTTCCATGAAATGCATTTTAAATTCCTCGATCAATTGAAACCAATGCTAATACAGAGACAAAATGACGGACAAGTGGGCGGAACCATACAGCGAGCACGTGGTTTTATGACGTTGGTGGGTAGGCTCTATTGGCCCGAATATAAGACGGTGTTTTTTGCATAGAAATGAGATTGAAAAAGTGAGGGTCGTCTTATATTCGCGGTCTAGACAATATATCCATTCGCGACGCTAGATGGCGCCAGATATCATTGAAGCGATGTTCTGTCATGACAGATCTCCGCTGCTCTCAAGTTTAAATGGTTTGCATTATTTTATTGCAATGTTTTTCCTTATTCAGATTTGTTTCAAGACTACAGTTACAGTTAGACTTCACTTTGATGGTTAATGCAGTTATTGCAATTTTGTTGTTTTATCACAATAGATTGGTCTATTTACATTTCCAAAACCAGAATCCATTCATTTACGAATGTGATTGCACTTCTGTTAATATATTTAAATGTTCATATATTAAGATTTGGATGAGGGAAAATAACATGCTTTTTCTGTCAAATATATTGTTATAATCATTTCTTTCAGATGTACTGTAATTATTTTCGTTGTAAAAATTAATTTGGTGTTCAAAACGTCTTTTTTCCAAACTTGAGTCTTGAAAAACAGGGGTTCGTCTTATAATCAGGGCCAATACGGTACATTTTAAAACGATATCGGATAATATCGACATCGGCTTTTCATTATCGATTTTGGGCCAACATGCATGTTGCCTTCAAAGTGAATGTAGAAGCCCTGTGCCTTCATTCAAGGGCTGGTCACAGCAAAAATAAATGATTTGAATATAATGAATTATAAATTCATTACGTACCTCATTCACTGTACTAAAGCTGTGTGCTTTTGTTGTTATTTTGAGCCAGAAGCACTGTGCGAGTCATATGTGATATGGCAGTGCCTTATTTGCACTTTGCACTTGATCTAAAAAACTGATGTTTGCACTATTTTGTTTTCAACAATAAATATAGTAATGCAATTTCGCCACTTTTTCCTCAATTTCAGTCGAATTTGTTCCCTTGTTTTTCACTGAATTTTTATTGGAAAATCTCGAAGTTGTTACATTTATCATTATTAAAATATCTAGAGGGCATCACAATACGATTAGCCATAATATGTTAAGTCTACGACCGCATATCTCAGGATCAGTTTTAGTGCTGTAACGATCAATCGATTAACTAGAATAATTCGATTAGAAAAAAAGCTTTGAATCTAATTTTGCTGCTTCGAGTATTCGTTTAATTAGAGGGGTGTTGTAATCGTTTGTTTTGAAAGTATTTGCATTTAGTTTTATTGATTTGGGTGGATACACTGCCCTCTAGTGGCAACAGTGAATATGCCATAACTTGTAGACCATTCATTCATAATTTAGTTCATTTAGACATTTAGAATATTTAGACGTTTTTTGAGGGAATATGTGTTTGAAAGATTTGTTAAAAGCATTGAAAAAAAAAGTTAGCATTTTATAGCATTTAAGCTATCTGACTTTTGCTATGCAAGTTAGCCAATTTTTCTCTTGTTGTACGTAGATCCTCATTTTTTAATATCGTTTGAAGCTAAGCTCAAGCACTTAGATATATTTTTAAATGAAAGTGCAATTCTGCATAGTTTGAAGAAAGGAAAGGATTTTTTTTTTGTATTTGCATTTAATGCTCTTTTGAAAGTGCAGTCCTAGCAAGTCTTTGTTTTACATTTCCTAAAATTGATTCTGCAACGCATTATATGTTCCTAATCCGATTACTCGATTACTCGAACTAACTTGTTGATGGATTAATCGACTATCAAAATAATCAATAGCTGCAACACTCATCAATTTGATGTCGATATTCGATCTTTGGAGTTGGGTGATATCGGTTAAAAGTCATTATCGGACAACTCACAATTTGTATGTGTGAAACTACCTGCAGTTGGGCATGGGCATTAAATTGATTTAAAGTGGCATTAAAAAGCATTAAATGCATAGGCGGAGTTTGACTTATGGAGCGGGGGGGCACAACATTTTGATGACCCCAAAACGCAGTGTCAGCAATAAAGTTAATTTACAAGAATATTTATAATAGTAAGTTGAAAATTAGCGTTTTTTTGTTTTTGTTTGTTTGTTTCCCATCATTCTTGAGGGGAATTCTGAATCAGGCTGCTGGCAAGACAATTATACTTTTCACCAAGATCATCATCCATTGAATATGGTACACCCGCCGGTGTCGTGCCAATGTAGTTACCTCAGTGAAAAATTGTATCCCCTGGGCGCAGCCATATGGAGGTAGATTTGTGTCTTTAATATTCGATAAAAAAAAAAAATGTGTTTGAATGCAAAAATAAATTTGAAATTCAAAAAATGCATCTGAAAGCTATTTCTATTTGATTTTTTTTTTTTTATTGAAATTATTATTTTTTAATTGAAGCAGCTTTTTTGATTGAAGTAATGTTGTTTTGTGTTTGGGCCACATTTTGGCCAGGACATTTGTGTCATTATTAATCAATCAAAAAATAAGTTGCTTCATACAAAAAATATATATTTTAAAAAATCACTTCAATCAAAAAAAGAAAAATTTGAATCATAGAAAAAAAGTTTTTGAATGCGAAAAAATATTTGAGACTCAAAAATTTGCATTTCAACGCTTCATTTTTCATGAAAAAAGTTTTGAGTTTAGCAATTCTTTTTGTGTTTGGGCCATATTATGGGTAGGGCATTTCTGTCTAAATTATTCAATCCCCCAAAAAGTTGCTTCAATTATAAAAAAATATTTTCAATCAAAGAAAAAAAATCATTTGTAAAAAATAAAATTGCCCTCCCCATTAAAAAAAATTTTTTTGGAAAATGATATGCAAAGCAAATGACCGTCTAAGGTGCTAGTCACATGATCTGTTCGAAAAATAATTTAGACCCCTTATAAAAATATCATTTTATGTTCATTTCATTCATTTTTGTTGTTTGTTTTCTTGCTTTACAACTTTTAAATATATAGGAAAGTCAATGACATGCAATGACCATGGACCACCGGGGGGGCTGTTCCCCCTGCGCCCCCCTTAAACTCTGCTTATGATTAAATGAGATTTGCTCGTGCCTGTAGAAACCCTGTTTTCCTGCTCCAAATCCTACTCACAAAATAATATATTTATAACAAGGGTATCCAAACTGGGGCCCAGTTTTTATTGTCTCGTGGCAAATTATGACAGTATCATTGAATATGGCCTGCACAAGAAGCTTAAGTTCAGCCTACATTTCTTTGCACTTTCTTAGCTTCAATGCTAAATGGACCTAGTCACTTAAACAGTGCCTCTCCATCAGCTCAGAGGTCAAAACTTTACATGTTGAAATTTAGGCAGGAAACTGTAGGAAAGACCTTATGCACGTAACTTTTCAAAGTCTTAGAATTTAGCAGAAAATCAGTTAATGGATCATCCTAGAGATGTTACTCCACCTAAATAATTTTTTTGTTGAATTTTGAGTCAGAAAAATTAATGAAATCCATTTTGTAATAAGATTACCAATAAGAGTGTGAATACTTTATCGCTGCCGTGTACATGTACTCATCGTGGCAATGGAAGAGAGGCTGTTCTGTCCGTTTGTGTCCTTTCTTCTCTTCCAGATGAATTTGGGTTAACTTGACCAACTGCAAGTATGAAAGCGGTAAGCACAGGCAATTGAACACATTCTTCTTTTCTTGTTCTAACATGTACATTTTGGATATTAGTGCGGCGCGCTGTTCGTCGCTACGGCCTCAAAATGGCGAAGGAAGGAGACGACTGGACGCTGATGTGGTCCGACTGCTCCGTGTCGTTAGAGAGGGTGAAAGCCATGAAGCACTATCAGGTAATCCAGGCCAGAAAAGTTGTGAAAAAGTTAAAGTTCACGATTGGTTTAGCCCAGTGGTTCTTAACCTTGCTAAAGGTACCGAACCCCACGAGTTTCACAGGCGCATTCAACCAAACCCTTCGGTATTTCCTGATGAAGCCATTTTTTTTACAAATTCAAAACCTACCAAGCTAACATCTAAGAGAATTCCTGTTCAAATGTCTTGCAGATTTCTTATTTACTACAAATAATTGTATCTTTTGCTGTTGATTTTCACATTGGTAAATTAAATGAATTTAATTTAATTTCACACTTTTCCTTTTGTTTTCATGTCTACATTCTCATATTATTGTCGGATCCTTGCATCACATACAGTGGTATGAAAAGGATCTGAACCTTTTGTAATTTCTCACATTTCTGCATAAAACCACCATCAGATGTGATCGGATCTTTGTCAAAATCACACAGATGAAACAAAGTGTCTGCTTTAACTAAAACCACCCAAACATTTATAGGTTTTCATATTTTAATGAGGATAGTATGCAAAAAATGACAGAAGTCATCATCCAGTCAAATGTGCGTTTGAGGGGAAAAAAACGGAGCAGCACATTCAGCAAGTAAAAAGGGGTAATTGTAAGTCTTAACATAATGAAAATAATTCATTTAATCATTGTAGGCACAATTCTATCCTTATAACATATGGGAAGCAATCTAAAAAACCTATATAACTGAAGTCGTTGTATAATGCAAATACTGTAAGGTTGCTTAAAAGTTGATGGGGACAATCTGAGTATCCTGAAAAGTTGGTAGTGTTATGTCCCTACCATCCCTATGCAAACCTACGCCCTTGTGTAAAATGACTCAAATGTTTTTTTAATTATCTACGCAGTTCACGCTGTCTGTAAGTCTGTTATACGTCCTCATACCGAGTGTAGGTCAACCTTCCACTGAGCAAACCGATTTCATCTCCCATTAGATAGGGGGCTAGCAGTTGAAAGAAATGGAATAAAGCCTGTATATTGAGGGCAAACCAGTGCAAAAACCTGGTCCAAAACCCCACGTTGCCTGGATTTAGTCAGCTTACAATCTGCGTTTCTTAACCTTCAATCGAACCCCAGTTCAGAACCACCAATGATTTGTAGCTTCTAGTTTTGGTAACATCCTCCATGTTTGTAGTCCAGTGAAAGGAACCCTGACGTGCGTATTTGCTGTGTTCCAGAAGATCAATCACTTCCCCGGGATGATCGAGATCTGCCGTAAAGACACCCTGGCCAGGAACTTGAACCGAATGCTGAAGCTTTTTCCCAAAGATTACAAGATCTTTCCCAGGACGTGGTGCCTTCCCGCAGAGTAAGTTTCTAAACATCTAAACAACTCAAAATCAACTGCACTTTATGTATTTACTCCAAATTGTCTTTTCAAGCTATTGCGACTTACAGGCGTACACACGTATAAAAAAGCATGCCACGTTCATCTGCAAACCTGACACTGGCTCTCAAGGACGGGGTATCTTCATCACTAGGTCCAGTAAAGACATTCAACCTGGAGAACACATGATCTGTCAGCTCTATATTTCCAAAGTGGGTAATTATACTTTGAGTAAAAAAAAGTAAAAAAAATATTTTATTACTAAATTACTACATACTCACTGGCTGCCATTGACGCCGCTAGACATCCAATCCATTTGAAGTGTGAGGGTTGGTAGCGAATGAACGATGCTGTCGCTCTCCCATTTCAAATAGATTGGAGTCCTAAGCCTGTCGCGATATGCAATAAGTCTATTAATTGCATGGTAAATGACAGTGGTAATTTTTCAGGCTGTAATTTCCGAAGTCCTAATTTGTTTTGAAGTTGGTGCCTTCTTTGCAAAATTTGTGAAGAACGCATGCTGCACTGTCTTCGGTGACTGAGTCCGACCATACTCTTAACACGCAAAATGCCTTTTCTTTTGAAGTGAACGGCATTTCTTAACCTGAAGAGATAGAAATGCCAAACGTTACACACAAAAACTTGAAACATTTCTACGCAAGCTGTGAAAATTTGAGGTCATTACAACGAAAATTGTCAAAATTATTGGCCTATCAAATGGGGCCAACCATTTTGCAACACCCTGTAGTTTCGGTGAACATTTCAGATTAAAAGTGTCATGTTACACATGTAAATTAAGATTTCTGGAGTTAATCTCACATACTACATATTCTACACTAAGAATAGGTTTAAAATGACACCCATTATGAAAAATCTAATTGGCAATCCATTATTTGGCTTCAAATTGCTAACATGCACACATTGTAGGACAGGATGACAGCCATTTTGGATCAAATATACACTTTTGATGGGCTCTAATTGGCAGAGAACAAAAATGGTGTTGGGTTTCTCACTTATTTCATATTCTGCAGCTAGCTTTCAACTGACTTGTTATGCATTGTTTTTTTTCCCTTTAAAAATTTGTTTTTTTTTATATGGTTTGTGTTTTATTTAAGAATAACAATTCATTGCATTTGAATGGGTGATTTATATACAGTTGTGGTCAAAAGTGTACATACACTTGTGAAGAACATAATGTCATGGCTCTCTTGAGTTTCCAGTTATTTCTACAACTCTGATTTTTCTCCGATAGAGTGGTTGGAACAGATACTTCTTTGTCACAAAAAACATTCATGAAGTTTGGTTCTTTTATGACTTTATTATGGGTTAACAGAAAAAGTGATCAAACCTGCTGGGTCAAAAATATACATACAGCAACACGAATTATCAATTTCTTGTGAGTGATTATTGACTTGAACAATCATTGACTTGAACAAGGCAGGAAAGTCACTTGGAGCCATTTCAAAGCAGCTGCAGGTCCCAAGAGCAACAGGGCAAACAATTGTTTGTAAGTATAAAGTGCATGGCACTGTTTTGTCACTGCCACGATCGGGAAGAAAACGCAAGCTATCACCTGCTACTGAGAGAAAATTGGTCAGGAGCGTGAAGATTCAACCGAGAATCACCAAAAAGCTGAATTAGAACCTGCTGGAACACAGGTGTCAGTGTCCACAGTCAAGCGTGTTTTGCATCTCCATGGACTGAGAGGCTGCCGTGCAAGAAGGAAGCCCTTGCTCCAAAAGCGGCACCTTAAGGCTCGACTGAAGTTTGCTGCTGATCACATGGACAAAGATAAGACCTTCTGGAGGAAAGTTCTGTGGTCAGACGAAACAAAAATCGAGCTGTTTGACCACAATGCCCAGCAATATGTTTGGGGGAGAAAAGGTGAGGCCTTTAACCCCAAGTACACCATGCCTACCGTCAAGCACAGTGGTGGTAGTATTATGCTGTGGGGCTGTTTTGCTGCCAATGGAACTGTTGCTTTACAGAGAGTAAATTGGATAATGAAGAAGGAGGATTACCTTCAAATTCTTCAAGATAACCTAACGTCATCAGCTGGAAGATTGGGTCTATGGCGCAGTTCGGTGTTCCAACAGGACAATGACCCCAAACACACATCAAAAGTGGTAATGGAATGGCTAAATCAGGCTAGAATTAAGGTTTTCGAATGGCCTTCCCAAAGTCCTGACTTAAACCCCATTGAGAACTTGTGGACAACGCTGAAGAAACAAGTCCATGTCAGAAAGCCATCAAATTTAACTGAACTGCACCAATTCTGTCAAGAGGAGTGGTCAAAGATTCAACCAGAAGCTTGCCAGAAGCTTGTGGATGGCTACCAAAAGCGCCCAATTGAAGTGAAAATGGCCAAGGGACATGTTACCAAATATTAGCGCTGCTGTATGTATATTTTTGACCCAGCAGATTTAATCACTTTTTTGTTTTCACCCATAATAAAGTCATAAAAGAACCAAACTTCATGAATGTTTTTTGTGACAAAGAAGTATCTGTTCCAATCACTCTATCAGAGAAAAATCAGAGTTGTAGAAATAACTGGAAACTCAAGAGAGCCACGACATTATGTTCTTCACAAGTGTAGGTAAACTTTTGACCACAACTGTATATTATTAAAAAATGGCTATCATATTGGAAATAATTTATAAAACAATATATCACCTACTAAAATTTGTTATCACGACAGGCCTAGATTGGACGTCTGCTAGTGATAAAACTCATTTGAATTCACAGAAGAAGAATGTGTCATCCCGGTACCGATACTAGTATGGGTGCAACACTACCTTTGGGTGAAATTATAAATTGAACTTAAATTTTCACCGTATTTATTCAGCCTTTGGTACTGGACGGCTACAAGTTTGATTTGCGAATCTACGTGCTGGTGACATCATGTGACCCGCTAAGGATTTTTCTCTTCAATGAGGGGCTGGCCCGTTTCTGCACTACCAAGTACACGGAACCAACTCAGAGCAACATGGTGAGAAAAGTTGAGAGTGAAATGATTGACTCGTTGGCTGCCGTTGACGGTGATAATTGCTGCCAGCCCTCACTGTCAAAATTGATTGGACTTCTATCATTGTCAATGGCATGGAAATATATTCATTCACAGCCTCGGTAATCTTCATTAGGATGAAATTTGCATGCACCTGACAAATTACTCCATCAACAAGAACAAGGAGAACTTCATTCGTGATGACAACACAGGCAGCAAGCGGTGCGTCGCCTTGGTAATGTCGTAGCAAAACTAAGTGAGAAAAGTTTATAATCAGTTCCGCTTCCTCCAGGAAGTTGACAACGCTCATTCGGCAGCTGGAAGCAGTTCGCGCCGACGCGGACAAGCTGTGGGGCGACATCGAGGACATGATCATCAAGACGCTTATCGCCGTGCATCCCGTCCTCAAGCACAACTACCGCACTTGTTTTCCTAACCACACCAGTGCCAGTGCCTGCTTTGAGATCCTTGGGTTTGACGTCCTGTTGGATCATAGCTTGCGACCTTGGCTGCTTGAGGTACAGACACGCCTCTACTACAGAAGACTGCATGTCCACGTTTTAGAACTGGATATTAAAATTGAAGCTTGTTACACAGATTAGATGGATAAAAGTTAGTAACCAAATTAACAAACCGAATTGTGTCCTCCTGATTCATATGCATTTCGCTGATAAATGCAGCCATACAATGTCACAGGTTCTACTGGTGTGTTCACTGCCAGTCTGAAACAACAAAATCACTTATCTTTAGAAACAAGTATACGATCAGAGGTGGGTAGAGTAGCCAAAAATGTTAGTGTAGTGTTACTTCAAAATAATATTACTCAAGTAGAAGTTATCATCCAAAAAAATGTACTCAAGCATTTGAAAACAATACTCAAGTAATGAGTAACATTGTGACTGCTTACATTTTATTTTCATTTTTTTTTTCAACAATGGTATTTTTTCTCAGCACAGTTATCTATATGAAGTAATGAACTGTTATTGTACTGTACTATAACCCATTACATATAACCACACTAAGCCAAAGAACAATACAAAACAAAACCAAAAAAAATTGAATTCCACCGAGAAAAAAATGAGAAATGAAGCATTATTCGTCCCAAGAGCATGACTGCCCTCTAGTGGACAAAATAGTTTCTATTTGAATAGTGAAGTTTTCATAATTACTATTATGAAATCAAAAGGATCACATCTCCGTTTTTCCGTGGTCAATCGGCGGAAAAACTGGTAGAGAGGTTTAAATCTGCGCTTTCAAGTCGTGTTGAGGGCGGCACTCTGTCAAATCATTTTTAATGGTGCTTTAAAGACACCACGTGATTGAACAGGCTGGCGTGATCGTAGAACCGCAAGCTTGCGTCTGATTGGTATAATGGAGTCATGTAATTATTGTTGCGACGTCTCATTGGTGAAGTTGGTAGAGCTACTCTGGGTACTACGATTTGTGAAAAAAAAAAAACTCGCTTTTATCTTCCCATCTTGCATTGGACAGTCTTTTAAATCCAGAGGTGGCTAGTAACGAGTTACATCTACTCGAGTAACTTTTTGAGAAAAATGTACTTCTAAGAGTAGTTTTACTAAGCCATACTTTTTACTTGGGTAGATTTGTGAAGGAGCTACTCTTATTCCGCCACTTTGGGCTACACTAGTAATTACTTTTCCTCCTTAATCTACATATTAAATTTTACTTTTTTTTGCCTGAGATGCAAACAGATGCTCTACCAGTTTCATCAATGAGACGTCGCATCAATATTCACGCAACTCCATTATTCCAATCAGACTTAAGCTTTTCGTTCTATGATCACGCCAGCCTGTTTAATCACGTGGCATCCTTAAAGCACCGTAAAAAAATAAGTGTTTGACATAGAGTGCTGCCGTCAACATGACTCGAAAGCGCATATTTTTACCTCTGTCACAGGGGAGCACACACATCTGGACTCAAATGCAAGAGATGACAGGAGAAATGCAGTTTTCAATGACAGTTTTATTTTACTGGCATATAACACAGGTCAGCTTCAAAGTACAAGGAAATCAAAGTAGCAACATGAGATCTTCGGCAATGTAGACTTGGGCAAAACGTGACAACAACAAACTTACTGAAGACGGTGTATTAGCTTCCTGCAGCTTTTCTCACAAGAAAGACGCACTGACACAAGACAAGGAACAAGAAGGGAATATAAAACCTAGGGCTAACGATACAAAAGTGTGGGCGCTCAGGTGATTGAGGAGAAAGCAAGACAAGACTGACAAAGGTGAACATAGAGCAACAAAAGGAACCCACCAAAATAAAACAGGATGTGAACTAACATAAATCAACGCTCCCGACGGCGGCATGTGACAACCTCGCTCCCAGATTTTATTTTGCACCGACTGACCATGGAAACTGGAGATGTGATCCTTTTAGAGGGCATTCATGCTCTTTGGACGAATGGTGCTTCATTTCTATAGATTTTTTTCTCTTGCCTGAATGCAAGGACTTTTCTTGTAATTCTTTGGTTTAGTGTGATTATGTAATATGTTATAGTACAGTATAATAAAGTTCATACCTTCATATAAATAATTTAGTGCTGAGAAAAAAATACCATTGTTAAAGAAAAAAAAAATCTAACATTGTGAGCAGTTACTCACAATGTTACTCCTTACTTGGGTAATCTTTTTACCAAATACTTTTTTAGTTGCACTTGAGTAAATTTTTTAGTATGAGTACTTTTACTTGAGTAATATTATTTTTAAGTAACGCTACTCTTACTTGAGTAAAATGTTCGGCTACTCTCCCCACCTCTGTTTAAATCCCTATAGTGCTTCAATTCAGTGCATTCTTGAAGTTAGTGCTAGCCCTAGCATAGCAGCTACATCATGGCAAAATTTAGACGTCCTTGTAAACCATTTAGACCAAATTTTTTCTGCTGGGTAAAAAAAAAAAAATCTGCGCTGATTTTTAGAACAAAGTGCAATTTTTTTATCAGGGATATTTCTAATGTTGATGTTAATGTGTTTTAATGAGAGATGAGCACTTTGCGGTATCCTTTTTGTTGTGTTGTGCTTGTCAGTCATTTTCAAAGAGTCAGAAAAATTGCAAAGAGGGCGTGCCAAACCTCATGATTTGATTTTGATGGGTAAAGTTTTATCCAATCATCTCCCAGAAGTGGAAATAGCAATAAATTCAGTGTAGTTATTGGTTTAGAGACACGGACGTGTCATGTCCTTCAGCAGCATGCTTAGGTCTGAAGGGGTTATAAGAAGCAACTCATGGAGAACCTTAACTCTTTAAGCGCCAAAGTTGAAAAATTGTGACAAGCACCAGTGCTGACTCACTAACAAGCCAGAGCTGCAAATATGGTGCCTCAAGTACTTATTATTACTTTGCATCAAAAAGATGGCAGACATCTGCCATCTTTTGATGCACATTAAAAGTCATAGCTGCAAATATGGTGCCTCGAGTAGTTACTACTTGAACTTGGTGCCATCGTTAGCCTCAAAAGATGGCAAATGTCTGCCATCTTTTGGTGCATAGTAGTAACTACACAAGGCACCATATTTGCAGCTCTGGCTTATTAAAGTCAGCAATGTTGCTTGTCGCAATTTGGCGACTTTGCCGCTTTAAGAGTTAATTTGTTCTTCTGTAATGGCATTAATTATGAATCAAATTGGAGCGGGCCTT
This sequence comes from Corythoichthys intestinalis, assembly GCF_030265065.1. Lineage (NCBI taxonomy): Eukaryota > Metazoa > Chordata > Actinopteri > Syngnathiformes > Syngnathidae > Corythoichthys > Corythoichthys intestinalis. The sequence goes on along the minus strand of NC_080415.1, from coordinate 16,800,174 downwards.
TTTCGGTGATAAAATCCCCATAATTGTTGTCTAACTAATTCTGCTACCAATACGCTCGGCTTAATTGTAATAAACTGTGGATATCTTTTTTTCTTTTTTTTTATGTTTTTTTTTTTTTTTTTTAATTAAATCTGTCAAACGGTATTTTCATTACAAATCCTTGGTCGAAAAACTCCAGAGTGTTAAAGAAAATCTGACTGAGCGGCTAGCTTAATCGTCACTGGCTACGGAGAGGTACGTCACTACCAAGCTGTAGACATCCATTCTTTTAAAATATATCTAACCACCCATGGTTGGCCTTTAATCGTTTATCTATTGTGGCACAAAGTGTCCTCTTCTTGCTAACTATACCGCATGTACAGTGCCTTGCAAAAGTATTCGGCCCCCTTGAATCTTGCAACCTTTCGCCACATTTCAGGCTTCAAACATAAAGATATGAAATTTAATTTTTTTGTCAAGAATCAACAACAAGTGGGACACAATCGTGAAGTGGAACAACATTCATTGGATAATTTAAACTTTTTTAACAAATAAAAAACTGAAAAATGGGGCGTGCAATATTATTCGGCCCCCTTGCGTTAATACTTTGTAGTGCCACCTTTTGCTCCAATTACAGCTGCAAGTCGCTTGGGGTATGTTTCTATCAGTTTTGCACGTCGAGAGACTGACATTCTTGCCCATTCTTCCTTGCAAAACAGCTCGAGCTCAGTGAGGTTGGATGGAGAGTGTTTGTGAACAGCAGTCTTCAGCTCTTTCCACAGATTCTCGATTGGATTCAGGTCTGGACTTTGACTTGGCCATTCTAACACCTGGATACGTTTATTTTTGAACCATTCCATTGTAGATTTGGCTTTATGTTTTGGATCATTGTCCTGTTGGAAGATAAATCTCCGTCCCAGTCTCAGGTCTTGTGCAGATACCAACAGGTTTTCTTCCAGAATGTTCCTGTATTTGGCTGCATCCATCTTCCCGTCAATTTTAACCATCTTCCCTGTCCCTGCTGAAGAAAAGCAGGCCCAAACCATGATGCTGCCACCACCATGTTTGACAGTGGGGATGGTGTGTTCAGGGTGATGAGCTGTGTTGCTTTTACGCCAAACATATCGTTTTGTATTGTGGCCAAAAAGTTCAATTTTGGTTTCATCTGACCAGAGCACCTTCTTCCACATGTTTGGTGTGTCTCCCAGGTGGCTTGTGGCAAACTTTAAACGAGACTTTTTATGGATATATTTGAGAAATGGCTTTCTTCTTGCCACTCTTCCATAAAGGCCAGATTTGTGCAGTGTACGACTGATTGTTGTCCTATGGACAGACTCTCCCACCTCAGCTGTAGATCTCTGCAGTTCATCCAGAGTGATCATGGGCCTCTTGGCTGCATCTCTGATCAGTTTTCTCCTTGTTTGAGAAGAAAGTTTGGAAGGACGGCCGGGTCTTGGTAGATTTGCAGTGGTCTGATGCTCCTTCCATTTCAATATGATGGCTTGCACAGTGCTCCTTGAGATGTTTAAAGCTTGGGAAATCTTTTTGTATCCAAATCCGGCTTTAAACTTCTCCACAACAGTATCTCGGACCTGCCTGGTGTGTTCCTTGGTTTTCATAATGCTCTCTGCACTTTAAACAGAACCCTGAGACTATCACAGAGCAGGTGCATTTATACGGAGACTTGATTACACAACGGTGGATTCTATTTATCATCATCGGTCATTTAGGACAACATTGGATCATTCAGAGATCCTCACTGAACTTCTGGAGTGAGTTTGCTGCACTGAAAGTAAAGGGGCCGAATAATATTGCACGCCCCACTTTTCAGTTTTTTATTTGTTAAAAAAGTTGAAATTATCCAATAAATGTTGTTCCACTTCACGATTGTGTCCCACTTGTTGTTGATTCTTGACAAAAAAATTAAATTTCATATCTTTATGTTTGAAGCCTGAAATGTGGCGAAAGGTTGCAAGATTCAAGGGGGCCGAATACTTTTGCAAGGCACTATACCTGTAAATAACCCACCTTGGGAATGCCATATCCTAACAACAATTTCGATCAAAAATGCACTCTGAGCATGCGCTGCAACACTCGGAAACTCAGAGTGTTGATGGAGAATAAACTAGCAAGTAAGCCTGGGCGATATGACAAAAATTGTAATCACGATAAAAATGTTCTTATCAGTCGATATCGAAAATTAGCAAAATTTTTTTCTTTCAAATTTTAAGTCTGATTTTTGCCACTGAGCGTAAGTTGACAAAACCAGACTGCTTTAACCAATCTTTAATGTCAGAACAAAGATACTTGCATGGTGACAAACTGCTACACATTATTTCACAAATATACGGAACATTGCATAAAATTACAAATTAATAAGATGCACAACATTGCACATGAGGTAATCAAAATGCACAACATTGCACAAAATCTGAGGCATAGTCAAGTCATGCAATCACAAAAATTTACCCATGAAGAGACATACTAATTTTAATTTATACTCAGCAACATTTTAAAGCCTTTAGTGCATGAAGTTTTAAGATTAAGGTGTCTGACAATGTCAAGAAAATAAATAGACAAAAGAAAATGTTCAGTTTCAAAAATATGGCAAATAAACACTCAAGACAGCCATTGCTTTAAAGGTTACATCTCAGCAGCGCCCCTCTTCTCCGGTGTTCGAGTGGTGTACTTACAGTTTAGATCTATCGACTTTTATCGAAAGTTTTTATTGTTTCTGTTGATAAAGGTTATATGATGTATAATTATTATTATCGTTTTATCGCCCAGGGTTACTAGCAAGCAAACTACCAATGCCACTCTGACGCTGATATCCACTAAGCAAAATGATTGAAAGATCTGCTAGCTGTGCAACAAGGAAACTTGAAGCTTCTTAGTCATAAAAAAAAACATAAATTAGCAGAAACTGCAGGGTTCAAAAGGAGAGAAAAAAGATGTCATCTTATAGTCCGAAATTTATGGTCATGCTAATTTGAGCACTGTCGGCAGGTGAACCACTCGCCGAGTTTTACGACCGACTCGCCGCTGGATCGCGAGGTCAAGGACGCTCTCCTGCTGGACACGCTTGGTATCATCAACCTGAACGCCTGCAACAGGAGCAAAATCACCAAGGAGGAGCGCAGGCGGGCCAAGGAACGTCTGCAGGAGAACCGCTCGCGAGCGGCAAGGTAAGACGCGGCAAAGATTAGTTCCGAAAGTCTGACTTCAGTCAAGTCATGCGAATGGGGTCTCCCCCCAGATCCGAGGAGCTGCACCAGAGTCAAGCGGCCTCGGTCAAACAGACGGAGAAGTACGAGAGCAAAAATCTGGGAGGCTTCAGGAAAATCTTCCCCAGAGAGGACGGAGACAATTACACCAAGTTCTTCAGGCAAGAAAGCTCGCTGGTGCAGGCTACGGAAGCTTCCAGAGCTCGACAGGAGTGTGCCAGGTAATGAACGCCTAAAAAATTGTCAATACCGTTGTTTTGATCCCTTCTGGGATTTTCAAAAGAAACAGTCTGCTTTAAACAAAATCAAACTTTACCTTTAGTATCTCAATCATAATATTGGTGCAGTTACTACACTTGTGCTTTTAAATGTTTTTCGATCGAAGGCTTGCATTTTATCAGAAAAATAAAATAAAAAACAATCTGGTTAATTGAATTAGTCCCGAAAGTGAAAAAAAAAACATAATTATTCGCAGCTTCAGATCATAAATATCATTCAAAAATGAAAATGATTGTTTTTCTCTTAAAAGGGTTCCACGGATAGAAAGACTTGTAGTTCGAAAGGGATAAAAGTTCTTATGAGTTAAAATAATTTGATATTGAAACCCCTGTTGTTGTTTTCGTTTTTATACAGTTTGTAAAATTCGTTTAACTAGTAGGTCGCCATTGTTGTTGACGTTGCAGGGCGGTGACGTCACATGGTTCCAGAGTATGACTGTAGCGACATAAACATGTCATGTGTTTAACCTTTTCAATTTGAACTTGAGGGGAACAGTAATAAGCATGACAGCACTGTAGATATTTCACAAAACGAGCAACAAAAGCAAAGTGAAAAGGAAAGATGGGATGAGACCTGATGAGAGATGTGCTACAGGAAGCGAAAACGACACCCAAAGTGTGTGTGTGTGTGTACCGTGCGCTTTCAGCTGTTTTTTTTTTTTAGATGCATACAGACCCCAGCCTAACCCAAAAAAAGAAAAAAAAAAAGAACATACTAAAGTTGCCTTAAAGTGCATAGGACAGGAGAAAAAAAGTCTTAAATAACATTATTATATGAATTAGAAACATATTTTGAGACGATTCGACTATATACCATAATTTAGCAAAGCGCAGATGACGAGAAATTAGTCTTTTAATCTGCCGGTTAGCCACGCCTACCATTATTGGGCTCTAGCATCCCCAATAGGTGGATTACGTCAGCGGGAGAATGGGCTAATCGGTTTTACTATTCAGCCCATTGAGGGGGAATTATTCAGAACGAGGAAAACGTGACAAACAGAGCCGCAAAATGTCATTGTTTCAGTCTCTGTACTCCAATATTTTTACAGGATATTCTTTTTATCCAAGTATTTTTCCCCAATAGCTAAATAAATGGCACGGTCATGACAAATGACAGTCTTGTGCTAAATGGAATATGAAATAATAAAATTGCATTTATTCAGGATGACATGGCAAAATTACTCCATAATGGTCAAAACTGTCGACTTCACCTTTACTGTCGCACCTCCCGAACGATATTTTATGCCACCTAAGTCGGGCTTATGTCATTTCCCTTCCCTGGCTTCGGAGAATGTAAACAAACCAAGAGGCGTGACAGCTAGCCGACATGCTAACCTGTACCGAGTGATGTTTCAAAGTCTTCGAAGCGGAAAATCACACATAACTAGCCCGGATCATTTCACATGACGACTGGGTTGTTGGTTGTCTGCGCCGATCAGCAACCCACCCGGCGGCAAACAAGTTAGAGCTCGTCGTTCCCCTGCTGAGGGCACCGGGCTCGTTTGCGGGGAAGCAGTTGGACAAGTACCGCCGGACAAACCGGCTGATGTCGGACGAGCGTGTAGCTGCCAAATGGTTAACACTAATATGGCAAAATAATGCTTTACTACACGGCGAAGTCATAAACAGCGAAAGATTCATAGGGGGGCGACTGCAGTTGTTATGCAGCTAACATGACAATATGTGTATGAGGAGAGCTTTTTACATGCCCATCCATGATCAAACGTTATTAGTCCTTTATTTAAAGAAAGTTTGTAGTGTTTACTTTGTAATCGCTGTATTCGTGGCTACTTTCAACACAAAGTTGAAATTTCTGATTGGTTGAAAAGTTTGACAGAACGCCGGGCACATGAAGAGGGCAATAAGCCGAGTATAGTGCTCCCTCGGCGGGGGGATGTGTGACAAGCCGCCGGTCGTCGGCCGAGGGGACAAGGAGCATGTCAGCCACAAAATGCAACCTACATATTAAAATGATCCCAATATTTGACGTAATACAATACACAATGTTTACTCACTTCATCATAAGTCCCATGGTCCCAAAGTCGTAGGGCTTGTTTTGGCCAATATCCACCGGTGAATGGGAACCTTTTGAAACCCCAAAAAGGATTACAAGCCTCTCTGTTGTACAGCAAGATTTTTCTGCAGCCGTTTGGCTGGCGTGATGTGAAAAATAAACAAATTAATCCACAAAATCAGCTGAATCCTTAGTCCTCATACAATAGTACGGCTGTATAGTGAATAGGACTCCTTCCTCCGTACACGTCACTTAATGCAAGACCAAAGCCGGAAGTCATAGCGCGGGATTAAAAGAATTGAATAAATATATCGATCGCTTCTTCACATATCCAAGTGGTCCATTCCATTCAGGAGCATAAAATACCGCGTGCATTATGAAATAAACATGCTTTTTTGTGTCACAGGCACTTTAAGAAAATAATTAAATGTAGTAATATAAAATAAGAGTGGTTTAAATTAGGGCTGTCAAAATTATCGCATTAACGGGCGATAATTAATTTTTAAAATTAATCACGTTAAAATATTTGACGCAATTAACGCACATGCCCCGCTCAAACATTAAAATGACAGCACAGTGAAATGTCTACTTGTTGTGTTTTTCGGAGTTTTGTCGCCCTCTGCTGGCGCTTGTGTGCGACTGATTTTATAGGCTTCAGCACCCATGAGCATTGTGTAAGTAATTATTGGCATCAACAATGGCGGGCTACTAGTTTATTTTTTGTTTGAAATTTTAACAAATTTTATTAAAACGAAAACATTAAGAGGGGTTTTAATATAAATTTTCTATGACTTGTACTAACATTTATCTTTTAAGAACTACAAGTCTTTCTATCCATGGGTCGCTTTAACAGAATGTGCCATCTTGTTGATTTATTGTTATAATAAACAAATACAGTACTTATGTATGTTGAATGTATATACTGTATCCATCTTGTGTCTCATCTTTCCATTCCAACAATAATTTACAGAAAAATATGGCATATTTTATAGATGGTTTGAATTGCGATTAATTGCGATTAAATACGATTAAGTAATTTTTAAGCTGTAATTAACTCGATTAAAAATTTTAATCGTTTGACACCCCTAGTTTAAATATGTTACATAACTAATGTGGTCAACAGATCAACAATCTGCTCTAAACCTACCACAAGAAAACACTACGCTTAAAGTATGAGAGGCAAACACATGCAAAACGTATTTTGAGGCAATGAAAAGGTAATAAAAGACTAAATAAAAACAAAAATCTGCTTTTAACCGATGAGCGCATGTGTTGGGCGTCTCGCCAGGTAGAAGGAATAGCGTACCGCGTAACACGTCACCTTTGCTCATTAATATTCATGACGTTAGCAACTGCTGTTTGGGGGGGTCAAGCTTGCGTTTGTCCCTCATGATAGATGAATGTAAATAGTGGACGAACGAGATGTTTACGGAGTTAAACTTACCAATTGTGTCCGAAAAGTATGTCCCTGGTGCCAAATTCACTCGTAAAGATGTGGAAGAACATACAAATGTTCAGTTAAAGAGTTGGCTTGAGAGTGTCAAGGGATGAAAAAGACGGGAAAAAGAGCCGACCTGATCCAGAGGTAGCTTTTTTATCGACACCTTTTTCTTGTGTAAATTACCTTACGCCACTGACAATGACATTCTCCTGTCATCCTTTACCACCATATGCCCTGTCTTTCTTATATATTATATCCTCTGGTCGTCTTGCAATCTCTGACCGTTCTTAGGGGTAATTTATATTGCTATTTTTGTGTAGTGATCGCAAATGCTACTCAGTGACAGCCAACGAACACTTTTAATTTTTTCATTAATAGCAAATAGTGATTTCTATAATTTATTTACACGTCCCCCTTACCAAAGTTTTTTTTTTTTCAACAGAAAAGGTAACAACAGTGGCATTCAGATACAATTTAAATTTTTTTCATTTCATGTATTGTCAGACAGAAGCAGCACGGCAAAACGCCATGCTAAAAAATAAGTAAAAATATCAAAATGGCTTACCTCTTCGGGGCAGGCTGTGGCAGGCAATGGATCAGCATTGTCGTCTGTAGGACCATGTTCCCCAACAAATTGTTTACTGCATATGAAGGTGAATGGCTTTCACCTTGCTGGCGTTGGACTGGTCTTTTGGACGTCCGAACAAGTTAATCCATTGTTCACATTTTTTCTCTGAGTTTTTTGGCTTCAGGAAACATATGAAGAAAACATCCTTCATAGAGCTGGGAATCTTTAGGCACCTAACGATTCGATTACGATCAGAGGTTTCGATTCGATTATAAAACGATTATTGATGCACCCCCCTCCTTTTTTTTTTTTTTAATGTTTTGTACATTAGTTCCAAAATTGTTCAAAAATACTCTCAGGCTAAACCACACTATTTCAGTATCAAGTTAACATATAGCAGTAAACAAATATTAAAAAATAACATTAAATAAAAAACTCCAGTCCCCATTCTGTATCAGCAGCTTTAAACTACATTCAATTAATTTAATGTTGTGAATCAGCCGTTAAATTTGTTAAAATTGCTCCCGTTATTCCATAATTTCCCTTTTGTCTACTTTCGACATGTGAAAGTTTTAAAACTATTTTAAAGATAGATTCAAGTCAATATTTTACCGATTTAGGAGTATTTTAGATAAAAAGTTAATTTGGTTTGCTTGGAAGGTTCGCTACAACAGCCTTGCAGGGAAGTGTACTGCTTTAAGATGGCGGCCGTTTATAACGCCCGCATCTAGCTTTTTTTAGATGTGCTGCTAACACTTCCAAATCTATAGTGCATCTAGTCCTATATAAATGATATCTACCGTAACATCATGTAGCTACACTTTTAGCAGCTTTTCGGCAGCAGTCAGGTATGTCGTTGTGTTTTTTTTTTTTTACCTCGTTGCATGAGTTGAGCTAGAGCCGTGAGTTGAGCATTGGCATTACCCGAGGGGCCGGGTAATGGGAAGCATGACGTTTAGCTACTCTCGCTCCGTTCCTCCCGAAGACCACGCGGCGCGGCGCGCTGAGTGTTGTGTACTTCCGCTTTACTTCGCATATTTCAATAATCGGAATTTGGATGTTTGTGAATCGTTCTCGAATCTTCCACGGCCGAATCGCGAATAATCTAAGAATCGGAAATTTTGCACACCTCTAATCCTTCATATGTCGTAATGTCTAGAGTCGTTACTGCAAGTTCCATAGCAGCGGTGTTTACTCGGCATGTTCTTTTTTTGAAAGATTACCGGCAGAAATTGTTGTTTGATAATTCGTATAGTATTAGGAGGTTCCCACCCCTAATTATCATCTTGTTTTACATTAAAAAATACTGTTAGTAAACTCAGCAATTTGCTACGTGTGCATAGGCAGCAACTGCAGGAACTGCGTGAAAAGCAGCATCCCGGCACTCGGAATCGCTTCTCACAAGGAGAAACAGCAGGGGAGCGCTCCAAACGCATCAAACCACGGACGGCGCACCACGGAGCCGCCTCGACCCACACGGTAAGCCCCGAAGCAGCCGCGAGAGGGCGTCCCGACGCTCCTTTGTCTCAGGATGGATTGTTGGTCCCCTCTTTGACCCCACTGGCTGCATTCAAATGAGCCAGATGATGCTTACACACGTTTAGTGCCGCAGCATGCAAATGTTTAGAGCCCCAGACATGCATGACACAAGGGGGGAAAAAATGTAATTGTGTCCAGAGCGCTAACGTGCAAAAAAAAAAAAAGATCATTTGAGGTCGTGAAACACTTAATTTGGAATAATATTATCAGTCCTGGATGGCTGGGTTAGAGAAGGGAGTGCACCTTCTCTAGAAACGAGAAATTAGAGGACATCGTGCTTTGCAGTTTCTCACGACTGCCGCCCCCATTTGTTCACCCTCATGTCCAAGCAGGTCAACGTATTTCACGTGATTTTTGTATCAATTCCGTGCGCATGTACGACACATAATTTACACGTTAAATGGGTTTTGTGGCCTCAATTTAGAATTTCTTGGCTCTAAATTAGTATTTTGTGAATATATACTTATTAAGTAGTAGAATATTGTGGACATAAAGTAGTATTTTGGGCTTACTATTTGCCTATTTTCTGGGCACAGAAACCTACTATTTAGTATTTTGTGGTCATAGTTGACTATTTCATGTGAATGTTTTGTTGTACTTAAAACAAATGGTATTTTGTTCTCAAATTGAGATATTTTCATTGCCATTTTAGCATAATGTGGCCGCAAATTTGTATTTTCCGCACAAATTCATTGTGGTTAGATATGGGTATTCTGAGCATTTATTCGACCAGATGTCCAAATTCATTGGAATAATTTTCAATTTACCGCTTAGATTTTGTAACAAATGAGTGTATTGTGGTCACAAATTCTATTTTTTTTGCACACGTTTCATTCATTTCACGACATCCGCCCACAGTTCGGCCCATCAACTCAAACTTGTTTTGCTCCTCAAGCTTTCCTCAGTAAAAATCTGTGAGCTGGAAGAGGAGGATGAAGAAAAAGAAGAAGAGGCACGGGTCAATGCGCTGATCCAGAGGAAGAAGCTTCTAGTGGACCTCGGGCTCGCCCAGCACATCCGCCAGCTGCTGCATCCGGAGGCCTGTGACGACATGACCCCACGCCAGCAGGGGCTGCCGGCCGCGGGGAAACTTTCAATGGTGACTCGCTTGACTGCGAACGCATCACCAATATGGCAACCTTGGCTAACCTTGACTTTTTCTTGCAGCTGGAGCCTTTGACGCCATTTTCTGAAAAGACCAAGGAGTTGCCCTATGTTCTAACATGTAGACAGGTAAGTGACTGACAACAACAACAAAAAAAACAAAAAAGGCACTTAATAAATCCCACGTTATAATTACAATCTTACATCACCAGTTTATTATTCAAAGCCATGGAACAAATACAGGTTTAAAAAAAAAAGCTTTTTTAAAAAAATTGTTGCATTCTTAAACGCAACACACATAGTTTTAAGTCACTGATATCAAAAACATTTACTGTAATGAATACATTTTTGAACATGTACATTGTTTGAAGTCCCTTTAATCTAAAAAATATTTAAAGAATGATTCCATTTTTAGCAATTTGAATAAAGAGGCCATGTTAAATGTATTTGTATTATGGACTATGAAATTTAGTGTGTTGACATTAATATAGATAAATAATGTACATACGAAGGTGTAAACAAATACAAAAGCAGCAGTGAGAATGAATTAAAAGGACATTGAATGTAATCTAAATAATAATAAATGAAAAGATTAAGTTGCATGTTTCTTTATGTAAAATAATTATCAAATATGTCTAAACATGAGGTCAAATTTGAAAGTATATTGTTAATAGTGATGTATAACAGATTGACGTATAGTACATTTAATATAGATATTGTTATACATAAATGACAGTTCTTTTGTGTATGGAAGTAAAAGTAAAAACATGAAATGTACATGTGTTAAACAATTAAAACAATTGAAACTGGGTGAATTAAAGCTTTCATAGGATCGATGTTAATATGCATAACCAGGGGCGCCGTATAGGGGTGAAAAGTGATATCGATTCTAAGGGCCCATGCCGTGATGGGGCCCACAAAGAAAATTAGAACATTAGGTAATCGTTTGCAAATTTAAATATTAATCATTATAATTTAAAAATTTTAATAGGAATAAAATGAAGGGGTTATTTTTCTTTGTTTTTGGCAAAAAGTAAACACCCAGAGAGCACTTGCCACCCAAACCCCGTATTTTCATGAAATGGTTTGGTCGCGATGTCTATTACAAAGCTCCGAGCGAGGTCCCAGCTCACTCCGTAAGAAATACGGGATTTTTCCGGCCTCAATGAGCGACATTTTAATTGCCCCTCGGGGACAAATAAAGTGAATTTGAATTTGAACATTCACCTATTCAAAAACATGAATTCCAAATATTGACGGCATTTTTTGGTATCTACAGATGTTGAAAGTTGGTGTGGCAATTTTCTCTTTTGAAATCGGCTTGAATCCAGTTTGTCAAGAATTTATTCAATTTAGTTTAACATCAATTGAATTTAGTTTGTTAACCAAAGACCTCGCTTTGGAGCTGTAGCCTATAGTGGAGATCGCGAGTTTCCAGATGGGGCTAAGCCTACTCCATAATGAAATACTGTAATTGTTTGCTACCTAGTGTTTGCTCCACTTTTAGCTTACATTTGATCAGTACAGCAGGCAAACCCTTAGCAAGCTCTTCATACTAAAACAGTTGTAATACTGTAATGTATACTGTAGTATAGTTAAAACAATTATTCTAAGTCATTCATTATGGTATTTGCTTTGAGAATATTTCTAATAAAAATATATTTAGATTGTAAAAGATGGCCTTCAGTACATTTCTTCTAGATGATATTAGTCTATTCATTATTGCTCTATACCAGGGGTCCCCAAACTACGGCCCGCGGGCCGGATCTCCACATTTGGTCCGGCCCCCTGAACAATACCAGAGGGCATTTTGAATATTTTTTTTATTTTCTCAATAGTTTTATTTATTTCCTGGCCTTTTTCTGTGAAGAACTCAGAGAAGGTTATTTAGTTATTATCTATAGTGTTATAATTATTGTTTATTATTATTATATATATTTTTTATTTTATTTACTTTTGTTCCGTGAAGAATCCAGAAAGGGTTATTTGATTGTGGCTTTCTGAAAAACAATATTTTTTTACATTTAGGCACTCCTGCAATCGTCACACTTTTTCTGTTACAAACTGACCCCGGCCCCTCATCAGAGAAGGGAAAAGTTATGTGGCCCTCATAGGAAAAAGTTTGGGGACCTCTGCTCTATAGGCTGTATGTTAACATAAATATATTTTTATCTTAAATTAATGCAGAAAATGCACAAATAAGTGTGTAAAGATTCACTAGAATGCAGGAAATTACGTAGTTGATACTCTAAATGTGTGTGTGTGTGTGTCCCGGCACTGGTGATATCTTTTCATGGGGCCCAAAATCCCTGGCAGCGCCCCTGTGCATAACATTGACTTTTATACAGTGTTCAAAAAATATTTGGTGTTCATCTGATATTGTTTTGTTTTCAACAGTTCTTTTTTCTGTTTTTTGAATGGTGCGTCAAAGCCGTGTGTGGCCCACAAGCCGTTGGTTCCCACAAATGTGGCCATAAATTTGGGTTCTAGTGCTACATGTGTTTCAGGCGTGGCTTTTGGAGCTCGCTAATGTTTTTCTTCATTTGAAAAGAGAGTCTTCTGAGCCTTGAGTAAGGGAGACATTAAGAATTCATGTGTGTGGGTGTGCAGAATGTACAGTATTTACACCACTGATTTTGAAGATAATTTTTACAGATGTTTTTGAACGTGGATAATGTTTTTTATATAAATAAATAACACCTGCAAATGATGTATTTTTAGTTTTTGTTCTTTGCATCTGATAGTTTTTGCTTTGGAAATTTCTGAGCTTGGTTACATAACAAATGAAACTCTTTGAGGTCGCCTTATTCTAACAACCGCGGTCACGCATGTAGTTTAAGGGTTAAGATACTGATTGTTTTCTAATTAAAGCGTATTGTCCTTGCAGGGCTTGCGGAGGCCTTCGAGTAAGAATTTCAATCCTCTAGCCTCCCTGCAAAACGACACAGAAGGCCGCCAGCACGAAGCATGGACGCTTGGTACTATTATGATCCCTGGTCCAGGTGAGGATATTAACTTTGTTTTCCTCTGATGACATCACAGAAACAAAATACTTTGAATGAATTATTTGAACTTGGCTATTTGACTGACCCCCTTTTTTTGTGTGCTTGTATTCCAGGTCACTGCTTGCCAAACGTCAAGATCCCCGACCCGCGGCCCCTTCAAGACGGCGTCCCCCTTGTAAAAGGGATCTCCAAAAGACGTAGTCCCTGTGGGCAACAAGACCCCGTGGACTTACCGGGGCTCCTGATCACCTCCTTGTGCCCCCCTCGCCTCACCCGGTTGCCTCCCCTGGAGGATGAAGGACCCTGACAGTGTGGGCCACCAAACCACATGCTTACTATGAAACTGTGATCAAATCTCTTTAAATGATTTGATTTATTTTAAACTAATCTATATTGTTTTTAACTAAATATTTGTGCCAAGAAAAGAACTCAGGGCGAAAATATCTCACTGGGATTACATTAATAAATTCCTATTTAAATAAAATGAATGCTACTGTCATTATTGTAGGAATTAAACTTCAGCAAACCTGTTTCTAATGTTGATTCACATGAAAACAATTAAATCTTACAAACAAGAGTATTTTCAATGCAAGGAACTGTATAAGAAAGCAATAAAACTATATATTTTTACATTAATAAATGTAGTTTATATTTAAAACAACATTTTCTCATGTGTTTTATTGCATTTTTTTTTCTCTCTGTCACACTTTTTATTAAATGAAAATGCACGTGGCAGCATTTTGTCAGAGGCCATAAAAGTTGCCAACATTTGTCAGCTGCTTTTTTTTTTTTTTTTTTTTTGGCACTCCAAAAACAAAAACGCGACAAATTGCCCTCAACAGTAAAAACACGAGATTTAAAGGCTCCACAATAAATGGTGCGTTTTAAATATTATAAAATATTGAAGTTCTGGAGCGAGAAAATGATCAGACTAGTAAATTGTCACGTTTAAAACGAAATTTTTACTATTAAAAATGTATTCTTTTGCAAAAGGAATCAAAATGAGCTTTTGTTTTAACTCAACTATGAAGAGGAAACGAAAAAAATATATATTTCTTGTCAATAGAATAGATTTTCATGAATAAAATAATGTCTTAAAATAAATTAAATTTCTCTTGAATCTAAGACACGTTGTTTTATTTTTTATTTACTTTTAACTAACGTTTTATTATGATTTTATCCAAGTTTTTCGGGGGGCGGCCTTAGAACGAAAAGCAACACAAAGGTGGAATGTGTGAGAGGAATTTATGGTTTTATTGCGCGTGTAAATTCCGGAAATCCTCTTTCATGCCGGGCGACGGCTGGGAAAGACATTTGACACAAATGGGAAGTCCAAAATATGAAGAATTATTAACAGAAAAAATGTCAGCTATTTAGAAAGAGGAAATTTAATGCGATTCCAAGCAGAAAAAAATGATCTTTTAGACTGAAACGTGTTTATTTAGGAGATAAAACTGATTTAAATTGGGTAATAATTTAAAAATAAAATTGTTTTAAAGGGGAGAATGTTTATTAAGCACAATTACAAGATAAAATGAGTATTTCTGGCCTATGAATTTTAATTATAGTGACGATAGGATTAAAAAGGATTTGGGATATGGATTGAATATTTGTTACACCTCATTTTTTTTTTTTTAAACTACTGTCTTATTTTTGTTTTGTTTTTTTATATTACACAAGACTTCATCTTGCTGACTGATTTGATCTCCTCCCATAACGCTGAAATAAAATCAAAGTGCATTTTTATGATGTCTTGATTCCGCAATTCAATATTATTTCCGGGCTAAAAGGCATCTCAGAATGGCGCACAATAAAGGGCTGCACTTTATGAAAATTTACAACTTTGCCGTGCAAGTTTTACGACTCGGGCGGCTCGGCGATTGGCTGCTGGGGATCATGTGCACGGCCGGGAATGACAACTTCTTGTTCCCCAACAGCTCGTTGTGCAGCTGCTCCTTATAGAAACAAGCAATAGCACCCGCACAAAATGAATCGGACCATGGAAGAATTCGGGCCTCGGAGTGGACTGGGCACTTGGCATGGCGGCCTTTGCATGGTGGGATTCTACTGGACTTTCTCGCTGGATCCGAGTGGTGGGGGGCACGCGATGGCACGGCTGATGGATGTGGCACTGAGGTAAGGCCGCCATGTTGGCATCCTGCATGTATATTTGTCTGTCTTTTATGTGTTTTGTGCATAAAATTGGCTGCAGAGCAGAGCGTGCACGCTCAGGTCCAGTTTGTTGATGAGATTCGAACATTAGGTTTTGCAGGGTAAAGGTAGATAGTGGTTGGTATATTTGTGTTGTGCTCAAAATCGATGGAAAAGTCTGCATTCGAGACAGCTGTTATCTGGAAATATAAAAAAAAGAGTTTGCACTTTAAATGTTCAGGAGGAAAATTAAGACATATAAAGTCAAATAATAATGTAAAAACATCATAAAACTTGAAAGCAATAATGTTAAATGAGTATCGAGATATTGTGGGTTAACAGTACATATTAGAATTAATATAATAAGAAAAAAGGTGTAGATTGTTGTGATGAAGGTGAAACTTGATTATGCTTGCACAGTCGCCATCTTGGTTGCTGAGGCCTGCACTGCAAATTCAATATTCATATTTTTTCTTATTGCTTAGAATAAGCTGCGTCGTTATAATAGTCTTGTGTTGTAGGCCTATATACTTATTAATACTACAGCATTAAGACTGCATGTGGCATTTCCCTCAACATCTTACTGACTTATTTATTGTTCAACGTCATATTTTTTTGCTTGAAAATGTATGCGTGCGCGATGAATTGAAAGCAAGATTAAACTTGACAATAGTTCATTTGAGAATGAAATGGATGATAATGTTATACTCCAATCTGGCCTCATTGATCAGGGCAAAAACTAACAAAACACAATCATGTTGTCACTAATGATGTCATTGATCGGCGAGCCCGCAAAACCGCGATTGGGGATGATTGGCGTGCTGAGTGATTGTTGATTTAATGACGATGATTTGGACGAAAATTTGGGCTTCGGCGAGATGATGAGCACGTCTTGCGTTAACGATCATTTCCACGCGACGGACTTGATTTGGAGGCACCCGGGACCCGCGGTGCGCGCAAGGAGACCCCCCCACCTCCTCCTCCACCTCCCCCCACGGGTGCAGTCGTGCACGCGCGGACGCCGGTGATTGGCCAGAGGTGGATCAGATGGTCCACTTCCCCTCTGTGTTCAGTGGCACCTCACACCCCCCCTCCTCTCAGCAAAAGGCAAATCTCCGATAAAGTAATGGCAAAAGCACTTGGACTATAAAAGACAACAAATCATTTTCCTCCGGAGTGCGCCCCGTTGTCCACCCAATGAGTTCCTATTTTGTCAACTCAACTTTCCCCGTGTCTCTGCCGGGAGGACAGGACTCTCTCCTGGGCCAGATCCCCCTCTACACGTCGGGATACAGCGACCCGCTCAGGCACTACTCCGGCGCGGCCACCTATGGAGGCGCCGCCGCGGTGCAAGACAAGGTCTACCCGGCCTCGTACTATCAACAGACGGCCATCTACGGCCGGGCGACCGGCGGCGCTCCGTGCGACTTCAACCCGGCCGGGGGGTTCTACAAGGACGCCGAGGGTTCGTGCGCCTTCTCCGGCCGCGACGACGCACCGCCGCCGCCGCCGCTCTTTGGCGCACAGGAGCACGCGCAGCGCAAAAGCGAGTGCGTAGGGGAGCAAAGCACCGGCATGAGCGTGGACGACAAATCCTCCGCGCTCATCTACCCTTGGATGCAGAGGATGAACGCCTGCTCGGTCGGTGAGTGGCAACCGACGCGCATGCACGCACTCGGGCCTAGAACCAAACAAATAGTTGTTTTGCACTGCACGAAAAGTTAAAAAAAAAAGTAGTTGAAAGCGTGCAACTAAAACACGTCAAAAACTAAGTTTGAACGACGTGTGCAATCATAACAGTATTGTTATTCTAAAAATGCATGCAAAAAAATTTAATATGATCCAACACAACGTGTGTGTATGCCATTTGTTATGCCATTTTTTTTTTTTCAATTGTCTGCATGTTGATACCATTTCTTCTAATTTTTTTAAACTCATAACTGCAATGGCGGTCATATATGTCAATCAGGCTATTAAATTTTATTTTTAACTCATTCACTGCCATGGACAGCGATAGACGTCAAGGAAACCTTTAACTCATTGGCTGCCATTGACTGCGATAAACGTCAACGAGACAGTTAAATTTCCTTATTTTTTCATCATTGGCAGCCATTGACGGCAATATACGTCAATGAGACTGTTCACATTTTATTTTTTAACCCATTGGCTGCCATTGGCGGTGATGAAAGTCAATGAGACTGTTAAAATATTCTATTTTTAACTCATTGGCGGTGATGTATGTCAATGAGAATTTCATATTTTAACTAATCGTTGGCCATTGACGGCAATAGACGTCGATAAAATAATTAAAATGTTCTTATTTTGATCTGATTGGCTTCCACTGACGTCAGTGATACTATTTCAATTGTCTTATTTTTAACTCATTGGCTGCCACTGACTGCGATAGACGTTCGATTTATTTGAACTGGGAGGCTGGCAGCGATTGAACGATCTATTTGAACCTCCCAGTTCAAAGTTAAACCCAAAAAAGAGAAAAAAAAAGAAAAATCACGACTAAAATGTTATGTGCGTGTGTGTGTCCCCCCCCATTTAGGCCCTTTCGGAACCAGTGGTCGCAGGGGCCGCCAGACGTACACCCGCTACCAAACACTGGAACTGGAGAAGGAGTTCCACTTCAACCGCTACCTGACGCGCAGGCGCCGGATAGAGATCTCGCACGCGCTGTGCCTGACCGAAAGACAGATTAAAATCTGGTTCCAGAACCGCAGGATGAAGTGGAAGAAGGAAAACAAGCTGCTCAATCCACCAAAGACGCCCGAGGAGGAAGAGGAGGAGCAGACGGAGAAGAAGAGTTAAACAATAATAATAATAATAATAAAAAAGGACATTGACGTGTATAAAATATACTGTAGATATGAACCATGTGTCGCGTGCTAGAGCTGCTTTTAGAACTTTCTGTGTGCTCTTGTCTTGATTTAGCGACTATGCAAACATGTACAGAAATTTGTAGTGCTTTTTGAACTATATGTCGTGTTGTAGTCAAGTACGTGCACGTGTTGTACTCGTTCTCGATCTTCCAGCTTGTATATAAAATCTCAACGTTGCTCTTATTACGATGATGTCATTATTTATTGCTGTATCGTGTTTGATGCAATATTTTGTTCAGGACAAAAAAATGTAAATAGGAAATAAAAACATGATTTTGATGAATGTTGGAAAGTTTGTTAGCGTTTTGATTTAAAAAAAAAAAAAAAAAATAATAATAATGATGACACGATGAAAACGAGTGAGAGGATTGTTTCCGCGAATGACGGATGACTCCCGAGGCCGGAATGACAATTTTTGTCGCTTCTCTATCCGGCCGCGAGATGGCGCTGTCGGCCCGCGCGGATGTTCTCGACGCGCGGCGGGGAGGCACCATTGACTGGAGCCTAACGACCATTATTTCGTCATCATTTGTAAGCGCGGAGCATGAATTACCTCTTGAAGTCATCAGTGAGGATTTACGACTGGTCAACAAAGGCACGTGATTCCCGAGCGCGCTCCCATATTTGGAGGCATACCTGGCAAAGTACAGTAGGGCTTCATTGCTTATAATTCATGATTGCGTCCATAAATCGTGCAAGCACACAAGGATTATAGCGACAAAGATCTACAAATCGAGGCTTTAAAAAAGCAAGCAAATGAGCTCGTACTTTGTAAACTCGTTCTCAGGGCGCTACCCAAATGGCTCCGACTATCAGTTACTAAATTATGGGACTAACGGCGCAGTGAGCGGCTCCTTCAGAGACCCTGGCACCATGCATTCCGGGTCCTTCGGCTACAACTACAATGGCATGGACCTAACCGTGAACCGAGCCACATCCGGCGGCGGAGGCGGAGGAGCGGGCGGTGGCGGCGGAGGACACTTCGGGGCGGACGCCCGGGGCTTCGGTTACCGCCAGACGCCCAATTGCTCGCTGTCGTCCCCGGAGTCGGTGCAAGCTCCGCCGCCGCCGCCTTCCTGCGACCCCCGGGAGGTGAAGAGCCCCTCTCCGGCGTGCGAGCGGAGCGCCACCTCGTCGGCCAACAAGAGCGCAAACAACGGCGGATTCACGGACATCGAGGACCCAACCGCCGTCGCTTCGGAGACCGACGAGCGCGGTTCGAGCTCGGGCTCGGGCGCCGCTCAACGGGCGCAGGATTCCAGCCTGGCTACTTCATCCGCCCCCGCTTCCAACGAATGCCACGCGCCCCAAATCTTCCCATGGATGAGGAAGCTGCACATCAGCCACGGTAAGAATTCTCTATCCCCCCAAAAAATGTCTCTAATTTCAAAAATAATCACGACCCGATCGATCTTTTTAGATATGACCGGGCCGGATGGCAAGCGCGCCCGCACCGCCTACACCCGCTACCAGACGCTGGAGCTGGAGAAGGAGTTCCACTTCAACCGCTACCTGACGCGGCGGAGGCGGATAGAGATCGCGCACGCGCTGTGTCTTTCCGAGAGACAGATCAAAATCTGGTTCCAGAACCGCAGGATGAAGTGGAAGAAGGACAATAAGCTGAAAAGCATGAGCCTGGTGACGGGCGCCAGCGCCTTCCACAACTGAGCCAAGACCACTCCGACCCCGGCCCACCTCTGCTGCCGCTGCTATAGAGGTGAAAGCGTTCTAATAATAATAATTATAATAATAATGAAAAAAAAAAAAAAGTACACGTAAAGCTCTGAAGCGCAGCACCTTGCAGCATGCTATTGTGATAGAAGACAAAAAAAGTATCTTGTGGTTCATTTGACTTAACTTGTGGTAGCCTAGGTGTTATGTCATATTGATGTAAATATTAATAATTGTCTTTTTCTCTTGGACGTCTTTCAACTTGAGCTCTTCGAGTGTTTTAAGGAAAAAAAAAAGGTCAAGATATAGAAAAATGAAGCTGCTGCCATTTGAATGTAAACATGGGCCCCATTGAGAAGGCTTGTTGTGCATACTCGGATTGTTTAGTGTGTGTGCGTGCGTGTGTGTGTGCAGATTTAGGCAGTGATGTCAACTTTTGTTTTCTTCTCGCCAATAAGCTTTTTGTATGTACACGTGAACTCATAGCGCTTGGAAATAAAAGTTTCTCTCTCTCACGCACGAGTTTGCTTATACTTTTATTTAAGAATTATATAAAAGGAATGAAATGACTTACCCTTGCGGTAGGAAGGCGTCTCGGTGCGTGTTTTCCCCCAAGTTTCTGTGGTGGAAAAATATCCCCAAAAGGGAAGGAGATTGTCTTTAGCGAGTAGAAGTAAAAATCCCTCTTTGCAAAGATTGTAAAGGCCCTATATGACATACAAGACTCGGTGCAAAGTCACGTGAGCTCCATAAAGTTGCTTTTATGGTTTTGGGGAGTAGACAATGTTCAGTATAATTCACGCAAGCTTGAATGAGAGTGACGGCTTAACGGCGTGCAGGGGACCGAGCGGGTAGCACTCAGTGCGCGGACGCTCATATTCCCTCTCCCAATGTTTCCATAAAAATATCGAGAGAGCTTCTGTTTTTATTGCCTTTTAATCGCATCTAATTTCATTTCATGTTACATCCTGCTTGCATCCACGTTTTCCCACTCCTAAATAGCAATTATTTGGCCTCTTATAGGTCTGATAATACTTCTTTCATTACAAACAAAAAAAAAGAAAATAACATTTTTTTTGCGTATATGTGCTTTAGGAAATTGTGTATTTTTTTTGGATGGAAAATTTGAGTGAGGTGATTGATGCCCATTAGGCGAGTCACTGAGCGGCCAAAGGTGGTGCACGGGCCGATTCTGAGTTGCACCCATCAAGGCCTGTTTGGATCCTTCCCCCATTTTAAGATAAAAACGGCAAAAATGTGTTGAACTCAACCCCGGAAATTTGCCACATATTCATAACTATATTAAGTGCCAATTTGGCCGTCCTATATAACGACTATTGCATATTGATAGGGCTAATGCTTTGCCGGATGTCATGCATTATTCATGACGAAGGGATCATTCGAGGGTCAGGAGACGAGGCTGCCTACATGGTTTGCAGTGTCACATGTGGAGCTATGCACTATTACGCACTATTATGCACTATTACAGCGCGTTTTTTTGCAGGTAAGATCCATGCACTTAATATTTCATGTGTCTTCTTTATATGTTTTTTTTTTTTTTTTTTGCAAAATAAGGATTGCACAATACGACTCAATTCAAAATCAAATAATGTTAAAACAATAATTAAAAAAAAAAACAGTTCGTGTTTACAAGTACCTCATTATTTGATCATTTGAATGTAATCATTAAAGATAATTCAATCAAACAAATGCGCCTCCAGTAGGTCATTAACATTTTTCTCATTATAATAATGAAAAAAGTGGAAGCAGCGGAGTTAACTCATTCACTACCCTCCCAGTCAAAACTGATTGGACATCCATCGCCGTCAATGGCGCTGAAACATTATCCTTTACTGCCAGCTCTTCTCAGTTAAAACAGATTGGACGCCAATCGCCGTCAATGGCACTAAAACGTACATCATTTATTCCCAGTCATCCCAGTTGAATATATTGTACGTCTATCGCCGTTAATTTTAGTAAATAAGTTTTAATTGATCAGAAACGTGGACATAAAGTGATGTAATGAGGTCTCGCTGGCAGCAGAGGGCGCCTCAGACCGGTCTGCAGGATGATGGATGTTTTTTGGTTTTCACTTAGCAGGTCGAGGTTCTTATCTTGGCCAGCAAAAGGGGGTGGATGGAAGGTGGTGTGCATGAAGGTTAGAGAAGCTGTGGCTCTATGTTGTATTAACATTTCGCTCCCTTTCTCTGCTCCTGTAGAAATACTTTAATCCCACACACTTGAGATGTCTTTGGAGATAATTGGCTTGCTTGTTCAAACACACTTTGATTGAAGTAGTCGTCTTCAATCATTGAAGGACTTTTGCTTCGTTGAGGGGAAAATTCAAGGGAAATGATGCAAATTTCAAGTTTATTTTTCGTGATTTCCTTTTGTAGTATATTACTTGTCTACAAACATTGTTATAATTAAAACAAAAAGCATGAACATGAAAATTGACTTACATTTGAATTGGACGCATTTAGGGAGAGAAACGTGATTTCAATATGCCAAATTACCATAAAACAATAATAGGACGGCATATCACACATGATATTTGGGCTTTTATGCAAAAGTTCAGTTGTTAAATTCAAGGCCCAGGGGCCAGATTTGGTTCGCCGCATCAGTTTGTGTGGCCGGCGAAAGCAAATCGTGTGTTGTCCATTACATGTTTCCTGCTAACATATTAAAAATTGAGGACTGTCACCTAAAAATGTTGCGCTACTGCAGGCATTTATTACCAAGTCACTCTTCACATGAACGGAATAACTGTTGAGCAAAGTATTTTTTTACTGACTTCTGAATTCAAAGCTAGAAACCAATCAATTTGTTTTGAGGATGTAATGAAATAGGCAATCGTACATTTTTAAGCGTCCGCAGTCATAATGCCCCTCCCTGGGACACCATAATTATGATGTGGCTCGTGACAAAAATGAATTTGACACCCCGTGTTCAAAAGCATTACATGTAGAAGAATTTATACTGTATGTTGAAATATGTATACAGCGGAAAAGTGAATATTGATATACAGTAGCAAGCAAAGCTGTTAAAAATAAATAAATAAATAAAAATAAAAAATTTTTTTCATTGTTGACATTAGATTAACAAAATCAAAAATCCAAACCAGACTGCCAATGAAAACAAGTTTTTTTCCCCCAAATAAATCAGCACTAATTATTGAATTGATACAACTTAGGCAATTGACTTTGTTTTCTCTTTTGTGTAGATGATAGAAAATTACGGTTCAACCATTTACAAGTGCTTTCATAATGATAATTTCAGTTTTATGACATAACTGGATTTGGTACATGACAATTGTCCCACATTACACATAATTGGGATCAACTGGGAAGCGTCATAAGCGTCGACTCACCCATTTTGAAAGTGCCTGTTGTACACTTAGCAGCACACATTTTCACAATGTGCTCCCTGTAGGACGTCATTTCATTTAATCAACTGCTCACGGAGCAATTGAATTCCATGTAATTACAAAAAAAGTGTTTTACAAATCAAGGTATGCTTCCTTTATATTCAATACAGTCTGGTTCACATCACTACAATTAGTCATGCTGATATGTGTTTTTTTTTTTAGAAGCAGGTTTCAAATGATGAAAGCAGCTAACCTTGAGGGGACTCAAACAGAATAAATTTGTTACAAAGAATGACACAAAGTGAGTTTTTAGCTAAGAGTAATGTGAGTCGCTTGATGTTCTGCCAAGAAAAAAATTAACAATTTCAATTTTAGAGTAAAATCAGACATACGTGTTCACATATTCAACTATTTATCAACTGAAGTCAGATTTAATAACATACGTTTCATTGCATTACATTTCTTGCAGTCTTGTATGTTTAGAGATTTACTACAGAGTGATCCCTCGCTACTTCACACCCTCAGTCCACCGCAAATTTTTTTCCAACATAAAAAAAAAGTGTTTTATTTGAAAATGTTAAGATATATGTATGTGTACATGTACAAATAATTGTATCTTTTAGATATATCTCATTTACATCATAATTATTACATTTGCAGTGCTAAAAAAATTATTGAAATACACATATACAATTTTTTTTCTTCTTTTTAGAAATTATACCGTACTTTGTTGGGGGGGACATGTCTAACATGTATCTCTTTCCAATGCTGTTAAAAGGCCCCGCCTCTACTTCGCGGATTTTCGATTTTCGCGAGGCGTGGAACTGTAGCTAAAATTTCATTTATAAGAATATCGTGTTGCTTACAGTGATCCCTCGCAACTTCGTGCCCACAGTCCCTTGCGGATTTTTATTTTCAATAAAAAGAAAAAAAAAATACAGATGAGCTGTCCTGAGCCGATCGTGTAATCTCACTCTCGCTCCCTCCCTCCATCTCCCTGCTCTTTGTTTGTCAACCCGTGCACTGGGGTTGCTTATTAAAGTTAACGATGTTGACAGATGTTTGGGTTTGATCTTGCTACAGATGCTTGTAAGCCAAAGCTTCAAAATGCCGTGTGCGTCAATCATCGTTTAACTTGTTAAACAGTGGCTGTGGCAACTCATTGTGCTTCAGCTGATTTGAGTGGACTCACTCAATGAAGCATTGAATAAAGCCAAGCATTTTTCTACTACTTTATTGTAATAATTCGGTGGGACAGTAACATGTTTAAAACTTATCATAATTATTACATTTTAAGTGCTTAAAAAACATTTATTAAAATTAGGGCTGTCAAAATTATCGCATTAACGGGCGGTAATTAAATTTTTAAATCAATCACGTTAAAATAATTGACGCATTTAACGCACATGCCCCGCTCAAACAGATTAAAATGACAGCACAGTGTCATGTCCATTTGTTAATTGTGTTTTTTTGTTTTTTGTCGCCCTCTGCTGGCGCTTAGATGCGACGGATTTTATGGGTTTCAGCACCATGAGCATTGTGTAATTATTGATATTTTTTGTTTGAAAATTTTACAAATCTTATTAAAACGAAAACATTAAGAGGGGTTTTAATATAAAATTTCTATAACTTGTACTAACATTTATCTTTTAAGAACTACAAGTCTTTCTATCCATGGATCGCTTTAACAGGATGTTAATAATGTTAATGCCATCTTGTTGATTTATTGTCATAATAAACAAATATAGTACTTACGTACAGTATGTTGAATGTAGATATGCGTCTTGTGTCTTATCTTTCCATTCCAACAATAATTTACAGAAAAATATGGCATATTTTATAGATGGTTTGAATTGCGATTAATTACGATTAATTAATTTTTAAGCTGTGATTAACTCGATTAAAAATTTTAATCATTTGACAGCCCTAATTAAAATATGTGTATATAGATATATCTATATATATATCTATATCTATAAATAAATAAATATATATGTATATATATA
The DNA here is from genome assembly GCF_030265065.1 of Corythoichthys intestinalis. Lineage (NCBI taxonomy): Eukaryota > Metazoa > Chordata > Actinopteri > Syngnathiformes > Syngnathidae > Corythoichthys > Corythoichthys intestinalis. The sequence goes on along the minus strand of NC_080415.1, from coordinate 16,774,939 downwards.
TATATATAAATAAATACACACATACACACATACGTACAACTTCGCCGTTTTTCACTTATCGCGGCGGGTTCTGGTCCCCATTAACCGAAAAAAATGAGGGATCACTGTATTGCTATGTGGGCTCACCCTAGTGGTAGACGAAAGAATGACTGAATTACTCAAGGTAAATCCAGAAAATTGGAATCAGGTTAGATGTTTTTTGTTTTCCAAAACGTTAAAAGTAACTTCGGCATTAGGTGGATGGCGATGTAGTGTAAAGCGCTTTGAAGGCCTTGAAAGGTGGAAATGCGCTATACAAGTACAACACCATTTACAATGGGAATATTATGCTGTTCAAACTATTTTGTTACAGTGGCATATGTTTTTCAAATCCACAACAATTTAGTTGTATTTAACTTTGATAATAATACGTTTGCATCCAGTCAACTTTTGAAACAGGTTTAAATGCAGTTACGTCTAGGTAATCTTGATATGAGTTTGCTGCACATTCCACCCCTACTTGCTCAGATTCAGAGTGGTGTATGTTTGGCTGCCTTGCCTCCTGTGGTCCACGAGTGCAAAAGATGGCGTGTGTGAAAGTTGTCTTGAATGAAGCCATTGTTCTCCGCATCATTTGTCACCTCCTCCATTCACGTCTGCACTCCACACGAGCAGTTGGAGTGTGCAGGCGACACTTTGGAAACAGCACTGCCCCTGCACGTTCGGTGGGTTTTCCTAATGTGACACAGAATAGAAATACTCTCATAATCATATACAGAACTGTTTTGATAGCTGTCTGAATGTGTCAATCAAAATTAGCAATGAGTGTAATTTATTGTTAATGAAAAGATCTTATTGGTTCTAATGTTTATGTTTTTAGGACTTTCTGAACTAATTGGAAAAATTAGTTTTAATGTTTTCAGTGTAATATATTTTTCTTCCATTATATTTAATTAAAACTCACTGATTGCTATACTGACAGCATAAACAATAAAAATCTATGTATTTTGCCATTTTTCAGGAAGAGTTAAACTTCAACTTTGCAAAATGTGTGTGTTTTTAATATGGTTCCCTTTATTCCAGGAAGTGGTTATAAAGACTTCATTAGAAAATATTGTCTTTTTTGCTTATAAAACGTTGCAACATTTTTATTTATTTCCATTTTTCTGTGATACATACAGGGGTTGGACAAAATAATGGAAACACCTAACATTTTGGAATCATAATCATTGAACATAATTGTTAAAGAATGGCATGATGAAAATTCTAAAGGAGTTGAGCATCTCGCATGGCCTGCACAATACCCAGACCTTAACATTATTGAGCATTTATGGTCAGTTTTAGAGATTCAACTAAGACGTTGATTTTCACTGCCATCGTCTCTAAAAGATTTAGAGGGTATTCCAACTGAAGAATGGCTTAAAATTCCTTTGGAAACAATTCGCAAGTTGTATGAATATAAACCTCCAAGAATTGACACTGTAATTGCCGCAAAAGGCGGACCTACACCATATTAAATTTGTTTTTGTTGATTTTTAAAGGTGTTTTCATTATTTTGTCCAATCCTTGTATAATGACTAGATTGGACCACATTCTATTGTGCATGAGTACTATGATTAGCTAGTTCTTGTATATAATTACACAGTGAATTACAGCACTCAAATAGCAGAATAATTATGAATCACACTGAAACATTAATTAATTAATTTTTAAAAATATATACTTTTTACTTTTGTTGTAATGTAATTAAATAGTAATTGATAGTATAACCAAACATGGTTTCTTAGCAAACAGCACTTTGAAAAATGTTTTTTCTCCTGCTAGTTTTGTAATAACAACAAGAACAAACTTAGACTAAAAGTGTTATATGATTTGTTTACTTTTGAGTGTGGTCTCAAATGACAGTACCACACCTAATCACGTGACCCATAGGGGCTGTGGGGGCACCTGTGATGTCATGTTGAATTCTATGCATGGTGATAGACGTTCAGTCCATTTAAACTGTGAGGGTTGGTAGCAAGGGTGTAGGTTTTGTCTCAATATTGGTAAGGAGGATATAACGTCATAATTTTATTATTTCAAGAAATCTAAGTTAGTAAAATTGACTTGAAGCACTGGCAGATAATTTCACTTATTTCTAGTACATTTACACGAAAACAAGGGGATTTAAGGTTTTTTTTCCCTCCAGTTTTGAGTAAGTGGGTTTTGTGGTGCATATGTATTGGTTCAGTTCGATTCAAACCTTTGATTTCAAAAACTACTAAAGAAACATTTTGAAAACTTCCAGAATGTCTGGATTTTATTAGCAAATTTAAATTGCAATATTTGAACACAAATTATATTACCATGCACAAGAAACACAAACTTTTTAATGATCTATCTATTCAGGAATGCAAAAAAACAACAACATTTGTCTTAATACCACTCAATATTTTTGTCTTAATAAACTAAATATGACCCAAAAACCCCTTTTAGTCAGGGAATAAAAAAAGTAAAATAAATAAAAATGGAGCCTTCCTTCAGGTAAAACACTACCGTTCCACAAGCACAGCCAAATTAAAAAAAAAAAACAAAAGCTCCTTTGGGTTGCTTTAAGACAACATAAATAGAATAAAAATCAAAACTGGGGGAAGGGGGTAACCTTGGTTCACGACATTTCTTACAGTTTAATTAACGTTAACTGTAGAAAACATACAGGAGGATATTTCTCTCAAAGCAGCTTCTTCCTCGAGAAATTCGCACAGATTAATGTTATGCTAACTCTGATGAAGGTGTGACTTTCAGTAACAAAATTAGTGGTGTGCTCTCTACCTCCACAACATTGACATCTCTTTACATTACTTACAGAGGCTGCTGCTGGTGGAAAAAAAAACTTCTAATATCCCTTTTCTTCCAAGGGGGCGGAGGAGATGGCATGTATTTCTGTCGAGCTGTGAATGCGTGTGTGTGTGGCCGGGGTGGGTTAAGTCATCAGCCAATCAAACGTGCGTTTGAGGGAAAAAAATCTGAGTGAGTGAAAAAGGGTCAATGTAAGTCTGAACATAATGAAAGTACTGTAATTCACTGAATAATGATAGGGTCAATTCCATCCTTACAACATATGGGAAGACAATCTAAATGACCTAAATAACTGAAGTCATTATATAATGCAAATAAGGTTGCTAAAAAGTCGATGGGGACAATGTGAACATCTTGAAAAGTGTTATGTCCAGGCCTGGAGTGACTAACCGGGAGGACCGGGACACTTTCTGGTGGGCCGACCCGATGTTTGGGCCGGTCCTAATACACATTTTAATGAAGCTGTCAGTTAAACTTGTTAATATTGGCATTAATGCAACCCCCCTTTGCGCAATAAATTATGGTCCTTCTAGCATCCTGTAGTTTGGAATTCAAGACCCCACGATGCGGCCAGCTCTAGGAAGGAGTATCAGCCTGTTGACTTGATCCTGGTAAAACTTAATTTTGGATTTTAATGGCCAAAATGAGGCACGTTGAGGGAGCGTGATGAGCCTGAACACGTCTGGCTGTTGGCGTGACCCATTATGGTTGTTTTCGAGCATGTTTGGATGAAAGTACAGAAGTACAGATGAACCTACCGGCGTGTTGGCCGCCCGAGACGCCCTATAGGCAGGCAAAAGCACACAATGGCTCGGGGTGAAATCCCCTTGGCCGGCAAAACGTAATTTTGTCTTTTATAGAACAAAATGTGGCACTATTGTCATTCATTACTGCAATACACAAATGCAGTAGACTGTGAATGAATATGTAGAATGAAAGAATTTTGATGAGAGCCCCACTAAAACCTCTTGGCTCCAGAGGCTTTGTGCTTATGTCGCGGCTTCGCTAAGCTCACTATTTTGGGGACCAAAAAGATGGAGGATTGGGGTGCAATCCACGTTTTCAGGCCTTTTTACAAGTTATTTGGGGGAAATTCATGTTCACTCTACAAGTGTAAAGTAAAACTCTTTTCTTGTTTCTAATGAAGCCTAAATTTAATGTAAGATAAGCACATTGGTCAACCTCTGTGCTAATAGGTGTATTTAAAAAATAAAATATATAATTTTACACTAATCGCAAATAGGGTTGTTCCGATCATGTTTTTTTGCTCCCGATCCGATCCTGATCGTTTTAGTTTGAGTATCTGCCAATCCCGATATTTCCCGATCCGATTGCTTTTTTTTTTGCTCCCAATTCAATTCCAATCATTTCCGATAATTTTTCCCGATCATATACATTTTGGAAATGCATTAAGAAAAAAATGAATAAAACTTGGACGAATATATACATTCAACATACAGTACATAAGTACTGTATTTGTTTATCATGACAATAAATCCTCAAGATGGCATTTACATTCTTAACATTCTTTCTGTGAGAGGGATCCACGGATAGAAAGACTTGTAATTCTTAAAGGATAAATGTGACTTTGTATATTGTGACTAAATATTGCCATCTAGTGTATTTGTTGAGCTTTCAGTAAATGATACTGTAGCCATTTAACTGTTCTGCCCAAATGCATGATGGGAAGTGCAACCATGACTGTGCGTAGTGGCACCAATTGATATATCTTCTTTGCGTTGGGAAATAACATAGGGTGTTAAGAAAAAGATCAATCTCTACCTTTCTTCCCCACATTGCTTCTCACGATATTTCTAATTTTTGAGAGAGGGATTTTAAGGCTTTAGCCAATTAAAAAAAGGCTTCAAAGACTACCAAAATTCACTCTACTCATTTTACGCTGCCTTTTAGCTCTATAAATAGATAAAACGGCGCCATTAAGGATCGAACGCGATAATGCGTGAGTGGGTCGTGCAGCGCATGCGTTAATTGCGTGAAATAATTTAACGTAATTAATTTTTAAAAAATTAATTACCGCGTCAATGCGATAAATTTGATAGCCGTACTTTAAGCCAAAACTAAAGACTCTGGATGAGTGTTAGACATTTTGTCTGTAATATTAAATACAATAAGAAAACGATTTAATAAAAAAAAAAAAAAAAAATTTTTTTTAAAAAGGCATGTCCGATATTTTTTTGCCGATTCCGATACTTTGAAAATGACGTGATCGGACGATGCCGATCGATCGGGACATCTTTAATCGCAAGTTTACAATTGACAGCATGCGATTAATCGCGATTTAAAAAATTTAATCGCTTGGCAGCACAATTATTATTACGATATTTCAATGCGGTAGGTCATGGTAAAAAGTGGGCCGGTCTGTGGCATGAAACTCCCGGGCTGAAAACAAGGGCGTAGGTTTAGTCTCAACATTGGTAGGGACGATATGGCATAACCTGCATGTACACTTTTTGCTGGGGACGGGACATTCATAATGATCAGTGCAAAATAAATCTGTATTGACTTATACTAACTTTTATGTGTATTGGTTCAGCCTACACAGTTCAATTAAAACTTTTGTTTTCAAAAACTACTAAAGAAACATTTTGAAAACTTCCAGAAAAAATGTCCGGATTTTATGAGCAAATTTAAATTGCATTATTTGAACATAACTTAAATTATATTAACATACACAATAAATACAAGTTTGTTAATCATCTCTTAACTATCCAGGTATTAAAAAAAAATAACATTTGTCTCAAGACCCCTCAACAATGTCTAGATAAAGAAATCAATTATACTGTAACTGAAAGAAACTTCTTTGTCAGGGAATAACAAAAATGAATAAAAATGGAGCTGTCCTTCAGGTAAAACACTACTGCTTTTGTCCACAAGCACAGCCAAACTCAACAACAACAAAAAACAAAGAGAGCTCCTTTGTAAGCTGCTTTAAGACCACATCAATTAAATAAAAAGTGTAATTGGGGAGAAGCGGGTAAACCTTGGTTCACTACATTTCTCACAGTTAATTTAACGTTAACAGTAGAAAACACATATACTTCTCTCTAAGCAGCTTCCTACTCGAGTTTTGCAGATTAGCAAATTCACACAGTTTAACGTTATGCTAACGCGGATGCAGGTCAGACTTTCAGTAGCAAAATTAGTGGTGTGTTCCCCACTTCCACAACATTGACGTATTTTTACTAGGGCTGTCAAAATGATCGCGTTAATGGGCGTTAATTAATTTTTTAAATTAATCACGTTAAAATATTTGACGCAATTAACGCAGATGCCCCGCTCAGACAGATTTAAATGACAGTACAGTGAAACGCTCACTTGTTGTGTTTTATGGAGTTTTGCCGCCCTCTGCTGGCGCTTGGGTGCGACTGATTTTATAGGCTTCAGGTCCAATGAGCATTGTGTAAGTAATTATTGACATCAACAATGGCGGGCTGCTAGTTTATTTTTTGATTGAAAATTTTACAAATTTTATTCAAACGAAAACATTAAGTGGGGTTTTAATATAAAATTTCTATAACTTGTACTAACATTTTTCTTTTAAGAACTACAAGTCTTTCTATCCATGGATCGCTTTAACAGAATGTTAATAATGTTAATGCCATCTTGTTCATTTATTGTTATAATAAACAAATACTGTCCTTATGTACCGTATGTTGAATTTATATATCCATCTTGTGTCTTATCTTTCCATTCCAACAATAATTTAAAGAAAAATATGGAATATTTTATAGATGGTTCTGAATTGCGATTAATTGCGATTAATTACTATTAATTAATTTTTAAGCTGTAATTAACTCGATTAAAATTTTTAATCGTTTGACAGCCCTAATGTTTTTATTTCTTACAGTGGCTGCTGGCTGAAAAAAAACTTCTAATATCCCTAATATCTCTCATATCTAATGTGTGGTGGTGGATCAATTAATCAGCCAATCAAATGTGCGTTTAGGAGGGGAAAAAATGGACCGGCACATTCAGCAAGTGAAAAGAGGTACATGTAAGTCTGAACAAAATGAAAAAAAAAATAGAAATGGTGGGGTCAATTACAACATTTAAAACATATGGGAAGATAATCGAAATGACTTATATAACTAAAGTCATTATATAACACAAATGAGGTTGCTTGAAAGTTGGTGGGGACAATTTGAGCAACCTAAAAAGTTGGTAGTGTTTTGTCCCTACCGTCCCTATGCAAACCTACGCCCCTGGCTGAAAATGAGTCCCACTCTGGCCCTGGTTATGTTCCTACCGTCCCTATGCAAATACGCCCTTGGTTGGCAGCGATCAAATGGAGTGGACATCTCTCGTCGTCAATGGCAGCCAAAGAGTTAACACTATCAAATAAACAGGTCAACCTTTGGAGATCAAACACAGCCATCGATGCCATCAATAAGTTAATAATTACCTCAGCCAGCAAATCACATCCATCGACAAGCACAGCTTGAAGAAAGAGATCAAAAGTGTCCCAAATCAATCCCCGCGTCACTAAAGCGCGTCCGACATCATTGCAGGCCTCCTGCATCTTCCATCTAGGAAGAACAGAGTGCACTGAATTATTATTATTATTATTGGATAAATATCACATAATAATCCATATACACATCCGCAACAGATTTATAAGGTCAACACTAAATATAGTGACAATAAGAAATGATCTTAAGAGAAGTAAGGAGGATGCAGTGCAGGTTGTCCTTATCTAAAACCACTTAAATAGCAAAACAGTCCATCTCAATGGCTCTGGGTGCTGTTTAATTTCCACAAAGTGGCCATTGGGCGTTAATATCAATAAGAAAAAGCTCCGTCTTATCATTGTTATCACGGGGTACATTAGCGCGCTTGCATACAAGATGGCCAGAAAGATTTTTTTCCCTCCTTCTCCCATCTCGTCATACATGCACGCGCACCACTCACGCGCAGATGGAGCGCAGAGTGGTGTGATAAGGCAGCACAAACACTGTCCACTCCGTCTGCGTGCACGCAAACATCTTCAAATGCCGCACGCATGCAGATTCGACTTGCAGGATTATTTTTGATCTAAAAATACAAACACAAGCGTGAGGAGGTGAAGAGAAGCGTCGTTGTTTGTGCGCGCGCGCGGGGATGAATGGAGCTTTCCGAGGTAAGGCGGCCGCGTGCAGACGCGCTGATGTGTCTTTATGATTTACGAGCTTGACTCGAGGCTGCTCGGTTCAAACAGAGTTCATAAAGCTGCATGCCTCCACACTTCTTCTTCTGACGCTGCTTCGACTCATTAAGAAGACAGTGGTTGTGCGCGCAAACATGTTTACATTTTTGCACCATGTTGGATTGAAAACAAAAGATGCTCCAAACAATGGGTTGTCATCTCATTCAAATCTCGTATTGGTCAGATTTTAGGCACAGAATATCACCAAAAACCAAACAAAAACATATCTTCTTTAATTCTCGTTTTCTGATAAGTCTATATTGTAGAGGTCTGATTAGTATATTTGTTAGGATCTATTATAACATTTTTGTCTGTTAAAAAAACACTGAAAAAAACCTTATAATAAGACGCTTAATAATATAATACACTTAAAACTATAAAAGTTTACTGAACCAGGTGACAGCACATTAATCAGTTTTCATTTTATTACTAAGAAATAATAATAATGATAAAAATGGAAGGTTATTTTATTTATTTTATTCTTTATCTACCCTTTTGATTTATTAATATAGTTAAAAAAACATTTATTCATTTAAAAATGTATTTAAACAATAAAATAATAACCATTAAAAAAAGAAAAGATGATAAATTATTAATTACATCAAAGTTAAGTTTTTTTTAAATAACTCAAAACAGTTACTTGCCCTGTAAAGATTTTTTTAAACACATAGAAATGTTAGTCGAAAAGCATACTTTCAATTTTCAAGTCAATTTTAACTGAATACAACCAACAAATATACATCTAAATATTATCCAAGCTTTTAAAACGAACAGTGTTACAAAAGAAAAAGGTAAAAAAAAAAAAGCTAATATCGACTCATTAACTCCTTGTCTTGAGTGATCAAAATAAGATGTTTAAATAAACGATATTAGACTAACATGTTCAAAACAATATGTATAGAAACTTAGGGCCCACATTGTAATAATATTGTGCAGCCTGTGTGCAGGCTATTCATGTCAGCAGACTATTGAATTGATAAGATGGATCATTCGGTCTCCTCCCTGATTCTGCCTTCTTTCAGGCTTTCTGGAAAGCTGCCATGTGACATTTTGGCAGCCACAGCCGCGTCACAAGGTCAAAGGGCCTAGCTGCATGTGTGCGTGTCATGGAGCGCATCCTGCAGACGCACAAGCATGAGCAGAAGCATGAGCAACAACACCAGAGCTTCTCTCTGCATGCTGCGTTTGCGTGCACCAATAAGCAGCCAACGGAGCACAAGTTGGGGGCGAATAAAAGCATTTTCCCCTGGATGAAAGAGTCCAGGCAAGCCAAGCACAAACTCGACATGAGACTTACAGGTTTGTAATACACCAAATTGCATCTTCATTGCAAGACATTAAAAGTGAACGTCAAGGTGGCAAAATGTAAATATCATTCGTTAAAAATCAAAACATCTCTTGGCACTTTTTAATTGAATTTCCTATCCTTATCATATATGCCACTATATTAAATTTGGTTTAATACAGGTCACATAAAAGCATAATACGATTAAAGTCCAGATCAATAAGTGTACTTTATTACAAGTGAAATACTATATTACTCAAATGCAACAAAAATAATACCATACAATCGTAGCACCAATCAATATGATGTTTAGTGTGATGTCAAATATTTAAAAAATAATGCATGCATTGTTAATTAAAATGCAGCAAATAGCCTTGAAAAATATACTATAAATACAAAACAGAAAATGGCAAAAAATTCATTTCAATACATGGACAATAGATAAAATATAAACCATTGGTTATAACGCACATTAAAACTTTAAACAACAATAATTGAAATGGAATATTACTTAAAATAGAATTGCACTTAAATCTTGCTTTGGAAAAAAATTAAGTTTATGTATTTTTTGAAAAACTGACATGAATGGGCCCTTTTGCACTTTTGGTTTGGCAGAGCGAGGAAGCGTCACTAGTACCGAGGCTCCGAGCTCGAGCTCCCCGGCCTGCAAGCGGACCCGCACGGCGTACACCAGCGCGCAGCTGGTGGAGCTGGAGAAGGAGTTCCACTTCAGCCGCTACTTGTGCAGGCCGCGCAGGCTGGAGATGGCCGGCCTGCTCAACCTGCAGGAGAGGCAGATCAAGATCTGGTTCCAGAACCGCCGAATGAAGCAGAAGAAGGACGAGCGGCTCTTGCAGCAGCCGCAACAACACGGACCGACCTCCGGCTCGCCCTCCTCACCCGGCTCACCCCCCTCCGCCTCGGGCAGCCCCACTTTGTCCAGCCTGGGTTATGTGCACTTGGGCGGGGACTACCAGCCGGCCTCCGTTCGACCCGGGTCTATGCAACAGCATTCCGGGCCTGAGTGGTCCGATTACCCTGCTTCGAGTTTCACGCAATTTGACACGCGCAGCACCGCGCACGCGCAGAATCCCACCGAGGATTTCAATTCGGCTTTTTTGACCCACAACTCGTGCAGCCCTCAAGACAGAATCATGCAAGCTCCTAAACTCACGCATCTGTAATCCTGCGAAAATCATATTATACTTTTGCATGCACTTTCATTAGAGTTGATTTATTTATTTGTTATTTATTTCTGTAGTTAAGGCCTTTCCAACACTCTAATAAATAGTTTTGAAATCCGAATTGCAGGAAAATAGTTTGTTCAACTGTTCATTTATTCATGAAACAAAACCTCATTATTTTAAGTTATGAATGATGATAATTACCACTCTTTCCTGCAAGAATCATAAAGGAATACATGATTTATTTTGAAGGGATCCTTGACATAAAGTACCCTAATGTTTAAGACACCCTCTTGGAAAAAAAATCACAAAGTACAGCTCAGTTGTATTTAACTTTAGTACAATGTTAAAACTCAAAAGCAAATATCACAGCTGTACAAGATATTTTTAACTCATTTTACTTGACTTGTGTATACTTTAAGGACCGTTTTAAGGTTCAAATTTCTTAATACTGCATGTTGTTATGTCTAAGTAATATCTCTGCTTTGTTTTTTAAATGAACCCTTACTATATACTACTATATTTTAATTTCAGAAACTTGGAGCTACCCATTTTTTAGGTGGTGTAACCACACCCCCTCCTCCACTTATCTAATTTTATTTTAATATGTAATTAAAAGGAACCATTCGAATAAATCCGGAAATTTCCAAATCAACAAAATTTCAAAGCAGCTAAAATTTTATTTCTCACTCGAGGCCTTCAATAGGGAAGTGAGCCTCATGTGATAAGAATACATTTGACATGTGAGAAGACTGTCATTGTTCTTTAGAGGGTCAGAGAACCTGTCTTTTTTTTTTAAGAGCCCATGATGGATCACTACGCTCTTCTCTGGCACAGTCTGTTCAAAAGGGAAGGGTCAACAACTCATTCGTACATAGCAACAAATCTATATATGAAAGTACTATTAATTTAAATACGTTAATGTTGCATGTCCTTGACAGCTTTATGGTATAGACGAGAGATAAAGGCACATTTAAATGATTTTTTTTTTAATCAATTGCATTTTTGTTTTAAAAACTCAGATAAAATTGGTTAAGATTTTTAGGTCATGTTTACATGGAGAGTTTTAGAGGGGCAATTATTTGTCATTTGGGCTTCTCGATGTTTGTGTTCTAATCAGATGGATGAGCGCGTTTGATTGTAGCGTTTGTCATGGAAATGCGAGCCGTTTGATGGACGAGCGCGGCCGACGTGACAGAGAAGCCGTGAGGGCCTCGCCATTGGCCCCTCGCAGGTCACGTGGCGTGTCAGGAAGGTGATATGAGGGGTGGAGGGCACTTTTTACAGCTTTGACATACAACCTTTGGGGTTCGGACGATTAATGACTCCTCTGTTGTGACCCTCCACGCAAACGCGATGAACTCCTACCTCGACTACCCGCTCTGCAACCGAGCGCCGAACCTTTTCAAGGCCGGGTACCACAGCCTGAACCACGGATACGTGACACCCAACGCCGATGGTTACGCTCAGGAGGGCCGATTGGTTGCGCCGCACCAGAACCACCAGAACCTTCCCTTGCACCACCATACGCACGTCAGTCTAGACCTGCAGTACGCACCGCCGCCGCCGGGAAACTCAGTGTACGGGTCCCCAGTGGAATATGGACACCACCAGTACGGCCTGGCCCCTGAGCAGGACCGGGGCTACATGCACGGAAGCAACATGCCGTCTTACGGCGGGGATAGCTGCAGCGCCCCCGGACCACAGTACGTTCATTACGGCGGAGCGGAGCAGAGGCAACCGGAGTACGTTCCAGAAAATGTTTACTCGTGCGGGGCGGCCCAGAACCAGGACGCCGATCACTCGGAGGAAGCTTCCAAAACTTTCGACTGGATGAAAGTGAAGAGGAATCCTCCCAAAACAGGTGAGCTGCTCCACAAAAAAGCCACAGAGAAAATGTTCACTCCCAAACTAATGTTTCATCCACTTTTTTCCCCCCTCATTAAAAAGTTCCATAAGTTTCATATCTTCCATTCCATCCATCATTTTTTACCCCCTCCTTGCAGCGGTCCTATCAGAGTTCGGCGTCCCGGGCCAGCAAAACGTGATCCGCACTAACTTTACCACGAAGCAGCTGACCGAACTGGAGAAGGAATTCCACTTCAACAAGTACTTGACGCGGGCTCGGCGAGTGGAGGTGGCCGCCAGCCTGGAGCTCAACGAGACTCAGGTCAAGATCTGGTTTCAGAACCGGCGCATGAAGCAGAAAAAGCGCGACAAACTGGGCTGCGTGCTGGGCAGCGGGTCCGCGGAGAAGCTCTCGGGGCTGGGCCCTGACACCCCCTCAGCACCGCCGCCCCCCAAGGCCGGGGCAACAGAATGATCCGTGAACTAAAAATACTAGAGGAGTCGTTTTTTCCCTTCAGAGGCAGCATTCCAAAATCAAACGCACGTGAACTTTATGGAATTTCAGGGTATTCAAATTTGATTTTTTTCTTTTTTAAATAACTTTTAAAGGGATCTACGGATAGAAACACTTGTAGTTCTTAAAAGATTAATGTTAGTACACGTTATCATAATTTGATATTGAAACTCCTCTTGACGTCTTCGTTTTTATACAATTTGTAAAATTATTTTAACTAGTAGGTCGCCATTGTTGTTGACGTCACAGGGCCACGCTGCCAGAATTCCACCTGTCACGTAAAAAAACAACAACAAAAAAACGTGTCACTCTTTAATTTTGTAAGGTAGTGATTAAAATACGCCACAAGGTGTCAATGAGTTTTACATTAATTAGGGATCAAGCCAATGAGTGCTTTTTTTTCCTTTGACTGACGCTGCAGTTTCTTTAATCCGCAGTAGCAGTTTCTTTAATCCGCAGTAGGAGAATGGAGAGTGGACACAGGCATTCAGATTTGTAGCTTGGCATAAACTTCGGCAACTTTTTCACAACACATATAAGTATCATATAGTGAAAATACTACAAAACTAATACTCATATCTCGCGAAAAATGTCAACAAGAAGAAAACTGCTTCAATCTGTATTACTGAGGCCGTATTCTCACACAGTTAACACAACAATGCAAAGAGAACTGGCATTCACATTCAAAATAAATGCGCAAATATACACGTAAAACTTACTCAGACTTTGGTCAAACTATATTTCCAAATTTTAGCAACTCCTTTAGCTGATCAAATACACTGGATGGCAATATTTAGTCACAATACACAAACTATGATGCTGTGATCGGTTTTCAGGAGTCTTGTGAAGACAACACTCAACATGAACGTGAATCACAATACACAGTCTTGAAAAAAAAAAAAACAAGGAGCTACGGCGTCAGTCGAGGGACATAACACACTCATTGGCTTGATGTCTAATTAATGTAAAACTCACCATTAACACCTTGTGGTGTATTTAAATCACTACCTTGCATAGTTAGAGTGACTGTGAAGTACGGCAGCGTGGTTCTGTGACGTCACCACCCTGCGACGTCAACAACAATGGCGAGCGAGTAGTTTGTTTTTTGATTTAAATTTTACAAAATGTATTAAAACGAAAACATTAAAAAACATATTATTACTCATACTAACATTTATCTTTTAAGAACTACAAGTCTTTTTATCCGTGGTTCCCTTTAAAAGTGTCAAGCACTGAGCTGCTCAGTGTCACCGTTTGCACTATTTATTTTGACAGGGTATTTTGCAACAATTGTCCAGAGGTTTTAGATGAATAAAGTTTATCAATTTCAAATGAAACTCTGCTATTGTTTCTTTTTAATTTGAAAGTATGGTGCTCTATATTTATTCCCTTCTTGCATAATGTGACAAGAGGAATCTTTCCCAACACACAGGGTGGTTCCTGGTGACCTATTCACCTCCAAATACCTCCGGGGGCTCTAAACATGACAACAAACTGCAGGGTGCATGCAGGTCTCCATTTTTGTTACCCAAATCCTGCTGGATGCAACTGACAGTGAGATGCATTGACATATTTTTACTTGGAATTGTACTTTTGGGTCATTCCAGAATTGGAGGACATTTTACGTCCCATTTTGGCAACACTCTAAAGTTGATTATATTTCCCATATTATTTAACTCACTGAATTAAACTGCAACTGGCTGTGAATGCTGTTGTTTCAGTGCCACTGACAGAGCTAGACGTCCAATCCATTTTGACTGGGAAGGGCGAATGAATGCTCGTCAATTACAGCTAATGTGTTAAATGAGTTTCCTGTAAGGACTAAAAAATAAATAATAATTTGCACTTGAAAGGGTTAACACGCACCCTTTATTTGATTTAAGGTCAATATATATATTATTTTTTAAAGACGTCATTCCGTATTTCGATGAAACCTACAAACTCGTACGTTTTCATGCACCTATTTGTAAATCTCGCAATCCACGTACTTTCTACTGCCAAAAAATGTTGTTTTTGGCAGCCCTTTTAATTTTTAGTCTTAGTCTTTTGGACGGAAATACTTATTAGTCTAAGTCAAGGGTTTAGGTTTGCATAGGGACGGTAGGGACATAACACTACAAACTTTTCAGGATGCTCAAATTGTCCCCACCAACTTTTAGACAACCTTGTTTGCATTATATAATGAGTTCAGTTAAAAAAGGTAATTGAGATTGTCTTCCCATATGTTGTAGGAATAAAACTGACCCTACCATTATTAAGTGAATTATTTTCATTACCTACAGACTTACATTTACCCTGTTTCACTAGCTGAATGTCCCGGTCCATTTTCTTCCCCTTAAACGCACGTTCAATTTGCTGATGACTTGACCCACATACACACCTCCACACAACCCCGACACAGACAACATGCCGCCTCCTTTGAAGAGGAGGGACATTCGTTTTTTTTCGGCCATCAGCAGCCAACATAGGTAATTTAAAAAGACGTCAATGTTGTTGAGGTGGGGAAAACAGCATTAATTTTGCTACTGAAAGTCCAACCTGCATCGGAGTTAGCATAACATTAAACTGTTAGCACTGAACTTGCTAATCAGCAAAACTCGAGCAGAAAGCTGCTTAGAGAGAATTGTCCTCCTTAATGTGTTTTCTACTGTTAACATTAATTAAAGTGTGAAAATTGTAGTGAACCGAGGTTTACTCCCTTCTCCCCAGTTTTTGTTGTTATTTTGTTCATTTGGTTTTAAAGCAGCCTACGCTTACATTTTTTGTTGATTTTGGCTGTGCTTGTGGACAAAAGCAGCTGTTTTTACCTGAAGGCAGGCTCCATTTTGATTTATTTTTGTTATTCACTGACTAAGAAGTTTTTTCAGTTATTTTCAATGTCTTTATTTAGACAGACAACGTCGAGTGGTCTTAAAACAAATGTTTTTTCTTTGTATGTATTGTCTATGCTAATATAATTTATGTTCAAATATTGCAATTGAAATTTGCAAATAAAATCCAGACATTTATTCTGGAAGTTTTCAAAATGTTTCTTTTGTAGTTTTTGATAACAAAAGTTTGAATTGAATGGTCTATCACATGAACCAATACACATGAAAGTTAGATTTATTTTACTTTGATCATTTAGCGTCCCAACCAACGTTTGAGACCGAACCTACGCCCTTGGTCTTAATCATATATTATTCATTTCAAAATGACTTCTTCTTTGTATGGTTTTAGTTGTCAATTACTCAATGTTTTCGTCTGTAAAATTCAGAAGTTTTTGTCAAAAAAATAAAGGTTTCCAAGAATTTCGGAAGAACATAGACAAACAGGCATATATTGTAGCATCTACAAAGGACAACACCAACTTGGTGATAATTATACAGTACACACTCAGCAGTAGAAGCAACACATCATTTTCCCACCTGGCAGCCACGAACTGTATATAAAAAAATGTCCAAGCGTTAAACACTGGGAAGTCTGGGATTTTTTGTGTGTACTATTTTTAGAGTTTAGCCAGAAGTTGCAAGCAATCAGTATTTCCCAATTGCTTATTTACCAAACAAAACAGCTCAAATGGGCTATTTTCTAAATGCAATTTCGCCAACAATCTCTCCTGCAGACTTACTCACCAGAAAAGCCAAGCTGCTGTACTTTAGACTGGGCAGCGTTTTAAGAACACAGTTGCCATTCTAGAGCAAATGATAACGCCAATGCTATGCTAATGCTAGGAGTCACATTTAGCGTATGATAATCACTCAGTACAGACCTTTAAAGACGAAAGTAGCATTGCATATTCTCTCTTGCCAAGATAAGAAAACAAATCTTACCGTGTTTCCAAACAAGCAAGATGGAGCCTAGCCTAGTTGTATGCGCATCCTAAACACCAGTGAGGAGAGTCAGGGAGAGGCGCAGCACATCTCAAATAAGTGACATGACCCAAACACTGCTAAGATACAAGCTTGCGTACTCCATGTACAATATGAAAATGTCACGAATTGTGAACATATGATAGAAAAACTGTTGTATTTTCATCGCCACCTTTTGAGCTGTTCATCATGATATCATCGTCATGAAAAAAATTGTTCGTCTACAAAATATTTTCGTTACAGTCATTGTTGACAAAAACAACACTGTTTCCATTAAGACTTTCGCTACACTAATTAGGGGTTTTAATAGCCAATTTCATGATGATATGATAGTGATTTTTTTTGGGACGTTACAATATTTGTCAATAGACTTGAATCATTTTCATACGATATTCTCTAGACATTTAACACAGTGAGTTACATTTCACGCATATAGCAATAAAAATATGAAGCAATCTGATATTTTTGTTCAAAAAATATTTGACATTTTAATGAAAAACCATTCCTTTCAACAAAATGTCAATCGAAAATTTGACGATCTCGAGTTATGTGTCTCGCGTTTCGATCAATTTGATTGGATCGTTGCTTAACTAATCAATTCAGATTGGCTATCCTTTTGACCAGAGTGTTTGCATGGTCTACTGCCAAAAACCTGATTTTCTTTTATTAGCTGCATGTAATGCTGGCTAGTTTTGCCACTTTATGGAATCTGTCGCTATTTAGTGATTAAGAATCGTGTTTATTTACATACATGTTTGAAATAAAAACAAAAAGTATCACTAATATTCATATTGATGAAGTTAGAAAATATTACATTTAAGTTAAAGCTCTGCAAGAAACTTCCTGGCAAAACTTGTTTGGTCTCAGGAGTAATAAAGTGAATATTAAAAAACATTTTTATGAGGGGGAAAAACGAAGCCAACTTTTCCCTCCAGTCAGCATAATTTTCACCTTTAATCTAATTAAGTCCAGATGTTGTATTTCACCTGATTGCTTATTTCCGTGTTTATGTGGAAGTTTGATGAAAGATCCCTCAAATGCTAGCTGTGAAGTGCGAGAGAGGGCCTGCAGCCACCCTGGTGTCCTGACAGATTGACTCTGCATTCAATTGTAGATGAACTCTGCGTGAACCTCGGGCGTTAGGAAAGAAGGCCGCCGACAGGCCGGTGCTGCTGGGCCAGTATGAGCGTGTGGGTGTTTGTGCACAAACCCAACACCCAGTGCAAATATTGAAACTGCACCCCCAACACCATCAACTGCAACAAGGCAGTCAGGACCATGAGCCCAAATAAGCAATGAAATGTCATCTGATTTCCTTTTAAGGGTCAATACAGAAATGGAAAAATATTTTGGCTTCAAAATTCTTGAAAAATGAGCCTTTTTTTGTCCTCCATATTCATCAATAATAGATGGAATATCAAAGCAATGGTTAGCTAATCTTACAGACCAATGGTAATTTTTTTTTTTTTTTAATAATCTCAGTAACAGGGTTGCAAAGCTGTACTAATATTAGCTTTTTCTCATAATTACTCTTAATTAGAGGCTGTTACTATGGACTAGGGCTGCCAGCTCCCTGGTAAAAAAAAAAAAAAAATAAGGGAGACCCCATTGGTAGAACCGGAAGGGCCGAAAACCGTCACCCTTGAATTACTTTTTTGTATGTGAAAAGTGATTATTTTTTATTAATAATTTTAATATTATAATAACTTTACTCAATCTTAATTAATTAGGTACATATTTGAGTGATATAGGCACATGGAAAAAGCAATTATCAGCAATCAGCAAAAAAATACTAGAATAAAATTAACACCTATCTGCTAAATTTAAAGCTGTATAATTGTGTAATTGTGCGTTTTTGGACTTTTTTTTTTTTTTTTAAATACAGTGGTACCTCTACATACGAAGTTAATTCGTTCCAGGACCTTGTTTGTAAGCCGAAATGGTTTTATGTCGAGCAGGATTTTCCCATAAGAATACATTATAAATCTATTAATTCATTCCACAGCCCGAAAACCTACACTAAATCCTTAATGAATGATGCTGGTACTATTGCAAATAGCAATTACACAGAGCAAAACAAATAAAATATGCATAAAAATCGAAATAATAAAATAATAATTCCTGTAATAATGTAACGAATCGGGTTCTAATGTGGTGATTGTCTTTTGCGTGATGTACCTGAACGCAACGTGTGGCTGACTTGAAAGAGTGAGAGAGGACTTTTTACTTTCACTTTCATGTTCATCGGCGCCGGACAGTAGGCATGTTGTGTTGCACAACCTCTGAAATAAATGTTTCATAACCTAATGAAGCCGGCGTTTTTTGGCAACGTTATCACAATAATAGTCACCTTAACTTATAAAGACCACCTGCACTAACATTCTTGTTGGTCATGTTTATTTTTCTCACAAGAAAATTCGCCGTGCATCCGTCTTGCGGATAAACAAAGAAACTGCGGCGCTGTCATAAATCGTCATATTTTGAGCATGTCGTCGGATGTAGAAACAAATGGCGTGTCAAATTTTACATCGGATGTCGAAAAGATCGTGTATCAAAGCGATTGTATGTCGAGGTACCACTGTACTCTTTTTTTTTTTTTAAAAGAGCAAACAATAGGCTGTGGAATAGCCTTCCCCCTGAAATCCGCACCACTACGGATCTAGGTTTTTTTAAGTCTCGGTTAAAAACACACCTTTTTAGACTCGCCTTTTATATAGATTAGGATAGCCTGGTTTTATTTGCTTTAGGGTTTTTAATGGTTTTGGTTTTTATCGGTTTTATTGTTTTATTTGCTGGACTTCTATTGCGGTGAGCTGTTTTTCATTTCTTTTTTCTTAATGTCATTGTATAATACTTACTTGCCTTGTATTTGAGTCATGTTTTGTTGTAAAGCACTTTGAGGGCCTTTCAGGTTTTGTAAAGGGCTATATAAATAAATTTGATTGATTGATTGACATAAACTCTAAGGTAAACCTTTTTTTTTTTTTTTTTAAACAACTTAGGTGCGTTCAAAGTCCCTCAGCAATAACATTTTCGCAAATGATCACTCCAAATATAATGTGAAAATACAAATGAAATTGTCAGAACACAAAAATATAATACAATTACGCAAAGAAAACAAATGATCATCACTTTGAACATGTTTTTACTTAAGCTTCACTCAAACCTTTTATCCCCCACACGCTTATGTTGTCTTCTGTTATCATCATGGCAAGCGACAGTACCTCGATCAATGAGATGAGTGGGATAGCATATTGTCATTGTTCCGTCAGCTCATTGGTCAAAAAGCAGGAGAGGCGGGGAATGAGTTTCCCTGCATATTCTTGTAAAGCACTTAACCAGTATTCGTTTTTTCTATCAATAAGACACTATTGTGGAGTTTCATGATCTACGGGACAAAGTGCGTCTCTTGTGCTTAGTCATTAGTAATGACAAAGTGGATAATTTTCAACAATTAAACAAATATTACCCAAAAATTTAAATATGAATTTCCTTTTCACTGTTTTATGTGATTCAATAGTTGGTATTTTTAAAAATATTCTTCTCTTGAGCCCCTTATGGACTTATATCCGAGTAAATTCCTAGGTAAAGTTGTGAGAGAATTTTATTCATACTTAAAACACAACCATTATACATCATATTTTGTATGCTTTTGTCATGCTTGCATGAGAACATTGTAGCATGGAGCATCATTGTTGTATTAACCTGTTTGAGTGTGCCTTCCCATAGCCTTGACTATTGTAGACTGTATCACAACATGCCCAAATATGGAATGTTATGTTCCTGTGTTTTCCAATATACCCTGAATTAACACAATGGGCGACTGTGGCTTATCAGACTAAGCTCATCATCTTTCTAGCCAGTGCCGGTGTTCATGGTCATAACTTGAGGTGTTTTCCCCTACTGGAGATGTTTTTACCAGGATATGCTATAGTAAGTTTCGGTTTTGTTTCTATGATGTCAACCCATAAATAGAGGCATGCCCTGCATTTCTCTTTTGTCCACATGCGGAAAGGACACTTTGTGCATGGCTGCGCGTCTGTACCCCGGGAGGTCTTGTTCATAAAGCCTTCGAAGCAAAGCAATCCATGGTTGGGGTCTGATTCATTTTTCATCGAGCTATCGAGTTGACACTTGTCTTGGAGTTCAAAGTTGAATTTCCCAGACATTCTTAACTTGGTCCTTCGAGCCGGATGTCAATGCCTTTCTCCGGTGGATGATCGACGACGTCTGACAGGTGCGCACCGCCCGAAGCCTAACAACCTCGGCGAATTGCAAATGGCATTTGAACCTGAGAACGAATCGACCAGCAACAGGGATTGAACAAGGTTAGTGTTAATTGTTGGAATTAACACAAAATACACTTGGAAGGCCCATGTAGGCCCTTGTCTTGACGATCCAGTAGCAATTTAATTTCGTTTTCAGTTAAAGAAGAAATGACGATCGGCCCGACATGATATTTATGTCATCAGCTTTTGCATTGTGACCCGAGAATTCAACTCTTGCTTTCACACATGCCACATCCCGGGTAAGTCCCGGACATTATACCTTAAATTCTTGACTATTGAGTGCTCCTTAATACAAGCCTGACCAAGTACATTTTTAAAGGAAAAAACATTTTGTACATACATAAGCGTCTCCCGTCTATACCTTAACATACCTTTTCATTCCGAACAGCACCAGCAACACGGCAGTACAGCACTAACTGGGCAGGTCTTTGTTAGCCATCTTCATCTTCCTCCTGTGCACTGAAACCATGGAAGTCTTCACCCTCAGTGTCGGATATGAATACGCTCAGATACACTTCGCCTCGCACCTTCTCAGTATCTCTTTCATTGTCGCTTACGATGTCTCTCATAATGAGGCAAATTCAATTCTGAGCTTGTGCAGTTCTCTTCGTCACGCAGCAGACAGGCTTTTCGAAACCCATTGATGATGGCGGATTTTCTTCACACTGCTCCACGCTGTCAGGATCCACTGGCAGACTTGTGCAAAAGTTTCTCTTCGCATGCGGTCAGTTATGGTAAACGATCTCTTGCTGCTGTTCATCCAATCCACCCATTCAACTCATTCAACACATTTTCAATGATGCGGGTCTGCTAATTTTACTCATGCACAAAAATGAGGGTCTGCTTTTATTCATGCACCCAGTTAAATTACCGGTAATAGTGCAAACTAGCGTCTACCTCGACACATATATTCGACGTGTCTCACTCCGTAAATTCTATGCTTGACCGCCCCTGGCGGCCAATAGAAAAATCGATAAATTGGCCACATCATTGCACACGCCGTAGGATCCCGGGATTTAAATGGTGTTCAGGTATATGTGAAAGGGGCTTTACTTTTTAAATGTGGCTAGTGACTTTGTTGTTCTTAATCTTCTATCTGCATAAAAATCATTGTGACGTCTGCGAGGCTGTGTTTTAAAGCACTTAAGCCGCTTAAAAAACTGTTTTGAGAAGTAAACTCACCCAGCCTTTTGTTAGAGAGGTTAGAATCAAATGGAGTTTTGATCATGCATTTTGAGTTTGAAAGCTTTTTCAGCTGAGTCACAAGGCCAAGTACTGTGCTGGAGGGTGATGAAGTCTGGGAGTGGAACCATCAATACGGGTCACGGTGGCACATTTGACAAGAAGGAAGTGGCCTGCGCAAAAGACAAGTGTGGGATTTCATCCCGGAGCTGTGATCCCCGTCATCTCTGGGGGTAATACCTCAACGCTCCCAGCGGGCTCTCCATCTGGAGGTGTCAGAGTCAGCGCTGCGGCCAACGCCTCGGAGACAGATGTTCTCCTCGGGAAGGAGGTGGAAGAACCCTGAAGACTTCTGCTGGACAATACAGGATGAGGTGAAGAAAACCTGCAGAGAAAAAAACAACAGAAAATCTGCTATCTTGATGCTAAAATATACTCTGATATAACAAAAGCTAATTCAACACAAATGACGCAGCAACACATGCAAACAAACATTCTTTCTGATGGGAATGAAAATGACAAAATGTGTTCCAGTATTGCACTAATTACACGATTTTAAAGTTTAACAGTACGACCGATGAACAGTCGATATCTGACACATCTCCAGATCACCGCCCCCCCTCGAAGCTGACTTTGAGGTCAAGCCAGTGCTGTTTGTACCCCATGCTGCTCGCAGTTGTTGCCGGCTCTTTTACAAGTCTATTGCCAGGCTCACTTCCTTGGGTTTCGACCAGTTCCTCTGTCGCACGTCACCCGGCAGGGACCCCCGGCTTCAAAGGGCGAGCAGGGTCCAGTATTCATGGGGGAGGCAGGGGGGTTTCTCATGTCACAGATGCCTCAGAGCGCCTCGTGTTTTTAGGCAAATATAGTCACAGGTGAGTTTACCGTATAAGCTGTACTGTTTACAAAGTAAGGCCAGTTAAGAATGTGTTGTTATATTTAGAATCAATTGGAGATTTGCTATATTTCTCAAATAAAGCATCCCTAAATACGCAAGTTACACATCTAATGCATGTAATTTAAAAATTCACAATAACATAATGTGTTAAGAAAAAGATCAATTGCTACCTTGCTTCCCCACATTGCTTCCCATGATATTTCTAATCGTAGGGAGAGCAATTTTAAGGCTCTAGCCAATTAAAATAAGGCTCCAAAGGCTGCCAAAATTCATTTTACGCTGCCTTTTATCTCTCTATATAGGTAAAACAGCGCCATTACAGATTGAGTGCGCCAATGCGGGAGTGGGTCGTGCAGCGCATGCATTAATTACGTTAAATTTATCGACGTGTTACATTTAAAAAAAAATTAATAACCGCCGTTATCGGGATAAATTTGATAACCCTACCCTAAGCCTAAACTAAAAACTCTGGATGAGTGTAACATATTATGTCTGTAACGTTAAATACAATTAGAAAACAATTTAAATAAAAAATATAAATATATTAAAAAAAGGCATGGCCGAAAATTACGTGATCGGACCCGATCGATTGGCGACATCTCTAAAAAAAAAAACACCCAAACATTTATAGGTTTTCATATTATAATGAGAATAGTATGCAAACAATGAAAGAAGGGGGAAAAATAAGGAAGTGAACTATCACATTTAATATTTTGTGGTCCCGCCCTTTGGCAGCAATAACTTCAACCAGACGCTTCTTGTAGCTGCAGATCAGTCTGGCATATTGATCAGGACTAATCTTGGCCCATTCTTCTCTACAAAACTGCTGTAGTTCAGTCAGATTCCTGAGATGTCTGGCATGAATCGCTGTCTTTAGGTCATGTCACAGCATCTTAATAAAGTTCAAGCATGGGCTATGACTTGGCCACTCCAGAACGTGCATTTTGTTCTTCTGAAACCAATCTGAAGTTCATTTTCTTCTGTGTTTTGGATCATTGTCTTGTTGCAGCATACATCCTCTTTTTAGCTTCAACTGTCCGAGAGACGACCTCAGGTTTTCATGCAAAACATCCTGATAAACTTTTGAATTCATTTTTCCATTAATGATTGCAAGTTGTCCAGGCCCTGAGGAAGCAAAACAGCCCCAAATCCTGATGATCCCTCCACCATGCTTCACAGTGGGGATGAGGTGTTGATGTTGGTGAGCTATTCAATTTTTCCTCAAAACGAACAAAAAACAAGACTGTCGTCGGAGTTATTAGAATCTTTTTCTCTTTAGGATTTCTGGTTTCCAGTTGATAGGGTGACACTCTTCCATAGCGGTGTCATCTTCTTTGTAGACTTTGATGGTCTTGTCGGCCTCGGCCGTGATCAGACGGCTTTCCGAGTTGTCGAAGATGCAAGCGAAGATGCCCGACTCGCTGTCTAGTAGTAGTGTGTTACACCCAAACAATTCAACTTTGGTTTTATCAGTCCACAAAATATTTTTGCCAAAACTTCTGTGGAGTGTCCAAGTGCGTTTTGCGAACATAAAACGAACAATGTTTTTTTTTTTTGGACAGCAGTGGCTTCCACCGTGGAGGCCTCCCATGAACACCATTCTTGGCCATAGTTTTACATATAGTTTATGTGTGCACAGAGATATTGGACTGTGCCAGTGATTTCTGTAAGTCTTTAGCAGACACTCTAGGGTTCTTTTTTACCTCTCATTCTGCGCCAAACTCTTGGCGTCACTTTGGTGGAAAGACACTCCTTGGGAGAGAAGCAACAGTGCCAAACTCTCTCCATTTGTAGACAACTTCTCTGACTGTCGATTGATGAACATTCAGACTTTTAGAGATGGTTTTGTATCCTTTCCCAGCTTTATACAAATCACCAATCCTGGATCGCAGGTCTTCATACAGCTATTTTGACCGAGTCATGATGCACATCAGACAATGTTTGCCATCAAGACATTTCTTAACAGGTGTGTGCTTTATAGTGGGCACTGGGCAGGGCAGCTTTAAACCACTCATCAGTGTTTTGGCACACACCTGACTTTAAATTGTTTGGTTGAAATTAGTTTTAATTGTTCTTTAAGTCTTCTTAGGCAGAGGGTTCACTTAATTTTCCCCTTCTGTCATTGTTTGCATGCTATCCTCACTAAAGTATGAAGACCTATTAATGTCTGGGTGGTTTTAGTTAAAGCAGACAGTTTTTTTCATCTGTGTGATTTTGACAAATATCAGATCACATGATGGTGATTTTATTCAGAAATGTGAGAAATTCCAAAAGGTTCACTTTTTCATACCACTGTACAAAAGTAAAACTATTACAAATGAATTTTTTGGTATAATTTCATATGATGGAAGAACATGTAGTGCATATGAAGGAATTTGACCTGGGTCTTTTATGAAGGTACATTAGTGATATTTTATTGTTGCCATTGGTTATTGGTCATTCATTCAATAAGCACTTTACAAGAATACATTTCTACAATTTCCCCTCTTGACATTGATTAATAATATTTTCGAATCTACAATAAAGCTTATTGATAAATCTGAGCCCAAATATTGACACAGCTTTATTCATTTGAATGATTTCCCCAGCTTGGGCAATAAAACTGTAACTGCAACTGTAGCATGAAGGAAAGCCGTTTTGTTATGATCTGCCCGCTCTTCCTTTGTTGTGGAACCAAAGCTCCATTTAACTCGAGACCCTCCCCCCATCCGTGTCAGGCTCTAATGGATGTGTGAGCTCCAAGGCCCGGCCTCTCGGATCCCCCCAGCGGCCGCATCCTTTCTCCGTCCCGTCACTGCGGTAACTGGGAGAGACAGGTGACTTGGCCATGGTTAACGTCTTAATACTCGCTGGGATTGCCTCCAGGATCCAAGCGCCGAGCTCTAATAGTTTTCCTTTTGTCGAGCTGGCAAGAAAAACAAGACTAGCGACGAGGCGGTGCAGCCAAGCAGTACAGTGCAACATTATGCTATGGAGTATAGTCAACTCTAGTTTATTGAGGGGATATGTTTCAGAACCACTCGCGATTGGTTCAAATCTATTCAAAGCCATATCATAAAAGTCCTCATGCTTAACGAAAACGGAAATTGGCATAGATATTACGCAATTATATGCCATTAAACTGCCACTGCCACACATACTGTGTACAACATAACCACACAAATTTAAACGAATACTAATGTAGTTTAGATTGGTGATGCACGGATACCTTTTTTTTACCTTACGATACAGAAAGATGATACATACACGTACACAAAGATGATCCTGACCACTTGCTAATTGGTAGTTACGAGTACGTTCTGTTGATGTGCTTTTTTTCGTCGTAGCATTAAAAAAAAAAAAAAAAAAAACAGCACACACAAACTTCATTTTGGTTTGTTGTGTGGGTAAAACTGTTAATACATCTACTACAACATGAAGACAATGCATCAAAATGCAAAACGTTAAGTTTTTGTTTGTAACTGAAGATTTCAGCAAATACTTGGTTAAAAAATGAGTTACGTTGTTATGCTGTTAATGTAAATGTTAACAGAGTCCAGAGTTAAACAGACTCCCACAAAAAAAATGGCTAAATATACCTATAAACTAAATTACAAATGCAAAAAAAAAACATCCAAAAAAAAAAACAAACAAACTTGGCTTATGTTGGTCTTAACAGGGAGCAGCTGAATTCAGCCATGTGAAATGAGTTATGTCGAATTCACTGTTGCCACTAGAGGGAAGTGTATCCATCCAAATCAATAAAACTAAATGCAAACACTTTCAAAACAAACCATTACAACACCAGTTTAATTAAACGAATACTCGAAGCAGCAAAATTTAATTTTAATATTTTATCTAATTGAATTACTCGAGTTGATCGATTAATCGTTGCAGCACTAATGTAAACTAATTGCAATCATGGATTAAATTCACAGCATAAGGATGACTGGATTCCGCACAATTAGATGACTGTCATCGTCTTGGGCGACAAGTGCTCCTTTTTACAGCGGCGTGTGTAGCTGGCGGCCATCTTGGTTAAAGCGAGCGGCGGTGGAAAATTAGACGTGAAAAGTACATAATGTGCAGGATCGACGCGTTATTTCTTAGTAATCACCGACACATAAGACGTCATTTTAGTGCCGTTTCGATAACATGGTGAACCATAGTATTTTTCACTTGTCCGATATACAAACGATTTTTTTCATCATTCACACAGCTTTAAATTATGTGTTACAGCTATAAATTATGTGTTACCAACATTGATTCGATAATGACCAATGTCCAATAATGACTGAAAACCAATACTGTATTTTGATATTGTCCAACTCCAAACATACTATACCGATATCAAACCGATACTGATATATGCGGTCATGGACTAACCATTATGGCTAATTATGGCTAATTGTATTGTGATGCCCCACTGGATGCTTTAATAATAATAACAGTCACATCAGTGGTCCCAAACTTTTTTGCACCACACACCGGTGTTATATGGGCCTTTTTTTTCACAGACCAGCAATGTGCGGCAGAAAATTATACTACCAAAAAATAAATTTAAAAAAAAAAACACAACGAGGCTAAAAACGAACATTAAGTGGGGCGAAAATGTAACTCTCCATACCCTGAATCAACCTTTATTAACAGGGGCCTTTCCTAAATCTGGAAAGAAAATATCCCTGGTCATAGGCATAATGAGCTGTTCTCCAATCATGAAAGATTTCTTGGCTTTAGTAATAGAGGAGTTCCAAGAAATCAATTATTACATGCATAGTGATTCCACATATACGATTCGATTACGATTCATAAGGGTTAAAAAATGATGATTTTCCCTCATAACTTTATGACAGCCCCTCGTAGCGGAACGAAATTCATGACACGTCTGCTGCCCGCTCACTGTTAACTGACGCACGCACAACGTTATGATGGATGCTCCCGGTTACTGGAAGAGAGATTTACTCCTTTTTAAAAGACTGGAAAATAAATTTGTGTATGAGACAGGCAGGCACATAAGGGTTATTTTTTAGAGCAAGAGGGGAAGAGAGACAGTTCGTTGCTCCTAGTCTTTCAGATGTCCAGCAGTAGTTTTAAGGCATTTCAATTTAAAAATGTTCTGAGTGTGTTGCTAAGACCTATGTACGTCTATAAGAGGTGAGTACACGAACCCTCTTGTACTGTTTAGCCTTTATTGTTGTTGTTTTTGAGATGTTAATAGTTAGCACTGAGCACTAAGCTAATTCGCTAACGTGTATTTCATATGCAGAATGCGTAAAACCATGATTAAGCACAGCGGTAACACTACAAACATGCGAAATAATACAGAAATCTGTTGTTGCAAGTGTTGCCTGGGAGCCGACAGGCGTATGTGCACGTGGGCGGGCAGGGAGAGAAGAAAGTGCGCTCGCTGTAATGAGTGTGTGTGTGGCAATGTTGGAGGCTGACTGACTTTTTTATGTGCTTGGCAATAAACGCCACAAGTTAAAAGTGATGAAGAGCAGTTGTATTTCCACTTGTCACTCCAAGAGTTACACAAGGGAGGTAACACTGTAAAAACAAAGTCTATTAGTTAAAAGAAATCTTATTTCTAAAGACACTTTGTTTGTGTTCATAAAATGTGGAATTCATTCCACCAGTGTAAATTTTATTGTATTGTTGAGAGAAATAAGTACTCCCTTTAAAACGGTTAATGTTTTTACACTTTCTTGTAAAAATAAATAAATAAAACAGCAGCTTAAGGACTGCTTTTTGTTGTATGGGCATGTTTTCATCGCTCCTATAGAATCATTAGAATATTTTAAATAAATAATGGACAAAAATTTGTTTGTCTACTTTATTAATTAGTAATGTACGATGCATCGATAATCGTGATAACCGTGATCATCGTCAATACCGTGATCATTGTTCAAAAATCAAATCGTAGCACCCTGAATCGTAAGATGGCACACCCCTATTTAGCAATACGGTTCGCCACGATGTATGATGCTCTCAGTGCATTCGCTTTTGTTGCCTTGTTTGCTAGCTTTAAGCCACATATTATGCAGAATGGACTTGGTTGTAGACTTCTCTTCTGGCTCATCAGGTAGCCTTTTCCCCATAAAAAAGCTGTCCAATGACATCGCCACCCGCAGCACACGGCCAACAGCAGCTAACGTTACTGTTTATATTGACTGATGCCGTGCTGCTTTATGTCCGCAAACACCCCAGTAATGGCGTCCAACCACTAAAGAGCGACGTACACAAATCCCTATTTGGATTAGTCAAGAGGCACAGGCCAGATTGCGGTTGTTAACAAATTATTTATAATTTCTCTGTAGCCCGGTAGCAAACCGATATTGAAAAACTGATGTAGATGTTAACCGATATTATTTTAAAATGCTTTTATCGGCCGATGTTATCGGGTACCCGATAATATCAGTCAACTCTAGTTATAATATTATGCCAGCAGGAAAAAAACAAAACAATATTATCCTTTATTGCGGTAGCTTCTAGGAAAATATATTGTCCTAAAAAATTTATTCTTGGAAGAGTCATAAAATAGCCCAATTCTTGAGTAGAGTAAAGCCACTCCACCATTGGCTGTAATTCACAGCGATAGCCTTCCAGTCCATTTTGGAACAGATTGGACATCTATCCAGTGGTGCAACGATTAATCGATTAACTCGAGTATTCGATTAGAAAAAAAGATTCAAATTAAATTTGGCTGCTTCGAGTATTCGTTTAATTAAAGTAGCGTTGTAAGGGTTTGTTTTGAAAGTGTTTGCATTTAGTTTTATTGATTTGGGTGGATACATAGCCCTCTAGTTTACCTAATTTCACATGGCTAAATCCATCAACTCCCTGTTAAGACCAACATAAGCTAAGTTTTTGTTTGAGCTAATTTTTTTTTAATGCACTCGTAATTTAGTTTATTGGTACATTTAGCCATTTTTTGTGGGAATATGTGTCTGAACCATTTGTTAAGAGCAGGGGTGTCCAAACTTTTTGCAAAGGGGGCCAGATTTGGTGTGGTAAAAATGTGGGGGGCCGACCTTGGCTGACGTCCTTTATGTAGAACAATATATTTAAGCAAATTTTAGCAAGCCATTCTGTGTGTCACATTTGCTTTATTATTTTCTTTAATCAATAATTTCAACAATTTCGCAACTAGCCTTTGTGGCGTTCTCTTTCGACTCTTGGGCTCTTGCGAAATATTGCTGCTGTGAAATTAAACTAGCTTCAAGTTGCTTCAATTTCTCGCTGAGTATCTTCTCTCTAATCTTGTCATACATGTCAGAGTGTCTTGTTTGGTAATATCGCCTCACATTTAACTCTTTAAAAATCATAACTGTCTCTTTGCAAATGAGGCAGACGCAGTTTTTGCGTTTTAGTGAATAAATAGTCCAATTTCCACCTATCCTTGAAGCGTCGGCCGTCGTAGTCAACTTTTTTATGTTGATTGTCGCCATTTTAGAAAATTGGAAGTAAAGGGTTACACAGGGGAATTTTGCTGAGAGTGCCGCTGCCTTTTGGTGGGTAAATGAGGAGCAGCATTTAGTGTGTAAGCTATTTCATATGCTGGTAGCAGTACTGCTGACGGATTTATTAAGTCTGTGTGCGGGCCAGACGTTATTGATTTTATGACAGGGGCTGGGGGCTGGATGAAATTTGACCACCGGCCGCATTTGGCCCCCGGGCTGGACTTCGGACATGTCTGGTTAAGAGCATTGTAAAAAAACGTTAGCAGTTTATAGCATTCAAGCTAACTGACTTTTGCTATGTAAGTTAGCCAACTGTTCTTTTGTTGTACATAGATCCTCATTTTTTTATACTGTTTGAGGCTCAGCTCAAGTATTTAAATTTTTTTATGTTCCTTATCCGACTACTCGATTATTCGAACAAAATAGTTAATCAATTAATCGACTACTAACATAATCGATAGCTGAAGCCCTACTTCTATCGCCGTCAGTGAAGGTAAAAGAGTTTAAAAATTCACGAAAAATGAACTGCCATACTGTGAGGATTCGTTGTAACAACGTCAGGAAGCAGGAGGATGCTCCTTCTTTGAACACCCTTCCAAATTGTAGCAGCTCCTTCCAGAACTCAATCAGTGTCACGTCACGTGGTTCAAAGCGGCCAATTCGCCCGTGCCAGCAGGTTGAGAAATGCAAGGTGACAGTTCATTTTACCACTGACAGTGTGTCGGTCTCGCTTGCTGGTTCCCCAGTCAATTCCCAGCGAGCAGTGAAGGTTGCTGGAGACAGACAGCTCGAACACCCCACCCCTCCTTTCTCCCTCATCGACCTCGCTCTGCTTTGTATTCCAATTAAGTAGACGGGGAGGGAGGCAGCAGAGTGCGGGATGACAAGTACAGGGAGACACGTTCTCCTGGCGTCCTTCCAGTATCTCAATCGCACTTGTATCAATAGCGTCGGCTCACTTATTTCAGCGAGATAATTCATGGATTCTTCTGGAAGCAAGGGCCTCTAGGGACGATGTCTTGGCCGTGAAAAATAGGTCGCTCTCATGCGTGCATGCATCACATGTAACTGAGGTATGTCATCACTCAGAGAGCGAGCTGGAATCGCTATGCTTAGCGGACACTTCAAATAATGCTGAATTAATATTTGCACATGGCTCATATATTCTACAATAATACAATCTCATCGTTCCTGCTTCCTATACGCCGAGGCAACCACAAGGAACACGAGTTCTTATTGTCTTCTGTGTCCTCAATCTATCATCGCTTCTTACCTTTGCGCCCCCACAAATTCCCCCCTGCACTGACATATGTGTGAGCAATGGGTGGGCTGGGAATACAAGTATTGTGAGGAAATCCGAAAAGCAAACTGCCTCTTTTTATCTCCTCCAGTAACACAAACATTTGCCAGGAACCCTCGGAAGTGTGGCTGAAGGTTTGGACTTCTGGGCATTGGTGAGTGGTCAGGGTGAGCGAGGCCTTCTCTGGTGGCTCAAACATGATAGTCGCTTTTGTACATAAATGTAGCAACATTTATGTTTGATGGGACTTGTAGTTTACAGGGAATGTGCTGAATAATTCTCAGATGGCAACTTTCTTGTTGGGGGGGGGGGGGGGACTCCAAAAGCAGACTAAACAATGACACGTGGTACAACAAGGATTATTTAAAAAAAAAAAAAACAACAACAAAAAAAAAAAAAGCAAACAGATGCTCTAAACCAGAGGTCCTAATATACAAATCTTGAAGGTCCACAATTATTTTTTTCATACAAGCATGGGTCCATTTATTAATGTCGGTCAAGTACAATACAATGCACATTCTAATTAAATAAAAATAAATTAACAAAACATATTCTTGACTTAAAATAAAAATACAAGAAAAAAAAAAACCTGTAAGTACAATGTTTATACATGTACACTAAATAATTGACAAGATCTGTCATTAAGGTGCAAACAATATTGACAGGACATTTTTTAACTGCAAAACACTGCTGGAGAAAAAAAAACATGTGCAAGTAGTACAATACATGTTCACATGTACAGAACATAAATGACAAGCTCTGTCATTTAGGTGCAAACATAATAATCACTGACAGTAACTTTAACTGTAAAACACAGCTTAATGAGAGAAATGACATTTGGCTGTTTACTCACATCATCAGCCAGTACTTCAGTGCTTCTTGTGGTTGATGAATCTGAGAGTGAGATTTGTTTGATTTTTGTTATCATTTCCTCCTTTTCCTTTCCTTCGAACATTGCTTCCATCACTTCAGACATACACTCTTTTATTATTTCTCCATCAGAGAACGGCTTCTTATGTTTGGCCAACACCCACGACACTCTGATTGAGCACTCCGTTGCGTTGTTGTTGTTGTGTCATAGCTTTGACAATAACCTTGCTTGACTCTTGATATGACTGCTTCAACCTGTTAATTTCTTGCCTTCTCAATTCTGATTTAGAAGGAAACTTCTCTTCAAAAGAACTGTGCTCTTTTAAGATAATGGCGTGCCAGATTTTCACTTTTTAACAGAACAACCGTCCTGAAGCATATTAAGCACGTACAGTGGGGCAAATAAGTATTTAGTCAACCACTAATTGTGCAAGTTCTCCCACCTGAAAATATTAGAGAGGCCTGTAATTGTCAACATGGTTAAACCTCAACTATGAGAGAAAGAATGTGGAACCCCCCCCCCCCCCCCCCCCCCCAGAAAATCCCATTGTTTGATTTTTAAAGAATTTATTTGCAAATCATGGTGGAAAATAAGTATTTGGTCAATACCAAAAGTTCATCTCAATACTTTGTTATGTACCCTATGTTGGCAATAACGGAGGCCAAACGTTTTCTGTAACGCTTCACAAGCTTTTCACACACTGTTGCTGGTATTTTGGCCCATTCCTCCATGCAGATCTCCTCTAGAGCAGTGATGTTTTGGGGCTGTCGTTGGGCAACACGGACTTTCAACTCCCTCCGCAGATTTTCTATGGGGTTGAGACTTGGAGACTGGCTAGGCCACTCCAGGACCTTGAAATGCTTCTTACGAAGCCACTCCTTTGTTGCCCTGGCTGTGTGTTTGGGATCATTGTCATGCTGAAAGACCCAGCCACGTCTCATCTTCAATGCCCTTGCTGATGAAAGGAGATTTTCACTCAAAATCTCTCGATACATGGCCCCATTCATTCTTTCCTTTACAAAGATCAGTCGTCCTGGTCCCTTTGCAGAAAAACAGCCCCAAAGCAAGATGTTTCCACCCCCATGCTTCACAGTGAATATGGTGCAATTCAGTATTCTTTTTCCTCCAAACAAGAGAACCTGTGTTTCTACCAAAAAGTTCTATTTTGGTTTCATCTGACCACAACACATTCTCCCAGTGCTCTTCTGGATCATCCAAATGCTCTCTCGCGAACCGCAGACAGGCCAGGACATGTACTTTCTTCAGCAGGGGGACACGTCTGGCAGTGCAGGATTTGAGTCCCTGGCGGCGCATGGTGTTACTGATAGTAGCCTTTGTTACTGTGGTCCTAGCTCCCTGTAGGTCATTCACTAGGTCCCCCCGTGTGGTTCTGGGATTTTAGCTCCCCGTTCTTATCATTTTGACGCCACGGGGTGAGGAGGGAGTTGAAAGTCCGTGTTGCCCAACGACAGCCCCAAAACATCAAAGCTCTAGAGGAGATCTGCATGGAGGAATGGGCCAAAATACCAGCAACAGTGTGTGAAAAGCTTGTCCTAGCTGCAGTGCATACTAGGAAGCATGTTGCATGACAACAGTGTTGACAGCAGGTGGCATCAGAGGTTGACTGTCTCCTCCAAGGGGCCAGTGATGGCTATAGAAGATTCCTGAAGCACTGAAGCTTTGCAGCTAATTGCTACAAAGCTTCATGGTGGTTCATTTGGTCTTAGACAGTCTTATGATGCCCCTGTCAAATAAGGTTTTACCGGTTAATATCTTTTGGTGTATATATCCCATAATACAGTGAGGTCAGCTGCGGCTTACCTATAAACAAATGCCATTTTTGTGTCAAATTTGGTGGGTGGCGGCTCATCATCAGGGGCACCTTATAGTCCGAAAATTATGGTAGTATCAGTGGGGTGAAAGAGTTAAACGATTTGGATTGGTATATTGCTTCTTATACACAATCAAATCAAAATCGATCAAAACGCAAAACTAGGGCTGTCAAATGATTAAAATTTTTAATCGAGTTTATCACTGCTTAAAAATTAATTAATCGTAATTAATTGCAACTCAAACCATCCATAAAATATGCCATATTTTTCTGTAAATTATTGTTGGAATGGAAAGATAAGACACAAGACGGATATATACATTCAACATGCTGTACATACAGTGGGGAGAACAAGTATTTGATACACTGCCAATGGGAAAACCCATTGGCAGTGTATCAAATACTTGTTCTCCCCACTGTAAGTACTGTATTTGTTTATTATAACAATAAATGAACAAGATGGCATTAACATTATTAACATTCTATTACAGCGATCCATGGATAGAAAGACTTGTAGTTCTCAAAAGATAAACGTTAGTACAAGTTATAGAAGTTTTATATTAAAACCCTTCTTAATATTTTCGTTTTAATAAAATTTGTAAAATTTTCAAACAAAAAATAAACTAGTAGCTCGCTATTGTTGATGTTAATAATTACACAATGCTCATGGTGCTGAAACCCATAAAATCAGTTGCAACCAAGCGCCAGCAGAGGTCGACAAAACACCAAAAAACACAAGTAACAAGTGGATATGACACTGTGCTGTCATTTTAATCTGTTTGAGCGGGGCATGTGCGTTAAATGTGTCAAATATTTTAACGTAAATAATTTTAAAAATTAATTACCGCCCGTTAACGCGATAATTTTGACAGCCCTACGCAAAACATCAATTAATATTATCATTTTTAAATGCCGTTTTGTTAAAAGGAATGGCTTTCATGAAAATATCTGATGTTTTCACAAAAGAAACTGTGAAATTAAAATATCATTGTATTTTCAAATGGAATTGATTTAGTTAAATGTGAACATAATATTGTATTATATGGTCAAAAACCCTTGAATGGAATCGTGGCAGACTTTGTAATATCGGCAAATATATAATCGACCAAAGAATCGATGTTGTATCTTGATCTATGAGTGTAAGAACTTTTTTTTTTCAAGCTGAGTCATCGCTGGCCCAATATATTTGCTTTGTACTGCTAGCGAAATTTTGAGCCTCATCCAAACAGTTGTTGTAACAGACTGGTATTTCCATTGTGAGATTAGAATTTTAAGATCTATTTAAAAGTGAGTTATCATAGTGTACAAAAAAAAAACACCCAAAAACGATTGCCTAAAAAAAAAATCTGCGTTCCAGCAAGGAGACGAAAGATGAATTGAGTCTTAGCGGGGAAACAGTACCTGACTATCTTGAGAATGTTCTGTGATGTGCGAATGTGTGTGTCTTGCGTAGCTAGGACAGGACGCAGACACACACTCTGACACCCTCAGCGCCCTGAGGATCCTCCTGACTCTCTCCTGGCGCTATCAGATCAGAGAGACCCGCTGTCCCTCCCCACACCGCAATGCAAATGAAAAGGAATGTGCTGATAAAAGGCCAGATCCCAGAGATGAGAGGGCAGGAGGAGGACAGAGCTGGTGAATCCTTAAGGGGAGGAAGGGGGACAGTGGTGTGGGGGAGCCTCTTGGTGAGATGAGAGGTGGCCCAGGAGTCAGTCTTGGTAGTAGCGGGAGATCATAGCCTCGCTCCCCCTCAGCGACGTTTGATACAGAGCTTTTGTCGCTCTTTCAGCAGCGCATTGTTGCCTGGTGTAATCCCCGTCGGATTACAAAGAGCTTCCCTTTTCATATGGGGCCGACCCAGCGGGCAGGTGGCTGCGGCTCTGTGGAGCTGTCAAGGGGAGGGAACCTCTTTTCCAGGGGAGGGGATCCCAGTTCCTCTTACCTTCACAGGGGCTTTTTGCTGGGAGGCCAGTCAAGCGCAGGTCAACTCGAGGGCAATTCCGACGTCGGGCTCAACTCGGCCTGACCCCGCGGGCTTCCTGTGGGGACACGACAGAGAAGGAAGCTGTTGTCAACTTTTGCATGAAAAAAAACAAACAAAGACTTTGGGAAATCAGAAAATGAAATTTCTGGAAAAATTGCATGATGGGTCACTTCCTACTAATTTTCGGGCATGTTAGGGTCAGTTCCTTGTTAACTCATTGGCTGCCATTGACTCTCCTCTCAGTCAACATGGATTGGTTGTCTAGCGCCGTCAATGGGATGCTGTGAGTTAAATACTATGAAAAAAAAAAAATTAAATGAAAACCATATATTTTTATGTGTAAAGATAGTAAAAAAGATTTTGATATGGCCACTTTGTACAGCAGATTTTCACCTGTTGTGAGTAGGTCAGGAACATACTGTACTGTTTACCGATACTTTGTAACAATGTAACGAAAATATTTCGTCAAAGAACAGTTTTTTTCATGACGATGACATTACGATGACGCACTGAAAACGTGTCTTTGGAGACTAAAACATAACGAGATGGATGCCAGTTGTCGTCTGACGACGTGAGAACTGGATGAAAATTCGCCAAAGTCTCTGTCATAAACTCACAGCGTGTGATATTTTCTTATTTATGTGTAGTTAGCATGCATTTAGCACTGTTTGATTATGTCACTCATGTGAAAAGTGCCGTTCCGGCCGGTGAGTACCGTAAATTTCGGACTATAAGGCGCACCTGAGTATTAGCCGCCACTCACCAAATTTGACATGAAAACAGCATTTGTTAATAGATGAGCTGCACTGGACTATAAGCCGCAGCTGTCTCCAATGTATTATGGGATATTTACACTAAAAGATATTGACCGGTAACACTTTATTTGACAGCAGCATCATAAGACCAAATGAACCACCATTAAGCTTTGAACCAATTGGCTGCAAAGCTTCATTGATTCAAGAAGCCTCATTTGGCCATCACTGCTGCCTTGGAAAAGACAGTCAACCTGTGCCGCCACTTGCTGTCAACACTGTTGTCATCCAACATGCCTCCTAGCATGCATTGCAGCGCCACAAACGTAAATAACAATCAAAAAATTCATGTTCTGTGCTAATTATTTCTTAAGTTACTGTTCAGGTTGTTTCATTAATTGCTAGTTATGGTATTTGGTAACACTTTATTTGACAGTGGCGCCATAGGACTGTCATACGACCATCATAATTATGACATGACAATGTCAAGAGCATTAATCAGTGACGTGCGGTCAGGGGAGGCAGGTGAGGCAGAGCCTCACCTGTCATCATGACAAAAAAATAATTATAGCATCAAATTTATATTAATATTTGTCCATTGCTCTTTATGTATGACTCATTTCAAACATTTTCTATAGTCAAAATCGCTGAATTTGCCCATTTCCTGTTCAAATAAAGAAATGAAACGAGAGGTGCGGCAGCACCGAGTAAAGCCTCACCTCTGATTGCGCAATCCTTAACAAACTGGGTTGATACATGGAATTGGAGCGTGCTGGTTGCCGTACATCTGCATGTCGCCATTATAATGTTTCCAGATACGTTTATTTGACCTGATTTTCCTCAGTCTGGCTAATGTCTTTAACCCTTAAAGTTTAATGTTTGTTAGCGACATATTTAGTTTTGCTGATGGGAAATAAAACCGCAGTGAAAAGGCGCAGGTTGCGGCAGATAGTACTCTGCCGCACTGCAAGGGGGCGTACGTGAAACTGGACTTTCCGTTAAAAGTGGACGCGGTTAACACAACGCCGGAGCTAAAAGGTTTGCTTCAAACTACGGGACAGAGGATAACTCGCGCTTTTCAAACGGACTGGTACACCCGAAAAGACTGGCAATGTGGCTGTCCTTCGAAAAATCGCCTTTGCTGCTTTCCCTGCCTTTTCTTCTCAACTTGTGCCAATGTCTGGACTAACACGAGATATTGTGACATTAAAAAACTACCACGAAGCCTCAGCAAACATGAGAGCTCGACCACTCACATTCAAAGCCTGTTTGCTTTAAAAACTTTTGGAAGCTCAAGGATCGATTTGGCTTTGACGAACAGCGGAAGCTCAACGGTAGCATCCTCAAAGCTAAGGTAATAAAAGAGTTTGAAAGACCTCATTAATGCAACCTGCATCCTAGCTAAACAGGAGTTAACATTTCGTGGTAACGATGAGCGTGTAGCTCTTCTAAACGTGGCATATATGTAGAACGATTACATGGTTTTGCTGCGAAAGATGAAAGGTTAGGTAGACATTTGGACAGATCCACTGTGTTTTCTGGCTTGTCAAATAGAACACAGAACGATCTAATTGAAGCAATCCTCTCCATTGAGGCGGAGAGATTTTTTTTAAAGTAAAGGAAAATAAGGAGGACTTTTTCTAAAAGGGCGTAGGTTTGCATAGGGACGGGAGGGACATAACACTACCAACTTTTCAGCATGCTAAAATTGTCCCTACCAACTTTTAAGCAACCTTACCTTTTTTGCATGATACAATGTTCAGTTATATAGAGAATTTAGATCTTTCAATAGTTCCATATGTTGTAAGGATAGAATTGACCCTACCATTATTAAGTGAATTATTTTCACTATGTTTATGTTTGCTAATAAAAACCAGACATTTATTCAGGAAGTTTTCAAAATGTTTCTTTAGTATTTTTTGAAAACAAAGGTTTGAATCGAACAGTATCATCTGAACCAATGCACGTAAAAGTTATTATCAGTAGATAAGGATTTATTTTGCATTGATCATTTTGCCTATTAATTAATTAGGTTCATATACATGAGAAATGTGGCCCTTTGCCCCCTTCATCCAATCTGTTTGGTCTAATTAATGTCCCGTCCCCAGCAAAAAGTGTACCTACATGCAGGTTATGCTGTTATATCGTCCCTACGAATGTTGAGACCAAACCTATGCCCTTCCAAAGTAACGCCGGTTTTTGTGGTGAAGGACAGGCACAAGACCACAAACAGTTTTCATTTCAATCTTATTTAAAAAAAAAAAAAAAAAAAAAAAAGAGCTTAGACCAAGAAAAATACAATAGAATATTTAAAAAGTAATTCTAATTCTTTGTTTTTCTTTTCACACTTTTTGTTTAGCAATATGTAATAAACTGATTAAAGTTTCAGAATTAATAGTTTTAAAAACAACTGAATATTTCACTAAAGGTCAGAATTGAATTCTGTGGTTTTGTACACCAGGGTGTAGAGCAAATGCATGTTATTTTCTTACTTTTACGTATCGATAATATGTACCGTGTGTGCGTGTTTTGTGAAGAATGCTGATGAGATATGAAATAACCAGTAGCCAATTGAATAAGCTGCCCTTTTTGGTTTATATATTTGGAAATCTGACACTAAAGGAGTCAGTGCCTCACCAACCATGAACCTCACCGCACGTCACTGGCATTAATGAATGCTTATAACAGATGCCATTTACTGTCATCCGGCAAATTATCTCACTTTTGAATGGATGTAAAGGATCCTAGCTGGACATAAATGGAGTTTGTGACATGATTTGCCGGATGACACTTAATGCCATCTCTCATAAGCATTCAGTAATGCCCATGACAGAGTCTTATGACAGTACTATAGCTCCACTGCCAAATAAAGTGTTACCTACTAACCCAAATAAATCAATGAATAAGCAGCACTGAACTATAAACCGCACGATTCAAAATGAGGGAAAAATGTAGCGACTTATAGTCCGCAAATTACGGTAAGCGGGTGCCACTTCCAGGCTCCTTTTGTGAAACATGTGTCAGGTGCTGCTTGGTAAGTTTGGCTTTCTTATCTTGGCTAGATATGCCATGTTGCTTTAGCCTTTAAAGGTCTGTGCTGAGTGATCATCACACAATAAACTAACTTGTAGCGTTAGGATAGCATTTGTTTTAGCATAGCATTCGCGTTAGCATTTAGCACAGTGATTCGTATCTTTTTAAACTCTTGGAGAACATTTCACATACAGTTCGTGGCGTCCAGGTAAGTTGAATTAATTGCAAATAATGTGCTGAGTGTGCATTATTATCGTGAAAATGGTAATGTCCTTGTGGACTACAGTTATGTGCTTGTCTGTCATGACTCATGTTCATTCAAAATTATTGGAAACCTTTTATTTATTCTTGGACTAAAACTTTTGACGTTTATAGACGAAAACATTTTGAGAATTGACGACTAAAACAAGACAAGGACTAACATATTTTGAAATGACTAAAATATGACTTGGACTAATAAGTATTTTGTCCAAAAGACTAAGACGAAAATTAAAATGCCTGACAATAACAACACTGCTTTGTAATAAAACAAAGATGATGTAAGTAAAACCATTACAGTAGATAAACAAAAGCCGCGGGACACACCTTCTCATTAAAGCGTCAATAAGGGGTTGGACTAAAACCTTAATGACCTGCAATAGTCATTGTTCATCTCATTAAGACAACTGTATGCTTCCAATATTGTAGTAATGGGAATAGTTTGGCGAGGTTCTTTTTTGATTCCCAGTACCCAAAGCAAAGGCACGCGAATTCTGATGATTAAGCTCCATATTTTAAAAGGAAATTAAAAGCTCAGCTTGAGCAAGCACCGTGAGCCACGCGTGATTGAGCTCCGGTCGTTTGATGGCTTCCCTTACTGTACGTCAGTCGTGTCTCAAGATCAATAAAATGATAGGCGAGGCCCAGTGTGTGTTCAGCTCATTTTACTTTCCCCGTATGCGTTTCAACTGTTTGTGTTCCATCACACATCTGCCACTGTTATAAATCATTCCTCAGATACTGTGAGGGACCAATTTAGAGAAGGTTGTGTTGTCACAAATATCCTAATTAGTTTCTCAGCTCACATTGGAGAGCCATCAAGATGGTCAATACGATGATTTAAACCCAGGGAGAGGGAATTAAATCTATTAGAGCATTTGGTAATACCCTTCTCAGTGAAGGATAATGTATAGATCCTTTGAAAACCTAATCGGCTGAGACGGAGAGCAAATAATAGTCTCTGTAATTTTAAATAAAAAAAGCAGCAGGCAATATTGAATATCAAAAAGAGTATGTTTGCTTTTAGCACTTGTAGACAAATCAGCTCGCAAATCTGCCTATCTGCATGGTAAGCAAATTTGATCATAATTAATGGCACACCCAAGTGTTATTGAATATACTGTAAGCAAGCTCAAAGCAACAGTACATACTGATCATCATAAAACACATGGAACAGATTCTGCCATTTCAAAGAGTAATATCTTGTGAGTATGCACTTTGCGTTAAACATAGTCTGGCAGCCTTTCTACAGTATGAAGAAACGTTGAGGAACGCTTGCCACCAAACAAATAATGTGGCCACAAAGCTCTCACCATCGTCTATATGCGTGACAACTTGTGATTTACGATTTCACTACGGTTCCTGAACGCAGCATCCATGCCAGCACTAAACAAACGACGAGGTAATTCGATACTTTCTTTTTTAAAGAGTGAATTTCCCCACGTTATAATCAAATAGGCGTTCAATAGGTTAAAAAGTAGAGAAACACACTTTTAAAAACTCTGCAAATCTTGCGGCGAACAACTTAAAAACAATCTGATAGTTAGATACAACTTGTATCATACAAGGACATTTTTTGTGTTTCATAAAATGAACACGAAGTTTTGACTCACAATAAAACTAGAATCAATGACTTGCGTTTGTCAGACGGTCGGACTGTGGGAAATTCTTTCGGAAATTAGATTAAAAAAAAAAAAAGAAAGAAAAAAAAAGATTTATTTCCGGCTTCCGGGAAGATCTTCTTCTTGTTTTATTTTGTGGCACTTTACCTCTTGAATCATGGGACATTACCGCCATCTACTGGGATGACACAGCCTGATGTACACCCAAAGGGGACAAAAAAACCTCTTTTCATTAGCCCAGTTTCTTTGAGAAACTCAATTAATCGTCTTTGAATTTTGGTTGTTTTTACCTTTAGAATACTTTTCCAGTCTAAATACCTCTTTTCACCTGTTCCAGGACAGTTTTCAATGGCGTACAGCACGCATGCTATTTTTAGACCGTGACGTCTCATCGTAAAGCGGAAGTAAAGCCGAAGTGGGACATTATAGACCCCACCCACCAACGTCATAAAACCACGTGCTCGCTGTATGGTTCCGCCCACTTGTCCGTCATTTTGTCTCTGTATTAGCATTGGTTTCAATTGATCGAGGAATTTAAAATGCATTTCATTGAAGACCCGGTGCTTTCTGATGCCGTAAACTCACTGGATGTGTTGCATAAAAGGCGTTATGTGGAAAAGCTTCGTTCTATACAGTCGCCAGATCCATATTTGATGCCTAAATCGATGATTTTTGACCGGCTGCCTTCGCCGTCTCTGCCTGACCCTGATATTTACAACTATCTTGTCCACACAAAATCAGCCTATTCTCACGAAAGTTTGAAAAACTTTAAGAGCTTGGAGGCTTATAAATGCTACGTTGCTGGTTGGGTGAAACAGGTCCTCGTACACGAAAATTCGGCAGGAATCTTGTGCTCGGAAGGTGAGTTACGAAATTTTCAATTCAAAATCTTTTGTTCTTGCTAACATCCACTGTCAAGTCTAATGTATTTCATGTCATTTGTCAATGGAGCTAGGGCTTTTAATGTTTATATGGTTTAGCGATAACACTCTCACTACATACATACGTGTATGTTGTCGGCGATTAGCCTAGCAATGATCTTAATTGTGGTTGTCAGCCCAAAACCCTCTAAATATATATTAAATGCATCTTACCAGATATAAAATGACTACTACATAATCTGTGGTAATCGTTTGGAGCCCAGTTTTCTCGTCGATTTGCAGCAGCCCATCTCGCTCTCTCCTCTCCGTGTCTCTCGGAATCCGGTAGAACTTCAAGTCTCTCCGTCTATCTTCTCTGTTATTGCAACCGACCGCCACACACGCCTTCACCACTTTGATTATTAATGTTAACGAGCAGAAAAACACGCCGTAAATAGGACGAATGTACGTAGCCGTAACAGGTCAACACGATGTGTTGACGGACAAGTGGGCGGCACCAGTCAGGAGAGCGGAGTTGTGACGTCACGTGGGTAGGGTCTATAGACCCGCCCTCGCATAGAATCAATGTAATCTGTGCTACTTTTCTCCGGTAATCTTTCAAAAACGAACATGCTGATCACCCATTGCTTTTTTGGAACTTGTAGAAATGACTCGAGACATTACTACATATGAAGGATGGTTTCTTCATACGTTTCCGGAAACCAATAACTCAGGAGGAAAAAATGTGACGACCGAATCAACTTGCGCGGACTTTTAACACCAGTTCGGTGAATCCATTCACATTTCATATGCAGTAAACATTTTGTTGGGTTGGCATGGTCTTTCAGAAGACAAAGAGGTAAGCCATTTTTATAATTTTTAACTTATTTTTTAGCGTAACGTTGTGCTGTACTGCTTCTGTCTGACAATGAATGACTCGAAAAGAATTACAATGGTATCTGACTGCCACTGTTACTGTTTCTGTTATATTTACAGTATATATACAGGTATATACAGTACTGTGCAAAAGTTTTAGGCAGGACACTTGCCTAAAACTTTTGCACAGTACTGTATATTTTTATTATATTATGTATATAATGTATATACAGGATATACTGTATGTATATATTTTCCCCAAGTGGAAGCTTCCATGATCCTAATAAATTTAATAATTAAAAAAAAAATATATATACAGTACTGTGCAAAAGTTTTAGGCAGGTGTCCTGCCTAAAAGTTTTGCACAGTACTGTATATGTACAGTATATATATATAAACAAAATATATATATATACATATATATATATTAGGGGTGTCAAACGATTAAAATTTTTAATCGAGTTAATTACAGCTTAAAAATTAATTAATTGTAATTAATCGCAATTCAAACCGTCTATAAAATATGCCATATTTTTCTGTAAATTATTGTTGGAATGGAAAGATAAGACACAAGATGGATTTATACGTTCAACATACGGTACATAGTGACTGTATTTGTTTACAATAAATCAACAAGATG
The DNA here is from genome assembly GCF_030265065.1 of Corythoichthys intestinalis. NCBI lineage: Eukaryota > Metazoa > Chordata > Actinopteri > Syngnathiformes > Syngnathidae > Corythoichthys > Corythoichthys intestinalis. The sequence goes on along the minus strand of NC_080415.1, from coordinate 16,730,399 downwards.
GCATTAACATTATTAACATTGTTAAAGCGATCCATGGATAGAAAGACTTGTAGTTCTTAACAGATAAATGTTTGTACAAGTTATCGAAATTTTATTTAATACCCCTCTTAATGTTTTCGTTTTAATAAAATTTGTAAAAAATTCAATCAAAAAATAAACTAGTAGCCCGCCATTGTTGATGTCAACAATTACTTCACAATGCTCATGGGTGCTGAAGCCTATAAAATCAGTCGCACCCAAGCGCCAACAGAGGGCGGCAAAACTCCATAAAACACAACATGTGGGCATTTCACTGTACTTTCATTTAAATCTGTCTGAGCGGGGCAATTACGTTAATTGGTTAAAATATATATATACCGTAACAACTTTAGTAAGGGGGAAGTGTAGATAAATTATAGAATTAAGATTTGTTATCAATGGAAAAAAATAAAAGTGTTCGTTGGCTGTCACTGAGTAGCATTTGCGATCGCTACACAAAGCTAACTAAATTACCCCCAAGAAGGGTCAGAGACGTACGACAACCAGAGGATATATAAGAAAGACAGGGCTGATGGTAAAGGATAGCTTGTTGAAACAGGAGAATGTAAATGTCAGTCGCGTCGAGAAAAAAGCTAAGGCTAAGCTTAGGTCTGCTCGTTTTTTCGTCTTTTTCAGCCTTTGATACTCAAGCCATCTCTTTAACTGATTATTTTTATTGTACTTCCACATCTTTGCCAGTGAATTTGGCACCAGGGACATCGTTTTCGGAAAGAATTGGTAGGTTTAGCTCTGTAAACATCTCCTTCATACACGATTTCCATTCATTTCCTATTAGGGACAAACGGTGGCTTGTTCCCACTTAGCAACAGTAGCTAATGTCATGAATATTAATGAGCGGAAGTGACGTGTTGCTTGCTGTACGCCATTGTTTCCTCTCCTCCCCATATCATGAACAAATGTTCAACTACATCACACCCCCTGCAGTGTTCACAGTTCCGGGAAAATACCATGTACGTCATATTAAATACCAAAGCATAAACACGTGATTTGAGTGCACAGTTACGTGTTGTATGTGCACGCGAATCTGTTTTGTGCGTCTCACTTGTGTTTTTGCAATAAATTTAACAATTATTTCAGTGCAAAATTTTATTTTCCGCACTCCGCCCTCTCTGGAGTGAAATCAAACCTCCTACAATGGGTGTCAGTCATGTACTGTATGTGAATGTTCGAGAATACTTTACTTTGAATATTATTTCATTTTAATTTTGCGTGTTCCCCGTGAGCACAGTGCCACTGTTGAGAGCTTGTGGACATTTGGTATTCAAGAATGATTGTGTACAGTATTTGTACGAATATTTGTGGGAACTCATATCATACACAAGCGTGAGGGAAGGTTCTACACAAGTGAGAGAGGGGACGCGAACAACAAAACTTTTCGTACTCACAAAATACATCCTTTTGGACACGGAAGTTGCATTTATGCGCTCAAAACACGCTTTTGTTCTCGGTATTACATAATACTTATTGTATTTCTCATTATGCACATGGTATTGTATAGAGATGCACGATACTTATCGGTCCGATAATAGGAATTGTGACGTCATCCCAATAAATCTGATAACGTTATTCATAGGGCCGATTATAAATAATCTTTTTGGCAAGGTGTCGGTGGATTTGGACGTGTGCTTTTGTTTCCACTCCTGTTTTGCAAGTATGCAAAGTATTGTTACTCTTCTAGAGGCCGTATTTTTCCATCACTGAGTGAGTTCTTGAGAGGCCTTTTGGTTATTGATAGGCTTGCTGTCCTAAAGAAAGTTGTTTAATTGTCCAAGACCACAAAAGTCTCCTCTCCTGTTGCATCAAATGTTTTATCTGCTGACAAAACACCATTCACTTTGTTTGTTCTAGTTCACTGCTAATTGTTCAGGGGAACACATTGTCAATGACATTGAATGATTGATTGTGATTCACTCAAATTATATTTATTTGAAAAAATAAATATGGGCACTTTATGAGAAGTCAAAACTGTTCTTTTCTTTGTTTTGTCCATTATAATAATGTTAATGTCATCATAAAAATTCTGGTTAATCTAGTTCAAAGGCAAATATATGCTGAATCCACCAGTAGTATTTTTTACCTACAGGTGTTCTAAAACTCAGGTGAATATGCATTTTAAAAATTGTATATATATTATCAGTTATCGTATCGGTATCGGCCTAAAGGAGAAGATGTTATCGATATTGGTTTCAACAAATGGATATCGTGCATCCCTAGAATTGCAACAAAGTTAGGAAAAAAACTGATGTGTCACATGTATGTTAGCGTGGAACCTGTTGCTGCCCAAAAAACCTTCGCCTTTTGGAGGTTTTGGCAAATGAGTCTGCGATTGCTTTCGCTTTGTTTTTCGATTCCTTTTACAGAAAGATTTTTCGCAGACACAAAGTGAAGAAAAATAATCTTCTGGCTAAAAGATGCCATAAAATAGACTGCACGTTTAAAAGAAAACAGTTGAGCCCACATAACTAATCCGATTCGTTTGAAAAAAAGAGTAATTCCAGCATAGACAAACCAACCATATGGCAAAAAACATGGGCCAAACTGGTCAGTGACTTAGAATTAGGAAACAGAAAAAATACGTTTTGATTGAAAGTTAAATGCCTGATTCTTTGCAAGGTAGAGAGGGGAAGCAAGCGCAGAAAAAAACATTTTAAACAAGATATCATGAATTTGTACCCACAAAACAGTTTTCATACTCACAAAATACATTCTTTTGGACACTGAAGCTTCATTTATGCACTCAAAACACGCTTTTGTTATCGGTATTGCATAATACTGTATGTGTTGTATTTCTCAATATGCACGTTATTGTAACAACAATCTAACAACAAAGATAGAAAAAAATAAAACAGGCGTGTCACCTGTACGTAAGCATGAAACCTGTTACTGCCCAAAAAAACTTTGCCTTTTGTAGGGTGTGGCAAATGAGTCTGCGATTGCTTTTGCTTTCTGTTTTTCGATTCCTTTTACAAAAAGATTTTTTGCAGACACAAAGTGAAGAGAAATAATCTTCAGGCTAAATGATGCCATAAAATCGACTGCACATTTAAAATAAAACAGTTGAACCCATATAACTAATTCCATTTGTTTGAAAAAAAGTAATTCCAGCATAGACAAACCAACCATTTGGCAAAAAACATGGGCCAAATTGGTCAGTGACTTTGAATTAGAAAACAGGAAAAATGCGTTTTGCTTGAAAGTTAATGACAGGTTCTTATTTCATCAGTGGATGGATGGCTGTACCTCTGGTACAGTAATAAGTAGAGCTGGGAATCTTTGGGCACCTAACGATTCGATTACGATTACGATAAAGAGGCTCCGATTCGATTATAAAACGATTATTGATGCACCCCCCTCCTTTTTTTTTTTTTTTTTTTTTTTAAAAAATGTTTTGTACATTAGTTCCAAAATTGTTCAAAAATCCTCTCAGGCTAAACCACACTACTATTTCAGTATCAAGTTAACATATAAGAGTAAACAAATATACAAAACTAACAGTAAATAAAATACTCCAGTCCCCAGTCTGTATCAGCAGCTTTAAACTACATTCACTTAATTTAGTGCTGTGAATCAACCGTTACAGTTGTTAAAGTTGCTCCTGTTATTCCATAATTTCCCTTCTGTCAAATTTTGACATGTCAAAGTTTTAAAACTGTTTCATCATTTAAAGATAGATTCAAGACAAAATTTTGCTGATTTAGGAGTATTTTAGATAAAAAGTTAATTAGATTCGCTACAACAGAGCCTTCTAGAAAAGTTTACTGCTTTAAGATGGCGGCTGTTTCCTAACGCTGGCAAGTCCGTCATTTCGCATCTCTGTTCAATAATACATGTTCTAACACCGCCGTCTTCTGTCATTTTGCATCTAGTTCTACATATATATGATATCTACTGTAGCCGTTTGTTTGTAGCAACTAGCAACCGGGCGTTGTTTGTAGCGGCTGCCGGCCGGAGTGAGGTATGATTGTTTTTTTTTTATCTAGCGGCATGAGTTGAACATGATATTTACTCTCGGTCCGTTCCTCATTGCGTCCCAAAGACCGCGCTGACTATGTTTTACTTCCGCTTTACCTGGTATAATTCAATAATCGGAATTCGAAAGTTTGTGAATCGTTCTCGAATCTTCCACGGCCGAATCGCGAATAATCTAAGAATCGGAAATTTCGCACGCCTCTAGTATTAAGTAATACTGGAGTGCCTCAGGGTACGGTTTTGGTGCCATTCCTCTTCACCTGTACCTGATTTCCGGTTCAACTCTGGTTCCTGCCATCTCCAAAAGTTCTCGGATGACTCCTCTATTGTTGGATGTACAACGGATGACGATGAGGATGAGTACAGGGAACTGATTGTCAACTTTATTATTTGGTGCAGGAGCAACCCTTTGAGCCTCAACATCAGCAAGACCAGGGAGCTGGTGGTGGACTATAGGAGGAACAGAAGGTCCACTGCCCCAGTTGTCATTGAGGGGGAGGTGGTTCAGTGGGTGGACTCATACCAGTACCTCTGGGTCCACATTAATAATAAACTGGATTGGTCTCACAAAACCGACACCCTCTTCAGGAAGGGACAGAGCAGGCTATTTGTCCTGAGGAAACTGTGATCATTTAACGTCTGTGGTAGGATCCTGAAAAGTTTTTACCAGTCTGTGGTGGCCAGCACTTTGTTTTTCGCTATAGTGTGTTGGGGGAGCGGTGTCAAGGTAGGTGAGGTGGGCAGGCTCAATAAACTGGTGAGGAAGGCCCAGTCTGTGGTGGGGCTTGAATTGGTAAGTCTGAAGACTGTGGCTGAAAGAAGGATGATCAAATTCAAAGCCATCTTGGATAACCCCTCTCACCCTCTCCATGAAGAGCTGTGGCAGATGGGCAGCTCTTTTAGTCAGCATTTTATACCACCTAGTTGCAGAACTGAGTGCTATAGGTGTTCCTTTGTGCCCACTGCCATCAGACTTTATAACAGCAGAGGTCTGTGCTCACTGTTAAATGTACATGAAGCATTAGAACAATGACAGGTACTGTTTTTTTGTATGGTTCTGACATAGTGCCGATCTGCAGTCATGTTAGATTTGGGCTTTAGTCGTAGGTAATTTGTATATGGCGGGAAACACTCAGGTGACTTGAAGTTCCGCTCTGAGACCCCCAATTTGGCCAAATTTCAAAGTTGTCAGATATGCATGTGTGATACATCATTGGAAAGCTTAAAATCTCAATTTTCTGGGGGAAGAAAAATTTTGAATTAGGCATTAAAAAAAAAAAGAAAAAAAATGTTGAATAGCAAAACCCTAACTGGAGGTGAGAGCACACGAGAGCAGAATTAAAAACCCCATGACTTTAACGTGATATTATTGTGCACTTGTTTCAATCCAAAAACTCCATGTAGCATGTATCACTGAGTGTCAAGACACAGCTGTGAATGGCCACAGCTGGATTTTGGGGGGATTTTATGGGTGAAACATCGTAATATAACAAGGGTCGCGATGCAGAAATCGCAGACATCAAGGAGTGTTTGAGATGTTCTTTTCCATATATTTACCCTTTTAAATGTTGTTTTTCATTTTTTCTTTGTTTGGATCAATTATTTATCATCCAACATATCAGAGAAAATGCGATAGTAACAAAACAAACCCAAACAATTAATCGATAGGTATGAGTTAGATATCCGGGACTTTTTTACAGACACCATTTTTTTCATTGTGTGGTAATTTGTTTAAAAGTTTAAAATATGCGAGTGAATAATTTTTTGAAGTCATTTTTGAAGTCATTTTAAAAATGAAATATTACACATCAATTAATGATTCTAAGCTAAAAATGACAGACATTTTGAATAATGAATATTTAATTAATTACCTACGTTTTATGGCTGGGTTAAAAAAACAAAAAACGGTTGTGCGACGTCTGTAAACGGGGGTTTTGAGGGTAAAACGGACAAATTAAAAATAGTTTGGAGGCTTAATGCGCCATGAATCTGCTATGGCAGCATATAGATATATTGTTCTTTCAAACATAACAGTTTTTTTGACCTAAAATACAGCAGTTTATTTTAAAGATGGTTGCAAGAGCAGAAACTGCTTTTTCAGTCTTGTCTGTGTTTTCTGCCATGTACCATTTTTATATAGTTCCTGTAGTTCGTCTTTGTGTTGTACATTAGATTGTACACTGTAGAGCTGAAACGAATACAACTCGAGTAACTCGAGTTTAAAAACTGATCCGAGTAATTTTATTCACCTCGAGGAATCGTTTAATTTTGCCGGCTCTAAGCATCACGTTTTGCCCGGACTACTTTTAATGCGGGACAACGCGCTGACATCACGTGCGTAGAGGAAGAAGCAATAAAAAAAAAAAAACTTATTGCAGCCGACAGCCGTTACAAACTGCGCCGACGTTGCTAAAAACTGTGCCCTTATGTTGCTACGGTGGTAGCAAGTAGCGTTTGATGCATGTCATAGATATCACATGTACCTAGAACTAGATGCGAAATGACCGACTCGGCGACGTTAATAAAACAGCCGCCATCTTAAAGCAGTACACTTCTCAGCGCTCATAAATAAGATTAACGTTATTGTGACTCGCTCACGCAACCTTATCCCTGCAGAGGGCTAGGTTTCTATTCATTATGACCACTGTCGATGCGTGGCTAAGTCTTACATACAGGCTTTATTTAATCTGTGAAAACAGTGCTGTAGAGTGATTAGGGTGTAAAATACAAACTTAATAATGCTAACTGTCAATTTTAGCTCAGTAGTCATTGCTGGATAAAACACCAAGTAGCACTGGTGCCTAATGTGCTCCAATACAGCACAGCATTTATTTTGAACGCTGCAAAAACTCAAAATCCTATCAGGACTTACAGTTTAGACCAACTTAAAACTTAACTGAAACTTATAGCTTTACACAAGTGGAAATTCAATTGAAACGTGGGAAAAACACCTAACTTTTAAGTGATGTGTGTTATCAAGCGTAATGACATTTTTACATAAGAAATATATATATTTGTTATAAGATCTAAAAGTTTTTTTAAGTGAAAGCAGTGAATTAGTCCTTTTTTTAGTCACATTTGAGATGCAATTAGATTGTTGGCTGTTTCAACAATGTACATGGAAAATAAAGACATTGATTGACTGAAAATGGTTCAATATTAGATGAAATGTCTTTTTTTCTCATCTATATTTATAACTGCTCTTTATCTAAAAAAATGTTTTATCCGATTACTCGATTAATCGATAGAATTTTCAGTCGATTACTCGATTACTAAAATATTCGATAGCTGCAGCCCTAGTACACTGTCTGAGCTGCTGCAATGCCTGAATTTTCCCTATGAGGGATTAATAAAGTCTTATCTTAATTATGAAACGGAGAACGAGAGTAATCAATATACAAGTAATCTTAATCCATCATTTTAAAAAATAACTTGTAGTGGGTAACTGCATAACTTTTGTCAGGTAACTTACCTGACACTGAGCAGCATAATAGCCCCCAAGGATGCAACTCTTTTCCAAAAATATTAAACCAATAGTGGGACATTTTGATTTAATAATTATAAAACTAATTTTTACTTGGAACATGTTTTTTTCCCCCCTCAACTGCAGTTGTTCATAATAATGCATTTTATAGCTTGAGTAACCACAATATTTTGGTGCAAGCCAATCATATTTGTATTTATTTTTGGATGGGGTGAGCAGGAAATGTGATGTTTCGCTCTGACACGTGAAGAAGATCCCTGTAATAAACAATTCACCATCGCCTGATAACCTGAGCAACGGGAATGTCTGGTTGGCTCTCATTGTTGGCTCGTTGGTGTCATTCATATGCCAATTTAAAACAGAAGAAAAAAAACTATTTATTGTCACTTAAGAACACTCTTAAGACAGATGCACTTGGGCGAAACCAGACTCGGAACTGCATTACGGGAGCATTGGAAATCTGTAGCTCGAAACCTGTCTTTGCAAAGACCATGGAAGAGGAGCTCAAATGTTCGGCGTTTACAGACATCTTCAAAAATCCTGTCATACTGCCATGCAGTCACAGTGTTCAGAGAGTTCAGAGCTTTTCATATGTCATCGTGAGGTCAGAAGCTATCTGCAACTTGCACAACGAGCCATTCAAACTCTTCTGTTTGAACCACGAGGAACTTGTGTGCCTCATCTGCAGGGATTCAGGACTCCATGCGGGCCACAGGTTCCGTCCCATCGATGAAGCTGCAAATGATTACGGAGAGAAGCTTCAGGACTGCCTGCAGGACATAAGGGAGAAACTGAATGATTATACTGCAATACGAAATGACTGCATTGCACAAGCCATGTACAACAAGGTCCAGAAGAAGAAGGTTGAAAGAAAGATTAGGAAGGATTTTGAAGAACTTCATCACTTCCTGCAGGTCGAGGAGGAGGCTAGGTTGTCTGCTGTCAGGGAGGAAGAGGAGATGAAAAGTGAAATGTTGTGGCAGAAGATTGTGTCTCTCGGCAAAGACTTGACCACTCTCTCAAATATCATTAGAAGCACTGAGGAAAACGTGATGTCTGGCAACATTTCCCTCTTGAAGAACTTCAAAAGTATGATGACTATAACACAAAGGCTTCCCAAAAAGCCCAAGCCGCATTACGGAGCTTTGCTGAACGAAGCAAATCATGTAGGCAACCTCAAGTTCACTGTGTGGGAGAGAATGAAAGAGATCATCTCCTACAGTCCCGTTCTTCTGGACCGAAACACGGCTGGTCGAGAACTCAATATCTCGGAAGATCTAACCAGTGTGAGTTTTGAAGCTAGACATGAGCGCCGTCCCAATACTCCCGAGAGGATGCTGGATTACTGTAGTGTGCTCGGTTCTGCTTTGGATTCGGAAAGACACGTGTGGGATGTTGACGTAGGCGACAACAAGTGGTGGCGAGTGGGGGTGGCGCTAGGAGACCGTAATTTGCCACAAGATATGTCCATGTGGACGTTTGGATTTTATGACGGTAAATACAAAAAAGATGTGGTCCGATCTGGAATCTGGAAATCATCCACGAAAATAACGAGGATTCAAGTTTGTGTAGATATGAAAAAAAGATATGTTTCATTCACTGATTCTTATAGAAACACTACATTACACAAAACAAATCCTTCTATTTGGCCATCTTTGTCTGAACGGATAAAAGTGTATCCTTTCTTTAGCACAAAAGACAATTCTCCTCTGAGGATAATTTCGAAAGAACGTAATGTAATTTAGTCACTGACGTCAGAAGTTACATTAGATGTGGCCACACTTGGCAATTAAAATTTGCGGGATAAAAAAAATTGATTGAAATATAGTGTCAGTTTGCATGAGATTTTTTTTTCTCATACGTGGATTGATTTAAAATAAATCTGATGAAAATGAGATTGTAATTTTCATGCTGTAAAGATCTTGGTTACCATCACTCTAGTAATTTCTGTATTTGTTTTCATTAGTTTTGCCCTCTCTCCAATTCAGGTAATGCTTTATTAGTATTTAGAGTGGATTTGCAAGTTTCTGTGAGTTCTCATTTTTCTTGAAGTCATTAGTTACTTTTTTTTTTGGGTTCAGTGTTGATGTAGCTACTAATGATATTATTGTTAAGGAAAACAAATTAAATGACAAAAACTATAAATAGCATAAAATAAAAACTGTAAGTAAACGGAAAAAAAAAGTTATCTAAGAGGAACTGCATTGTGTAAAACAAACTAAAACATTAAAATGAAGTACACAAATCCATTTGTTTTTGTCACTGTCAATTCTGGATTGATACATATATACATACATACCGTAAATTTCGGACCATTGAGCGCCCCGGATTACAAGCCTCACCCAGTACATTTTTAAGGGAAAAAGAATTTTGTACATACATAAGCCTCTCCTGCCTATAAGCCGCATGTGCCCACATATTAAACTGAAATATTTATAAAGAAATACACAGTTTTCCAAGTTTAAATACCATATTTTAACAAATCGGGTTATGATACAGCGCATGACTTACAGGTAAGGGAGGTGCGGAAGAGCAAGAGACGTGCTGTCGTTGTTGTTGCGGGTGTGTCTGTGTGTGTGCGTCGGCTGCTAGAGGCAGCAGTCGTGTGTTGTTCGACGAGTTTCCAAAATAAAGAATTGCAACCTAACTTAACGGGTTACTATTTGTCATCGTTACAATACCTTAACTTTTCTTTCCAAACAGCGCCAGCAACACGGCACTTAGCTGACTCCTCAAGCTCACTCCTTAGCGTGTCGTCCTCTTCATCACGCAGCGGACCGGCTTTTCGAAACCCGTTGGTGATGGTGGATTTTTTTTCACGCTGCTCCACGCTGTCAGACTTTTGCAAAAGTTGCTCTTCGCATACTTTTGTAAACGATCTGACGCCGCTGGCCATCCAAGCCTTCAATTCAACTCGGCACATCATATCCATTTCTTCTAGCATGATGCGGGTATGCTAATTCTTGCCTGGCACGGCCAGACTGTTCTCCGTGTGCTTTTCAAACATGTTGAATAAACTCCGCTCTCCTCGTATGTTTACTTCCGCGCGCAATTCCCTCGTCCCGCCCGTCGCTGATTGGTCCACTCCGCTGTCTGTTTGCTGTGGCTTGCTCCGCTCTGAAAATTTTATCCGCTTAATGGTGGCCCGACTCAATAGCTGGAACAGCGGTGAGTCTGGAGTACCAGGCTATGCTAATTCTACGAATGCACAAAGATGAGGGTCTGCTACTTTTTTTCGTGCACAAAGCACAAACTTAAAATACGGGTAAGAGTGCCAACTAGCGTCTTCCTCGACACATATATTCCACGTGTCTTATGCTTGCATTTTATGCTCGAGCGCTCCTGGCGGTCGTTAGAAAAATTGATAAATTGGCCGCATCATTGCATACGCCGCAGGATTCAACATGAGGGAAAAAAGTAGCGGCTTGTAATCCGGAATTTACGGTACATGCATACATACATCCATACATTTTTTCCCGTTTATCAGAGATTGGGTTGCGGACGCAGCAGTTTCAGCAGGGAACCCCAGACTTCACTCTCCCTAACCACTTCATCCAGATGTTCTTGGGGGATCCCAAGGCTTTCCCAGGCCAGCCAGAGACATTGGCTGCGTTCCAATCATGGTGCTCACTTGCCCTAAGCACTTGCAATGACGTCACACGGAGGGCACTTGGAGGGCGAAGAGAAAGTGGGCGGAGGGGGAGCAAAAGACGTAAATGGAACACACCTGCCCTTTGGAGAAACGCTATACTGCCAATTCCAAATCAGTGGCGTCTCCAGAAATTCTTCTTAGGGTGGCCAAATGGGGCCACTTAAAACCTGGAGGTTGCACACCAAAAAAATAAAAGCCATAATTTCAGGTTTTTACTATGTTGTAGCAATAAACAGGCCAGTAGAAAACTGTCAGATTGACTTAAGGACACACCTACTGATACTGATATACGTATTTTTGTTGATTGAGTTATATTGTATTTTGTACACTATTATATTGTGTTAATGTGCATAGTCCATAATAGTCCAGTCAACATTTTTAGTTCGGCAGCTACTAAAATCTAACATTATACTGGCGCATTGAGTGGCCAACAGATTCATTGGGGGGGAGCAGTGGCCAGGCCTGGCCACCCCCTGGTGGCACCATTATTCTACATCGCATGAAATGCACGGCGACTCATGTCAATAAGCCGGAGACGTATTCCGTGCTTGATGGCAATACGTCGGTACCTGGGAATGATCAAATTATTAGTGTTGTATCAAATTTTATTTGGGCAATTCTTTATTTGTCGATACCTTATAATTTGTAGACAAATTTGTTGTTTAAATGCATTTAACCTATTTGAAGTTTAGTTGCAGACCCTCCCAAGCAATTTGATTGACAGATCATTCCTTTTGTTAAAAGCAAAATAGAAAAGATAAGCAAAACAGAAACATCATTGAAAAACAATCTTTTCCCTTTTTTATGGCAAAAGTGAAAGTCAATAAAATGTTACTTTATTATTATTTATTCATTTATTTATATTTATTCATGTTTTTTTAAATTTTATTTTGCCACTATTGTGATTCCATACGTTCTGCCATAACTGCCACATACAGTCTATTTTTTTATTTTTATTTTTTAATAACAATGATGAATTTTACAATTCGAAAGGCAGTTTGCTATAACATTCAAACACCGTGCTGGCAGCTTAATTCATTTTCTTCTTCTTTGGTGGTATATATACAGCAGCCAATGGTGTTTGAGCTTCATTATCACCACCGCATGGACATATTTTCCATGCACCATTGCAACGCATCGTGGGATACAGGGAGCTTCGGAGCGACCATCATTTTTCACTCGATCACTGAGCCCTCTGAGGGTCCATCTCACAAAGTTCACTTCGCTGTTTTGAGAATTAGAATGGCGGCGGGGATTCCCCCGGGGGGCGGTGGCTAGGGCAAGTGAGCGAGGGCTCAATTAAACCGCGATTGAAACGCAGCCATAATCACGGTTTGAGCTGCCCTCACTCACTTGCCCTAAGCACTTGCGATGACGTCACACTGAGGCCACTTGGAGGGTGGAGGAAAGGTGGGCGGAGGGGGAGCGAAAGACGTAAATGGAACACACCTGCCCTCGTTCACTCACAGGCAAGAAAATCATAGAACAACCACAAGGTGTGGGAGTAGCGCTATACTGCCTATTTCAAATCAGTAGCGCCTCCAGAAATTCTTTATAGGGGTGGCCAAATGGGGCCACTTAAAACCTTGGGGTGGCACACCAAAAAATAAAAGCCATCATTTCAGGTTTTTACTATGTTGTAGTATTAAACAGGCCAGTAGAAAATTGTCAGAAAGACTTCAAGACACACACTCTGATATACTTTTGTTGGTGTTATATTGTTTATTGTACACTATTATATTGTGTTAATGTACATTGTCCATAATAGTCCAGTCAAAATTTTCTACTTCTACTACAATCTGACATTATACTGGCGAGTGGGGTGACCAGTGGGATAGCCAACAAATTCATTGGGGGGGAGCCGTGACCAGGCCTCGCCACCCAAGGTGGCACCATTATTCCACATCGCACAAAATATACTGCGACTCATGTCAATAAGCCGGAGAAGTATTCCGCGCTTGATGGCAGTATGTTGGTATCTGGGAATTATCAGAATTATAAGTTTTGTATCAAATTTTATTTGGGCATTTCATTATTTATTTATTTATTTGTCTATACCTTACAACAGACATGTCCAAAGTCTGGCCCGGGGGCCAAATGCGGCCCGTGGTCAAATTTCATCCGGCCCCCAGCCTCTGTCATAAAAACAATAACGTCTGGCCCGAACACAGACTTAATGAATTGGTCAGCCTTACTGCAACCAGCATATGAAGTAGCTTACACACAAAATGCGTCCCCTCATTTACCCACTAAAAGGCAGCAGCACTTTACCCCTTTATTGCCAAATGTATCACATTTGATACAACTAAAATGTCATGATTTTGAGACTAATTTAGAATTTTGACATTTCTTTTTGAGAAAAAAAGGGATGGATGCAAGTCAACACATGCATCTGCAGGTTCCATGAGAAAAAAAACTCATGATTTAGCATGGGTTATAGATATAGAGCGCTTATTACACATATTCATTTGGACTTTTTTTACAAATTTGAAAAAAAGGTTTCATTAGGACCTTATTTTTCAAATTTAGGGATTCTCTGATAAATGCTTAATGTCGGATGTATTTAAGGGCTAAGCAACATTATTCCGTGTGACACATCCATTTTCTAAAATGGTGACAATCAACAAAAAAAAGAAAGTTGACTGTGATGGCCGACGCTTCAAGGATAGGTGGAAATTAGACTATTTCTTCACTAAAATACGCAAAAACTGTGTATGCCTCATTTGCAAAGAGACATCGCTGTTTTTAAAGATTTCAATGTGAGGCGATATTACCAAACAAGACACGCTGACATGTACGACAAGATTACAGGGAAGATACGCAGCGAGAAATTGAAGCAACTTGAAGCTAGTTTAATGTCACAGCAGCAGTATTTCGCAAGAGCCCGAGAGTCGAAAGAGAAAAAAATAATTAAGCAAATGTGACACACTGAATGGCTTGCTAAAATTTGCTAAAATATATTGTTCTACGTAAAGGACCTTGGCCAAGGTCGGCCCCCCACATTTTTACCACACCAAATCTGGCCCCCTTTGCAAAAAGTTTGGACACCCCTGCCTTACAATCTGTAAACAGATTTGTTGTTCAAATTCATTCATTTAACCTATTTGAAGTTTAAGTTCAGTCCCTCCCAACGCCATTTGATTGACAGTCCATTCCTTTCGTTAAAAGCAAAATAGAAAAGGCAAGCGAAATAGAAACATCAATGACAAAAATTGTCAGTTTTTTTCCTTTTCTTTACTGACAAAAGTGAAAGTCAATAAAAAAGTAACTTAAGTCTTTATTTATTCATTTATTTCTCTTCATGTTTATTTATGAATTTTTTTATTTTGGCACTCCTGTGATTCCATACGTCTTGCCATAACTGCCACATACAGTCTATTTTTTTAAATTTTTATTCATTAACAACAATGATAAATTTCGCAATTCCAAAGGCAGTTTGGTATCACATTCAAACACTGTGCTGGCTCCTCCATTCATTTTCCTCTTCTTTGGTGGTAAATAGACAGCAGCCAACGGTATTTGAGCTTCATTATCACCACCGCATGGACATATTTTCTGTGTACCACTGCAATGCATTGTGGGGTACAGGGAGCTCCGGAGTGACCATTGTTTTTCACTCGATCACTGAGCCCTCTGAGGGTCCATCTCACCAAGTTCACTTCGCTGTTTTGGGAATTGGAACAGCCCTTAAGATGGCGGCGGGGATTCCCCCTGGGGGCGGTGGCTAGGGCAAGTGAGCGAGGGCTCATTTAAACCGCGATTGAAACGCAGCCATAGTCTCCCCAGCATGTCCTGGGGCAGCCTTGCGGCCTCCTCCCAGTGGGACGTGCCTGGAACACCTCACCAGGGAGGCGCCTCCGAGGTATCCTGATCAGATGCCCAAGCCACCTCATCTGGCTCCTCTCGATGCTTTCTGGGAAGATTTGTATGACTGGTTATTTCCTGAATTGTCCAATCTCTCTAGCTTCACACATTCTTGGTAATTTTTTCATAAATAACAATAAATATTTCAAATTTATTCAAAATTTTTGTGTTTTTCACCATGAAATATGTCATTGTTTTTCTTTGTTGAAATATATGATGGGGGGAAAAGCTTTTTAACTGTGTAGAATTGTTGAAGAGCTTAAATTAGCCGATACTTTAAAAAAAAAAAAAAAAAATATATATATATATATATATATATATTATATATATATTAATTTTTAAAAAAGTTTTGTCTCACCCTCTACTTATTTTTTAAAACTTACATTTATTATGTGATTGTAATTTCAGATGTTGGAGAAATGATTATTCCTTAGGCCTGTCTGTTATGTTTAAAGTTGGACAAGAATGTTCCATGCCACTTATGTTGTATTGTTATATAATTAAAAACAAAAACAAAACAAACAAAAAACCCCCACATAATAACAAATTTGCCCGCAGTGTTCACAGTTCTGGGAAAATACCATGTACGTCATATTAAATACCAAAGCACAAGCACGTGTTTTGAGCGCACAGTTATGTATTGTATGTGCACATGAATCTGTTTTGTGTGCATCACTTGTTTTTTTTTGGTATAAATGCACATTATTATTTAGTGTAAAATGTTATTTTCCGTACATGCCCCCCCCTCCCCTCTCTCTTGCATGCAATCAGACATCCTACAATGTGTGCCTGTCATGTAAGTGAATGTTCAGCAGGCTGTTAGTGTTGTATCGGTCGCGAACGATTCGTTCTTTTTGAACGAATTGTTTGGGTGAACGAGACCGAACTAATCACCATCTGCACTGATTCGTTCTATGAAGTTGGTGGCGCTTGTTCGCTGCGTGGGAGGGCGTTGAGCAAGCGGCAGCGTCTTCTGACATCGCACACGACCAATCAGACGCCAGCCTCATTGCGTGCAGGGGAGGGAGCGGAAACAGAATCAAGGCGTCTGTCACTCATTCCCACGTGTGGCCAAATAAGCAGCAAGCGTGCAGGCAGGGGGGAAAGACTGAGTTTTGTCACTTCCCGTTCAGTGATTCGGTCCTCCGGTTCCTGACCTAGCTTGCTGCTAACTTGACTTTCCAGTAATGACTATGCGGTGAACGAGTCATAAAATGAAAGGAAATGACTTTGTCACATATTTGTTAACGTGGAGCCTATCAAATGCTGCTCAAACAGACAAAAACACCGCACAAATCTAGCGAGCATGGTTTAGTGTTCTACTTTTCTCAACAGACTCGGGACTGTACCTATGACGATATACTATCAAATTTACAGTAATTTAAAACACGCGTAGCTACGAGGCAAGCAAAAGCTGAGCTACGGTCGCGTGACGGCAGTGAAGCAGGCAGAGAACTGTCACTATATGGAGGCTTCATGGCAGCGATGTTTACCTCATATGTGCACAGAAAAAAAAGAATATTTTGTATGATCACCATAATACTGATTTGCAATGAAACTGTATATACATGTCAATTTTTTCCGAGTGTTTTTTTTTTTTTTCTCGTGTCAGAGGGTGTCGGTTGGTTTGACAAATTATGTCAATCCGTCCATCATGTGCTACTCAAGCGCCCAAAACAAAGCGCGCGGACACGGGAGATGTCGCAATATGTCTACATTTTTCTTAACAGACTAATGAGAGTAGAAAGGCGACATCATAAAGAGCAAACAATTATTTCTCGTCAGCATTTGACGATCTGAGATGCGGGGACGACAGGGGAGCTGACCGGATTATTTATTTATTAATACCAGTGCAAAAATTCAATACGATCGTCTTAATAATAAAAAACAAAAATACAACAGAGCGAGAGGTAAATATGATGTGTTGGTCGTTCCATATTTAGGAATTAAACTTTCGATTTATTTTTATTTTCGTGACAGCAAGCATGCCGCGTTGGCTGGTAGAAGCAGCAGCATTGTATATGTGAGCAAGATCATGCTAAAGAAAGTCCGTGCGCCCCCGACCCCAAACCCCCACTTCCCCCTCAAAAGGAAAATGTTTAACCGTGTCCTAAATCGAAATGCAAGCACGAGCCATGACTTTGAGCCCATAGAACTAGGACAGACGACGCGGAAGTTCTCCCTCGCTTTTGGAGCAGCGGGAGGGAGACGAGGCTGTCTGTGAAAGCAGAATGATATCGCCTGTCACTCATTTCTGAAACTACGACGAGTGGTCAATGTGCAAGAGAGGGAGGGATCAAGCAATGTCACTTCCCGTTCAGTTATACTGCGAAGCGGTCTTTGGTGATTCGTTCGGCAACGTCACTTCCCGTTCACTAACCGAACGATTCATTTGGGCGGGGAGGGAGATGAGGGGGGCGAACGATTCGTTGAACGATTCGTTTGAACGAATCTTTTTACTGAACGAACCGGAATGGATTCGTTTACTCAAGTGAACGAGAGATCCCGTCACTACAGGCTGTACTTTGAATATGAATTTCTTTTAATTTTGCATGTTAACAACGAGCACAGTGCCACTGTTTAGAGTTTGTGGGCATTTGGTATTCAAGAATGATTGTGTTAATGTACGAATATTTGTGGGAACTCATATATCATGTAGGCTTGGAGGTAAATGAACATGTTCACACGTTTTCTTTACTGTATTTACTGTCCATGTAACTCATTGCCTGCTATTGACAACAATAGACATTTTAACCGAGAGGACTGGATGTCAAGGCTCATGGTTCAGTGCCATTGATGGTGCTAAATGTCCAATCCATTTTGACTGGGAGGGTTGACAGCCACTCCCAAAAAGAGTTTTATGGGACCATACCTTACTGGATATATAGAAAAAAATCCTATACTGTATTTGTGAAAATATTTTTGTGCAAATTATCTTTCCAATGATGTGCATCGCTGCCAATTGCATTTTACACCCGGTGACTCTGCCATTGTTACACTATTACTTCAATACTGGGGTACCTCTACTTACAGCTCTCAACATACAGAATTTTCAGGTTAAGACACGCCTTAACGGGAATATATTGCCTCTTGTTACGAAAGAAATTTCAGGTTACGAAAGGCAAAAATACAGTATGGCTGGTACTCGCAGCTCTCAGAGTTTACTGACCGTAACATACTTATAGCTGCTCTGCCGTTGGCGATTGCTGAGCATTTCTTGCATCCAATTGGCTTAGCGTGACCTCTACTGCATTGTTTTTCAACCGGTGTGCCAGTGTGAGAGATCGTCAGTTGTGCCGCAAGAAATTATCCAATATCGCAATTTTATTTTTTATTTTGTTTCATTTCTTACATCGTTGGGCGGAGTTGCAGTAGGAAGGAAGGAGGAGGTGGAAAGTTGCGGTCGTGTGCAAATGAGCGAGGTATTGCTCTTGTCGCATTCAATAACTGCTCGGATTTTTAGCCATCAGCTACCTTGCTGTCCGCGAAAATGTGGACCCTAGCACGTACATCATTTGATTAGATTCGACAAGAGTCACTTTTCACGAAAGTGTCCTTTCCATTTTATACATATGTGACGACAGTCAATCCTCCCCCTGTGTTTTATTCCAACACAATGTCAAGGGTAGCAAGGTGGCTGACGGCTAGAAATCTGAGCAGTTCTTGAACGCAACAAAAGCAGCTATCCTAAACGTCATCCCCAAACGAAACACCCGTCGCTTCAAAACAAGTCGATGGGCTATTTTGTTCGCCTTTGTGAAAACAGACAAACAGGCAACTTTCTGGAGAAAAGCTGTCAAGTTCAAACATGAATCCCTAGATAGACATTTATAATATTATCCAAAATAAGGATAGAAGACATTCAATTTAGTTAAATTAGAAAATCTTGCAAGGAGAAAGCGGTGGAAACTCTACAGCTTCTGCAATCGTTCTAACTAGCCCCTCCTTCTCCTCGCTTTTTATTTGGGATGGCCCTAGCAACAGACGGGTGTCTTGCCCTAAAAGATGAAGCAAGCTGGAGACACATCTTGTCTTTGTTTGGCTATGTGTGTGCATGTTCGTGGAATTAAATACATATGTGTCAGCCCATTTCAGCAAAGCAAAGTGGCCTTTTCTGCCCTTGACCAGGCAAGACAAAACATTCTTTGTGAACAATAATAATAAGCAAAATCATTTCTTCATTGCGGGCAGCAATAAGCAAAAGCATTTATTCATTGCAGGCAGCAATTGATAAAAGCAAATACAGTGTATCACAAAAATGAGTATACCCCTTCGCATTTCTGCAGATATTTAAGTATATCTTTTCATGGGATAACACTGACAAAATGACAATTTGATACAATGAAAAGTAGTCTGTGTGCAGGTTATATAATAGACTTAATTTATTTTCCCCTCAAAATAACTCAAAATATAGCCATTAATATCTAAACCCCTGACAACAAAAGTGAGTGCACCCCTTTGAAAAAACGTACATTCCTAAATGTCGAAATTGAGTACTGCTCGTCATTTTCCCTCCAAAATGTCATGTGACTCGTCACAGGAGTGCTGTCAGCATTGCTGAAGAGATTGAAGAGGTGGGGGGGTCAGCCTGTTAGTGCTCAGACCATACGCCGCACTCTACATCAAATTGGCGTGCATGGCTGTCACCCTAGGAGGAAGCCTCTTCTGTAGATGGTACACAAGAAAGCCCGCCCGTCTCATCAGACCGTAGGACATGGTTCCGGTAATCCATGTGCTTTGTTGACATGTCTTCAGCTTAGTATTTGCGGGCTTTCTTGTGTACCATCTTCAGAGGAGGCTTCCTCCTGGGGTGACAGCCATGCACACCAATTTGATTTAGAGTGCAGCATATGTTCTGGCTTGCATTTTGTGGCTGATTGTCCACCAAAAACGCCGGGAAAGCACTATACTTGGCTTATTGCCCTCTTCACGTGCCCCGTGTCCGTGCAAATTTTCAACCCCATCAGAAATTGCAATTTTGTGTTAAAAATGGCCGCGATTACAAAATAAACACTACAAACTTTCATTAACTAAAGGACTATTTACTTACGTGTGATCATGGGCAAACATGTAGAAAAGTTCTCCTCAGACACATCCTGCCATGTTAGCTGCACGCCAAATGCAAGACGCTCTGTGTTTACATCGTCGCCGTGTAGTAAAGCATTATTTTACGCCATCATGTTGACCATGTGACAGCTACGTGCTCCTCCGACGTCGGCCGGTTTGTCCAGCGTTACTCTCCAGCTGCTTCCCGGTGAGATCTCCTGTCCGTAGCAGGGGAACGAGCTGTAACTTGCTTGCCGCCGGGTGGGTTTCCGATCTGCGAAGACATTTGACAACCTCGCCACTGTGTGACATGATCCCGGGTAGTTTTGAGTGATTTTTCGCTTCGAAAGCCGAGAATAGACTTTGAAACATCACTAGGTTGGGGTGAGCATGTCGGCTAGCTGTTACGCCTCTTGGTTTGTTTACATTCTACGAAGCCGGGGCAGGGAAATGACAAAAGCCTGACTAACTACGGTGGCATTAAATATCGTTCGGGAGGTGCGACAATAAAGGTGAAATCGACAGTTTTGACCATAATGGAGTAATCTTGCCATGTACTGAATAAATGCATTTTAATTATTTCATATTCCATTTAGTACAAGACTGTTATTTGTCATGATCATACCATTTTTTTAGAAATTGGGGAAAAATACTTCGATGAAAAGAATATCCTGTAAAAATATTGGAGAGACATTTTGTTGCTCTCATCGCCGTATTTTCCTCGTTCTGAATAATTCCCCCTCAATGGGTTGAATTCTAAATCAAATGAAACATGACCCTGCTGACGTCATCCTCCTGTTGGGGACGCTAGAGCCCTGTAATGGTAGGCGTGGCTAAACGGCGGATTAAAGACTAATTTCTCGTCATCTGCACTTTGCCAAATTGTTGTATAGAGTCGAATCGTCTCAAAATATGATTCTAATTCACATAATAATGCTATTTAAGACTTTTTTTTTTCAATCCTGTCTTACGCACGTTAAATATGTCAAGTTTTTCAACTGACCAACAACATGGAAATGTTGATGATTGGAGAGTAATCAGCCAATCAGAATTTACTGTGCATCCTGACTCCTCGTTGGATGAGAATTGTGGCACATTTCAAATGCTTACATGAATCACAAGCATGAGGGAAGTGAAGTGCACATGCAGGGGAATGCCTAATTCAACGCAAGGGAGGGAGGGGAAGTGAGCGCAGGAAATAACATTTTACACAAAATATCATGAATTTGTCCTAAAAAAAACTTTCAGTACTCACAAAATACATTCTTTTGGGCACAGAAGTTGCATTCATGCACTCAAAACACGCTTTTGTTCTCGGTATTGCACGATATGCATTGTATTTCTCATTATGCACATGTTACTGTAACAACAATCTAACAACAAAGATAGAAAAAAAAAAACCCCTGGCATGCCACACGTACGTAAGCATGAAACCTGTTACTGCCCAAAAAAACTTTGGCTTTGTAGGGTGTGGCAAATGAGTCTGCGATTGCTTTAGCTTTGTTTTTCGACTCCTTTTATACAAAGATTTTTTGCAGACATAAAACGAAGAAAAAAAATCTTCAGGCTAAAAGATGCCATAAAATAGACTGCACGTTTTAAAGAAAACAGTTGAGCCCACATAACTAATAATTTGTTTGAACAAAGTAATTCCAGCATAGACAAACCAACCATTTTGGGCAGGGGTGAAATTAGCTTAAATTTCTTGTTGGAACTCCCTGACAAAACGGTCGCCACGGAGCAAGATATCTTTTTTTGAGGGAGTGCTTTCAAAACTCAACAAACAAGGCATACATGAGAAACTGATTTTCATTCAAAATTTTATTTTAAAGTAACATACAGGTACAAAATAAGTACAAATGACTAACATTATGCACAGTGAAGTGGAATGTATTTTGAAGATAATACAAACATTGACCTTTTTGTATTGAAAGGAAATAAGTAGCCTAACATAGGTAAATGAACAAAAATAAGTCCAAAGTGCACATAAACTATACTGCCAAATGTATCACATTTGAGAAGCATTTCTAGACAAAATTAAAAAGTTGAACACTTTATCAATCTCAATCTCACTTGTATTTGTTTTACCACGAGAACTGCATGTAATGCTTAATGTATCATTTATCATACAAATTAGAGAACATATATATACAAATTAATTTAAAAAATGTTCAATTTTTAAAATACGTTTAAGGACCACATAAAGCTTTCAAAGTGAAAAAAAACTGAATTTTCTGTTTATTATTTCTTGGGTCAGGGATTATAGGGATTACCATGATGTTCTGAACATCCCCATCAGAGAAAATAAAATAAGTCTCTTCAACTCTTTCCTTTCTCTTAAATATCTGATCAATTTTCTGTTGCATTTCCCTTTTTTATCGCATTAATTCAACAAGCTTGTTCTTTTTTTTTTATTGTCCCAGAAAACGTGCATTTGAACCAGTCAGAGCTAACAATCCATGTTGATCACATGTCAGTATGTCAGCCAATTGAACCAGCAAATGGTGTCCTGGCTAGGGACGGTGGTTAGCTGAGCGCATGCACATATCAACACAACACATCAGACATATGTTGGGAGAACTCCGGCTGTCCGTTGAATGAATAAATAATAAATATCGGAGGAAACGGATGATGCTACACAAGCAATTTATTATGCTCGTTGTTAACACTTACTAGTATACAGGGGTGAAAGTGGGCCAGAACGGTCAGGAACGCAGTTCCGGTTTAAGATTCAGGCCCAGAACGCAGTTCCAGTATAAGATTCAGGGCCGGAATGCTGTTCCGGTACACTGTGCTTTGATTCCGAAAATATGACGGCAGCTGCAACTTACACAGCGAGCCATTCAAACTCTTCTGTTTGAACCATGAGACGCTCATTTGCCTCATTTGCAGGGATTCAGGATGCCATGCGGGGCACAGGTTATGTCCCATCGATGAAGCTGCAAATGATCACAAAGAGATACTTCAGGACTGCCTGCAAAACATGAGGGAGAAGCTGAATAATTGTACTGCGATAAGAAATGACTGCATTGCACAAGCCGTGTGCGTCAAGGTCCAGAGGAAGAAGGTTGAAACAAAGATTAAGAAGGATTTTGAAGAACTTCATCACTTCTTGCATGTTGAAGAGAAGGCTAGGTTGTCTGCTGTCAGGGAGGAAGAGGAGATGAAGAGAGAGATGTTGAAGCAGAAGATAGCGTCTCTCGGCAAAGACATTACCACTCTCTCAAATGTCATCAGAATCACTGAGGAAGACGTGATGTCTGGAAACATTTCCCTCTTAAAGAACTTCATAAATACGCTGAGTAAAATCCGAAGGCTTCACAACAAGCCCAAGCCGCAACACGGAACTTTGCTGGACGAAGCAAAACATGTATGCAAACTCAAATTCACTGTGTGGGAGAGAATGAAAGAGATCATCTCCTACAGTCCCGTTATTCTGGACCGAAACACGGCTGGTCGAGAACTCAATATATCGGAAGATCTGACGAGTGTGAGTTTTGAAGCTGGAGAAGAGCGCCGTCCAAACACTCCAGAGAGGATGCTGGATTACTGCAGTGTGCTCGGTTCTGCTTTGGATTCGGGAAAACACGTGTGGGATGTTGAGGTGGGAGACAACAAGTGGTGGCAAGTGGGGGTGGCGCTGGGGGACCGGAGTTTGCCACATGATATGTCCATGTGGACTTTTGGATTTTATGACGGTAAATACAAAAAAGATGTGGTCCGATCTGGCATCTGGAAATCATCCACGAAAATAACGAGGATTCAAGTTTGTGTAGATATGAAAAAAAGATATATATCATTCACTGACTCTTATGACTCTTATACACACACTAAATTATGCAAAACAAATCCTTCTAATTGGCCAGCTTTGTCTGAACGTATAAAATTGTATCCTTTCTTTAGCACAAAGGACAATTGTCCTCTGAAGATAATTTCAAAAGAACTTGATGTAATTTAGTCTTTGACTTCTGACGTCAGTGATTATTACATGCAGCCATCACTTGGCAATTAAAATTTGCGGGCTAAAAAAAAAAGATTTCAAATGGTGTAATTTTGCATGAGATTTTTTTTCTCATACATGGATTGATTTAAAATAAATCTGATGAAAATGAGATTGAGATTGTAATTTTCATGCCGTAAAGCTCATGGTTACCATCACTCTAGTAATTTCTGTATCTGTTTTCATGTGTTTTACCCTCTCTCCAATTCAGTTAATGCTTTATTAGTATTTAGAGTGAATTTGCAAGGTTCTGTGAGTTCTCATGTTTCTAGAAGTCGTTAGTTACTTTTTTTTTTCATTGTTCAGTGCTGATGTAGCCACCAAGGATATTATTGTTAAGGATGACAAAAACTGTAAAGAGCATAAAATAAAAACTGTAAGTAAATGGGAAAAAAGTTATGTAAGAGAAACTGCATTGTGTAAAACAAACTAAAACATTAAAATGAAGTACACAAATCCATTTGTTTTTGTCATTCTCAATTCTGGATTGACACAAAATAGAATGTATTTTTGATTTTCGAAGTTAATGGGGACCGCTCCCCTTTATTTACATTTAAAAAAAAAAAACATTTGGGTGTGTTCAATGTATTTATTCAGATTTAGCATTGGAAAGAGATACATATAAGACATGATTTCCCCCTTTTTTTCCCAAAAGTATAACTCTTTATTAAATTCTTCATTGAGTGAGTCCTCTCAAATCAACTCACGCTGCTTAGAACAGCACACGACACAACACAATGAGTTGCCATAGTGACTACAGCCAATTTTTAAAAAATTAAACGAGGCGTTTGCCTTTGAAATGTAGTTGTCTGGCCACTTCAATGCAGCTCTCTTGTCCCTCGTCGTATACTTTAACAAGCTGCCGCTGTCTGGTGAGAAAGAAACGCTTCAGGAGGGAGAGTGAGAGGCTGTACGAGTGTACGTTATCGGATGTGACAACATCCTACAAAATTAAATAAAAAAAAAGTACCTTGAGGCATCATCAGTTGATTCCCCCCTGGCTTTGTGCTAGCTTTCAGCCTGTTTGAATATTTCAAATTTGTCAACTGACCAACAACTTGGAAATGTTGATGATTGGAGAGGAAGCAGTCAATCAGAATTTACTCTGCTTCCTGACTCCTCGTGGGATGAGAATTGTGGCACATTTAAAACGCCTAATTCCATGCAAGGGACAGACAGGAGACGAGCGCAGAAAATTACGTTTTAGACAAAATATCATGCATTAGTACGACTTTCGTTCTCACAAAATACATTCTTTGGATACAAAAGTCGTATTTACATGCTCAAAACACGGTTTTGTGCTCGGTATTGCATATTAAATATTGTATTTCTCATTATGTACATGGAATTGTCACACCAAGTATAGGGAGAAAAACTGGCATGTTACATGTAAGCATGAAACCTGTTACTGCAAAAAAAAATAAAAATAAATAAAAAATAAAAAAAATTTGTTGGGTGTGGCAAATGAGTCTGCGATTGCTTTCGCTTTCTCAATTTGTTTAACACACACAAAAAAAATATCTTCAGGATAAATGATGCCATAAAATAGACTGCACATTTAAAGTGCCTATGACAGCAAAAAGCATGTTTATTTCCTATTACACGCAGTATTTTATGCTCCTGAATGAGACTATTTATGTTGCCTTCCACCCTGCAGATCTCTTGCACACCTCCATACTGGATGTAACCCTAGACCATGATTTTGCCACCACCAAACTTCACTGTTTTCTGAGTGAATCTCGGATGCATGCGCACTCAAGTAGGTCTCCTGCAATATTTGCGGCAACTGTGGTGTAATTCAATGGAAGATTCATCTGAAAAATCCACCTTTTGCCACAAAACAGTGAAGTTTTTTTTTTTAATTTTAAAAAATTTGTACCTTGAGGTATCATCAGTTGCCCCCCCCCCCGCCTTTGTGCTAGCTTTAGGCCTGTTTAAATTGCGTATGACACCAAAACACATGTTTATTTCATATTTCACTCAGTGTTTTATGCTCCTGAATGAAATGGACTGCTTGGATGTGTGTGGAAGCTATCGATATATTTACTGAAATTTTTGAATCCCGTGCCATGAAAATCAGTGACTTCCGGCTCGGGTTGAGGAAGGAGGCGAATGTGACTTCAGCGGTAGAGATTATCTTCACAATACACCCATTACTATATAGCATGCAGAAGGAATGCGAATTTAATTAAAATTTTTTTTTAATTTAATCTTTATTTTAATCCTTATTGTATCAGGCAGTCTCATTGAGATTAATATCTCTTTTACAAGAGAGGCGTGAGCACAAAAAACATTCACAAATATCAAACAACACAAAATACACTAACGGAAACAGTTACAATAATCAGTAAAAACATCAGACAAAAGAGATTTAAAATCATTAAGATTGACTGTAGTTTAAGAGTAGATTGCAATTCGTCCCATTTAAGAAGAGCATAGTAGCTAAAGCCAGTTCTGCCAACATTAGTGCGTGTGAGTGGGATGTTTAGGGTTAAGTAGTTGGATGATCGTGTTTTGTAGTTACTGGATTTGAAAGACAGGAGAGATGAGAGGTAGTTAGGAAGTTTGCACAGTAAAGCCTTATAGATTAATAACATGATGTGGATATTTCTTCTTCACTGT
Source organism: Corythoichthys intestinalis (assembly GCF_030265065.1). Lineage (NCBI taxonomy): Eukaryota > Metazoa > Chordata > Actinopteri > Syngnathiformes > Syngnathidae > Corythoichthys > Corythoichthys intestinalis. The sequence goes on along the minus strand of NC_080415.1, from coordinate 16,703,723 downwards.
AGTGAGGACCAACCAATGTTTTGATACAGGGTACAATGATGAGTGCAGAAATTGTCATTGGTGATGAAACGTAGTGCACCGTGATAAACCGGGTTTAACTGTTGAAGAGTTGATGGAGCTGCATGACAGTACAAGATGTCCCCATAATCAAGAACAGAAACAAAAGAAGATAACACAATGGTTTTTCGGTTAGAAGTTGACAGACAGCCTTTGATTCTATACAGGAAGCTAAGTTTAGATTTAAGTTTACGGATTAGGTGATGAATATGAGTTTTGAATGATAAGTTACTGTCAATCCAAATTCCTAAGTATTTGTATGAATCAGTGAGAGTAATTTGAGTACCATTTAGGGATTGGATTCTGGGTAAGTCATTGTCAGTAATGGTGGAAGTGGAGAAAACCATGTATTTAGTTTTTTCAGCATTTAAAACTAATCTGCGATTATGAAGAAATATTTGCAAACAATCAAAAGCAGTCTGTAATTGAGTCAGAGCAAGAGCTGGGGAAGAACCGGACGCATATAGAATACAATCATCAGCAAAAGAGTGGACATTACAATGTTGATTAGGAAGAAAAATATTATTAATGTATAACGTAAAAAGGAGTGGTCCAAGGACAGACCCCTGCAGCACCCCATTTTTAATAGTAAGTAGACTTGATTGAACACCATCAGCAGCAACAGTTTGTATTCTGTCTGCGGATTTTGCAGATCAATATGTTTATTTATTGTGTCACGCCAGCCCAGTGTGCTGCAGGCTTTTGTTGCGACACCAGGGAGAGGGGTGTGAGGCTTTTTGGATTTCCAAAAGATCCTTGTTCACTGCGATGGCCAAAACTAGTCCGACAACCAAGGAACCATGTACGGATAAGGAAGTGAGTAACCCCGGTAACATACCAGAAACGTCAACGGCGCGTGAATGATGCCGCCGCGATAACGCAGTGAAATGCGGCCGTTAAAGTCAATCAGCCAATGCACACCAGTCGCAGCCCTCCTGCGTCAATACTACCTTGAAGGATTGGGCATACCGGAAGTCACTCGTGTAAAAATACGGTGGATCCGGTCGATTTTCAAAATAATATGCAATCGTAACTTACTTTGCGAGTCCATCAGATCTCTTGAGGTTGAGGGTAAATGGGGTCACAGTTTACTTGTTGTTGGTTTACTGCAGGACAGTATCAACTCTGCTTTTAATCTCGTCGCATCAGTACCCCCGTGTTCAATACAAAACCCTCCTACCACAACAAAAAAAGTAGGAACTAATATTCACATAGGAACTAAAATTATACTACATCAAATATAGAATATAAATGAATACTACATCACATTTGTAAAAAAGAGATACACAATGCAATAAATAATAGCCCATATAAATAAAATATTTTGAAATGAGGTAAAACACCTGTAATTAAATAATAAAAATAATACCCAAATCCTGCTACACAATTAAATATATTAATTTCTGCGTGGTGCTTTAACTTGAGAAAAAACATCAATAAAGCTTTAGAAAAATGTTCATAAGAGAAAAAAATGATCGAGGAATTTTGTAAAATACATGTTAAAATCTTTGTCATTGGGATTGCTTTTCACTTTAGCACAGGACTTCTTTTTTCGTCTTTCTTTTAGAAAGAAAGCTGAACAATACGCGGGGTCTGAAAGGCAAGTGGTTGCTGTTTTATTATCTTTAAATACCCGCTACTCTTGCGCGATCTTGCAATCCTCGCGTGCACCGATCAAGCCGCTCCACAGACGCGCTGCTCGTAAAACGCGTCCTATGGAAATCGACGCCGAGTGTCACTGGTGCGTTATCGCGGCGGGATCGTTGACGTGCCGTTGACGTTTCTAGTGTGTTACCGGGGTAAGCTTCGTGTTATATATTATGTCAAATACTGGGATCATGGCAAACGTTTTAATAAAGAGGTGGCTTGCATTTTGTGGGTGACAATGCTCCCTGTCCACCGAGAAGGCCACACGGCTTACGACCGGCGGGTTGTCACACAGCCCCTTTGGTCCTCTTCGCGTCCCTGCCTATATAGCGCTGTCCTCAGCCTGGCCCCGAGCAGTCACCCGCGCCGACATTGGCCGGTTTGTCCACCGAGAATGTGCTATTTTCGGTTGTCATTCCCTTCTCTGCCTGCCCGCGGGGCCGCAGCACAACGACGGGCCATAACTTGCTCGCCGCCAGGGGGTGGCCGATCGGTGAAGACAATCAACCCCGGCACTGTGTGTGACATGAGTCGGGGTAGTTTTGCGTGATTTTTTTTTATTTTCGAAAGGCGAGAGGTGGTTTAAACCGGCCTGGCTTCCACAGGTCAACTTCCAGGACAAGCCGCAGACATTAAGAAACTAGACTGTTTGGAACATTTAAGAAATCCTATTGTTGCTTTATTTTATTGTTGGATTCTATCATTGTTTGCCAAATGCCATTGCTTCATGAAATGTATTAGCACCCACGTATATAATTCCACATTCATGCACATACATAGCCAAATAAATACAAGGCTAGCTTGCCTCCCCTTTCCCTTTTAGGACAAGACTCCCGTCTGTTGCTAGGGCCAACCCCCAAATAAAAAGAAAGGGCGCGGGAGGGATGGGTTTAGAACGATCTGGAGACTGTATAGTGTAATCTAGAATTGCAATGTATAGTTCCCTTCCGTTCTCCTTGCACAAGTTTACAAAAACTGAGTGCCTTTTCTCCTTATTTTGGGTGATATTATAAATATCTACCGAAGGATTATTGTTTGAACTTGACAAAAAGACTTGGAAAAGCCGCTCGGTTCGGGTTAGCATGTCGGCTAGCTGTCACCCGTCCAGTTTTGTTTACGCTCTTTTCTCAGTCTCTTTTCCAGTCGCTGGGGCAGAGAAATGACAAAAGCCGGACTAACTCCAATGGCATAAAATACCGGAGGTGCAAGAAGTTGACAGTTTTTACCATTATGCAGTCATTTTCCCCTGTCCTACTGAATAAATGCGTTTTTAATTTTTCATTTTCCATTTAGCACAAGACTGTTATCTGTCATGACCATACCATTTATTTTGCAATTGGGGAAAATACTTAGATGAAAAGAATATCCTGTAAAAATATTGGAGTAGAGAGATTGAAAGAGAGATTGGAAATAATGACATTTTTCTTCTCTGTCGCATTTTTCTCTTTCTGAATCTTCCCCATAAATGGTTATAATTCTAAATCAGCTGAAATCGTTACCCTTCATTCATCATTATAGAGTGCTATAATGACAGGTGGGGCTAAACGGCAGATTAAAAGACTAATTGCTCGTCATCTGCGCTTTGCCAAATTGTTGTATATGTCGAATAGTCTCAAAACATGATTTTAATTCAGGCCTGGCTGCATCTGAACCAAAATAACCCAGTTTTAAATTGATATTTTCATATCGGCCAGTCCGATTTAAAAAAAAAAAAAAAGAAAGAAAAAAAAAAAGCCCGATACCGATATACGTCAAATTTCCAAATATCCGCGTCTATCTCTACTAAAAATGGGACATTGTGATTTAATAATTATCACAAAAATTTTTACTTAATTGAACATTTTTTTTCCTCAACTGCAGTTGTTCAAAATAATCCATTGTAGAGCTTGAGTCACCACAATATTTAGTGCAAGCCAAACATATTTGTATTTATTTTTGTTTGGGTGAGCAGGAAATATGATTTTTAGCTCTGACACGTGATGAAGTTTCCTACAATTCAGTCTCGCTTGGTAACCTGTGCAACCTGAATGTCTGGATGGCTGTCATGGTTGGCTCGCTGCTGTCATTCATATGGAATTTTAAAACAAAAGGAAACAACCTATACACTATATCGTGACTTTAGAACAGTCTTAAGGCAGATGCACTTGGGCGAAACCAGACTTGGAGCTCCATTAACTGAGATTGGGAGGCTGTAGATCGAAACCTGTCTTCACAAGGACCATGGAAGAGGAGCTCAAATGTCCGGCCTGTTCGGACATCTTCAAAAATCCTGTCATATTGCCATGCAGTCACAGCCTCTGTCAAGCGTGTGTACAGCAGAGGAAGACCCAAGGAGATCAATCATGTCCGGTTTGTACCACAGATTTTTCTTCGATTGATCCAATTTTGAACTTGGTACTGAGCAATGCATGTCAGAACTTTTCCCGAGTCATCGTGAGGTCAGAAGCCATCTGCAACTTGCACAACGAGCCATTTAAACTCTTCTGTTTGAACCATGAGGAGCTTGTGTGCCTTATTTGCAGGGATTCAGGACTCCATGCAGGCCACAAGTTCCGTCCCATTGATGAAGCTGCAAATGATCACGAAGGGAAGCTTCAGGACTGTCTGCAGAACATGAGGGAAAAGCTGAAAGATTATAATGCGATAAGAAATGACTGCATTGCACAAGCCGTGTACATGAAGGTCCAAAAGGAGAGGGTTGAAAGACTGATTAAAAAGGATTTTAAAGAACTTCGTCTTTTCCTGCAGGTTGAGGAGGAGGCTAGGTTGTCTGCTGTCAGGGGAGAAGAGAAGACGAAGAGAGAGATGTTGAAGCGGAAGATCGCGTCTCTCGTCAAAGACATTACCGCTCTCTCAAATATCATCAAAAGCACTGAGGAAAATTTAATGTCTGGCAACATTTCCCTCTTAAAGAACTTCAAAGGTACGATGAGTAAAACCCAAAAGCTTCCCAGCAAGCCCAAGCCGCTTCATGGAATTTTGCTGGATGAAGCAAAACATGTAGGCAACCTCAAGTTCACTGTGTGGGAGGGAATGAAAAAGATCATCTCCTACAGTCCCGTTATCCTGGACCTAAACACGGCTGGTCGAGAACTTAATATCTCGGAAGATCTAACCAGTCTGAGTTTTGAAGCTAGAGACGAGCGCCGTCTGAATACTCCAGAGAGGATGCTGGATCACTGCAGCGTGCTCGGTTCTGCTTTGGATTCGGGAAAACACGTGTGGGATGTTGACGTTGGAGACAACCAGTGGTGGCAAGTGGGGGTGGCGCTGGGAGACCGTAGCTTGCCACAAGATATGTCCATGTGGACTTTTGGATTTTCTGACGGTAAATACAAAAAAGATGTGGTCCGGTCTGGCATCTGGAAATCCTCCACAAAAATAAGCAGGATTCAAGTTTGTGTGGATATGAAAAAAAAAAACAGTTTCATTCACTGACTTTAATACACACACTAAATTATGCAAGACAAATCCTTCTAATTGGCCATCTTTGTCTAAATGGATAAAAGTGTACCCTTTCTTTAGCACAAAAGACAACTGTCCTCTGAAGATAATTTCAAAAGAACGTTTTGTATTTTAGTCACTGACGTCAGAAGTCAGTGATTATTACATGCGGCCACACTTGGCAGTTACAATTTGCGGGATAAAAAAATGATTGAAATTTGGTGTCATTTTGCATGAGATTTTTTTTTTCTCATACATGGATTGATTTAAAATAAATCTGATGAAAATGGGATTTTGATTTTCATGATGTACGGCTCATGGTTATCACCACTCTAGAGTTTCTGTTTGGATTAGTTTTTATTCCCCCCTTCAATTCAGTTCAGTTTGCATTAGTATTTATAGTGGATTTGTAAGATTCTGTGAGTTTTCATGTTTCTTGAAGTTTTACTTACTTAGGTTTAAAAAAAAAAAGTTTGAGTCTGTGTTGATGTAGTTACCTAGGGCAGGGGTTCCCAACCTATTCCACTAAGGCACACTGTAGGTGCAGGATTTCATTCTTACCAAACAAGATGACAACACTTTTTCCCCAATCTGGTGTTTTACAAGTGCAATCAGTTGATTGCAGTCAGGTGTGGCTTGTTTTAGCAGAAGCCTCATTGGTTCAACTGTCTCTGCTGGATCGGCTGGAACAAAAACCAGGACCCACAGTGTGCCTTGAGGACTGGGTTGAAAACCCCTGACCTAGGGTATTACTGATAAGGAAAATGAATGTAATGACAAAAGCTATAAATAACATTTACTTTCAGTCTTCATTTTATGTTATCTAAAAGAAATTGCATTGTGTAGAGCAAACTAAAACATTAAAATGAAATCCACAAATCCATTTGTTTTTGTCATTGTCAATTCTGGATTGATATGAAATATTTTATATGAGGTGGTGACACTGTACGGAATCTCAACTCACTTCTCGTCAGTCGTCTGAAGTGATATACAGCCATTTGTGGAATTTTTCTTGAGGAAGAAAAAAAACTACAAACCTGCGAGTCCAGTTTCTATCAAGGAAATTTTAATCTCATTACTATTGATGCACGAATAGTTAAATAAAACAGATATACTGTAATTGTTACATTTTACCTGTTTATGAGGTAAAATCAACCCGAGGCCGTTGGCAATCTTACAAATAGTGATGTATGCCCTTACAAATTGGTGACTAATTTTACGTTTTATTTTGCGTGCAATATGAAACAAAAATAAAACTCAATTTTTAAGAAAAATATGAATTTATTAATAATATTGTCACATACCTGGTGCAATCAAAGAACAATCAATATCTTCAGCTACATCATGATTACAAAAATTTAACAGTGACTTTTGTTATAATTGTATGAAGCACTTTTGTATCATGTCTTTTGATGGTTACACTTCATAGCACCTCAGCTCGCAATTCAGTTTGACTTGAAGGAAGTTCGTTAGTTTGTCCAATTATAATTAAAAAGGTCAATTGATAAAATTAACTTACTGATGCAATCTTTGAGTCAGGGAACATTTCTTTTGCTAATTCTGAGAAGTGATCAGCAATAGTTGGAGGCAAATTGTGTTCGGCAACGAATTGGCAGAATAAAATCTCCACTTTTGTCACTTTTCAGTCTGCTGACTGCATCTTTGTGACCAGTGTTGTTAATCTCACTTTAAAAAAGTAATCAATTACAGTTACAAATTACTTCTCCCAAAAAGTTATTGAGTTAGTAACTCAGTTACCTGAATGTAAGAGTAATTACTTACTTGGCAAAGTAACTGGTGTTACCTTTCATCTTTTTTTTTTTTTTTTTTTCATTTTGTCGAAAAAAACAAAACAAAAAAAAAACATAGTAACCTTTGCTATGTTTGGAAGTCATTTCATGTTGTGAATCAACCGTTAAAGTTGTTAAAATTGCTCCTGTTTTTGCATCAGTTCCCTTCTGTCTACTTTCGACATGTGAAAGTTTTTAAATTGTTTCATCATTTAAAGAAAGATTCAAGTCAAATTTTGCCGATTTAGGAGTATTTTAGATAAAAGATTACTTAGGTTCGCTAGGAAGGTTCACTACAACAGAGCTTTTCTGAGAAGTCTAGTGCTTTAAAATGGTGGCTGTTTACCAACGCTGGCAAATGTATCATTTCGCATCTTGTTCATATACATGTGATATCTAGCGTAGCATCATTTGGGCGTAGTTTGTTGGCTGTCGGCTACAGTCAGGTATTATTGGAGCCCCTTAGCCTAGCATCGCGTTTGCAATGGCGTCGCAACTCCCTCTTTCCCACTCCCGCTCTTCTCTCTCCGTGTATCTGACTTTTTTCGCGTCATTCAACCAACATAGTAACCCCTAGTAACGCACAGTGTCTCGTTGCGGAAATGGTGACAAAATCCGAACGGAGAAAAAAACCCCGTAATGCTCGGAAAACGTACAGCTTTTGAACGTACGGGGTACACATTTAAAAATCAGTACTCACTTGTACAAATTACTACGAAACCGTACAACCTGACTGGTATAGAACTGACATCCTAAAGTTTGGTTTTGTCAAATGGTGAAAACAGACAGCAGGGTTTGTACAGGTCCTTGAAATCCTTGAAATGCTTTGATTTTAGTGTTGTGTTCTCATAGTTTGAAAAATGCTTGAATTTTGCATAAAGTCCTTGGAAATGTTTGGAAGTGTTGGCACACAATACTCAGCTCCCCGTGTAAAAATAGAAATCAGTCTTGTTTTCGTAAATGATGACAATAATGAAAATATTTCGTCAAGAACAGTTTTTTCATGACGATGAGATGATAACAAGCTAAAAATGTGTTTTGGGAGACTACAACATAACTAGCCTAATGCCAGTTTTCGTCTGACGAGACGAGAACGAGACGAAAATGCGCAATAGTTTCTGTCACATGTACACAATAGTTGACATTTTATGTGTAGTTAGCCTGCATGTAGCAGTGTCTGGTTGTGTCACTCTTGTGACACTCAGCAGTGCAATGTCCTCTCCACTCTCACGTCACACGGTAAGATTTGTTTTCTTATCAAGGCCAATTTTGCTTTAGCCTTTAAATGTCTGTGCTGAGTGATCATCACACACTACATTAAACTCATAGCATTAGCATAGCATTTGTGTTCTTTTTTTTTTTTTTCTTTTTTAACTTTTTGTTCAAAGAGTTCATGATGTCCAGGTGGGTATAATTAATTGAAAATAATGTGCTGTTTTCCTGCTGAGTGTATATTATTACCAAGTAGGCGTTGTACTTTGTAGACAAGGGGTGCCCATTACGTCGATGGCAAAAAAAAAAAAAAAAAGATTTTAAAGCACAGAGTGAATTATGTTGTGTGGGCAATGTAACCTCATATGTTGCTCATACAACATAATTAACTATGTACATTAAAAAAAAAAAAAAAAAAAAAAAAAAAAGAAAAGTAGTTTGCGGGAGGTTGTCTCTTTCACAGATAGATCTTGGAGCAAAAAGCAATGAGTACCCCTATTGTAGACGCTACAATATGTGCTCGTCTGTCAGTGTTCAGACGAAAAACAGTTTTTGTAAACGTTGACTAAAATTAGACTAAATTAGTCTTGAGTTTTCGTCAACAAAAACTAGATGAGGAAAAGCACGTTTTGAGATGACTAAAATATGACTAAGCCTCATGAGTATTATCGTCCAAAAGACTAGGACTAAGACGAAAATGAAGGGCTGCCAAAAACAACCATGACAGGAATTAAATAAAGGGGAAAAAATTGCTTCATCACTGCCTCACGCCCGTCCTAAAGTTGCTCTCCCTTGATGTCCCGGGTCACTTCGTTGCTCCCAAGCGTCCAGTAGGTGTGTGACAATACAGTGATCCCTCACTTATCGCTGTTTATCGGATAAAGTGAAAAAACGTGAAGCAGTGTCACCCCTCCCCCCTTTTTAAAGGGTACCACGCATAGAAAGACATGTAGTTCTTAAAATATATATGTTAGTACGAGTTATATTATTTTGATATAAACCCCCTCTTAATGTTTTCGTTTTAATTAAATTTATAACCTTTTAATAAAAAAATAAACTAGTAGCTCGCCATTATTGTGGACGTTGCAGGCCGGTGACATCACTTGGGTACGGTGCAGTACTTCCAAAGTGTCACTATTTAACTATGCGAGGTAGTGATTTAAACACACCACAAGGTGTCAATGACGGGTTTTATATTAATTACAGATAAAGCCAATGAGTGCGTTTTGTCCCTCGACTGATGCCGTAGTTTCCTGTTCAGTTCGAGTCCATTGTGCGGTACGTTCATTTGAGTGTTGGCTTCAAAACATACAAGACCTACAACACTCCTGATAATGGAGTCTTAATGTTTTCGTTTTAACTAAATTTATAAAATTTTAGATAAAAAAATAAACTAGTAGCTCGCCATTATTGTTGATGTCTCAGGGCTGTGACGTCACGTGGGTACGCTGCCATACTTCCAAAGTGTCAAGGCAGTGATATAAATACACCACAAGGTGTCAATGGCGAGTTTTAAATTAATTAAAGATCAAGCCAATGAGTGTGTTTTGTCCCCCGACTGACGCCATAGTTTCCTGTTTAGCTCGAGTCCATTGTGCATTACGTTCGTTTGAGTGTTGTCTTCACAAAATACAAGACTCGTGATAATGGCTCCCAGCATCATAGTTTGTATATTGTGACTAAATATTGCCATCCAGTGTATTTATTGAGCTAAAAGAGTTGCTAAAATGTTTAAATAGAGTTTGACCAAAGTCTGAGTAGGTTTTATGTGTATTTTGCATATCTATTTTGATTGTGAAGATGTGAATGTCAGTTCTCTTTGCATTGTTGTTTTACTGTGTGAAAATAGGGCCTCATTAATTCAAATTAAAGCACTTTTCTTTTTGTGAACATTATTTTTTTGAGGGACATGAACATTATTTTTGTTGTATTTCTACTATATGATACTTATGTTTGTTGTGAAGGAGTTGCCGAAGCTCATGCCAATAAACGGCACGGTCCGAGTTACGAATCTGAACGCCTGTGTCCACTCGCCTTACTCTTCCTTTTAGATCTCAATGTGCAAAATAAGGCGTCATTATAATCTGTTGCGCAGAAAATGATACGAATAGGCAGCAATCAAACTAAGTTTTATTCATTTATTGTTTTTCCGTGTCGCTTATTCACCGGTAAGCAACCAGCAGGATGAGCAACAATCTGGACATCTGCTTTTACGTGACAAAAATAACGTAAGACGTTATTAGACGGCATTAGACGTTCCGGTTTTCGTGTGTTGTGATGCATGGCCCCGGGCTATCAGCAAAAATAATCAAACTGCTGTGTTTCACTGTCTACCCTAATCATATGTAAAGCACACGACAGCTCTGGATGCTAACTATCTCCATAATAATATTGGAATAAGTTGGATTATACAATAGTTTACCACGAAAATCTGCAAACAGTTTTTGATATCAAGCGCTCTCCTGCTCTCGTCACTAGAGCAGGGGAGTGCTGTCTCTAGTGAACTTAACAAATGAACGATATCGTTTTAAAATATTGTCAAAAAATGAACCAACAGGTTGCTGCTAAAGTCTTCCATTAGAAGAGTGTTGACGTTAGCTCACTGGCTGTCATTGAGGGCGCTAGACATCCAATTTATTTTGACTAGATTGGACGTCTAGCGCCGTCAATGGCACTGACCTCAGAGCATTCGCATTCTTTTGTCTGCATTTACAGGTTACGTCCTGTTCTTTTGGGGACATCCTTGAGTGATTTGCTTTTCAGTAACCCAAATTCAACTGAAAAAGACCTGTATATGCCCCAAAATCAAGAGGAAGTGACCCGTAAATGCCCCAAAAGGAAAAGGAATGGACCGAAAATGAACAGGAAATCATGTCAAATGTCCCAAAAGGAAGTCATTGCCTGGCATTGGCTGCCACTGATGGCCATAGATGTCCAATCCGTTTGAAGTGGGAGGGATCACAACGAATGAACATTCCCACTTCAAATTGGTTGGGCATCTACTAGTGATAAACCCATTCTAATTCACATCAGATGGATAAAAAGAGCTTTTATTTCTGTTTATTAGTTGTTTTGTAGAATATCGTAGAATGATTTCCTGATCAAAGACCGATAATTGTTGTATTGCCACATTGTGAGATCGTTATCGCGAGCCTTGTATCGTAAATCCTATTGTATCGTAAGGTACCCAGAAGTTGACACCCTTTGTGCAAAGTCTGCAAAAAGACCTTTTCGTAAGGGGCAATGGGGATCATAGCTGTCAGGTCGCACATGAGAGGAGAAAAAAACCAGTTACAGTGATATAATATTTTTTTTAAAAAGGTTTTTGTCTTCATCAGAAATAGTTGTAACATATTTTGGTCTTAAAAATCTCTTTAAATGCTATAAATTGGAGTTTTAAAAGGGTGCAAGAACCATGTTATATTAAATTGTCTCAGGGAAAATGTAGGAACAATATATAACTACACAATTAAGATTCAAGCGAAAATACTTAAGCCACGAGAACTGCCAGTTGACTTGAAAAAAATAAAACTTCATTTTGTTTCATGGGTTGGGTTATGTTAAAGTAGGACGAGCTGGGACCTTCGCTTCCTGTTCATCTTGTCGTCAAGGAGACCACAGGAAGTTCTCATCTTGTGCACAGCCCCACCCCCGCAATCATAAGCCATCATTGGTTGTACATCTTCATGCTACTGGCACGGAAGTGGTGTTTCAGAGCATAGGTGGCTCTTGTTAAAGTGTACTTGTTGTAACAGTACATCAGGTTGTGTGTGTGAGTTACTTTAAAAGAAAAACACCAGGACGAGCACTGCTGATCCTGCACAGTGTGTTGCACCAGTGAACGTCAGGAATGGGGACCATCCCAAATGACATCAGGAGGCTACTAGATGGTAATATTTTCTCCTTCTTTAGCTTTATACACTTTTTTAGATTTTTAAAAACACAATGTTTAGTTATCGGTCAAGTGTACACATTCATGCAGCATTGGTGGAAGTTTTGCTATGTTATGTCAATGGCACTGGAACATGTGCATTCACGGCCAGTCCACCCAGTTTAACTGAATCGGATGTCAATCGCCATCAATGGCATGCAATGAGTTAAATGCTATGAAAAAGAGAAAAACTAGATTGTTACTTCTGTTTTCATTAATTTAAATGTAATTTTAGGTTTATTAACATTGTGTACACTTAGAGTATAAGTGTATTGAAAATGATGAAAAACACAGCAGTATGGTCTGGTGTTGCTCGGACATATGTGAAATGAATGCAATACAACCGAATCACAGATAAAACATACTTTCCTTAGAAATGCATCTGTAATGTAGTAATAATAAAAGGACACTATAAAGGAGTTAATGCGCAACTGCTTTTCCGCCAGTGTGCAGATTATGAATATCCAGCCGAAATGAATCCCTTAGTAATATTCCGTAAAATTGTACATTTTAAAAAAAAATCCATTATCTTGTCGTGCAGTACTCAAAGCCACAACATATCATCACAGCACATTTAAATTTGTACATGAAATCTTAATGTTTGAAAGCCAACTGTGACATTGCAACCGCGCTGTCGCCTCCACAATCGGGGATGTTCCATGCCAATTTTTGGAATTTCAAATTAATTTTCCGCACTAAATGGAGGCTTACGGGGGTCAAAAACACTCACAGACACATAAACTACAACTGTGTAAATTTTTTTCAAAATCTGCCCAGCCGTTTCGGCATTCATAAAACAGGAACACACAGAAAGCCACACAGACAAACGCACCTTAAGCCCGTTTCAAACTATCGGCAGCCTAGTGTGAAGGGTTCTGCAGCAACCCATTCATTGTGCATGTGGGAGGGGTGGGTGGCCATTTTGGGCGGAACCGCAAGTTTGAATGAATTTGCGCTGAGAGGCGGGGCCCAAAAGATAGAGCCTTCCTCTATTTTCAGAATGCTGCCGCACGGATATCAACAACGCATCCAATAACAGAGGACTTACTATATGTGCTATCAGGCTGTTTCGGCGGACAGAAACACGCAAACCACGGCCGACGAAACCTTGATAAATGTGCTTTTTTAAAGTTTCGAAAGCTTTGAGACACTCGAAAAATAACTCTCATACCCCTCCTTGCTAAGCTAAATGGTACTTCGATGTGCGTTTGTGTGGAAATATAGGTCACGAACAACAACAACATAAAATGTTCACCTTCTCATCGAAATTAGTAAAACTCTTTACAAGGAAGACTGCGTTAACAATGAGGACCAGCGCACAGAGTTGTAAAATTATGATTTCCTGGACGCCTGCAGTTGGATTAAACGAGATTTCTCTTTCCAGCGGTTTTGAGAAGGATGAATAGTAATGAGATAATGAATCCAATTGGGGATAAACAATAGCATATGATGATGTTGATAATAGGATAACGTTTGATTATGTACAATATTCCACCCCCGGCCTTCCTTTTGTTGCTCTGCCATCTTAGCAGAATTCGCACGAAAGCGTTCGCATCGACTTCCATCTTTTTAACGAATGGGGAAAGGGGGAAGTGACGTATGCCATAAAGCAGTCGGCACATTTGTAGTTTTTTTGTGCGCAAGGTTCCTGCCACCCTCCTCAAAGTTAATTAGTGCCAGTGATAGCGATATAGACCCCCTCAAGATATAAAAGAGGTGCCATTCAACTAGTTGTCTGTTGACATATCATCACAAATATTATGGAAATATTTTATAAAGGCTGAAAAATTACCAAGTGTTACTTTAAGATAAAAAAAATACTATAATGATTAATAGTTTTAAAAGATATAATAATAATCACTAATACTTACTGTAATTTTTGGACTACAAGGCGCACCTGACTATAAGCTGCCACCCACCAAATTTGACACGAAAGCATTTGTTCATCGATAAGCCCCACACTGGACTATAAGCTGCAGCTGTCCTCATTGTATTATGGGATATTTACCCCAAAATATATTAACCGGTAGCACGTTATTTGACAGCGGCATCATAAGACTCTCATAGGACCAAGTTAACCTCCACGAAGCTTTGAACCAGTTGGCTGCTAAGCTTCATTGTTCCAATACGCTTCATTTGGCCATTGCTGCTATCTTGGGGGAGGTAGTCAACCTGTTCTGCCACCTGCTGTCAGCACTGTTGTCGTCCAACATGCCTTCTAGCATGCATTGCAGTGCCACAGATGTAAATAACAAAATTCATGTTCTGTGCTAATTATTTCTTCAGTTACTGTTCCAGTTGTTTCATTAATTGCAAGTTATGGTATTTGGTAACACTTTATTTGACAGTGGCACCATAAGACTGTCATAAGACAATCATAATTATGACATGGCACTGTCATGAGCATTAATGAATACTTATAACAGATGTCTTTTGGTGTCATCCGGCAAATTATCTCACTTTTGAATGAATGTAAAAGATCCGAGCTGGACATAAAGGGAGTTAGACATAATTTGCTGGATGACACTGAATGACATCTGTCATAAGCATTCGTAATGCTCATGTCTTTTGACGCCGCTGTCAAATAAAGTGTTACCGATTAACCCAAATTGATCAACAAATAAGCCGCGCTGGACTATAAGCTGCGGGATTCAAAATAAGGGAAAAAAGTAGTGGCTTATAGTCTGAAAAGTACGTTAAGTCTTTTTAAGTGATAAATAATAGTCACTTGCGCTCTAAAAATGGTTAAAGGTCTTATTTATCCACTGTAGTGACCAAGCCCATCGACAGGGAGGGGCAACCGGCTATGTTGTCCCGGGCGTTAGGACCATAGGGGCCCCTGAATGACCCTTAATTTATTTTACTTTGCATTCACATATTTCTTTTTTTATTTAAATCATTGTCTGATTAAATATTATTTCCTACTCAATATTTACTTAAAAACTTTAACATATTGAATATTTCAAATATATATTTTTTCCTTTTTTTTTTGCACAACAAACCCCAAACAACCCCTTGTGTCTTAGCAGAGAATGGTTTGACCCTGCTCTGGCGCACTCAAGGCTGCACTACGTATGTGCCCTGAAGCGGGAAATTAAAATCTGTCATTGTTATAAACTGTAAACATGGCGAGTCGTCATAAATCAGGTGCACAGAAAACGAAAAGAAGAAACAAAAAGAGATGAAGATCGTAGAGGTGAACGAGAAAAAAATAAGTTTTTAAAAGGGGGACAAGAAGCCAGAGAATTAGGGCTAGAGTTGGCTGTGGACGGTGATGTTGGTAAGTGAACAACAGCCGCTGAATACTGAACGCTTACATTCAGGATCACAGTGACCAAAGCCCGTTTCGAGTCTGTCACCGGCCGCTTGTAGTCTATTGTGCTGCGGTATGACAAGACATGCTGCTCGCGTTGAACCGAGGAGAGAGAAGGTGATGTGAAATTAGGGATAAATGTTAGTCTGTGGGGAGCAGGTGCGCGAGGCTGAACAGACTCGTGTCCGGTGGCTGGATTTATCTTGGGTTTACAACCCACTGTGTATTATAGCAAAGGCTAATAGTGTGTTTAGTTCAAGGGCGTAGGTTTGCGTCGGGACGGTCGGGACATAACACTACCAACTTTTCAGGATGCTCAAACTGTCCCCACCAACTTTTAAGCAACCTTATTTGCATTACTGTATTTTATGAGTTCAGTTATATAGGTAATTTAGATTGTCTTCCCATATGTTGTAAGGATAGAATTGACCCTACCATTATTTAGTGAATTATTTTCATTACGTTCAGACTTACATTTACACCCTTTTCACTTGCTGAATATGCCGGTCCATTTTTTCCCCCTCAATCGCACGTTTGATTGGCTGATGACGTGCCTTAATTTAAAATGTATTAATTTATTTTCTACATTATTTAAAAATGTTATTTGCAGCCTACGCAAACATTTTTTCAGATAATTATACATTAATCATAATCTAGGTAAAAGTTTTCATTTTTTGTTGAGTTTGGCTGCGCTTGTGGACAAAAGCAGTAGTGTTTTACCTGAAGGAAGGCTCCATTTTTATTTATTTTTGTTATTCCCGGACAAAGAAGCGTTTTAGTTATATTTAACTTATTTAGACAATGTTGAGTGGTTTTAAGACAAATATTTATTTTTTGCATTCCTGCATAGATCTCAGAGATAGAGATTATTAACAACTTTGTTTTATTTCATTGTTAATATAATTTATGTTCAAATACTGCAATTTCAATTTGCAAGTTTTCAAAACGTTTGTTTGGTAATTTTTGAAAACAAAGGTTTGAATCGAACGGTGTATCACCTGAACCAATACACATGAAAGTTAGTATATGTCGATACAGATTTATTTTGCATTGATCATTTAGCCTATCAATTAATCAGGTTCATATTCATGACATATGTAGCCCTGACCCCCGTTCACCCAATCTGTTTGGTCTTATTCATGTCCCGTTCCCAGCAAAAAGTGTACAAGTAGGTTATATCGTCCCTACCAGTGTTGAAACCAAACCTAAGCCCTTGGTTTAGTTATACTGTTTTGTTGCTTGGTGGGCAGGCATAGCACTCTCAGTTGTATTGTATTGTAGCCCAGATGGGACAAAAAAAATTGAATTTTTTTTGTTTATATTGTGTCATATCACATTAGGGTCTGTTAAATTTAACTGTCCATCTCTCCAATTTACACTGTCATTGCTTGCGAAGCGTTAAAAGTACTGCGTATGTTGTTGTGAGTAGCGTGGGGGGGGGGCTATAATGGTCTCTTGTCCCCGGACCCCTGCAAGTCTGTTGACAGCCCTGGTAGTGACCACCGTCCCTGAAAGGGTTAACTCATTAACGACCATTGACAGTGATAGACATGAAATCCATTTTCACTGTTATCTCCCAGTTAAATGATTGGACGCCGATCACTGTCAATGGAGGCCAGTGATTTAAAATGGACATTTTTGTGCTTTGTTCTTTAGATATTTTGCTGTTCCTGTGGAGTGATTCTGAATAGACACATTATGCACACACCACCAGGCCTTTGGACGTACATTTGCATGTGTCGAGATATGAGTGAGGCTGTGAAGGAAACAAATCAGATTAGTGATGTGGGCTAACCTGTTTGAGCTGTTAAATTTGCAGTCTAGCTTATGGCATCATTTAGCCTTAGGGAAAAAGCCAATGACACTTTTAATCAATGCTACTATTTTAATGATAATTAAGTAAAATATATTATCGATTTAGATTATAGATAGTATTCTGCTTTTAACTTTACGATATTAGCCCCAAGCGCTTTCATGTATCAATAGTCTCATTCCAAATATGAACACAATAGGCACCGTTTTCTCATTTTCCTAATGGATCTAAGCTCTATTGAGTAGCCTGGTTTCAACATTGACAAGCTTTTGTTTTTGTTCTTTTGTGTTTGCGGACAGATTGCAAGCTGTTTGTGTCGGAGATCCTCCAAGACGAGCAGCTCAGTGAAAATGCGGCAGAGACCCGCAAAATCTTATTGAATAATTTCAGGGTGGTACACATGAGGTAAGAGTTGACATCATCAGGGTTTATTTATTTATTTATTTTTGAAAGGCCCGTTCAAGCGTCACAGTGTAATTTCATGGCCCAATTATCTAATGTTTGTTGCTAATACCGAACAAGACCTCTAATTGGTGCTGTAATTGCCTTAAACACAGTTTGGTACATTCAGATGAACTCATTGAGTCTAATGGTTTGCTGCTTATTGCTGTTATCAGTTTTTTAAAGGTCTCGGGCAAAAATCTTTTTCTTATCATTTCCTTTTAATTTGATTCAATTTGTAGACGTGATTGTGACAGAATCTCGTGTGAAAAACAGTCCGGAAACAGCACGATAAGAAGCGCTTGCACCGGTGCAGGGAAATCTGCTGGTTTTGTGGTATTTAAGTTAAGAAGCTGACTCGATGTTTTTTTTTTTTCTTGTAGAAACCCTCAAGAATTCCCCTTTCACTGTAAGTATCATTCCCTGAACCTACATTTCATGACCTTTATATGCACACATCATTACCAACTATATGGCTTAGTGGTGTAAATGTTTGTATTGACCTCACTGAGATAAGAAGATGTGGTAATGCAGTTGAACTGCTAGTGGTCGGGAGTAAATGAAAGTACTTTATTACTGCTTTCAAAGGGGAATTGGCGGTTTTAAAACTGCTAGCAAATTTGGATGGTCGCCTCGCTTTACTAATAAATGAGTCTCTAGCCAAAGACACACAGTTAGCCATGGTTGCTAATTTGGCGCATGATTTATTCCTAATGAAGTCCTACTGCAAAGTCGAATATCCATTTTTCAGAGAGTAACTATTTAATCAATTGATATTAAAAAGGAAAAAATGAGGTGATCAATTTAGCGCTTGAACATAAATTTTGTGAAATTTTCTTCAGATGGTAAATCTCAGATGCCTGTGGAATGAGCGGCAATTTTTAGATGTTCATTTATGTTTTTTCTCTGCTCTGCCCTACTTTTGAACCTTTTAGCAGAGTTCCTCAAGCTCTACCTAAGAGGTGCCTTATAATAAAATGCCTTTAGGTGTGCCTACTATGAGTGCATGAAAATGTGATTTTTGGAGATCATTTAACAAATGTGCTACTTTCAGGTCATACTAACATAATTGTGAGAAAGATTTTGGGGGAGGAATTTTAGTGTCATGAATTGAGAATTTTTTTAAATAAAAAAAAAAATTTAAACCCCCCTTCAAATCTGCATTTTTTCTGCTGGGCAAAAAAAAATAAAAAAATAAATCTGCGCTGATTTTTACTCTACTCAAACACCTGAACAAAGTGCATTTTTTTTGGCTGGGGATATTTCATGCTTTTATTGGTTATATTTAGAGCTGTCCCGATCGGATGCCGATCGATCGGGTCCGATCACGTCATTTTCAAAGTATCAGAATCGGCAAAAAAAATATCGGCCATGCCTTTTATATATATATATTTTGTAATTAAATCGTTTTCTAATTGTATTTAACGTTACAGACATAATATGTTACACTCATCCAGAGTCTTTAGTTTAGGCTTAAGGTAGGGTTATCAAATTTATCCCGATAACGGCGGTAATCACGTTAAAATATTTAACGCAATTAATGCATGCACTGCACGACCCACTCACGCGTTGTCGCGCTCAATCTGTAATGGCGCCGTTTTACCTATATACAGAGATAAAAGGCAGCGTTAAATGAGTAGAGTGAATTTTGGCAGCCATTGGAGCCTTTTTTTAATTGGCTAAAGCCTTACAATCCCTCTCCCTACGATTAGAAATATCATGGGAAGCAATGTGGGGAAGCAAGGTAGCAGTTGATCTTTTTCTTAACACCTTATGTTATTTCCCAACGCAGAGAAGATATATCAATTGGTAGCACTACGCACAGTCATGGTTCCACTTCCCATCATGCATTTGGGCATGGCTACAGTATCATTTACTGAAAGCTCAACAAATACACTAGATGGCAATATTTAGTCACAATATACAAAGTCACAAGTCTTTCTATCCGTGGATCCCTCTCACAGAAAGAATGTTAATAATGCAAATGCCATCTTGAGGATTTATTGTCATAATAAACAAATACAGTACTTATGTACTGTATGTTGAATGTAAATATTCGTCCGAGTTTTATTCATTTTTTTCTTAATGCATTGCCAAAATGTATATGATCGGGAAAAATTACCGAATTATCAAATTATCGGAATGATTGGAATTGAATCGGGAGCAAAAAAAAGCAATCGATCGCGAAATATCGGGATCGGCAGATACTCAAACTAAGACGATCGGGATCGGATTGGGAGCAAAAAACATGTTCGGAACAACCCTACTTATATTTAATGTTAATGTTGTTTTTAATGAGAAATGAGACGTTTAAATTAAATTGCGTTTGGTCAGCCATTTTCAAAGGGCCAAAATTAGCAACGAGGGCGTGTCATACCATTATTTGATTTCGATGGGTAAAGATTCATCCAATCATCTCCCAGAAGTTGCAATAGCAGCTAAATTCAGTATATTTATTGGTTTAGAGACGCGACCGCGTCATGTCCTCCAGCAGGATGCTTAGCTCTGAAGGGGTTAATCTCTACATTTGAAAAGATATTTGCACTGTCTAGTCCTGACCTTGTTGGAATAGTCGTTTTGTCTTTTTCAAGCTTTAATGATGATAAAAGGTGGAAATAATATAGAGATGTTAAGATAATTGCATTGAAGGAATTAATTGAGATTTTCAGAATAGAACATGAACCAGGTAGCATTTCCAAAAATTATGCAACAATCAGATAATCCCAATTCATATCTTTATTTACTTCCACCCATCCATGCTTTCTACCGTTTATCCTCTCAAGGGTCACAATCAAGCGCGAGCCTATCCAGCCCTATCCCTAACCCTTTTAAAAGAAGAAGCGGGGTACACTCCGAACTGGTTGCCTGTCAATTGTAGGGCACATAAAGTGAAGAAAATAAGTATTTGAACACTCTGCTATTTTGCAAGTGCTCCCACTTAGAAATCCTGGAGGAGTTTTCAGGAATTTTCATCGTAGCAGCATGTGCACTGCGAGAGAGATAATCTAAAAAGAAAAATCCAGAAATCACAATGCATGATTTTTAATTTATTTGTGTGATACAGCTGCAAATAAGTATTTGAACATCTGCGTATCAGCAAGAATTCTGACCCTGAAAGACTTTTTAGTCCGCCTATTAAAAGTCCACCTCAACTCCATGTATTACCCTGAAACAGATGCACTTGTTTGACGTCGATAGCTGCATAAAGACACTTGTCCATCCCATACAATCAGTAAGACTCAAACTTGTAACATGGCCAAGACAAAAGAGCTCTCCAAAGACACCAGAGACTAAATTGTACACTTCCACAAGGCTGGAAAGGGCTACGGAGCAATTACCAAGCAGCCTGGTGAAAAAATAGCCACTGTTGGAGCAATCATTAGAAAATGGAAGAAGCTAAACATGACAGTCAGTCTCAATTGGAGTGGCGCCCCTTGTAAGATATCACCTTGTGGGGTCTCAATGATGCTAAATAAGGTAAAGAATCAGCCCAAAACTACACGAGAGGAGTTGGTAAATGACCTGAAAAGCCCTGGGACCACCGTTTCCAAGGTTACTGTTGGTAATACACTAAGACATCATGGTTTGAAATCACGCATGTCACGGAGGGTTCCCCTGCTTTAACGAGCACGTGTCAAGGCCCGTCTTAAGTTTGCCTATGACCATTTGGATGATGCAGAGGAGTCATGGGAGCAAGTTTTGTGGTCAGATGAAAGCAATATAGAACTTTTTGGTCTAACTGACCATGCATGGGTGAAGAATATTAATAAGTAATATCCCAAGAACACCATCCCTACTGTGAAGCATGGGGGGATGGTAGCATCATGATTTGGGGGTGTTTTTCTGTGCATGGGACAGGACGAGTGCACTGTATTGAAGAGAGAATGACTGGGGCCCTGTGTTGTGAGATTTTGGATAACAACCTCCTTCCCTCAGTCAGAGCATTGAAGATGGGTCGTGGCTGGCTCTTCCAACATGACAATGACCCGAAGCACACAGTCAGGAAAACCAAGAAATGGCTCCGTAAGAAGCATATCAAGGTTCTAGCATGGCCTAGCCAGTCTCCAGACCATGAACCCAATAGAAAATTTTTGGAGGGAGCTCAAACTATGTTTCTCAGCGACAGCCCAGAAACCTGACTGATCTAGAGAAGATCTGTGTGGAGGAGTGGGCCAAAATCTGCAGTGTGTGCAAACCTGGTGAAAAACTACAGGAAAGGTTTAATTGCAAACAAAGGCTTCTATACCAAATATTAACATTCCTTTTCTCAGGTGTTCAAATACTTATTTGCAGCAGTATTAAACAAATAAATCGTTAAAAGAAATCATACATTGTGATTTCTGAATTTTTCTTTTCAGATTATCTCTCTAACAGAGGACATTCACCTCCGATGAAAATTTCAGACTCCTCCATGATTTCTAAGTGGGAGAACTTGCAAAATAGCAAGGTGTTCAACTATTTATTTTCTTCACTGTATACCATTAAAATGGACAGTTTAAAGAGTTGTAGGGCGCTTTCACACTAAAGGGGCCAGAGGTCTTTTTCTCAGATACTCCGCTTTGTTTTGTAAATGTGAACGTGCGTCCGAACTCTTGGCCAAACAACTGAACGTATCGTGTGAGAGTGACAGAAGTCGAGACAGGCGGAGCCTCTCAGGGCAGGGCGGCTGTTTAGCGAGTCTCGCGCTCCTGGAAGTAGCAACAATTTGACAGTCCAGAAAGTCACAAAAGTGAGAGCGATTGCGCGTCTGTGTGACTTGGGGTAACACGCAGACCCTTTCGTGGTTTAAATTTCCCAAAGCATTTTCTATATATCGTCCAGTTCGCTCGGCATTGAATCAGGAGGGACCAACGACTTGCTGTGCTATGCTACATTAGTTTTTTATTTTATTTTTTATGTAAACTTACATGCATACAAACATCTGCTACACAAAACAGTCAGTTGACAATAAATGCGCGGTAATATTAGAATTGCAAAATATAAGACACTAATTTAAAAAAAAACCTGCACTGTATACAGTTTAACATGTAAAAATAATGCTATGCTATATTACGTGCAGCATCACAACACCACGCTGTGACGCTCCATGCTCCCTCACCTCACAGGAGGGAGGTATTTCCTCTACTATTTGTCCAATAAATGAGTGCGCCTTTTGTCCACGTGATGTTACTCAGAAAGTTCGGTTGGCGCAGTGTGAATGCTGAACCTTTTCAACAAGTCATTTTCAAGTGTTGTTGCGGGGTAGCCCTCCAACCGGACCCTGGTCCTCTTGGTCTAATGTGAAAGCGCCCTAAACGGATCAGAGTTCTTTTTCTCAGATAGTCCGCTGTGTTTTGTAAATGTGAATGCGCATCCGCACTCTAGTTCGGACCAAACAAACAAACTCTGATCCGCTAAAAAATTGTGGGTTTTTCGGTCCACTTTTAGCACACCTCGCTTCGCTTGTTAATGCATCATTTGCTAGTGTTATTGCTATGTAGCTCTCTAACCGGAACATGGCCTTCTTGGTGTAATGTGACAGTGCCGTTACATGTTTTTATAACATGCACACCTGCCAACTCGAGGCCGTTGGCAATTTTACAAAAAGTGACGTATGCCCTTACAAATTGGTGACTCATCTTACAACGTTATATAAAGCGTGCAATATAAACAAAAATAAAACTGTTGTTCATCTTATTTTGAAAAAGTAATTTGATTACAGTTACAAATTACTTCTCCCAAAAAGTAATTGAGTTAGTAACTCTGTTACCTGAATGTAAGAGTAATTAGTTACTTGGCAAAGTAACTGGTGTTACCTTTCATATATTGTTTTTTCACCCCCCCCCCCCAAAAAAAAACCCCCCAGAAAAACAAACAAACAAACAAAAATAGTTACCTTTCCTATGTTTGGAAGTCATTTAATGTTGTGAATCAACCGTTAAAGTTGTTAAAATTGCTCCGTTTTTTTAGCAATAGTTCCCTTCTGTCTACTTTTGACATGTGAAGGTTTTCAAACTGTTTCATCATTTAAAGATAGATTCAAGTCAAGATTTTGTTTATTTAGGAGTATTTTAGATAAAAAGTTACTTAGGTTCGCTAGGAAGGTTCACTACAACAGAGCCTTTCTGAGACGTGTACCGCTCTGAAATGGCGGCTGTTTACTAACGCCGCCGAGTCAGTCATTTCGCATGTAGTACTATATGCATGTGATATCTAGGCGTAGATTGTAGGCTGTCGGCTACAGTCAGGAAATATTGGAGCCACCTAGCCTACCATAGCACTCTTCTCTCCATGTCTCTGACTTTTCTCGCGTCATTCATCCAACGTAGTAACGTACATTGTCTCGTTGCCGAAACGGTGACAAAATCCGAACGGAGAAAAAAAACGTAATGCACGAAAAACGTACAGATTTTGAACGTACAGCGTACACATTTAAAAATCATTGCTCACTTGTACAAATCACGCCGAAACCGTAGAATTTGACAAGTATGAACATGGGAAGTAAGCGGAGAAAAACCCACAAGAAAATGCAAACTCCATGCACTGAGAGTGAAGTTTGGATTCAAACCAACGACCTCAGAACTGTGTGACGAACATGTTAACCAGTCAAGTTATAAACTGCCATATTGTATATAAATGGCAGTAGAAAACCAAGTACATTTCAGAATCTGCTTTTTTACTTAAGGAGGTAACTCAGACTCTACTTAAGCACAAGGTGTGCTTACTTTTGCCACCTCGCTCACTGTACTGACTACACTCTCGTATAAATCTCCATTCAGCTGACTCGAGGGAGGAAGACGGTTCTGACGACAACCGTAGCTCCAGTCTGGGTCGTTCCGCACCGTCCGACGATGCTTCGGTGGCTTCCGACTACCAAGATGACGGAGCAACAGAGTGTAAGTGCCTTCTGTCTCATTCTGAATGTGTGTAGGTCTATGTGGTTGATAGAGCGAGGCAATTAAAAGGAAGAGTTATTGTTTGTTTCCTCTGAGAAAGCTGCCTGGCTGCACTTTTAACACCCTCTCAGATGGCCTCTTCACTCCACAGGAAGCACACATTGTTGTCCTAATTTGAGAAAACAGATCACGCCATACCTCCACAACACTGACTCCTCCCTTTAAAGCCACCCTCTCTCTATTGGCCCTTGAGCAGGTGGGCTTCTGCTGCTTCCTCACAGGGCTGATCTGTGAGCTAGAGCGCCCCCTAGTGGTGATTGCGTGCTGTGTCAGCGGCCCACACAGGCGGGAGGCTGTGTAGCTGCAGGCTAACGCTGTGATTTATTGAACCCCGGCCCCTCTATTCTTCCACAAACGGGTTTGAAATACAACACTGTACCTGAGGGGCCATGTGTGTCCTGTCCCTCTCTCGCTTTATCAATCTTTCCCTCCATCTTCCTCCCTACCTTCTCTTCAGAATTTTTGTATTCCCGACTCGCCGCGCCAACTAATCGCCCTTGACATGCCGCAGGTGGGCATTATTGACTCGGGTGCCTCTGGTGCCCATTTCTTTTTATTTATTTTTTTTAGGAGCACATGTAGACTATTCCGTGCGTGCAGGGAAAAAATGTTTTCGGTGGTTTTAGCTCGCTGCTCGTTAATGCCAGCTGGTTGTCGTCAAATATGGCTACGTGAACTCTTGCGTCCCTGAAAGTGCAGCAGAGGGTCCTGGCAGATGGGAAGATTATAATTATTGTTATTTTTACATTTCTTTTAAGATTGGCAGCATGGCGGACAAGTGGTTAGCACATCTGTCTTGTAGTTCAGCGGGCACGGGATTAATTTTCAGATGCCTGTGTGAAGTTATAATTTTTTCCCACTTCCACCCATTTTCCAAAAACAAGTTTATTGAGTACTCTAAAGCCCCTTTCAGACTTATATCCATAGGCCGAGTTTGACTTTTGTGAAACGCAGTGTCAGGAATATAATTAACGTACAAGATATATGTTCGGATAGTAGCTTAGCCCATGCCCGTACATACATGCATCCCAGCTGTGTGTGTGTGCGTGTGAGCGCGCGCTTTTTTCTGTCTTACCTAGAAGAGTAGTAGACGCCGCATCCTTATTGGCAGAATATTCCAGCCAGTAACACATTGAAAATGAGCATTTTTTTTTGTTTCCCATCATTTTTGAGGGGAATTCTAAATCAGGTTGCCTCTTAGAACAGCTAGGCTTTTGGCCAAAATCGTCGTCCACTGAATATGGTACGCCCGGTGTTCGGCCATTCCTCACGATGCGCTGAAACGTTCTACACAATGCTCAGCGCGCTACGCGTATGCTTACATCCCGCTAAATTCCCGTTTAAGGGGAGGCAGGATTTACTGGTGTCATGGCTTTGAGACATGTGGAGATGACCCGGTTGCACACTTTCAGACTTGTCCCGTGTTGGCGACTCGCCGCTCTATGTCGGGAGGGTGGGGACGGCATTTTATAACCCGGACATTACTTCAATTTTGGTCAACATTGACAACGAACAAAATTTCCAAAGATGAACAATGGACTGTATATTCCTCGGCTCTCAGATCCAGAAGCAAATTAATTTCCTTATGTCTTCAGTTTAATTTTGCTATCTTTCCAATTTGCATGTTGATAATTGCAATGTTTGCTTACTGCTTTTCCTCTTACTGCGAAGAAAGAGGAAATGACGATCGGCCCCCCATGATATTTACGTCATCAGCCTTCGCGCTGTGACCCGGGTATTTAACGGCTGCTTTCACACATGCCACATCCCAGGTAAGTCCCAGACATTTTACTGGGACGCGACCCGGTTAATGTCCGTGTCATCTGGATGTCAGTCAATCCAGGAAATTGCTTTCATACATAAGGGATATCCGTTTAAATCCCGGGATTTTACCAGAGTTCAGTGTATGTCTTAAAGGGGGCTTAAATTACATGTTTGTTTATCTTAGTGTTGCACCGATACTGCATCGGTACCGATACCTCACTCAAATGACGTCATCGGTATTTGCGAGTACTAAGAAATAACATGCCGATAATGCGCAATATGTACTTTTCGAGATCTAGTTCCGAATAGACGCCCAATCCATTAGGAGAGTGGCACTTGGCAGCGAATGAACGATCTTCAATGGCAGCAGCTGAGTAAACAGCAGATGGTTTGACATTTATAAAATATATATTTTTTGAAATAACGGTTGAGAAATAAGCTAGTTATGAGTTACGTGAGGCCATCTTGGTTGGGGTGAAGAATAGTCATGCTTCTGCCATGTATTGAAATAAGTTTATCGTGAGTAGACATCCAATCCATTCGAAATGTGAACCCTCACACTTCGAATAGATTGGACGTCTAGTGCTGTCATTGGCAGTCAATGGGTTAAGGAGTGTCTGACCAAGCCATGATAGCAACTACTTGTCTGTACTTACAGTAGTATGCAGTAATTTTGTATCAAAACCAAACAAATTGCAATTTTTTTCAAAATACGTACATTATTGACATCGGCTGATTTCTTGCAGACTTCTGTTGGAATCATTATTGGGATTAAAAAAAAAAAACGGTTTATATGTACAGTAGGCCTATATGGCAGAAAACACTCAGGTGACTTGAAGTTCCGCTCCAATTTGGCCAAATTTCAAAATTTTCCTTGATACATCATTTGAAAGCTTAAAATCTCAAATTTTGAACAGGAGGGCATTTAAAGAAAAAAAAAAACCCTAAACCCTAACTCAAGGTGAGAGCATGAGAGAGCATAATTAAAGACACCATTATTTTAGCGAGATATTATCGCGTACTTACCTTGTTTCGATCAAAAAACTCTAAATGGCCACAACCGGACGTTTTTGGGATTTCATACGTAACACACGGTAATATAACAAGGGTTGCAGAAATCGCAGACATCAGGGAGTGGTCGAGATTTTCTTTTTCAAATTTTTGCCCTTTTAAACGATTCCCCCCCCCCAATTTGTCTTTGTTTGGACCGATTATTTTTCATCTAAAATATCGGGGAAAATGCGACAGTAACAAAAAAATAAAATTAAGATATGTTATGAGATAGATATCTGTGACCTATTTACAGACAGTATTTTTTTCATTGTGACGTAATTTGTGTAAGAAAAGTGTAATAATTTTATAAAGTCGTTTTTTTTCTAAGCTAAAATAATAGACATTTCGAATAATAAATATAATTACTTACCTTATTTTTATGGCTATGCACAGTGTCTGTAAACGGGGTCTCCAGGGTCAAACGGACAAACTAAAAATAGTCCGGGGTCATAATGCGCCATGAAACTGCAATGGCAGCATATAGACATACTGTTCAATCAAACACAACAGTTCTTTTGGCTTAAAATACAGTAGTTTATTTTAAAGAGGGGTGCAAGAGCAGAAACTGCTTTTTCAGCCGTCTGTGTTTTCCGCCATATATATGGCCATATATATGGCGGAAAACACTCAGATGACTTGAAGTTCGGCTCTGAGACCCCCAGTTTGCCAAATTTCAAAATCGTCTGATATGCATGTGTGATACATCATTGGAAAGCTTAAAATCTCAATTTTCTAGGGGAAGAATATTTTTGACCTGGAGGGCATTTTTAAAAAAAAAAAGTTTTTTAAACAGCAAAACCCTATCTGGAGGTGAGAGCACGGGAGAGCAGAATTAAAGACGCCATGACTTTAACGAGATATTATCGCATACTTACCTTGTTTTGATCCAAAAACTGCATGTAGCATGTATCACTGAGTGTCAAGACACAGCTGTAAATGGCCACAGCTCGATTTTTGGGGGATTTTATAGGTGAAACATGGTCATATAACAAGGGTCAGGATGCAGAAATAGCAGACATCAAGCGGTGGTCGAGAGTTTCTTTTTCATATATTTACCCTTTAAACGATATTTTTTCAATTTTTCTTTGTTTTGATCGATTGTTTATCATCTAACATATTGGAGAAAATGCGACAGTAACAAGAAAAAAAATACAATTAAGCGATAGTTATGAGGTAGATATCAGTGACTTTTTTACAGACACCATTATTTTCATTGTGACGTCATTGTTTTAAAAGTTTAAAACATGCAAGTGAATAATTTTTAAAAATATAAATATACTGCGTGTATATATATATATATATATATATATATATATATATATATATATATATATATATATATATATATATATATATATATATATAAATATTAGACATCAATTAATGATTCTAAGCTAAAAATGACAGTCATTTTGAACAATAAATATAATTAATTACCTTCGTTTTATGGCTGGGTTGAAACAAAAGCAGTTGCGCGACGTCTGTAAACGGGGGTTTTCAGGGTAAAACGGACAGATTAAAAATAGTTCGGGGGCTTGATGCGCCATGAATCTGCTATGGCAGCAAATAAACATATTGTTCTATCAAACACAACAGTTGTTTTGGCTTAAAATACAGCAGTTTCTTTTAAAGAGGGGTGCAAGTGCAGAAACTGCTTTTTCAGTCTTGTCTGTGTTTTCCGCCATATATCAATTGTGCATGCTTTCTCTCATCTATTGTCAAATGGGATTGTCTCCAGATCAGCCAATCATTTGATTATGTCGTAAGTTTTCATTGCCTCAAATAAGATTTTTAAAAATGATACACCTAGCAGCAATGTCATCTTTTTATTGAATGTAATGCCACAAATTTGGCAAGCCTATATTTGGTTGAATTCGGATCGTCGTTTGTTTCTCAATTTTCAGACCTAGCTTTGGATGCATTTTTTAAAGCTCTGCCAGTGTCTGTCTCCGTTGTCAGTGTTAAATGTGAGTTATTGCCAATTAACTCTTCAATGTGCAATTTGGTCCGAATCAAACAACAAGAAATAGCCGGACTTGAAACGTAAACATTTTAGCGCGGCATTAACAAGCGCAACCTTTGCTTCTCGGAGAGGAGCCTCTGGCGCTGTGCTTCTTTCTCATGATGGTGTTAGCGTAGTGAATGGCTTGTGTCCTCAGCCAAAGGGCATCTGGAGTTCAAAGTTCAACCTGTGTTCACTTGGCGCACTTTCTTGCGGGAAAAAGAACGCTTAATGAAAATCAGTGACATCATACGTCAGGCAGCGCTCATTTAAATTCCCTCAGGATGTATTTGATTCTACTAGAAGTGGTCGCGCTCGTATCTTTGGCCGGGGGTTGGAATCATTCACTCATTCTCTACTTCTTAATCACTATATCGGGATTTTTTTAATGTGGCGTACTATATAGTTCTCTCATCAGTCCAATGAAAAATAATTTTGGAATATTACTTGCACGTGCTGTTAATGACATCATTGCTGTCCTATGATTACAGTGCGCCAGATCAGTGTCAACTAATTTACATTTGGTGATGAATTAAACAAATGCATTTTAATATGAACATTTTATCATGTTCATATTAAATGAATGGAGCACTTCATGTCCATCCTGTGAAAGATTTTTGCAGCACAACTCATGAATTTGTCTTGTGCCCAAAATAAAACAATACACGGATAAATTAGTAGTAATTCCAATGCGGCCTTTCTGCTTATTTTGCCGATAATTATATTGTATTTGCCTGTTCGGTAAGGGCAAGGATACATCATTCCTCGGTAATCGCCGTTCCCTCGTCCCTAACCGGAGAGTGAGCGAGTGCCAAGTCGACGGCTGCATTTCCTTCGCCTTGGTTTGATGAGATGCGGCGGCCCGTTGTCTTCGACGGAGCGGCTGACACTAGATTTGTAATGGCTGACAGGAACAGATGGAGGCTCCATTGTTAGGCCGGCTGTCTGCATGCTAATGTGAACTGCGTTTCACCCGCTGACCGCACCGCTGACCTCGCCGCGGCCTCGTCTGACGTCGACCGTGCCCTCCACCTCGGGCTCGGCTATTTGGGGCTCATACACCGTGCACCATTTTTTACCCCCCTACACACACACATACACACACCCCTCCTTTTTTGCATGCATCACATTCCTGCACATCTAAATACATAAACACAGAGGCACAATGTTTTGTCTTCTGACATGCACACGGGGCTCGTGTACATGGCAACAATCCCATGCAGGCGTGGCAAATCTTTTGTTAGGAACGGCAAGCCGTTAATGTGGATCCAAAACACAGACCAGGAGATCAGTAGAGTAAATGTTTGTATTTAATAAGTACAACAAAAGGAGCACGCTAACAAACGCGAGTTTAACAAGTACAACAAAGGAAGCACGCTAACAAACGCGAGTTTAACAAGTACAACTAAGGGCACGCTAACAAACGCGAGTTTAACAAGTACAACTAAGGGCACGCTGACAAACGCGAGTTTAACAAGTACAACTAAGGGCACGCTAACAAACGCGAGTTTAACAAGTACAACTAAGAGAGCACGCTAAAATGCATGAATATAACAGAGTACAAGAGTCTAACTACAAAGTCCAAAAGAGCACTAAAGTAAAGCTAACCAAACCAGAATACGACCGTAGAACGTCGGGAAACTCGAAGGATGACAATGAACACACAGGCGGTAAGCAAGGCAAATAGCAAGCAATAGTCCGACACTTGCAGATGGTGACAGGCTTCCTTAAATACTGAGCTTTCCTAATCAAGCACAGGTGTGTCGTGTTACCCCGCCAATCTGGCTCAATCAGGTGCTGCATAAAGAAAAAAGAACTGAGAACACACACAAATATGACAGAACCCCCCCCTCAACGGACGCCCCCTGGCGGACCACCTGGTTTCGTGGGATGAAGGGAGTGGAAATCCCGCAGCAGCGACGGATCGAGGATCCAGGAGCGGGGGACCCATTGGCGTTCCTCTGGGCCATAACCTTCCCAGTCGACCAGGTACTGCACCCCCCTACCCCGCCTCCTAGAATCGAGAATAGAACGCACCGTATACACCGGCCCACCGTCAACCACGCGAGGGGCAGGCGGAGGCACTGGCGGAGGGTTCAGGGGGCAGGTGGAGACCGGCTTGAGCAGAGACACGTGGAAGACCGGGTGGATCTTCATTGAACTGGGAAGCTTGAGCCTGACCGCTACGGGGTTCACCACAGAGTCCACAGCAAAAGGGCCCACGAACCTAGGGCCCAACTTCTTGGAAGTCCCAGCAAGGTGCAAATCCCGCGTTGACAACCAGACCATCTGGCCCGGACGATAGACCGGAGCGGGTCTTCTGCGGCGGTCAGCAATCAGGCGGTTGCGGGCCGCAGTGCGGACTAGTGCTGCCCTTGCGTCCCTCCAGACTCTATGGGCCCTCCGCAGGTGCACTTGGACGGACGGTACGACGACGTCGGCTTCTTGAGAAGGGAACAGTGGCGGTTGGAACCCGTATGCAGTCATAAAAGGTGACCTCCCAGTGGCTGAGCAAACGAGGGTATTGTGGGCGTATTCCACCCAAGGCAGGTGTGAAGACCAAGAGGCCGGATGCAGTTGGCAAACGCAACGGAGGGCAGCCTCCAGCTCTTGGTTGACCCGTTCTGTCTGCCCGTTGGACTGTGGGTGGTAGCCAGAAGACATACTTGACGTAGCCCCCAAGGCCTTGCAGAACGCTCTCCAAACACGAGACACAAACTGGGGTCCCCTGTCAGAAACCAGGTCAGACGGAATGCCATGGGGTCGAAAAACGTGCGTTACCAGCAGGTCAGCGGTCTCCAGAGCTGAAGGCAACTTTGGGAGAGCGACGAAGTGCGCCATCTTTGAGAACCGATCAATCACTGTCAAGATGACGGAATATCCCCTTGAGCGTGGAAGGCCAGTGATAAAGTCGAGTGCAACATGGGACCAGGGGCGAGATGGAACAGGTAATGGGCGCAGAAGTCCCGCTGGAGCTTGATGGACTGATTTGCCCCGAGCGCAGATGGAACAAGCTGAAATGTAGTCCATGACGTCCTTTCGCATACCTGGCCACCAAAACCTCTGGGAAATTAGGAAGAACGTGCGGGACACACCCGGATGGCAGGCGAACTTTGAGGTGTGCCCCCACTTCAGCACTCCCGCACGCCGAGCTTCTGGAACAAAAAGTTTGTCAGCAGGGCAGCCTCCGGGCACCCTAACACCTCGTAGAGAGTCTTCCACAAGCCGCTCGACCTCCCATCGTAGTGCGCCGATGATCAGGTTCTCAGGAACAACAGGCTCCTCTGAAGGCCTCTCCTCCACTGGTTCATGAATCCTCGACAAGGCATCCGGTTTCCCGTTGCGTGATCCTGGACGGTAAGTAATCACGTAGTTGAAACGCGTCAGGAACAGCGCCCAACGGGCCTGGCGTGAGTTGAGGCGCTTGGCAGCCCGAAGGTACTCCAAGTTCTTATGGTCGGTGAGTATCTGGAACGGCACCTCCGTCCCCTCCAACCAGTGCCTCCATTCCTGCAAAGCCTGGACTATAGCGAGCAGCTCCCTGTTGCCGACATCATAATTTGCCTCTGCGGGGGTGAGGCGGCGAGAGTAGAAGGCGCAGGGGTGCAATCTCTGGTCGACTGCAGACCTCTGGGATAGGATGGCCCCCACTCCGGAACTCGACGCGTCAACCTCGACCACAAAAGGAAGATCTGAGTCAGCGTGAACAAGGACAGGAGAGCTAGTGAATGCCCTTTTTAGACTTACAAAAGCGGCCTCCGCCACCGAGGACCACACAAATGGGCGTTTATTAGAGGTCAGCCTGGTAAGGGGCTCGGCCCTCATACTATAGTTCCGGATAAAACGCCTGTAAAAATTAGCAAACCCGAGGAATCTTTGTAGCTGCTTACGTGACGTGGGGGTTGGCCACTCTGCCACTGCCTGAATTTTGGCTGGGTCAGGCCGTAGTCGCCCTTTTTCTACGATAAAACCAAGAAACTGCATTGACCCCCGGTGAAACTCGCACTTCTCGGCCTTGACAAACAACCTATTTTCCAGAAGTCTTTGCAGGACCATGCGGACGTGTTGGCGGTGTTCCTGCAAGCTTCTTGAAAATATTAAAATGTCATCTAAATAAACAAAACAAAAGATATTTAGCATGTCACGAAGCACATCATTTATGAGGCTCTGGAAAACGGCAGGTGCATTAGTCAGACCAAAAGGCATGACCAGGTATTCAAAATGTCCGAGCGGGGTTTTGAAAGCGGTTTTCCACTCATCTCCCTCCCGAATCCTAACCAAATGGTAAGCGCTGCGTAAGTCTAATTTAGTATATATGGTGGCTGATTTTAACGGTGCGAAGGCCGAATCTAACAATGGCAGTGGGTATTTATTTTTAACAGTAATCTCGTTAAGGCCCTGGTAGTCGACGCACGGCCGAAGACCCCCATCTTTTTTACCAACGAAGAAAAACCCTGCTCCCAATGGTGAAGACGAAGGGCGAATTAGGCCAGTTGCCAAGGAAGAGGTTATATATTCTTTCATAGCCTCCTGCTCAGGTTTAGAGACTTTGTATAATCTCGAGCTAGGCAGAGGGGCATTGGGCTGCAAGTCAATGGCGCAATCGTAAGGACGGTGCGGGGGCAGGGTCTTAGCCTGGTCTATACTAAAAACGTGTTGGAGATCATGGTATTCGGCAGGCACATTTACCAAATTAACAGGCTCGGGAACAGTTTGGGCTTGATCAGGAAGTAGGCACGCCGAGCGTAAACAGTGCGCGTAGCAGAAGGAACTCCAAGTCACTACTTGTGTCTTAGCCCAGTCAATATTAGGGTTATGCACTTTTAGCCAGGAGAGCCCTAGCACAACCGGAGCCGATTTGCATGGCATAATCAAAAAACTACGGACCTCAAAATGATTCCCGGACAACTTGGTTTTAAGCGGGGGCGTTATAAACCTTACGTCCGCCAGGGGTCGCCCATCGAGATCTAAAACCCTTTTGGGAGAAGAGAGTCTTATTAATGGACATTTAAGCGCATCAACAACACTCTGGTCCATGAAACAGTCATCTGCCCCCGAATCTATTAAGGCAGTGAACCTAAAATTAACCCCACCATGCGAAACTTCTCCCGGCAATTGCAGTCTCATTTCACTTAGAGTTTGTTTTAGTTCTTTCAACTCGTTGCGAGGCAAATCATTTGACTGATTGCCATCACGTACGAACCTGGGCCCCCCTCGGGCGAGAGGAACCTCAGGAGCCGAAGATCCAGGACGACGTGAAGGAATCGCGTCACAGGTGGAGATGTGGTGCCCCGGCAAGCCACAGTAAAGACACAAGCCTGCCCTCATCCGTCTCCGCCGCTCCTCCGCAGGAAGACGACCGCCGCCGAGTTGCATTGGCTCCTCCCCCGTCAGGACCGGACTCCGCGTCGGCGTAGAGGCAGATGGCGATTCGATGAAGCCCTCAGCACGGACCCCAGCTGGGCCGTTCCACGATGACGACGACCCCTGACGTCCCCGCTGCTCCAAGGCTCGTTCCCTCTCACGCTCCTTCAGCCGATTGTCCAATTTTACGGACAAAGAAATCAGGTCCTCCAAGCCCGAAGAATCCTCCCGGGCCGCCAATTCG
This sequence comes from Corythoichthys intestinalis, assembly GCF_030265065.1. Lineage (NCBI taxonomy): Eukaryota > Metazoa > Chordata > Actinopteri > Syngnathiformes > Syngnathidae > Corythoichthys > Corythoichthys intestinalis. The sequence continues at coordinate 16,668,713 of NC_080415.1, read as the reverse complement.
TCTTTCACCGCAGAAGACAACCCCCGCCGAAAAATTCCACACAGCGCAGCTTCGCCAAAACCGCACTCCACGGCCAAAATGCGAAATTGAATGGAGTAGTCCGCCACGCTAAGATCGCCCTGAAAAAAATCCAGCAGGCGGCTGCCTGCCTCCCTGCCCCTAACCGGGTGATCAAAAACCCTCACAAACTCAGTTTTAAAAATCTCGAACGATTGACGGATCGCGGGATTAGCGTTGCTCACCGCCATTGCCCAAGTGGCCGCTTTACCGGCGAGGAGACTCATAGTATACGCTACACGGGACCTGTCACTTGCAAACGTATATGGCTGTTGATCAAATACAAGAGAGCACTGGTGCAAAAATTGTTGGCAAGCGCCAGGTTTTCCCTCATAACGATGGGGGTGTGGCAACACCGGCTCCCGAAAAGAAGCCGGTGGAACAACCGGAGACGGGGTGGAGTGATCGGGCGCCGCGGCAGCGTTACCTACACCACCGGTCCGTGCAGGTGGGGCCATATTTTCTATTCTAGTGGTTAATGCGGTGGTCACGTTCACAAGTTCATTTAATAATTGTTCATGCTTACTGATCGTATGGCCATGACCGGCAAGTGCATGGCGAATACTCTCCGAGTCTGTGGGATCCATGGTCGGACTATTCTGTTAGGAACGGCAAGCCGTTAATGTGGATCCAAAACACAGACCAGGAGATCAGTAGAGTAAATGTTTGTATTTAATAAGTACAACAAAAGGAGCACGCTAACAAACGCGAGTTTAACAAGTACAACAAAGGAAGCACGCTAACAAACGCGAGTTTAACAAGTACAACTAAGGGCACGCTAACAAACGCGAGTTTAACAAGTACAACTAAGGGCACGCTGACAAACGCGAGTTTAACAAGTACAACTAAGGGCACGCTAACAAACGCGAGTTTAACAAGTACAACTAAGAGAGCACGCTAAAATGCATGAATATAACAGAGTACAAGAGTCTAACTACAAAGTCCAAAAGAGCACTAAAGTAAAGCTAACCAAACCAGAATACGACCGTAGAACGTCGGGAAACTCGAAGGATGACGATGAACACACAGGCGGTAAGCAAGGCAAATAGCAAGCAATAGTCCGACACTTGCAGATGGTGACAGGCTTCCTTAAATACTGAGCTTTCCTAATCAAGCACAGGTGTGTCGTGTTACCCCGCCAATCTGGCTCAATCAGGTGCTGCATAAAGAAAAAAGAACTGAGAACACACACAAATATGACATCTTTGGTCTGGTTATTGTTAGATCAGGTAAAGAAAAAAGGTTCATTGTGAATGTAAAATATGTAATATGATTCATTTTAATGACAAAATAATAATTTTCAATTGTAATTTGTCCCCTTTTTTTGACTGTTTTCTTTCATTCACAATAAATAATGCCATTTGCAAAGATAATTAAATATTCCAAAATAAATGATAGATATGTTTTAATTAATAATGTTCATGAAAAAAAGAATGAAAATGTCTTGAAATGGCAAATAAACAACTGCTTAACCAGTAAGTTGAAACATGAATAATTTTAAAAGTACTGCTTATTCAAAAATGGATTATAAATATTGTTTACAGTAGAATGCAAGGACGATGACTAGTCTGAAGGCCTGCCATAGAAATAACTCTCCATTGATAGGACTGTGATTTCTGAGGACGTCCTCATTTAAAAATGTAAATATTTGTGAGATTAAAAATAAATAAATAAATAAATAAATAGAAATAGAGTGTTGCAAACTGATATTAAGGCAAGAAAAGGTACATTTACACAAGGTAATTTAAGGTGCTTTACATCACATTAAAATCCAAAAACACTAATAAAATATTTAAGTCACATAAATCATCAAGAAAGTTAAAAACAAAAACATAAAAAATTGAAACGGGAAATAGAAATAAAACCCCCAAAAATGAATGAAAAGCAAAAGTCATATGACTTAATGTGTTTCTCACTTTGGTACATTGATTGTTGATTATCATTGTGATAAATCATAAACATGGCTAGTCTCTTCACATAGATGAATATTATTAATAAGTATACAACATACATAAAACTAAATGTAATTTCAGCTTTTTTCTTATTCCAAAGGTGTGTATGAAACTTATCAGTACTAAAGGGTTATTGACCAATTTATTGCTTAAATACAAAAAAAAAATCTATTTAGTATATAAAACTTTTATTTTTTGATTTTTTTAAGAATATAGAATACAAATGTAATGTTTCTTAACTATTTACTTCCAATGAAAACTAATGTTAAATCATTTATTTTCACCAAGATGTCTATTCATTTTTGGTTGTTACATGTCCATAAACTTCCCTTGCATGCATCATCCTCCATTTTCAGACACATTAGAACATTCCCTGAATTTACCATTAATTTTTTTTGTTTTTGTTTGTTTGTTCCCATTTTCAAGCTCTTAAACACTTTTTAATTTGTTCCTTTATTCATATAATGTAGCTCAGCAATCTTTTAATTGTCATCATACCGGTTGCAGATCAAATTGATGCTTATTACCTCATATTTTAAAATTAGCTCTAGTAGTGGCACTATGTTCCTCAAGGGTTATGTTTTAAAATTTAAACATACCTGGATTTTGTGTAATATTTACTTACAGTTATCTAAAGCCATAGAATGCAGGAGGGTGCGTTTGCAGCCTTTCTTAGGAACACCAGGCTTTCCTCCAGCAATTACAGTATTGGCATAGGAATTCAAGCGGCATTATAACCAGTATAAAGTGATGTCTCATGGCTTGCTCATTTGAATACGAGCAGCCAATCTGCAGTAACAACATTATTACACCGAGCTGGCAAATGGAATATTAAATCTAAAGGCTGTCAGTTTGGAACGCCGTTATGAGGGCCAATGCGTTTGAAAGCGAAATGTTCTCCATCAGCAACCTTCTCGCTGCCAACTGGCTCCTGGCGGCGGGAGTTAACTCACAGAAAACTTTGAAAGCGTGTGAGATTACGTTTGAAGGCTGATATGAACTCCCCCACAGGGTCACTTGATTGTTTGGCCTAAGTCAGTTTAGTTTCTTCTCTTATTTCCTCTGCAACACTTTTCTGGATGCAGATATGACTTTCTTAGCTTATCTAACTGTGGACATATTGTATATACAGCTGCCATACTATATATGTGAAAATGTGGTGGTGCTTGGAGATGCAATAATTGAGTCATACTGAATAACAAGAATTGCTTTAACTGTTTATACTCACTATACAGAAAATATTCAATTTTTATTATTTGTACATGTTTTAAATCATTTGTTTGCTTATTTATTTTTCATTTTTTAACCATTTCATGCATGAATTATGATTTTTTTTTTTTTCAACCCTTACAGGGCCTCTATTTAACTCATTGGCTGCCATTAATTGCCCTTGACGTCCAATCCATTTTGACTGGGAAGGGCGAATGCCGTCAATGGTGCAAACACTAATCCCATGCCCCCCCCAAAAAATCTTATTTAGAGTGTTAATCAGGGCTATAACCTGAGGGCATTTATGTTTTCATTAATTTTAATGTTCATTTTGATATGTATTTATAATTTTATTTATTTAAAAAAAAAAAAAAGTCCCGATTAATAATGAAAAAACATTTTGTTTTATGTAATTCTGTACATGACAAACCAAGAAACCTCTCTCAAGCCATGTAACCAATAAGGTGACAAGTACACCAAATAGGCAATTAATTACAAGTACATAAATACATAAGTAATAAATCAATACTAAAAAAATGTCGACATTAATTTATGAAAATACTAATAATTATAATTAAGACCTGGTTTCCACATGTGTGGTCATAGGCCACACTTCTTTTTTTTCTTTTAATATTAGTATTGTGGCCTAGATGGCCCAAAATGTAATGTCTACACATGTAAATGCCAGGTCACAATGGGGTCATTATTATTATTATTTTTTAAAATTCATATTATACCTCATTTTTATTACCTCTAACTCATTTAATTTCACAGCAGATGGGTGAAAGGAGCCACATGATTGGATTTCTAACAGCATCTTGGGAAGGGCGACAGGAGGTCTTTTTTTTTTTTTTTTTTTTTTTTTTTTTTACGGCGGCGTGCATAGCTGGCAGCCATCTCGAATAGGGTGGCAGCTGGAAAGATCTCAAAAAGTACATATTGCGTAGCATCGCCACATTATTTCTTAGTATTATGTCATTTCAGTACCATAACTGTACTGACACTAGAATCGGGGCAACACTTCTTAAATGGTCGATTGTTGTTGATCAAACTTAACAACATGTATTAAGTTCAAAGGCATAGGTTTGCATAGGGACGGTAGGGACATAACACTAGCAACTTTTCAGGGTGTTCAAACCTACCAATTTTAAAGCAACCTTATTTACAGTATATAACGAGTTCAGTTTTACAGATATTTTAGATTGTCTTCCCATATGTTGTAACGATAGAATTGACCCTTCCATTATTAAGTGAATATTTGAATTATGTTCAGACTTACATTTACCCCTTTTCACTTGCTCAATGTGCCGGTCCATTTTCTCCCCTCAAACGGACATTTCATTGACTGATGACTTGCATTTATTTAAAATGTATTCATTTATTTTCTACATTATTAATCTAAAAATATTTTTATTTTCGGCCTATACAGACACCTTTTCAGATAATCATACATCAATCATGGTAATCGAGGTAAACCGTTTTCATTTTTTGTTGAGTTTGGCTGTGCTTGTGGACAAAAGCAGGCGTGTTTTAACGTTAATTAAACTAAAAAAATATAGTGATCTGAGGTTTACCCCCCAATTTCATTGTTATTTTATTTATGTGGTCTTAAAGCAGCCCAAATGAACTTTCACTTTTTGATGAGTTTGGCTATGCTTGTGGACAAAAGCAGTAGTGTTTTACCTGAAGGAAGGCTCCATTTTTATTCATTTTTGTTATTGACTGACAGATTTTTTCTGTTATATTTAATATACTTTATTTAGACATACAATGTTGAGTAGTCTTACCAAAAAAAAAAAAAAAATTTCTTTTTTAAATTCCTGGATTGTTGAGAGATTATTAACATGTTTGTATTTATTGTGTATATTAATATAATTTCCGTAAACTGGCTTGGCTCGACAATACGGCCGTAGAATGTATACGATCTTGACAGTCCTCCTCCGACCTCTGTTTGCCAGTATAGGTGACAATTATTACGATTGTTTCACCCAAAAAAATCTCCAGCTTTGCGTGGTTTTTAAACATTTATTTCAGAACAAGTGCAACACAAAATGCCTACTGTCCGCCGTAGCTGAACATGAAAAGTAAAATGTCCTCTCTCACTCTGCCCAGTCAGCCACGTGGTACGTTCAGCTACACTACGCAAAACACATTCGCCACATTAAAACCCGATTCGTTACATTATTACAGGTATTATTATTATTATTATTACTATTAGTAATTATTACTATTATTAATAAATGAATGAATGAATTATTAACTTAATTCACTGTTTTGTGGCAAAAGGTGGATTTTTCAGATGAATCTTCCATTGAATTACACCACAGTCGCCGCAAATATTGCAGGAGACCAACTGGAGACGCATGGATCCGAGATTCACTCAGAAAACAATTTGGTGCTGGCAAAATCATGGTCTGGGGTTACATCCAGTATGGGGGTGTGCGAGAGTTCTGCAGGGTGGAAGGCAACATAAATAGTCTGAAATATCAACTAATTTTAGCTGCCTCTTACATTCCTGACCATAAAAAGGGACAAATTCTGCAGCAGGATGGTGCTCCATCGTATACTTCAATCTCTACTTCAAAGTTCCTCAAGGCAAAGAAGATCGAGATCCACCAGGACTAGCCAGCCCAGTCACCAGACATGAACAGGATGAAAGAGGAAGCATGGAAGATGAAACCCAAGAATGCTGATGAACTCTGGGAGGCATGCAAGACTGCTTACTTTGATGTTCCTGATGATTTCATCAATAAATTGTATGAATCCTTGCCGAACCACATGGATGCAGTCCTTCAAACCCATGGAAGTCATACAGAATACAGTATTACATTTGGATCTCACAGCACCACTACTTAATTCGCTTATGTTATGTAACATATTTTTGTATTTGAAGTACCGTACATTTTTTGTTAAATTTTCACACTACTTTCTGTAGGCGACAAAACTTTTGACTTGCCAATTAAACAAATATATTTTTCTACATTCAACATCATTTGGGAGGGTCTTAGCTTTCATATGAGACATTTCTAAAACCAATTGAATAATTAGAAGTCAGGTTATTAGTAATTGTTTCTACAAAATGGATAAGCGACAAGACTTTTGTGAGGGACTGTATATGAATGTGTACAAGGTGAATCCAGTAGAACCTTTTATTGCATACCTGGTATGGGCGACACTAGTTAAATAAACCTTTGGCTCTCGAAGGCCAAAATAGCGCCAAATTCGTGAAATTAAAACCTGTACAATACTAGCCCAACAGTAAGAGAGTAAAAATACAATGAATGAATAATGAATAAACTTTTTCAAATCCTGAGTTTTGGCTCTCAAAGGCCAAACAGTGCAAATTTCATGAAATTATAAGTAATAATAATTGACCAAAGCATCTTGTCTCTCTATTAGCCTGTGCGCCATCAGCAACAAACACTTAGCCACTTATCTTGGCTTACTTTTGATTTGAAACAGGTCTCAAATTACTGTGGCATTTCTTTCAGTAAAAGTCAATAAAAGTAAAGTAGACAAACTGAACTGACCAGCAATTGTTGCTCCGGTCCAGCTACCATGCTCTGGAAAGCAGTCTTGCTGTTGCAGCCTCAAACTCTGTGTTCGTTTACATGTTTCGTCTTCAAATGTTTTATCAGGTTCAAGATATTGAAACTGGCCGATTTAACTCCACCTTTCCAAACTTTCAGGCCGCAAACCTTGCATGGGCCATTGTACGCGACGGAGATTATAAACTGAAATATTTCCAGACCGCCGACATGTTCCTCTCGTACTTTGTTTTTCCTACAATATGAAAAAGCTGCCCTGGCATTGGTTAAGAGCGGCTATTGGCCCGCTTTCATTGGTCTGGAGCAGGAAAATGGCGATAGCTGCTTGGCATGCAAAGTGATCACGTGTCATCACACAACAGAGATTGCAGTGAGCGTCAGAAGAAAAAAAGGCTGCGGTCAAGTGTTATAATACTGGACCGGTAAATGGTATCGGCGCCAAAGATGTCCCGATCGATCACGTCATTTTCAAAGTATCGGAATCGGCAAAAAAATATCGGACCTTTTTTTAATATACATATTTTTTAATTAAATCGTTTTCTAATTGTATTTAACGTTACAGACAAAATGTCTTACACTCAACCAGAGTCTTTAGTTTTGGCTTAAAGTGGGGCTATCAAATTTATCGCGTTAACGGCGGTAATTCATTAAAAAAAAAATTAATCACCTTTAACGCAATTAATGCATGCGCTGCACGACCCACTCATGCATTGTTGCGTTCAATCTATAAAGGCGCCATTTTACCCGTATATAGAGCTAAAAGGCAGCGTAAAATGAGTAGAGTGAATTTTGGCAGTCTTTGGAGCCTTTTTTCAATTGGCTAAAGCCTTACAATCCCTCTCTCAACAATTAGAAATATCGTGAGAAGCAATGTGTGGAAGAAAGGTAGTAATTGATCTTTTTCTTAACACCCTATGTTATTTCCCAACGCAGAGAAGATATATCAATTGGTGCCACTACGCACAGTCATGGTTGCACTTCCCATCATGCATTTGGGGAGAACATTTAAATGGCTGCAGTATCATTTACTGAAAGCTCAACAAATACACGAGATGGCAATATTTAGTAACAATATACAAAGTCACATTTATCCTTTAAGAATTACAAGTCTTTCTATCCGTGGATCCCTCTCACAGAAAGAATTTTAATAATGTAAATGCCATCGTGAGGATTTATTGTCATAATAAACAAATACTGTACTTATGTGCTGTATGTTGAATGTATATATTCGTCCGAGTTTTATTCATTTTTTTCTTAACGCATTGCCAAAATGTATATGATCGGGAAAAATTATTGAATGATTGGAATTGAATCGGGAGCAAAAAAAAGCAATCGGATAGGGAAATATCGGGATCGGCAGATACTCAAAACTAAAACGTTCGGGAGGGATCGGGAGCAAAAAAACATGATCGGAACAACCCTAGTTATTAGCAGTTGCTTCTACAAAATGGATAAGTGACAAGACTTTTGTCAGGGACTGTATATGTATGTATATAAGGTGAATCCAGTAGAACCTTTTATTGCATACCTGGTATCGGCGACACTAGTTAAATAAACCTTTGGCTCTCAAAGGCCAAAATAGTGCTAAATTCGTGAAATTAAAACATGTACAATACTAGCCCAACAGTAAGAAAGTAAAAATACAATGAATGAATAATGAATAAACTTTTTTAAACCCTGAGTTTTGGCTCTCGAAGGCCAAACAGTGCAAATTTCATGAAATCATAAGTAATAATAATTGACCACAGCATCTTGTCTCTCTATTAGCCTCCCTCTCTGTGCACCATCAGCAACAAACACTTAGCCACTTATCTTGGCTTACTTTTGATTTGAAACAGGTCTCAAATTACTGTGGCATTTTGTTCAGTAAAAGACAATAAAAGTAGACGAACTGAACTGACCAGAGATTGTTGCTCCGGTCCAGCTACCATCCTCTGGAAAGCAGTCTTGATGTTGCAGCCTCAAACTCTTTGTGTTTGTTCACGTTTCGTCTTCATTTTTTTATCAGGTTCGAGGTATTGAAACTGGCCGATTTAACTCCACCTTTCCAAACTTTCAGCCCGCAAACCTTGCTGGCAGCCATTGTACGTGACGGAGATTATAAACTGAAATATTTCCAGACCGCTGACATGTTCCTCTCGTACTTTGTTTTTCCTACAATATGAAAAAGCTGCCCTGGCATTGGTTAAGAGTGGCTATTGGCCCGCTCTCATTGGTTTGGAACAGGCCAATAGCGATAGCTGCTTGGCATGCAAAGTGATCACGTTTCATCACACAACAGAGATTGTAGAGTGTCAGGAGAAAAAAAGGCTGCGGTCAAGTAAGTGTTATAATACTGGACCGATAAATGGTATCGGCGCCCTCTTTGTTGGTACTCGCCGATACCGATACCACCATTTCGTGCCGGATCGCCCCCCCCCTGCCGATACTGGTATCGGTGCATCTTTATTTGCAATAGTACCATGAGTATTTATTAAGGATTTAGTGTAGGTTTTTAGGCTGTGGAACGAATTAATGAAATTATAACGTATTCTTATAGGAAAATCCTGCTCGACATACGACCATTTCGACTTACAAACAAGGTCAAGTAACGACTTAACCTTGTACGTAGAGGTACCACTGCATTTTGCAGCCCTATTATGTCACTCAGCACCTTCTCAACTTTTGAACTTGGGTCTGCACCCAGCGTCGGCTTGGACTGTGAGAACTTTTCGACTTGATCGCAGCTCTGGCGACATTGCCGTATAGCGGCGGCTCGTTCGCGGCGGAGGCGACAAGTATGTTAATGACCTCCACGCCGGCTCGTTCCCCTTCACTCCCCTCGCTCGCCGCTTTCTCGGCGAGGCGCAGGCAGGCGGGCGGCCATTATGAGACGGCGACAAGCGCTTTGCATCGCTGCGACTGTTCGCCATCAGGGTTCAAAAGTTCACCGTTTTCCCCCGAGGGCTACTGTGCTGCTGCCGCTGCTGCTGCTGCAGATGCTGATAGTCTTCTCTACCATTCACCCCCTCTCCTCTCCCCTCTCTCTCTTTCCTCTCTCTCTGTTTACACTATTAATCTTACACTCTCTCGCTCTCTCTCTCTCTCACACACACTCATTACACTGGCTGGCAAGACGAGAGCGGTCTGAAGGGGGGATTTGGACGTATTTAACCAAAGAGCATCCATCACTCTCATCTCGGGCTCCCCCCGCCCTGCAACCGCTGTGCAGTGGTTGCATCCTACCCGTTTGTCTCACGCGGCCCCAGCCCTCGTTTGCTTTGTTTTATTGTCACGCTCGTTCTAATTACAACCGGCGCTCGCCTCCGGTGCGGCGCCGCTCTCTCCGAGCGGTTGGCGGATGGAAAAAAAGAAGGAGGTAGCAGAGGGAAATTGTGCTGCAGTCCATCTGTAAGGCGGCGCACGGGCAGAATGCAAAGTGGGAAGTCCTAATCTCCCCCAGAGCTGTCAATGTCACAGACAAATAGGAAAACTATCAGATGCGGCGGGTTCACGCAGAGGTTAGCGTTCCCAGGTACCCTCCCGCGCGCTCTCCTCCTTTCTCTGCTGCCTTGCTAATGAGAATTTGATTTTGCCCTCCACTGGAATCCATTTCTGGAGATGAATGAAGTTGCGGTGCCAAGCCCAGGTGGCCTCACTGATTTCTTAGGGAAATAAATGGAGATGGGAGAGATGTGCCGGCCCGCTCGCGCACACTTTACTGACTCCCAAAGCCTCTGGGATACTTGTGTTTAATTGTTGCTCTAATGAGCACTTTAGGCTCATTAACATGCCCTTGTGGACTTACTGGAGGATGTTGACGACGCATCCCTCTCGATGGCGCCGACGCCGTGTCCGAGCCAAGTGGGCCAGCGCGGCCGTCTCTTTGTTTTCTTAACTCGAGTATTGGACACAAAGTTAAATGGATGGGGCTTGGGAAATTAGTTGAGCACATGGGATGAAGTTTTTTATTCTTTCATCAGGAATTACATTCACATTATTTATTTCAACTGCTGTATGTGTTATTTAGTTTTATTTTTTTAATTTAATTTGTTTTTCAGTAGAAGCTTAACCTCTTGAAATGACTTTTGCTCACGTAATGCCAGATTACATGAGTGTATTGATTAATTAGACATAATTCTTTTTGAATTTTATTATTATTATTTGTAATTTTCTTTACATTTACAATACTTAGAGTATTCAATACAATACTTACATTCAAATTCCAATTTTTATTAAACTCTATTGAAATATCCAATTTGTTCGGTGACAATTACAATCATTTTAGGTGTAGGTGTGTGGTTCAAGCTGCCAGTTCATGTAATTCAGTTAATGTTTTTTTTAAGCATTAACAGCAAAATAATTGCTTTTCAAACAGAAGTACAACTATATCATTGTAAGTATTGTAATGTATTGTTGTATTACTTACAAGCATTGTTGAATTTGACATCTAAAAAGATGTAAACAATAAAATAGACTTGATTTGTCATTATACATCGTAGGAAATGAAAAAATAGTGGCAAAATTAATTAGCTTTTTTTCATAAAAGGATTATTGAACATAAAATAAGGACGATTGTTAACTATTAATCAAATTACAATTAATTTGCGAATAGAAAACCTATGTAAAATTTAACCAGTACAAATAACGTCACAATTATTTCCTTGTAATTTTAGTCTTTTTGAACAAAAGCCAAATGAATAAAGAGGAAAAAAGAAAATTACCCGTTTTAAATGAACTGGAATTACACGCAAACAACAAAATATGACCAATTTAACCTGAGTAAGATTTAGTTAACAAAACATTTCAATTCAACTGCTTGACATAATCTATTTGTCAGTGTAGATAACAATAATTGTCTAGGAGATTGTCTAACACAATGACAGTTGCAGTGGTTAAGAACTTTAACAAGAAAATATGCACTGAGCATTAGCACCATTTCGGAGCATATAAAAGCAAGTAAAATTGCAATAACCGTACGTTTAGCGTGTTGATTTTTCCAAAGCGTTTTGGCCTCCAGGCTGGCTTTGACGGCCCCGTGTCCCGTTTTTATCGCCCATCCGCCGCCTCTCCTATGGGCCCCGAACGGCTCTGTTGTTACTATTTATATTCCTTTTTTTCCCTCTGCCGTCCAAGCAGCTGAAAAGCGTCCCCTGCGATTAGAGGATCATTGTATCTGCACTTAAGCATTTGAATGGTGGTAGTAAATCTACAAAAGGGAAATTCAGGGTCACCGTCTTACTCGCTTATGGCCGCCCAGGGGGAAGCCCGTGTCACGTAGTAAATTTAGCCCCTTAGTGCGCTTCACGTCTGCACGTTAGAAGTGTCATCTACTGTTATTCCGTCGCTTGAATGAATAACTTTTCTTCTTTTCAAGTGAATGACAAAGGGAAAGAAACTGTGGCCGATAAAGGTGCGCAAAAAATACTAAATTGTTAAGCATGTTTTGGCCAAAAAGTAAGGTAAATGCACATTGGTGGCTCATAAATGCTAAAAAGTAGCTACAACTTTGTTGAATTCATGGCTGTACGTTCCATAGGTGCAATTTACAGACAGAATTTGTGGGTTTGATAATGTTGTCGTGAACGATTTTGACATCTGAGTAAAGAAAGTTGAAACTACACATTGTTTTAAACCTTGCTAGGTTTTTAGAAAAGGTGTCGTCCGTTTCCGCAATAAACTGTCCAGGATTTTAATTATTTTGATCAATTTGCATTTTGGGAGCATCTTATATCTACTTTAGCATTTGAGTGGTATTAGTAAATCTAAGTAAATCCAAATTAATGTTTTTTGCTCAAACACTTTACATGTAGATGTTGTAAAAATTTTTATTTTTTCCAACTCATCTCTTTTTCTAATTTTGTTTCTCAAAATAGGGTCATTATGATTAAAACAAATAACACAATGGAAAACTTCCTTTGTTCCAAAAAGGAATTGCCCACTCCCTTATGCTTTGTGTCGGAGCCTCCGAAGGCTTTTTACCTGCAGAGATTTGTGACTTAATCCGATTGACGCGCCTGATCAAAAAGCCCAGCATAAATTGCTGGTGCCATTAAAGCTGATTAGATGACAACGCAGGCATCTCATGGGCCTGCCGTAATGCACCGCATGTTTTGTGTGCATTAGGAGCTTCTAAACACGCTCTCCGTATCGATGACTCCGGTCCTAATCAAATCTGGCTGAGGGGAGGAGGGGAGGGAGGACGCGGTGCCCTTAACCTCAGTGCCTGTCGGTCTACGCACTCGCAATAGGGACGCGCCGCAAAGGCCTCCCTTCTGTAATGAGGAAAAATGCGTCAATTTGGCCCGGGCCCTGCACAGATTGAACGCCGGGCGGGTGAAGGTGCACCCAGTGAATCCTTTTTCCTAATCAAGGACGCCATCGGAGAGGCTCTGCGGTCGCCGGCTCCCTGGAATCGGCAGCATTCCTCCCCGCGGCCCCCTCAGGGCCGAGCCGCCTCTCTTTGCCTTCTGTTTCACCTCATCAGCAGGGTTCATGCGGGGGTCACGTCCTGCAACCTTCCCCCCCAAACACTGCGTTCAATGCAATAGCTCTCACATCCAAGGACTAAGCACAGGAGAGAGGAAACATATGACATGTTGATGCCTACCTGCGCTTTGTCACCTCCTGGGCTCATCCCACTAAGTGCATCATGCTCACTCACGCCAAATGCATGCCAAAACCCTGCTTTTCATTAAGAGTGAAGACCATAACCAACTTAAATGACAGGTGTAGCTACACCACCACTCAAAAGCTATAGAGGTCACACAGACAATTTCATGTTTCCCATAAAACGCATCACTCCATTTAAATATATACACTAGATCAGGCGTGTCCAAACTCCGGCCTGCGTGCCAACTTCCCAGTTTAAAAAAATTAACTACCGTAATTGTTTTCACTTTAAGGCGCACCTGACTATAAGCCACAAGCCACCAAATTTGACACGAAAACGGCATTTGTTCATAGATAAGCCGCACTGGAATATAAATCGCAGCTGTCCTCACTGTATCATGAGATATCTACACCAAAAGATATCAACCAAGAACACTTTATTTGACAGCAGCATCATAAGACTGTCATAAGACCAAATGAACCATTGTGAAGCTTTGAAGCCGAAAGGTTCATTGCTTCAATAAGCCTCAATTTGGCCATCACCGATCTCTTGGGGGAGACAGTAAACCTCCACTGCCACCTGCTGTCAACACTGTTGCCATCCAACATGCCTCCTAGCATGCATTGCAGCGCTATAGATGCTATGAACAAATCAAAATTCATGTTATGTGCTAATTATTTCTTCAGTTACTGTTCTAGTTGTTTCAACAATTGCTAGTTATGGAATTTTGTAACACTTTATTTGACAGTGGCGCTATAAGACTGTCATAAAACCGTCATAGTTGTGATATGACACTGCCATGAGCATTAATGAATGCTTATGACAGATGTCATTTTATGCCATCCAGCAAATTAAATCCCTTTTGAATGGATGTAAAAGATCAGAGCTGGACATAAATGGAGTTAGTGACATCTGTCCTAAGCATTCATTCATGCCCATGATAATGTCATGTCATAATTATTACGGTCTTATAGCAGTCTTATGACACCGCTGTCAAATAAAGTGTTACCTATTAACCCAAATAAATGAACCAATAACACATACTGGACTATGATCCACAGGATTAAAAATGAGGGGAAAAAAGTAGCAGTTCATAATGCGAAAAGTGTGGTATTTAACAAGATTTAATGGTCGTTTGGAAGAATAGGAGCTGTCGGGTTTAAATTTGGATGGTACTTCAAATGCATGACAGTGGACTGAACTGGTGCGACGATAATGGATGTAAATGCAGTGACAGGAAATTATCTGAGAACAGTGTTGTTTTTAGCAGCCCTTTTAATTTTCGTCTTAATCTTAGTCTTTTGGATGAAAATACTTATTGGTCTTAGCCATATTTTAGCCATTTTAAAATGCGTTTGTGTTCGTCTAGTTTTAGTCGACAATTACTCAAAATGTTTTCGTTTGTAAACTTCAAAAGTTTTATTCCGTGAATATATATATCTATTAGGGCTGTCAAACGATTAAAATTTTTAATCGAGTTAATTACAGCTTAAAAATTAATTAATCGCAATTATCGCAATTCAAACCATTTATAAAATATGCCATATTTTTCTGTAAATTATATATATATTCTGTAAAATAAATTGTTGGAATGGAAAGATAAGACACAAGATGGATATATACATTCAACATACGGTATATAAGGACTGTAGTGGGCATTTCACTCTACTGCCATTTAAATCTGTCTATGCTGTCCTCACTCCGAAGCGTCTACTTTTTCCAAAGCTAGACAGCTAGTGAACGACGCCATAATAATCAGACTTCTTTCTTTTTCATCTAATTTATTTATGAAATGGCCTCAAACCATTGTCCTCTTTAGACCGTCGTAAAACTACCAAAAAAAACAGTACACAAGCATTGCATTAGCAACAACGTTAGCTTAGCACGCTATACAGGTTCACAAAACATAAACAAAAAGCGTCTCATACAAAAAATATAACATTTCGCTTACTAACATAATATGTGCATTATTTACAACAACCATACTTACGGACAAATCTTGTCCAAGGATCATATAAGCACAACATTACAACTTAGGCGTCAGCCCGAGACGTCCTGCAGCCATATTGAACTGGCAAGACAACAATAAACCATGTCGCAAAGCGACCACAAGAGTTCGCTATTAGCACAAAAAGCCTTGCTGTAAAACTTACCAAAAGGCAGAATACTGTCTGAGCGGGACATGTGCGGTAATTGCGTCAAATATTTTAACGTGATTAATTAAAAAATTAATTACCGCGCGTTAACGCGATAATTTTGACAGCCCTAATATCTATATATATATAAAAGCTTTCCAACAATTTCGGATGAACATTGACAGACAAGCACATAATTGTAGCGTCTACGAAGACATCACAATCTTTTTGATGATAATACACACTCAGCAGGAAAACAGTACATTATTTTTAATGAATTAAACTCACCTGGATGCCACAAACTGTATGCAAGACATTTTTTAAGAGTTTAAGATGACACTCGCAATGCTAAATGCTAATGCTAACGCTAAAAGTTACATTTAGTGTGTGATGATCACTCAGCACAGACCTTTATAGGCTAAAGCACCATGTCATATCTTTCCAAGATAAGAAAACAAAACTTATCAAGCAGAGCCTAACGTGTTTCGTGAAAAGACAAGTCTGGAGGCTTTAGAGCTAAGACACCGGTGAGTAAGTGTGTGCGTTGGGGGGCAACACATCACATGAGTGACACGACCAAACATTGCTATGATGCGTGGTAACTACACATATAGAAAGAAAATGTCACACATTGTGAAATTATGACAGAAACTATGGCGCATTTTCATCTCGTTCTCGTCTCATCAGACAAAAATTGGCATTCGTATCGTTACGTTTTAGTTTCCCAGACAAACTTTTAGATCGTCATCGTCACGTCATCGTCATGAAAAAAATGTTCGTCGACGAAATATGTTTACTATCGACATCGTTGATCAAAGCAACACTGTCTGAGAATAAAAATAACTGGGATGAATTTGAAAATTATGCTGCCAGGATTAGCGATCAGGAAGCATAGAATAGGATGTCAACATTTACATGTGATTTACAAAATACTGGGTTCCCCACCTTACATTGCTGAATTGTGCACGCTTCACCCCGCTTAATCACGTCTCCTTTTGACTCACCTCCTCTCCACGGTTATCAGGCCCCCGACATGGTGTCCATGGGTAAATGTGATTAGCTAATGATAGCACCACTATGTTCATAGGCAGCATAGGCGTGTAAAATCTATTTCTCATTTTTTTTCCTTCTCCTCTTTTATCTACTTTCCTTTCTGTCCCCACTTAACACCTTCCTACTTGCTGCTTTCTCCTAATAAACCAAAAACAAAACAAAACTGAAAAACAAACAAAAACAAAAATAAAAACAAAAAACAAGATGCTGGTGATTGTCAAATCAACGTGAATACCAATAATGATTTGGACATGAATGAACAATAGCCCTTGATTGCTGAGGAGTTTCAATTACAATGTTTCAGGATGAATTTTAAAAGTTAAAAAAAAAAGTACAATAAAGTCATTACAGGATGACTGAAATTTACAATAAAATTCTTCAATATATTTCTCACCCTGTCCTTAGTTTCTGTGCCATCCAGGACTTTTTCATTTGTCCTTAGCAACATGCTGGTTGCTAAGGACAAATGAAGAATGACTGAATGAAATGGAAATCAGTTTTCTCCTAATGTTGGAAATTCAAGAACACTTAACTTTGAGTTGCAATTTCTTAGGGACAAAATGCCCTAGCAAGATATTTGGAAAACTGGAATTGTTCTCACTTTTGTAAAACAACTATAACACTTTTAATCACAAATGATTACAAACTATGAAAAATGTCATGTGTGGAACAATTTAGGCAAACAAAAGTCATATTTATGAAAAAAAAACAATGCAAAAAAGCCAGCTCATTTGACTAAATTAGCATGACATTACGTAATACACATCAGCACAGAGGACACTGACAGCATTTAACCTCTGTGGTCGGCTTCCTGCAGCTGCATGGGAACAGCCTTTTCCAATCCTTGACCCCCTGCCATGTGGATCACTACACTCACACCGCAGCATCCCCGCACTTTTCGACATCATCTCATCTAGAATCTCGGGTGCACTGGCGTGTCCTGGAGGGCATCAACGCTGCATTATGACCACCGTTAGTTCTAATGCAGCTTATTAGCAGTGCCGCACGAGCATTTCCTTCCATTCTTGATTGACTTTGAGCTCGACTGGAGTGGATTTTAATGAGAGAAGACATTAAGTCCCTCCGCTGCCGCCGCCATCCGTCTTCCATCAGCCTTCAGTCTTCGGAGCTCATAACTTCACGCTGAGGCGGTGTGAATAACCTAATGAAAGATGCACCCAACAGCTGGCCGACGCCCCATGTGTTGTTGCGTCGACCCTCCTCAATGAAAGCTGTCCTGTCTCTCTCTCTTCAGCTCTGTCTCTTTTATTTCTCTATTCCTATATCTGTATTGTTATCTTTGTCCATATACACTGGGGCCTTCATACAAATTTATTACATTCTATGAACTTACTCGTAACTCAAAACCCTTTTATTATTTGCAAATTAGCTTAAAATAAACGCTAATAATCTCTTCCAGAAAACATGGCCATTTTTTTTCAATGGGAGTTTTGATAAGAAAAACAGCACTCCATATTGTTGCAGTTCATAAAAAAAAAAAAAAAAAAAACAGTCATAATATTTTTAACCCTTTCAGGGACAACTATTAATAAGTAGACACTAAAGACCGTTAACCTTTTACAGGGCAAGTGACTTTTTGTTTGTTAGTAAAGTTAAACATTAGGGATTATTGTAATAAATTAATACAACATCAGAAAAGCTAAATTACATTTAAATGAAAAAAAAAAACCACTCCGGTTATGGCTCAAACTAATACTTTAGAGTATTTATCCCAATTCATTTAAACTGGGAGGACTCGGCATGAATGTTCATCTTTCTGTGCTATTGACGGCGCTAGACATCGAATCCATTTTACCTCCGTGAAGTTTGTGCTAAAAAATTTTTCATTTGTGCTACTATCGTTGTTGAGAAATTAACAATTCTTTTATAGGTTAATCCAACGGCGAAGGTTTGGTCTGATCATTGACGATATAATAGCATAACCTGCATGTACACTTTTTGCAGGGGAGAGGCTACATTTCTCACGAATATGAACCTAATTAATTGATTGGCTAAATGATTAATGCAAAATAAATCTGTATTGACTTATTCTAAATTTTATATGTATTTTTTTAGGGGATACACCGTTCGATTCAAACCTTTGTTTTCAAAAAACTACTAAAACATTTTTGAAAACTTCCAGATAAAGGTCTGGATTTTATTAGCAAATTCAAATTGCAGTATTTGAACATAAATGATATTAACATACATAATAAACTTGTTAATAATCTCTTAACTACCCAGGAATGCAAAAAAAGAAAAAGAAAAAAATGCGTTCATCTTAAGACCACTCAACATTGTCTGGTTAAAGAAATTAAATATAACTGACAAAGAAGTCAGGGAATAACAAAAATAAATTAAAATGTAGCCTTCCTTCAGGTAAAACAATACTGCTTTTGTCCGTAAGCACAGCCAAAGAAGAAAAAAAAACGACAGCTCATTTGGGTTGCTTTAAGCCCACATAATTTTTTAAAAAGAAATTTGGGGAGAAGGGGGTAAACCTCGGTTCACTACATTTCTTACAGTTTAATTAACGTTAACAGTAGAAAACACATATAGGAGGACACTTCTTTCTAAGCAGCTTCCTATTTGAGTGCAGGTTAGCAAATTCACACAGTTTAATGTTATGTTGACTCCGATGCAGGTCGGACTTTCAGTAACAAAATTAGTGGTGTGTTCCCCACCTACAGAACATTGACGTCTTTTTACATTACTTACAGTGGCTGCTGCTGGCCGAAAAAAAACCCTTCCTCTTTAAATGGGGCAGAAGAGGCAACATGTTGTCTACATGTTGCATTTCTGTCGGTGCTGTGAGTGCGTGTGTGTGTGTGTGTGTGTGTGGTGGTGTGGGTGGGGGTGAAGGGGGGGGGGTAAGTCATCAGCCAGTCAAATGTGCGTTTGAGGGGGGAAAAATGGAACAAGTTGGTAGTGTTATGTCCCTACCGTCTCTATGCAAACCTACGCCCTTGGGTTAATCTGAGGTCAACCTGCCCCCCATTTTGATGAAAAATGGTGTCAATCCTTTGTGCTATGTTTATGCTAGTTTGTGCTGTAAACATTTTCAGTTGTGCTGCTACCGTTTTATAAATATTGAGATATTAATTTCGAGTGATGGTGTGAATCGCAGCACCTCTGTCGTGGCTGACGAAGTGTACAAACTCTCTCAATAACAGAGGGGTGTCCCAACAACTAGCGCAAATGTAGCCCAAACAAATGGCACCCCATCGGGTCCATTTTGTAGTAAATAAGGGCTGGGATTCATGTCATCACTCTCAATATCTCAAGCGAAGGACATAATTTTTCTATGAATTTGCGTCTGATGGGGGGCCAACTTCACGGAGGTATCCATTTTGACTAAGAGGGGCAAATGAACGAACGAAATAGAATATTATATTGTTTGTCTACATGTTATGCAACTCCATTTGTGTTCAAATATTTTTTGCTTTGATGGCTAATCACTGTCAGGCCTCCAAGCCAATATGGATTGGACGTGTAGAGCCGTCAATGGCAAATAATAAGTTAATCAGCCCCGAGATAAAAACCCAATTTCATTTGTGCTGTTTGCGAGGCCTATTCTTGCTACTCAACAACACCTCAATTTAGCAAACAGAGCGCATCCGTCCGCTTGTCTCTGCAGCTAATTGCGCTCCTCTAAATAGTTTATGCGGGAAAGATCGATATGTTCCCATCAAATTAATGTCAATAGCGGAGCTGTGGATGGTGCTAATTAAAACTCAAAAGGGGATGAAAATGAATTCGTGCTATTGGCCTGAATAATTGATCGGGCAATTTATGATTTTTATGAAAGAGCGCAGCCGTCTGCTTGCAGATCTTGATGAGGCCTTAATAACAGGCATTAGAGGGCACGGGTGGGTAAAATATGGCTTGAGGGCCTCATGTGGCCTGTTACATTCTTAATTCTGGCCTGCTCGGAGTTTATATTATCCAGAATGCTGTATTTTTTTTTAGGGCCCGAGCACTAAGCAGGCGAAGGGCCTATTGGAATGCAATTTTTTTTTTTTTGTCGTCAAATGAAAATGGCCAATTTGGAGGCCTGAACATGCTCAAAAACTCACCAAAATTTGCACATACATGCGGCTTTGCGTACATTTTGATCATTTTGCATCTTTACGTAAAAACGTAACAAAATGTCTCAGTGGCACCCCCTTGAAATTTTCAAAAAAGCCTCTCCATTTAGGTTTTTTCAGTGTAGAGCGATGAAATTTGGAGAGTCGATACCTTCTGCAAAACTGCTCCAAAAAGTCTCTTGCACCCATATTCCAAACCCAACAGGAAATCAGGTATTTTGGATCGAATGTGGAATTTTTATCGATTTACAGGGTGCACATTTGAGACCTTGTCGCCGAGGGAGTTACTTGGATCGTCTTCAAAATTGGTGTGACTGTTCAGGAGACATATGAGATCTTAAATTTTCAAAATGGTGCATTTTCATTCATGGGTCTGACCTGGGCGGGGTGCCAAAGTCGGCCATTTTTTTGGCAAAACGACAAATTCAGTAAATGACTAATAACTCCATGATACAAGGTTGAATCGTTTTCATATCTGATATGTATGTGAGGTATCTCAGTCTGAACAAGACTGCATTGAAATATTCCCCATTAGGCCTGGCGCCCCCTGCTGGGAACAGGAAACCCCCTTTTTTACTAGAAAGGCACCTCCTCCAAGAGTAACAAGTCAATTGACCTTAAACCTACATCACGGAATCCTTAAGACATGTGTTCAGGTGCCTGATAAAAAATATTGAGGTTTTGTTGATTTTTTAAAAAGTCCTCTCCTATTAGCTGTTTTCAATGATGAGTGAATACATTTTGGGTTTTGAATAAGAGCATGGCTGCACGGCGCAGTAGCGCATTTTTACACTTTTACACTTTTTTGTAGGACCCTCTTCAATAGGGTTTTATTCTCCTAGGTGTGTGAATTAATTTTTAATCTCCCCAAAAGAAAGAGGTGATTTTCGAGCAAGTTAGGTTCTCATGAGATGACGAGGGACGATCTGCCACCACCCTGACCTGTGTGCCGTCCGAGTTTACGTGACGTCCGGGTTGCACCAAACTGCCCGTTCAGTCCTGCTTGCAGGCCTAGTTTTTAATATGTTGCATTCCTTTAGCAGATTTTTGAGCTGCCAGCTGTTAGAATCCGATTATCTGCCAACTTCCTCAACTGTGGATAAAGATTCAGACATTAATATGAACTAGTTTACCTTGAATGTTTGTTGGCAAGGCTGCCTCCCTGTGGAATACTGTTGAACAATCCCATTTTCTTAAGGTGACATGAGGTCAGGTGACTCAGGAGTGTACTTTTGGCGTAAATGTGTGATGTTTATTGACTCAAGCATGTTGCACCTACTTCGCCATTAGCCGGGCTCGACCTCTTGAGACGAATGAAGAGCGAGGAAACAGACGGATGAGGGGATTAGAAGGCGGGCTGCCGGCGGATAGATGAGGTGGGGGAGCATAATGGTTGCTGTTTGTTATGATGGACTGAATCAGGTCCTTTGACAAAGCCGCCCTTTCTCGCACCTCCGTATTTATAGTGTCGGCGCTCGGTCCATCCACAAAAGCGGGATGGTGATATGTTAACGCTTGTGTGATGCGCTCATCTATCAGAAATGTACACCTTAAATACAGTAGACTTCATGGAGACTTCAACGAGCTTCCGGAACATTTCATCTGCGCTTGGTGAGGCACAGTTCTGACCATTTACGAGTTTTCATTTAACTCGCCCTCCACTTTTGGTTGCGACTCGCATCAGACGAATGACGTATGCGCATGACCTTGAACTGTGTAATCACATGGTAAGATGATGTCTGGGAGGAAAACTTGACAATGAAAATAAATGGACAATTATCAAGTATTTTTCAAAATGATATTTTTGCACTATATTTGAAACCAAATGTCCTATTGCGATATGCATATTTTGTCACTTTATCTCCAGGGGCGGATCCACCAGAGTGGCATGGGGTGGCAACTTCCACCCTAAGAAAAAGGTTTGCCACCCCAGTTGGCATCAATGAAAAAATAAAAAGCTCATGTCAATTTGACATTAGTGCCATCAATTAAGCAGTGGTGTCAGTTAGGATCCTAATAATAATTACATTAAAAAGATTGCATGAAGCTAAGGTTCTCTATATCAATTTGTAAATATCACTTGGGCCTTTTTGTAGTGTCTACATATGATTTCTTAGCCAACTAAATATGTGTACGTGCGGTGCGGTGAGGTTCATGTGAGGCACTGACTTTATCACAGTCAGATTTACAAACATATGACCCCTGCAGGGTAGCTTATTCAACGTAGGGCTGTAGCTATCGATCATTTTAGTAGTCCATTAATCTATCAACTATTTCATTCGAATAATTGAGTAATCGGATTAGGTAAATACCGTATTGGCCCGAATATAAGACGGTGTTTTTTTGCATTGAAATAAGACTGAAAAAGTGGGGGTCGTCTTATATTCGCGGTCTAGACGTTAAACCCATTCACGACACTAGACGGCGCCAGATATCATTGAAGCGATGTTCTGTCATGACAGAGCTCAGCTTCTCTCAAGTTTAACCAGTTTGCATTATTTTATTGCAATGTTTTTCCTTATTCAGATTTGTTTCAAGACTACAGTTACAGTTAGACTGCACTTTGATGGTTAATGCAGTTATTGCAATTTTGTTGTTTTATCTCAATAGATTGGTTTATTTACATTTCAAAAACCAGAAGCCATTCATTTACGAATGTGATTGCACTTTAGTTTACATATTTAAATGTTCAGATATTAAGATTTGAATGAGGCAAAATAACATGCTTTTTCTCTCACATATATTGTTATAATCATTTGTTTCAGATGTACTTTAATTATTTTCTGTATAGAAATTAATTTGGTGTTCAAAAACTCTTTTTCCAAACTTGAGTCTTGAAAAAGAGGGCGTCGTCTTATAATCAGGGCCGTCTTATATTCGGGCCAATACGGTATAAGGCATTGCAGAATAAATTTTAGGAGATGTTAAACAAATGCATGCTAAGACTGCACTTTCAAAAGAGCATTAAATGTGAATACAAAATAAAAGACCCGAGTGTTTCTTCAAACTATGCAGAGTTGCACTTTCATTTAAAAATCAATTAAAATACCGGAGTTTAGCTTCAAACGGTATAAAGAAAATAAATGAGGATCTAAGTACAACAAGAGAATATTTGGCTAACTTGCATAGCAAAAATATCATAGCATTTTCCAACGAATCAATGATGTATTATACCATCATGAAATATTTGCACCACTCAAAAAGTTCCTCCCCTCCTCTCGCCCCCCCCTAATTATTTTTCTAGGTCCGCCCCTGTCTATATCACAATATAGTTCACCATTTACCATTTACTATACCTGTACCATACAGTTCTACTATTTCACTGACAGGAGGCACAATATTTTAGACACGTATTTTTCGTTCCATTTTTGGTATCAAACTATACAACGTTTAGTACATTTTCATCCCTGGTGTCAGTATTACTGTAAACCTCTAAATGGGTGTGACAAATGAACTGCTGAATCTATCTATTATTCTTATTGAAGATACTATTTTCTGAAAATCTTGCTCTGTTAAGAAAGAAAAAACTCCAATATTTACCTGTTTGAAGATGCATCAAATGCTTTTTTTACATTTCTCCTTTGGTTTTAGCAGAGACACTTTTTGAAACAATCCATGAAAGAATTCATTAATCTGATATATATGTATGACAATGGTCTGGTAATGGTTTACACAGCCCATAATATGGTGACGGTAGCAACCTCCAAATTTTGGTTGGTTCCCTTCCGGTTAAAGGCCAAGTGACAGATGATTGTGGAGGAAGCCGAACTTTGTTTTTGACACGAGGAAACAACACATCACAATGTGACCCCTGAGGCCAACCTTGGGTCAGTTTCTTCATTTTTCCCCGTTAAACAGCTGAAGGCTGAAAAAAGACACCAATGTACGCATTTTTCACCCAGAGCTGCAGTGTTAAAGTAAACAAGAACTTATTAGTGTGTTTGTCAAGAAGTCACGCATATAAACGTAACAAAAAAGTGACTTTGCAAATGAAACGGGTTGAGTTGTTGATGCAGCATGAGCAGATGAATGGCTGCAGAGCTCAGCAGCACTGTAAATGTATCGATTCCACTTACCCAAAGCCTGGCGGCCATGTATTTGATCCATAGTGTGGAGCGATACATCGTTGTGATGACTAGCCTCAGGAATAAAGATCATCCTGAGAGCAACCGGGACTGAAACAATTACAAGATGAATTAAAATCCTTGAAATAATTAAACTTTGACATACTCCCCGACCACACAAGATGGCGTAAGCAAGAAAGCTGCGATTTAGTGTCACTGTCGAGCGTACTAGCTTATGTTTGGGCTTCCGTGGTGTCCGTGAGGCCCTGATACGCTAATCATTTTAAAGGTTAAATAAAAGGAAACAATAAGTGAAGTCGTATAACTGAATTAAACATGTTAATGATTAACATTTTTTTTTTCAGACTTTGAGGACATTCCCGTCACAGCAGCTCAAGACCTTGGCAACATTCTGAAGCAGGGCTACTTGGAAAAGAGACGACGAGGTAAAAAAAAAAAAAAAAACTCGATCAGACTTTAAGGGACAGACAGCACCTTTATCATGTGTATCTCAGCAGAAATAATCTATTAAAATAAAGAGAAAAATAACATATTTTTTAAAAAATATTAGCAATTATTACATATGTACAGTTGTGGTCAAAAGTTTACATACACTTGTGAAGAACATAAGGTCATGGCTCTCTTGAGTTTCCAGTTATTTCTACAACTCTGATTTTTCTCCGATAGAGTGATTGGAACGGATACTTCTTTGTCACAAAAAACATTCATGAAGTTTGGTTCTTTTATGACTTTATTATGGGTTAACAGAAAAAGTGATCAAATCTGCTGGGTCAAAAATATACATACATGGATCTGAAAAAGCGAATCATTGACTTGAACAAGTCAGGAAAGTCACTTGGAGCCACTTCAAAGCAGCTGCAGGTCCCAAGAGCAACAGTGCAAACAATTGTTTGTAAGTATAAAGTGCATGGCACTGTTTTGTCACTGCCACGATCAGGAAGAAAACGCAAGCTATCACCTGCCGCTGAGAGAAAATTGGTCAGGAGGGTGAAGATTCAACCGAGAATCACCAAAAAGCAGATCTGCCAAGAATTAGAAGCTGCTGGAACACAGGTGTCAGTGTCCACAGTCAAGCGTGTTTTGCATCTCCATCGACTGAGAGGCTGCTGTACAAGAAGGAAGCCCTTGCTCCAAAAGCGGCACCTTAAGGCTCGACTGAAGTTTGCTGCTGATCACATGGACCTTCTGGAGGAAATTTCTGTGGTCAGATGAAACAAAAATCGAGCTGTTTGGCCACACTGCCCAGCAATATGTTTGGAGGAGAAAAGGTGAGGCCTTTAACCCCAAGTACACCATGCCTACCGTCAAGCACGGTAGTGGTAGTATTATGCTGTGGGGCTGTTTCGCTGCCAATGGAACTGGTGCTTTACAGAGAGTAAATGGGATAATGAAGAAGGAGGATTACCTTCAAATTCTTCAAGATAACCTAAAGTCATCAGCCCGAAGATTGGGTCTTGGGCGCAGTTGGGTGTTCCAACAGGACAATGACCCCAAACACACATCAAAAGTGGTAATGGAATGGCTAAATCAGGCTAGAATTAAGGTTTTCGAATGGCCTTCCCAAAGTCCTGACTTAAACCCCATTGAGAACTTGTGGACAATACTGAAGAAACAAGTCCATGTCAGAAAGCCATCAAATTTAACTGAACGGCACCAATTCTGTCAAGAGGAGTGGTCAAAGATTCAACCAGAAGCTTGCCAGAAGCTTGTGGATGGCTACCAAAAGCGCGTAATTGAAGTGAAAATGGCCAAGGGACATGTTACCAAATATTAGCGCTGCTGTATGTATATTTTTGACCCAGAAGATTTGATCACTTTTTTCTGTTCACCCATTATAAAGTCATAAAAGAACCAAACTTCATGAATGTTTTTTGTGACAAAGAAGTATCTGTTCCAATCACTCTATCAGAGAAAAATCAAAGTTGTAGAAATAACTGGAAACTCAAGAGAGCCATGACATTATGTTCTTCACAAGTGTATGTAAACTTTTGACCACAACTGTATATACAGTATTTTCATAATAATTATTGTATTTTTTATGTTTTTTGTAATTATAAATACATTTATAACTGAATGAATACAATGTTAAAAAACTAAATTAATGACATTAAAATGACTAAGAAATTTGAAGTATACACTCGTTATAGCATTATTTAAAAAAAAAAAAAAGCATGACATTTATTGCGATTAATGTCCAATTCGTTTAAACCTGACTGCGAATGCTCATGTTTCAGTGACATTGACGTTGCTAGATGTCCAATCAGGGCCCGAATGGGACTCATTTTCAGCCCGGGAATTTCATGCCTCAGACCTGCCCACTTTATATTATTTAAAACAGGGATGTCCCAAACGCATTTTTTTGCACCTGAGTCCAAGTCACGTCATTTTGAGTATCTGCCGATAAAGAGTCCCAATCCAATACCGAAAAAAAAAAAAGAATAAAAGTTTCAAACTTGTTAAAGTACTTCCTCTTCCTCTTTGTCTGGGAGTGTTGCAGAGGATAAAACATGTCAATTTTTGTTTGGTAATGCCTTTGTATTTCTGGATTATTTTGTTACTTTTTAGCTCTTAAAAAATACAAAAATACTAAGTACATTTTCTTGTTTTTAGATGAAGTCATTTGTTTAAGTTTGTGAAACTGTAACAAAGAAACATGCATGCATTCAACACAACTGCACAATACACACCGGTATACAAATACCATGTAGACGCCACACTTCACTTGACCTACAAGCTATAAGTATAGGTGAATTTCCATACAAGAGGTGATTAACAAATTTCATTCATATGCTGTAGCTTTTCCCCCTAAACACACAGATACAGTAGATCATAGACTTCATAATGTAATTGACGGCACACGGGGTGCAGGGCCGATAAATAGGGGGGCTGCATTGTTAGCGAGGCCGTCAAAGCTGACCAAGTGGAACCAGAGACAGAGCTTTTTTCGTTGAAAATTCTTGTAAATAAAAGCTCAAGTCCATGAATTCTTCATAGATATGTACGTAAAACAGTCTCGATTATTGGTTAAAAGCAAATAAAAAAAATCGTGAAGTTAGCAATTATTTTACGTAAATATTGCGAACTATGACGCTAGTCAGTAAGCAAATTAGCGGCCGCCATATCACAGACAAAGAGCTTTTTCCCTTGAAAATCCTTGTGATTAAATGCTTAAATCCCTGAATTCTTTGTAGATATTGATGTAAAACAGTCTCTATTCTCAAGCAAAAAAACGTGCAGGTAGCATTTATTTTTCGTAAATATTGCGAACTACGATGCCAATACCTTAGCGGCTAATTTCTCCATTTTTTTCACAACGTTTCAAAAGGCCTGCATGGTACGAAAAATATAACAATTATGTTGAATCCTTGAACAAATCACTCCTGAGACAATCCTTCCTGTTTGTATGCGGTACAGCTTTCGTACTTTTTGAACTGAAATCCACCATTAGTTCGCTGCGTGCGTGTGTTTGTGAATAGCTCCTCTTAACGTTGGCACCCCTGCTTGAAGGAGTTGCGCAGTGCATGGCAGAGCTGACCCGTCAATAAAGATGATGTCTATGAGTAGACGTAAAATACTTTCGGACATTCTGCATTTAAGCATTCTGATCAGTTCAAGTCAATTTTGTGGCACTTTAAGACGTCACGTTATACGATATTAATTCTAATATTCACTCACTGAACATGGCAATCCGACCTGCCTGCTCTGCACCTGTGGTGTGCTCATAGTCATGACGGTTGGTGTTTGCTGCTGCATCTCCATTGTGAGGTGCTGCAAGCCAAAGTTTCCACAGTTACGTGTTGTTGTGGTATCACACGGTGCAAGTTGCATTCTTACCACTTTTGTTGTAACCCTCTGTCGTTTGAGGCCGCGAGCTCCTTGCATTAAAAAAAAAATTGCTAATTTTGCACATTTTAAAGCTTCTTTTATGAGTGCTTTTCTCTTTTTAATTCTAATTTTTTCAGCTCCACCCTTGCTCTTTTTATCCATGATCTGAGCATCGAGCTAGTAGCTAGACTCAAAACCGACTCCGATTAGTGGGCGGAGCTTCATGTTTTATATGTCGCTTGCACAATTCTGGATGCGTCTGGAAAAAAAAATGTTTTTTTTTTTTTTTTTTTTAAAGATGGCCAACAGGGACAGCAGTAAAAGTGTGTAGGTAATACTCATTGTCATGATAAATACCAAACAAAAACTTATAGTAGTATAAATGTGTAAAACACAGACCGGCCCACTGGGATTCGTCCCGATCCTACCGATCAGCCAATCTGGGCCTGTGTCCAATCCATTTTGACTGGCACAGGCGAACGAACGAGCACACACGCGAAAGTTTATTTGCCCCTCCCAGTCAAAATAGATTGGACGTCTAGCGCCGTCAATGCTAGCCAGTGAGTTCAATTAGTGCACAGTAATTTGTGTTTAAAAAAGAAAAGGAAAAAACAGGAGATTTTGAGAGGCAACAGAGCACAAAAAAAGACAAAATGATGGCATTATAAAACTGCATTTGGCTCAAATTCTGCAGCTATTCTATGTAATCTGAAGGAAATAGCTACCTTTCTCGCACACACCATTTAACTGTTTGCATTACGCTAACACACGTAATATATTCAGTCAGGGAATAGTATCATTTCTCATATTTACTGTAGGACTGTTTGTATTACTCTAACACACCTAATATAAAATGAATAGCACTTACACCATAGTTTAATGAAAAGAAACAGAATAGAGGGCATAAAAGATACACAACGCCATCTTATCACAGAAGCCCAACGCGTCATGAGCAAGACTGACACACTAACTCTTGCAATCAGTTCTCCCGGGCACTCCAGGACAAAGAGCAGGGCGCTCTGTCCTAAAACAAGTAGCATTGGAGAGCACCCTCGCCCAACCAGGATAACAAGTTGATAGCGCGAGTGCCTTGGACGTCAAGACCAGCATCGGTCGCCGTGGCTATCACATCCAAGGATGACGCACGAACCTGACCTGCCAAAAAGGGATGATCCCAAAAGAACACCCAGCCACGCCTTCACCCTGGCCCACTCCACCGCAGCTTTCAAAAAGAACTGAACATTTAGATAACACGGTTGCTGCTTGGGAACATTTCTATATAGCCATGTTTTGCCGACCCTGGATCCAGTAGGGTCTCTCCGTCGTCTGTTTTTGCCTTGTTTTTGACCATTGTCGACGAATAAATTGTCAACATGTTTTCGGTGAGCCTTCTTCAAACTTTTGGAACATGGAGTCAGTACAAAGGGTTAACATGGGAGTGAACGCGTGGAATCTTGGCCCTTCCGGCCGACTTGTGGGAGCGTTGCCAGCGGAACACTATTTCGTTCGACTGGCACTGCTTCCGCAGCTTGGCCGGGGGCGGAATTCCTTCAAATCCTACTTAGAAATATGTGTTGAAGATCTTTGACTTTACCTAGACTCCTACCTATTGCAGTAAACCTTATAACATGTACACCTCTCTTTCCAGATTCCAGCTTTTTTGGCTCAGAGTGGCAGAAGAGATGGTGCGTTCTCAACAATTCTGTTTTCTTCTATTTCGGCAGCGACAAAGGTTGGTTGGTAAACAAACAATAAAAACCGCATTGGAGCTGAACCGCTCACCGTCTCTCATTGGGCCTGTCTCCCACTGCAGATAAACAGCAGAGAGGCTCGTTTTACATCAATGACTACAGTGTTCAGCTTGTCACCAACCTGAGGAAAGACTCCAAAAGGAACGCCTGCTTTGAGCTGTTTGCACCTGGACGCAGGACTTTTCAGGTTGGTAGTACGTGAAAACTATCAAACGTAAAGAATGATGTGACTCACGTCATGCTCAACACACAGGTAGTCCCCAGGTTACGACGTAACCCACTCGCGTGATTTCGACTTAACGACGCCGGAGTTTCATCCACAATTTTGTCACCAGTCGTATTTTTTTGTTGCATAAACAGTACCGAGTTCCTGTTGCCGTTCTTCATGTCAGGTTGTCCTCCTCTCCCAGCGCCAACTCGTCTCACGAGACCCGATCCGGCTCTTTGAGTTCGGACGCTGGGCTTGCATTGAAAGAGGCAACGCTGGCGACCTGATTGGCCCTGATATCACTCATCTACAGCGCCCTTTTCTCTTGGCAAAGGGACTAAAGCCTGAGTAGTTATTGAAT
Source organism: Corythoichthys intestinalis (assembly GCF_030265065.1). NCBI lineage: Eukaryota > Metazoa > Chordata > Actinopteri > Syngnathiformes > Syngnathidae > Corythoichthys > Corythoichthys intestinalis. The sequence goes on along the minus strand of NC_080415.1, from coordinate 16,637,849 downwards.
ATAACGGCATTTAACACAACGTACCTCACAGTATCCTATTTTTTACTTTATTTCAATTATATGACGTATAATGCATGTTTTTGGATAGTTATTTAGTGACTTAGGGGGTATTTAGGGGCACTTAAAGGGTTAATTCCGACTGACGCGGAAATTCGGGTTTCGTCATCAGCATTAGAACGGAACTCATTCGTAACCCGGGGACTACCTGTATTGACTACTTGCTGTATCTGAGTGAATGCAACAGTGTGATTTTACCCCCCCCTATAGTTCACGGCTGGCAGTCCACAGGAAGCCCGTGAGTGGGTGAACCACATCAGTTTTGTGCTACGAGGTAAGCGTGCACAAAAAAACAACATGTAAAACCAATCTGCTTAAAATTGGCTGCCATTGACGGCAAATGATGTCCAATCCATTTCGCCGCTTGCCTTTCCAGTCCAAATGGATTGGTCGTTTATCACCGTCACTGGCGACCAATGAGTTAAGACCATCTTGTTCAGTCATACCGCGCACACAAACACACGCACAATCTGTAATCTTAACTCAAGACTCAAACAAAAGCACATAACTTGCATGTCACTCTTTTACATTATGTAGAACCCCCCATGTTCCCCTCCTACTGAATTCCATCTTACAGGAAATTGATTTGTAGCTGTTCTGGTTATTCTCCCGTGACATTGATTTCTGCTCGGACCTGATACCTCATGTTGCAGCGGCCCCCGTCGCCCGCAATGAGGCAGCTCGTCCATCTGATGCGAGCCGGGGCCCGCCGAGCCCTCCCCATTCACGCTAAAACGGGCTCTGGCCAGGCCGGGCAGGGCCACTTGCGGGAAGTAACGGACACTCGGCAGTTTGTCTTACTTCCTATTTTGACGACAGAAAGCAGCCTGATGATGAATGGGCCTCCTGAGCTACATCCCCAGCACGTTTTTCTCTTAAGAATAGAATATCAGATAAGCCCAAATGTTTCTCCTTATAGAACCATATTTTTCTAAAACTCTAGAACCATGTTTTTTTGTAATTTTTTTATAGCACCGATAGATTTTATGTTTTATACATCAATAGAGCATTCAGAACTATGGCCCGCGGCTCATTATTTATTGGCGCCAAGCAAATTGTGAAAATATCAGTGAATATTCCCGCACAAGAATCTTGAGTTCAGTTAAACAGCGCCTCTCCATTAGCTCAGGGGTCAAAACCTGACAACATGTTGAAATAATTGTTGGAAACTGAAATTTCAGTATTTGCTTTTACATAAATAAAATTATTATTAAAAATAATAATAATAATAATTGAATGTGATAAAATGCACTATTTTGGTTGTGATGTTCTTGACTTTTTTGCTGTTACTTTTTTTTTGGCAAGGCTGAAAAAGCAGTTTCTGGTCTTGCACTCCTCTTTCAAAGAAACTGCTGTATATCAAGCCAAAACAACTGTTGTATTTGATAGAACAATATGTCTATATGCTGCCATAGCAGATTCATGGCACACTAAGCCTCTGAGCTATTTTTAATTTGTCCGTTTTACTCTGAAAACCCCCGTTTACAGATGTCGCGCAACTGCTTTTTTTCCCAACCTAGCCATGAAAAGAATGTAAGTAATTATATTTATTATTCAAAATGTCTGTAATTTTTAGTTTAGAATCATTAATTGATGTCTAATATTTAGTTTATAAAAAACAAAAAAAAACACACAAAAAAAAAACAACTCAAAAAATCATTCACTTGCATATTTTAAACTTTTAAACAAATGACGTCACAATGAAAACATTGGCGTCTGTAAAAAAGTCACGGATATCTAACCATAACTATCGCTTAATTGTATTTTTTTCGTTGCTGTCGCATTTACTCCAATTTTTTAGACGATAAATAATCGATCCAAACAAAGAAAATTTGAAAAAAACTTTTTATATTACCATGTTTCATCTATAAAATCCCCCAAAAAGCCAGCCGTCTTGACACTAGTCAGTGATACATGCTACATGGAGTTTTTGGATCAAAACAAGGTAAGTACGCGATAATATCTCATTAAAGTCATGGCGTCTGTAATTCTGCTTTCACCTCCAGATAGGGTTTTGCTGTTTAAAAACCTTTTTTTTTTTTTAAATGCCTTCCTGTTCAAAAATTTTCTTCCCCCAGAAAATTGAGATTTTAAACTTTCCAATGTTGTATCACACATGCATATCGGACAATTTTGAAATTTGGCCAAATTGGGTGTCTGAGAGCAGAAGTTTAAGTCACCTGATTCACCTTTTTATGGGACAACACTGACAAAATGACACTTAGACACAATGAAAATTAGTCTCTGTGCAGCTTATATAATAGAGTTAATTTATTTTCCCCTCAAAATAACTAAAAATATAGCCATTAATATCTAAACCCCTGGCAATAAAAGTGGGGACACCCCTTTGAAACTACACCCTTAAATGTCCAAATTGAGTACTGCTTGTCATCTTCCCTCCAAAATGTCATGTGACTCATTACGGGAGTGCTGTCAGCATTGCTGCAGTCTTTTTTTTTTTTTTTTAAACAAGATTTTTTCTGCTGGGATTCACATGATAAAGTGTTGTCTCTTCCTTTAAGCAATAAATTCATCAATTAAGGGTGAATATTTGAAACATTTTTGAAATGGTAGCTGTGATAAACTATTCAGGGTCAGATTGATCTTAAAATCCAAACACAAGCTCTTTTTGTGTTTATAAAAGACCTTAGCTCCAGTACTATTCCTTACGACGAGGACGAGGAGGATGTTGAGAGCAACGATGAGGACGAGACGACCTACGACGACATTGATGGGCCGAGCAGCCCTGCTACGCCTTGGCCCGCGGCAGCCGCTCGGGGCTTTCAAAGTGAAGCGGGAAGGCAGAAAGACGATGACGAGGAGGACGACAGTGACATCTATGAGGTTCTACCTGGTATGGAGACTCAATATACAAGCTGTTTTTTTGTGGAATTCGAGCTGGCTAATTAATATGTTTAAAAAAAACACACACACACACTCTTTTAACGAATCACAAGCCTGAATAAAGCATTTTCGGAAAGGCATAATGGTGAATGTGAAGAGCGTAATGAAGAAAGGCCGCAGAGAAAATGAATAGATGTGTACTTCCTTTGTCTAACAGCACATCCAATTAGCTGATGTTGCCAGGCAACAAATCGCCTCACATTTCAATCGACAAAGTAGAGTTTTGGATAAAATTGCCTAGCAACAGCAATTTAGCTGAAGTAATGAAGACCCATTTGGGAATTTAGAGTAGTTTTGAAGACAGATTTTTGGATTCACGACACATTTTTTGTTCAAAGCATTTTTTAAAAATCATGAACTCATTGGCTGCTGAAGACAGCGATAGACATCCAATGCATTTGAATTGAAAGGGTTCACCTCAAGCTGATTAGACGTCTACAAGGTCAATGGAGTTAAAGAGTTAAGCTGTTTGACCTACCCATAATAGCAACAACTTACATTCAAGTGAGTATGCAGTCATTTAGTGTTAAAAGAAAACAAAAATGTATATTTTTTTTTCCCCACAGACTTCACTATCAGTTGACCGGACACGGGGCTCGGGGCCGATCCATAGTGAAACTTAAAATTCAAATATTTTCAAAACCAGAGCCACTAGCAACCTAAAACCAAAACAAACACCTCCATTAGGCATATATGAGTCTACATGAGCAGCTACATCAAAAAATTCAAAGTTGTTCCCTAATAAAATCCCGATTATTTTTTATATAAGTATAACAAAACTTAAAACTGCTATAAAATTTTCAAATTTTACACTAGAAGCACAAAAATCCCCAAATGCAAAGATAATCACCTATATTTTCAGTATCCAGAGCAATATTTAACATATCATGTAAATGTTTGCTCAAAATAGTAACATTTTTTTCCCCCCAACAGCTAATAAATCACTCAATTATCACAATTGTGGAAGGCATGCAGAATCATCTTAATTTTACTCAACAAAAGCAAAATTTGCCTTTTTCTATATACACTCACAACTTATTATTTAGGTTGAATTCAGCTATTGTGTAGAGATACAAAATCCAACATGGCGGCCGTCAAAAAAAAAAAAAGCTTTTTAAGTAAAAAATTATTGCAAATAAATGCTTAACTTAATTATCAGCGAATCCCAAATTTGAAAAATAAGGTCCTAATGAAACCTTTTTTTCACATTTGTAAAAAGAAAAGTCAAAATGAATGTGTAATAAGTGCTCTGTTATCTATAAACCTTGCTAAATCATGTTAGTTTTTCTCATGGAACCTGCAGATGCATGTGTTGACTTGCATCCATCATTTTTTTTTTCAAAGAATTGTCAAAATTCTGAATTAGTCTCAAAATCATGAAATTTTAGGTGTATCAAATGTGATACGTTTGGATATAAAGGGTTAAATCACAAAATTTCTATAGATATGAACGTAAAACAGTCTAGATTTTTGGATAAAAGCAAAAAACTGGGCAGATATCGTTCATTTCACATAAATATTTCAAGCCAAAGTTACGGTATTGTTTAATCCAACATGGTGGCCGTCACGAAACAAAGAGCTTTTTAAGTTGAAAAATTCTTGTAAATAAGTGCTTAAATCGTGGAATTTCTGTAAATACTAACATAAAAGTCTAGATTTTTGGTTAAAAGCAAAAAACTTCGCAGTTATTATTCATTTTACGTAAATATTTCAAGCCAAAGTGACGGTATTCTTTAATCCAACATAGCGGCCGTCATGAAACAAAGAGCTTTTTAAGTTGAAAATTCGTGCAAATAAATGCTGAAATCGCGGAATTTGTGTAAATATGAGCATAAAACAGTCTAGATTTTTGGACAAAAGCAAAAAACTGGGCAGGTATCGTTCATTTCACGTAAATATTTCAAGCCAAAGTTACGGTATTGTTTAGTCTAACATGGCAGCCGTCACGAAACAAAGAGCTTTTTAAGTTGAAAAGTCGTGCAAATAAATGCTTAAATCGTGGAATTTCTGTAAATATTAACCTAAAACAGTCTAGATTTTTGGTTAAAAGCAAAAAAACTGGGCAGTTATTATTCATTTTACATAAATATTTCATGGTAAAGTTACGGTATTGTTTAATCCAACATGGCGGCCGTCACGAAACAAAGAGCTTTTTAAGTTGAAAATTCGTGCAAATAATGCTTAAATCATGGAATTTCTGTAAATTTGAACGTAAAACAGTTTAGACTCTTGGTTAAAAGAAAAAAAATGGGCAGTTATCATTCATTTTACGTAAATATTTCAAGCTGAAGTTAGGCTAATTTTTTCACGTTTCAAAGTGCATGCATGGTGCGAAAAATATAATAATTACCTTGAATCCTCGACCAAATCACTCTTGAGACACTCCTGCCTGCTTGTATGCAGAAAAACCTTTGTCCTATTTCCACCTATATCCAGTGTTAGAACACAGCGTGTGTTTGAGTTTATCACAGTGAGTAATGAAAGCCACCTCAACACTCTATGGGTTGGCCCCCTACAGGAAGGTGTGGCGCAAAGTCTGTAGATGGTGGAGTCTATAATTTTTTTTTTCAAAAAACATGGTATTGGTACAGTATTGATGATTTGTTATATCGGAATAGGTAGCTAAAAAATGGTATCGGTGCAGCACTAGTTGGGACATACTGTACTAGAGTTTAGGGTAAAACTGCCTAGCAACAGCAATTTAGCAGAAGTAATAAAGATCTGGATGGAAGCTTGAAATAGTCACGTCTGGGATAGATTTGCGGGATTTGATGGAGAACGTTCCTGCGAGTCTGCGCTGAGGGCACACGCGCCCACGTGTCCGGGAGAAAAAGGACAAAAGGCGCGATCCGATCTTCTCAGGGCCATCGTCCATCACTGCATCTATTAAATAAGATACATCAAGATTCGGTTTCACTCACTGAGTACATTACCTTTGCCAAAATCTGTACTGAGAGGCTGATCAGTCTTGTGTGTGTCACGCCGCCGTTCAAAGCCATCTGGGAGGAGGTACAGGGCCCGACCACAGATGGCGGATCGGATGACGGCCTCTTTCCTTCACATTCTCACCCCGTCACTTATCAATCACCGCGCACGGCACTTTGCTCTCACGCGGCCCGCACGCGCTCATTACTTTCTCTTCAATTCGTATTTATGGACGTTTTCATGCCACGCGATCGCAAAGACGAATGAAAGTGGCTGGGCTTTGTAACTCGAGTTTACCTTCACAACAACCACACATTCTCCTCAATTGGTGGTTTTGGTCCTTGCTCATTTCCCGGAAAGCTTTTTTTTGGCCAATAATAGAACCCGCAGAACTATATCAGAACTGGTGACGGAGTACATGCCAAAGTCTACTTTTAGTACCTGTAGAATCATACATATTACAACCATATTTTTGAATCTGTTGAAGTTCTGTCCTCGTAGAATCATATTTTCCTCATCTGTAGAACTACTTTTTAACATTCAAACGACTTGTAGTACTCTATCCATACACTCCACCATCAGTTGACTAGACAGCTCCCACAGACATTGCGCCACGCCTTCCCGTAGGGGGCCAGAACCAGGCAGAAGTTGAATTGGCTTTAACTGTGATAAACTCAAACACACGCTGGATTTAGGTGGAAATAGGACAAATGTTTTACTGCATACAAGCAGGTAGGAGTGTCTCAAGAGTGACTTGGTCGAGGATTCAAGGTAATTGTTATATAAAATAGCCACATGCATGCACTTTGAAACCCTGTGAATACAATGAAATGAATGGGAAAAAAATAGCCTAACTTTAGCTTGAAATATTTATGTAAAATGAATGATAACTGCCCGGTTATATTGCTTTTAACCAAGAGTCTAGAGTGTTTTACTTTCATATCTATGGAAAATCTGCGACTTAAGTATTACAAGAATTTTTAACTTAAAAAGCTCTTTGATTCGTGACGGCCGCCATGTTGGATTACACAATACTGTATCTTTTGCTTGAAATATTTACATAAAATGAACGATAACTGCCCGTTTTTTTAATTTTTAAACAAGAATCTAGGCTGTTTTATGTTTATATCTATAGAAATTTTGCGATTTAAGCATTTATTTATAAGAATTTTCAACTTAAAAAGCTCTTTGTTTCGTGGCGGATTGTGTTGGATACTGTATCTCTACACAATAGCGGAACTCAACCAAAATTACTTGTGATTGTATAGAGAAAAACGCAAATTTGTTTTTTTTTCTTTTTGAGTAAAATTAAGACGATTGTCCATGCTTTCCTCATGTATTAAGTTTCTGATGTGAAAATTGAGTGATTTATTAATTGTTGAAAACTTGCACTAAATTTAAAAAAAAAAAAAAAAAGTTGCTATTTTGGGCAAAAAACTTATATGATATGTTAAATATTGCTAATGATCCTGAAAATATTGGTGATTATCTCTGCGTTTGGTGATTTTTGTGCATCTAGCGGAAAATTTGAGAATTTTATAGCCATTTTAAGTTTTGTTATACTTGTATGAAAAAACACAGGGATTTTATTGGGAACGACTTTGATTTTTTGATGTCGCTACTCATGGAGACTTACGTATATATGCGTAAGGGAGGTGCCGGTTTTGTTTTTAGGTCACTAGCAGCTTTGGTTTAGAAATTATTTGAATTTTAAGTTATTGAAAGTAGGCCCCTTACGGATCGGCCCCGAGCTCCGTGTCCCTTCAACTTATAGTGAAGTCTGTGCTCTAATTTAACTATATTTTGAACCTGTACAACTCTAACCACAGGTTTAGAACCCGTAAAAAAAATGTGATTGCAGGCTTTAAAACCCTGTTTTTACCACCAAAAACCATTTTGAAGTCATTTTAGATCTAAAAGTGTTGGCTCAAATTTTAGTGCTTCTGAGGAACATGTACCATAATTATGAAAATCCTACTTTAGTACCTCTTGAACATTATTAAAACCATATTTTTTTTCTACCTGTAGAGCCATTTTAGAAAATATATTTTATTTCTCATCAGACTATAAACTAGATTATTGGTACTCACAATAGCCCACAGACCAAATTTTAACATGAAAAGAAATGATATTATAATTGTAATTTTAGTACCGAAAGTACCATATAACAACAACATTTTTAGTATGTTTTTAGTACCAGTTTAGTACATGTTGGAACCTTGTTTTACTATCAAGAGAAATACAGCTTAGCACAGTAGAACTGTATTTTTAGACTCTATGGAGCCTTCACATGAATTTCTATTACCATAATTTTCGCACTAAAAGGTGCACGTGACTATAAGCTGCACCCTTCAAATTTGACACGAAAGTGGCATTTGTTCATACAGTAGATAAGCCGCAATGGACTATAAGCCGCAGCTGTCCTCACTGTATTATGGGATATTTACACCAAAAGATATTAACCGGTAAGACTTTATTTGACAGCGGCATCATACGACTGTAATAAGACCAAATGAACCACCATGATTCATTGCTTCATAAAGCTTCATTTGAGCATCACTGCTCCCTTGGGGGAGACAGTCAACCTTTGCTGCCACCTGTTGTCAACACTGTTGTCGTCCAACATGCCTCCGAGCATGCATTGCAATCATAGGCCGACTTTGACTTTTGTGGCGGGATGACCCCACAACGCAGTGACACCAATAAAATTAACTTACAAGATATATGCTCGGATAGTAGCTAAGCCCTTGCTCGTACATGCAGGCGTCCCAGCTGTGTGTGTGTGCATGCATGTGTGAGCGAGCGCATTTTTCTGTCTTACCTAGTGGAGAAGTAGACGCCGCATCCGTTTTGACTGAATATTCCAGCCAGGAACATTTATAATAATACGTTGAAAGTGAGCGTTTTTTTTTGTTTTGTTTTGTTTACCATCATTTTTTAGGATTAACGTCTCTAGTAGAGCAAACTGGAACTCCGCTCACCATTTTGGCGGTGCTCTCTTGCGTTGCATGGTCCACATCTTCAATCCTTAGTTCTCGCGCAGTAGTTGTTGTCGCTTTTGAAAGCTTAGGTTTGAAAAAATTATGTATATCCATCTTGTCTCATCTGCCCTCAGGTGTGTTTTTTTTGGGTAAGTAAAACAAATGACCATCTCTAAGGTGCTAGTCACATATATTTTTTTGTTCATTTCATTCATTTTTTGTTGTTTCTTTTATTGCTTTGCAACTTTTATAGACGACATTTTACCGGCAAAGTCTTAATTTTAAATTCATATATTGGAAAGTGCAATGACATTTTAGGCAGCCAAGGGGATATGCTGACCCCCTCCTTAATCTCTGCGTATGATTGCAGTGCTACAGATGTAAATAACAGTCAAAGTTCATCTTCTGTGCAAATTATTTCTTCAGTTACTGTTCTAGTTGTTTCATTAATTGCTAGTTATTGTATTTGGTAACCCCTTGATAGTGGTCTCATAAGACTGTCATTACACAATCATAATTATGACCAGACACGGTCATGAGCATTAATGAATGCTTATAACAGATGTCATTTGTTGTTATCCGGCAAATAATCTAACTTTTGAATGGATGTCAAAGATCCAAGCTGGACAGAAATGGAGATGGTGACATAATTTGCCGGATGACACTGAATGACATCTGTCATAAGCATTCAGTAATGCCCGTTATAGTGTCATGTCATAATTATGACTGTCTTATGACAGTCTTATGATGCCGCTGTTAAATGAAGTGTTACCTATTAACCCAAATAAATCAACAAATAAGCCACAGGATTTAAAAAAAGGAAAAAAGTAGCAGTTTATGGTCCGAAAATTAAGGTACCAATTTTGGAGCCATATTTTTGTTGCCAAGTCCTTTTTAGTTTGGATCACAAATGCAGAACCACTGTGCTGACTCAACATTGAGAAAATCCACACAAAAAAAATAAAAATAAAATCCAGACAGCAGGACTTGTGCGAGTCATTCTCATTGTGTGACAATGTAGTGTGTGAGTGTGTGTATATGTGTGTGTGCTTATGCATGTTTGCGCCCTCCTCTTCCTGGAAGCATGGGCGCAGCTTGCTGGCAGCAGTATAGTGTTGCCTAGCGCTGGCGTGGCTGTCATCCTGCGAGTGTTGAGGATGGATGTGCGAGGCCCACGACGGTATCACTGTGTCCCAGCTCAGCCCGCCGGGTGCGCCACGCCCCTCCTCGGCCCGCTCGACCAATAAGGCGCAGCGTCTTCCTCATATTGATCGTTGCGTGGAGGGCAGTCTGCTGCGAGAATAACAATCATCTAGCGCCGCATTCACATGAATCTCACATTGACTCCATAACCATTTATTTATATTTTAACGGCTCTTTTATTGTCTTCTTCATTGGATGCGCATCAGCAAATGTTAGCATTGAGCAGGGTCACTTTATGCTGCTTTTTAATGTCAACGTAGAATGCTGCAATTCAATACAAACTGTCAATACTCTCGTTTGTTAGCTATTACACATTTTAGATGCAATAATTGAACGTGCACAAATATATATTTCATCGTTATTGTGAGAGTTTGGTTGAAATTATCCATAAAGCCTACTGATCTTTTATAGTCTAGGAGCTGTATGAAACAATAAACACAATATGCTCAGTTTATCATTAAAAAATATGTCTATAGAGGTGGCACTGGTATAAAACAGTTGCTATAAGGGTAAACAAAATATTGGGCATCTTTTTAGAATAGGCTGGACTTTTGTCATTGCACGATTTCCCGATACATCAAATTATACTAATGCACACATCAGAACTTGGCTGACGGCTACTTAAATCAAGGACTTCGATGACAGCAAATTTCATTTAAAAATGCTACCTGATGAAAGCCTTGAAAACAACAGGAGTGGTCGAAGTTTTTTTTTACAATTTATTTTAAATACATGCACTGTATGAAACAATGTAGCATTGCAGAAGATGAAAACAATTCAACATTGAATTTCATACCACTAAATAATGACGAATATGATGAAACTTTTGTTGTCTTAGAAGAGGACTTTCCCGATTCCTCTGCTGACGGTTTGGTGAAATCCCACAGAGCAGGTGATTCTTTCAGTTTTTTATTAAATTTGTTGATTAGTAATTAAACGAGTTTTTGTCTGTTACGTTCTGAGCAGCGTTGGATTATGCTAACTACTACCAGGCCGTGTGGGACTGCCAGGCGGATGCGTCAGATGAGCTTTCCTTTATCAGAGGAGACCTCATCCTTATCCTCAGCAAGGTATGTTTGTGCACACTCAAGTGCTTATGTGTGTGTGTTTTTTTTTAAAGGTTATCCTTCAGCTTTCAAATCATCAACATTCACTGATAAAGTGCAGTCAAATTGCTGTTGGAGTCAGAGGTGGAATTCCCTATTTAGTCCTTGTTAGAGACCATTAAAAATTCCCCTTTCTGTAAAAGAAAACAGTAACTTACCGTAATTTCCCGAATATAAGGCGCACCCGTGTATCATACGCACCCCAAATTTACTTGTAAAATCTAGGGAAAATTATTGTACCCGTTTATAACGCGCACCCTAATTTTAGCACCAATAAAAAGATAAATACAAGAAAACGGAGCTCGTGTACAGATACAGAAATGTCATTTTACTGACTGGTGAAACACAGCACAAGCCTAGCACAATGGTAGTTCAAAACATTACCATAAACTGTCAATATTTACGGTAATAATATGATTTGACAACTTCTCCAACTTACCAGAATCTAGGAGAAAACAAAACAAATGTGACTTTTCTTTTAAAGGCTGCTGTATAATTTGCTCGTTTCATCATGATGAATAAATGTTTCCTCCAAGGATTGATATGGTAAAAAAAAAGTGGGGACTGAAGTCGGAAAACGGAAAAAGCGCATCGCTGTGGACTGTAACAAGAGGAACTATTGTTATTTGGGTTTCCCGAAGGACAGATATAGTTGACGGACACAGGAACTCTGTGTTGTGTTACGTTTGTAATGGTCCGAGTTGCATTAAACGTTGACTCAAATGAGTTCAAGAAACTAAATTCTGTGCTTTATGAAGAGTGAAAAAAGCAGTATTTAACACGGACGAAATCATTCGACCAATCAGACTGGTATTACCGAAACAAGTAATACAGAAACAAAATGCTGACGTCATGTACCGTAATAGTCGGCAACGGATCGCCGCATAAGTTTTCTTCAACACAGCATGGCCGTGTCAATAAAAAAAAATCTGTCTTTATATTTACAGTATATATATATATTTCTGTCTCCATCCATGTACCCGTGTATAATGCGCACCCATGATTTTACAAGTTGATTTTGGGAAAAAAAGTGCGCATTATATTCGGTAAATTACGGTAAATCAGCATACGAAGTGATTGACTCTCACACATACTGTATCTCAAACCTTTGAGACATAGTACCATCTGAAAAAGGAACTGGCTCTTCAAGTACACAGAAGCAGTATTGTTAATCTTACTTTAAAAAAGTAATTAGTTACAGTTAACAATTACTTCTCCCAAAAAGTAATTGAGTAACTCAGTTACTTCATTGTAAGAGTAGTTACTCAGCAAAGTATCTGACGTTAATTTTCATATTCTACACATTATAACATACATTCTATAACATCTTTTACATCAAAGATGTTTATATTGACTGATTGAACTGATTTTTTCATTCCAAGGGAAAAAAACATAGGTCACACTTTTTGCATTCTTTTAAATTAACATTTCATCTATTAAAGAGTGTAACTGTATACAAAGTTTAACTTTCAAATGCTGTGAGGAAAAATAGCCTTTTTGTTTTTCCTGTTGTGCTGAACTCACACCAAATCGTGACACCCGTACTAAGTTATGTACTGAACCGTGACTTGTGTGTATCGTCACACCCTTAATATGTATAGATATATTTTTCAATATGCAGGTGAGGCTCTGAATCTCCTGTGTTTCCTGTCTTTGTTCTAGTTGTTTTGATTAAAAAACATCACTCAAGCTTCATGGACATGTCATTCAAGAAAAGTTTAGGGAAAGTGAATATTTTTGGTTTATAACAATTAACGGGTCAGGAAATAATTCTACAGTATTTCACTACAAAGGTAGTAAACAGAAAAAACAAGCTTTTTTCACCCTTCTGCTGTGAATTTAATTGAGTTTATCAGGAGTAGACGTCCAATTTGAAGTGGAAGGGTGGCAGAGAATGAACGAATGTTTATCCCCCTTCAAACAGATTGGGCATCGATGGCAAACAATGAGTTTAATTTTGGCGCATTTTAGGTCATTTGCTGTTGATTATCAGTCACTTCCTGTTGTGATTGAGGCATTTCTTGGTCACTTCCTGTAGATTGTGGGTTACAGAACAGGAAGTGACCCAGGAATGAATAGGCAGTGCCTGAAATTCAGCAGGAAGTGACCTGTAAAGACCCCAAAAATCGGAAAGACTGGCTGCAAATGCTCTGGTTTCAAATGGACGAATGAACTTGGACTGGGCGTCCGGAGCTGTCACTGGTATCCACAGAGTTAACAGAGACACTATTCTGCTTGAAGATTTTGGTAGCAACTTGTTTGTTCCTTTTATTTTATTATTATTATTTTTTAAACAGTGACGCCTTTTTAAAACGTAATCTCGATTCTTGGTAGGAGCATATCGATAACCTTTTGGGGTATAAAGTATCACAATATATCATCATTTCGATATTTTATCACTCCCCTAACATACATACAGTGGGGCAAATAAGTATTTAGTCAACCACTAATTGTGCAAGTTCTCCCACTTGAAAATATAAGAGAGGCCTGTAATTGTCAACATGGTTAAACCTCAACCATGAGAGACAGAATGTGGAAAAAAACAGATAATCACATTGTTTGATTTTTAAATAATTTATTTGCAAATCATGGTGGAAAATAAGTATTTGGTCTATACCAAAAGTTCATCTTGTCAGGAATACGCGGGCAAGCAGGTGGTGTGGACCCAATTGCACGGAAACAAAAAGCAGCAAGGCAGGTGGTGGTGAACTCAAAAAACGTTTTAATAACAACTAACCAAAAGCACAAAGTACAACCAAAAGGACTGGGGATCAAAAAGGCAATGTTCAAACCAAAACTTACTTCAACCGAGGGACTGGTACACGAGGGCTTGGACCGGACTTGAAATTGACGTTGACATAGACATAGACAATGACGCAACAAGGAGTGAAAAGAAACTGGGAGCTTATATACACACACAGAGACAAGGGGTAACGACACAACGAGGAACAGGTGAGCACAGGAGGATGCAGATTGGAGGATACACTAGGAGGCACAGCAGGTGAAATCAATGGGCAATCACAGGGACAAGTCACACTAAGAGAAAACCAACACAAAACCTAACACATCTCAATACTTTATGTACCCTTTGTTGGCAATAACGGAGGCCAAACGTTTTCTGTAACTCTCCACAAGCTTTTCACACATTGTTGCTGGTATTTTGCATGCAGATCTCCTCTAGAGCAGTGATGTTTTGGGGCTGTCGTTGGGCAACACGGACTTTCAACTCCCTCCACAGATTTTCTATGGGGTTGAGACCTGGAGACTGTCTAGGCCACTCCAGGACCTTGAAATGCTTCTTACGAAGCCACTCCTTTGTTGCCCTAGCTGTGTGTTTGGGATCATTGTCATGCTGAAAGACACAGCCACGTCTCATCTTCAATGCCCTTGCTCATGGAAGGAGTTTTTCACTCAAAATCTCTCAATACATGGCCGAATTAATTCTTTCCTTTACACAGATCAGTCGTCCTGGTCCCTTTGTAGAAAAACAACCCCAAAGCATGATGTTTCCACCCCCATGCTTCACAGTGGGTATGGTGTTCTTCGGATGGAATTCAGTATTCTTTCTCCTCCAAACACGAGAACCTGTGTTTCTACCAAAAAGTTCTATTTTTCTGCAAAGCCCTTTGAGACAATGTGTTGTGATCCAGGGCTATACAAATAAAATTGAATTGAATTGAATTGAATTTTGGTTTCATCTGACGATAACACATTCTCCCAGTTCTCTTCTGGATCATCCAAATGCTCTCTAGCGACCCGCAGACGGGCCTGGACGTGTACTTTCTTCAGCAGGGGGAAACGTCTGGCAGTGCAGGATTTGAGTCCCTGGCGGCGCATTGTGTTACTGATAGTAGCCTTTGTTACTGTGGTCCCATCTCTCTGTAGGCCATTCACTAGGTCCCCCCTTGTGGTTCTGGGATTTTTGCTCCCCGTTCTTGTTATCATTTTGACGCCATGGGGTGAGGAGGGAGTTGAAAGTCCGTGTTGCCCAACGAAAGACCCAAAACATCACTGCTCTAGAGGAGATCTGCATGGAGGAATGGGCCAAAATACCAACAACAGTGTGTGAAAAGCTTGTGAAGAGTTACAGAAAATGTTTGGCCTCCGTTATTGCCAACAAAGGGTACATAACAAAGTATTGAGATGAACTTTTGGTATAGACCAAATACTTATTTTCCACCATGATTTGCAAATAAATTCTTTAAAAATCAAACAATGTGATTATCTGTTTTTTTTTCCCGCATTCTGTCTCTCATGGTTGAGGTTTACCCATGTTGACAATCACAGGCCTCTCCAATATTTTCAAGTGGGAGAACTTGCAGAATTAGTGGTTGACTAAATACTTATTTGCCCCACTGTATACGTATATAGACTCGAATGAACTGCAGCTGAACTAGTACCAGGCATTTGGCCACTCATGAAAACTAGCTGCAGAACGATGCGCACTATTCAGTAGTGTTGCTTGGTGTGCAGCACTTTAAACCATTAACTGTGAAATTCCCTGTTAGAGGGCAATGAAATTTGCTGTTCAAGAGCAGTGAAATTTCCTACAGAACATGTGCGTGCCACACACCTTAGCGGGGGCATCATTCTCTTCACAGGCACAATGGTGGAGTCCCATAGTTGGCGCTGGGTAATGGCGCTGTTGTTCATAATGGCGGCGACAACTCGGGGGTTAATTGAGTCTGCAAGCAGCTTTCTTTCCTTCTTCCCACTTGATATAAACTGCAGGTGATTCCACGCTCCCATGTCCCTGCAGCACCCTTGTAGAAATCAATGTCTTTTGGTTGGATTAGCCACGTTCGGTTACTTTTGCTGCCTTTGAAATGGAGAGATCATGCCTCGCTTTTAGGGCATTTTAGCATGTAGTTTGGGTTACTATCTCTGGAAAATTCACTGTTTGAACTCTTGCTTCTAGAACTTTGAGTCGGTCATGCTTCACTTTGCCATATCAAGCAAGACTGAATAAATAAGGTAGAATTAATAAACAACACCAGCTAATATAATTGAAACCAGTCAGGTTTTCTGCCAGCTGCTTGCTTTCATATCAAACAACAATTTTTTCCCATGAATTGTATTTTACTGTTTATCAACATTTTCAAAAAATATTTGTCGCCACAGAGCCTTGAAAAGCAATTGCTTATTTTATGATATGTCTCAAAATGACAAAAATAGGGTAACACTTTATTTTATTCTGGCAAATTATGCAACTAATTCCATATATGCCCATCTTTCACGTCCATTCAAAAGTGACATAATTTGCTGGATGACACTTAATGGCATGTCATACTGTAAGCATTCATTAATGCTCATGACAGTGTCATAAGCATTCATTAATGCTCATGACAGTATCATGTCATAATTATGAAGGCCTGATGGTAGTTTTATGAACCCATTGTCAAATAAAGTGTTACCAAAAAAGTTAACACTCATTTAAGGGGTCTTTACACCAAAAAAGTATGTCTAAATTTTTAATTTTCTGTTTTTACTTCAAAGAAACAGTTTAATTTCTTATCTTGAAGTCATTAGCTTCAATATTTTCTCAAAATTGGCACACTTATAAAGAGCATTTATTAATCTAATAGAGTATTTTAAAATTATGATCTGACTCCTGATTGGACATTACTGGATGCCATAGCATCAGAAAAAATAACTTTTTTCAGAAGATAATGAAAATGTTTGTTTATTTGAGTTGAAATATATATATAAATATATATAAATATCAACAAAAATACCATAGTAACTAGGGTTGTTCCGATCATGTTTTTTTGCTCCCGATCCGATCCAGATCGTTTTAGTTTGAGTATCTACCGATCCCGATATTTCCCGATCCGATTGCTTTTTTTTGCTCCCGATTCAATTCCAATCATTCCCGATAATTTTTCCCGATCATATACATTTTGGCAATGCATTAAGAAAAAAATGAATAAAACTTGGACGAATATATACATTCAACATACAGTACATTAGTACTGTATTTGTTTATTATGATAATAAATCCTCAAGATGGCATTTACATTATTAACATTCTTTCTGTGAGATGGATCCACGGATAGAAAGACTTGTGACTTTGTATATTGTGACTAAAAATTGCCATCTAGTGTATTTGTTGAGCTTTCAGTAAATGATACTGTAGTCATGCCCAAATGCATGATGGGAAGTGGAACCATGACTGTGCGTAGTGCTACCAATTGATATATCTTCTCTGTGTTGGAAAATAACATAAGGTGTTAAGAAAAAGATCAATTGCTACCTTGCTTCCCACATTGCTTCCCATGATATTTCTAATCGTAGGGAGAGGGATTGTAAGGCTTTAGCCAATTAAAAAAAGGCTCCAAAGGCTGCCAAAATTCACTCTACTCATTTTACGCTGCCTTTTCTTTCTATATATAGGTAAAACGGCGCCATTACAGATTGACCGCGACAATGCGTGAGTGGGTCGTGCAGTGCATGCATTAATTGCGTTAAATATTTTAATGTGATACATTTTTTAAAAAATTAATTACCGCTGTTATTGGGATAAATTTGATAACCCTACCTTAAGGCTAAACTAAAGACTCTGGAAGAGTGTAACATATTATGTCTGTAACGTTAAATACAATTAGAAAACGATTTACTTAAACATATATATATATATATATATATATATATATATATATATATATATATATATATATATATATATATATATATATATATATATATATATATACACATATTAAAAAAAAGCATGGCCGATATTTTTTTGCCGATTCCGATACTTTGAAAATGACGTGATCGGACCCGATCGATCGGCATCCTGATCTCTAATAGTAACCAATTGCCTGTATGCATCTGGTTAACATGGTAACCATATAATACATTACAACATATACCACTTTTCAGTGGTGGAATGTAACGATGTAAAAGTACTTCATTACCAGTGTTGTTAATAATGTTGTTACAGTATAACGGCGTTTCCAATGGCGTTATTTTTTTTCAGTAGTGAGTAGTGTGTTTTTTGTCATTGTCCTGCTGGAAGACCCATGACCTCTGAGGGAGACCCAGCCTTCTCACACTAGGCCCGATATTATGCTGTAAAATTTGTTTGAGAGTCTTCAGACTTCATAATGCCATGCACACGGTCAAGCAGTCCAGTGCCAGAGGTAGCAAAGCAACACCAAAACATCAGGGAACCTCCACCATGGTTGACTGTGGGGACTGTGTTCTTTTCTTTGAAGGCCTCGTTTTTTTCCTGTAAACTCTATGTTGACGCCTTTTCACAAAAAGCTCTTCTTTTGTCTCATCTGACCATAGAACATTCTTCCAAAACGTTTTTAGCTTTATCAGTTAAGTTTTGGCAAACTCCAGCCGGCTTTTTTTATGTCTCTGGGTCAGAAGTGGGGCCTTCCTGGGTATCCTACCATAGAGTCCCTTTTAATCCAGACGCCGACGGATAGTACGGGTTGACACTGTTGTACCCTCGGACTGCAGGACAGCTTGAACTTGTTTGGATGTTAGTCGAGGTTCTTTATCCACCATCCGCATCTTTCGTTGATATCTCTCGTCAATTTTTCTTTTCCGTCCACATCTAGGGAGGTTAGCCACAGTGCTATGGGCTTTACACTTATTGATGATACTGCGCACGGTAGACACTGGAACATTCAGGTCTTTGGAGATGGGCTTGCAGCCTCGAGATTGCCCATGTTTCCTCACAATTTTGCTTCTCAAGTCCTCAGACAGTTCTTTGGTCTTCTTTCTTTTCTCCATGCTCAATGTGGTACACACAAGGACACAGGACACAGGTTGAGTCAACTTTAATCCATTTCAACTGGCTGCAATTGTGATTGTGCAATTAGTTATTGCCACCATTGGTGCTGTTAATTACACAAACTAGGGAAGCATCACTTCTCTAATTCTATTGCTAAGATCTCGGCAACATCCCCATATATGGCTTAATAAGTTGTTCATGAAAACGAAAAAATAGTGATCGTTAGGGTTGTTCCGATCATGTTTTTTGCTCCCGATCATTTTAGTTTGAGTATCTGCTGATCCCGATATTTCCCGATCCGATTTTGCTCCCGATTCAATTCCAATCATTCCCGATAATTTTCCCTGATCATATACATTTTGGCAATGCATTAAGAAAAAAATGAATAAAACTCGGACGAATATATACATTCAACATACAGTACTTAAGTACTGTATTTGTTTATTATGACAATAAATCCTCAAGATGGCATTTACATTATTAACATTCTTTCTGTGAGAGGGATCCATGGATAGAAAGACTTGTAATTCTTAAAGGATAAATGTGACTTTGTATATTGTGACTAAATATTGCCATCTAGTGTGTTTGCTGAGCTCTCAGTAAATGATACTGCAGCCATTTAACTTCTGCCCAAATGCATGATGGGAAGTGCAACCATGACTGTGCGTAGGGGCACCAATTGATATATCATCTCTGCGTTGGGAAAGAACATAGGGTGTTAAGAAAATGATCAACTACTACCTTTCTTTCCCACATTGCCTCCCACGTTATTTTTAATTGCTGAGAGAGGTATTGTAAGGCTTTAGCCACATAAAAAATGGCTCCAAAGGCTGTCAAAATTCTCTCTACTCATTATACGCTGCCCTTTACAGCTATCTATAGGTGAAACTGCATCTTTATAGATTGAACGCGACAATGCGTGAGTGGGTCGTGCAGCGCATGCGTTAATTATTTAATGTGATTAATTAAAAAAAAATTAATTACCGCCGTTAACGCAATAAATTTGATAGCCCTACTTTAAGCCAAAACTACTCTGGATGAGTGTAAGAAATTTTGTCTGTAACGTTTATTACAATTAGAAAACGATTTAAATAAAATATATATATATTAAAAAAAGGCATGTCCGATATTTTTTTGGCGTTTCCGACACTTTGAAAATGACGCGATCGGACCCGATCGATCGGGATGCCGATCGATCGGGTCCGATCACGACATCTTTAGTGATATTGTTGTAATTTTCATTGTAGTGGTGTAATGCTCATTTCAAATATATTTCGTACAAAATCAGTTGTGTTGCAAAACAATAATTCCCTTGCTAAAAATCCAAAAGTGATACGATACATTGGCAGAAGTACAGAAAGAAAAAATGTTTTCAGATTGACTTCCAACTGTTTCTGATACAACGGCCCATTCGACTATAAAAATAACCCATTTAGTCAATACAATAGCAGTTTTCCTAATGTCAGCACTTTTAGCGTTGGAGGTGGCTGCCTCCAAATTTCATGTGCGGGAAACTCCCTAAAATCAAAATGAATGGGGCAATTATAACGAATGAAGTGAGGAGCTCTGCTGGTAGTGAGTTCGGTCGGATGCGCCTCAAGCCAAAGTTGACTTTCATGCACATTTTGGAATATGCCGTCATAAATTTCTCGCAGACAATCGCCTGTCGTCTTCTAAGTGTCTGCTTTGATGACCCGCGTTTGTATAACATGCCGCTGAACAGCACCACGGGCATTATAACCTGGAATCGCCTATTTACTTTAACGAGCCCTTTGGGAGGACTTCCCCCTGTCTTGTGCGAGCCGTCAACTTTTACGACAGGATTCCGAAGAACCTTGACCTCTTTCAGTGAAATACGGACTCCGGGCCGGGGCCTTCAGTCTGTTGCCTGTATAACTGGGAGCCACACACATGAAATGAGTGTAATAAAAGCTCATAAATTGCGCTCCGGGTGGGTGGTTGCTTGTCCACGCTGTTATGTCAACACAAAGCATAATTACAAGGTAATAAGGACACACGCTAAGTGCTAAATCAATGGCGCTAACAAAGTGTTGGGTTGAAGACTGAGTGTTGGCGTCGCGGAATGGACACAAGGTGTCATGTGGCTGTGAACTGAGCAGAACTTGCCCGTTGTGCACAAGACTCTCGTCCATCAATATTGATCGCTCACTTACTGTAAAGTGCGTGCATTTTTACTGTATGTGTGTGTGTGTGTTATATTGTGTGTATCAATGACAGATTAAATCAATTAGTAAACTCACAAATCATGTGATTCCCATTATAGTTAAAGAGAATTCATTTCTTGGTCGCCATGTTGGCTCGCTGGTTTGATGCATGCAACACAGGTCAGTATTCTAAAGCAACATCAACCTTTTTAAGATCATGTGCATTTTTGGTAACGTATGTCATGACAGTACATTTGAAATATTTGAATAAATAACTCCCTTGCTCATGTTACAGAGCCCAGACATGACATATGAGGAGGGAGTAGATATGGTGAAATGTGCAAAATGTTAAATTGTGGTCACAAAATACAAAATTGTTCTCACAAATTAGTACTTTGTTACCAAAGGTTAGTGTTTTAGTATAAGGAATTAGGTATAACGAGCACATGAAATACTCATTTGTGGCCAAAAAGTATTGGTAATCTGTTGTGAGCACAAAATACAAATTGATAATGTAATTTATTATTTTCATAACGTTTTGAGAACAAAAGCAGCTGAAGCAAAGTGCTGTACATAAATAGGCTACGTCCTAGTACACTGTGGACACAAATTAGTATTTTGTGGCAAAAAAGGTACACCCCATTTAATTAAAATTTGAAATTATAATAAATAAATTAGGAATAAATTTTAAAAATTATTTACAAAAAAAGATTCGAATTAAATTTTGCTGCTTCGAGTATTCGTTTAATTAAAGTGGCGTTGTAATGGTTTATTTTGAAATTGAATTTAGTGGGGTTTTTTTTGTTTTGGATGGCTACACTGCCCTCTAGTCTGCCTCATTTCATATTGCTGAATCCAGCTGCTCCGTGTTAAGACCAACATAAGTTTTTGTTTAAGCTAATGTTTTTTTTTTTTAATGCATTCATAATTTAGTTTATAGGTATATTTAGCCGTTATTTATGGGAATGTGTGTTTAAACCATTTGTTAAGAGCATTGTAAAAAATAAATACATAAATAAATAAACATTAGCGTTTTATAGCATTTAAGGTTGCAGACTTTTGCTATGTAAGTTAGCCAATTGTTCTTTTGTTGTACATTGATCCTTTTTTTTTTTTTTTTTTTTTTTAATACCGTTTGATGCTCAGCTCAGGTTTTTAAAATTTTTTATGTTCCTTATCCGATTATTCGAACGAACTACTTCATCGATTAATCGACTACTAAAATAATCGATAGCTGCAGCCCTACATCTAAGTTATTCTTGGGAACAATATTACACCACAAATTAGTATTTCAAACGCATGTTTATAAGGTAAC
Organism: Corythoichthys intestinalis; assembly: GCF_030265065.1. Taxonomy (NCBI): domain Eukaryota; kingdom Metazoa; phylum Chordata; class Actinopteri; order Syngnathiformes; family Syngnathidae; genus Corythoichthys; species Corythoichthys intestinalis. The sequence continues at coordinate 16,615,443 of NC_080415.1, read as the reverse complement.
CAAACATCATCTTTTGCCTGGACATGTCCACTTTTTACTTCATGCCCGGGGCATCCAGAGGGGTTTCATATTCATGAAAATGTTTTTTTTTGACTGACGATTTGCACAGAATACTACGGTACTGTGCTGCCTGTGACGTGTTCCCAAAGAGCCTGTACAGTTGTTAAGACTTGTGTTTACTACGTACAGTATATAATCAAATGCTCATACCTAAAAGTGTAATTAAATCGAAAATACCTTTATTCTCATTTGGATACAAATTTGCGCATGCGTGCGTAGTCACAGACTGGCTTTATCATGGCTGTCAATTCAACTGTCAATTCTTATTCACAAACAAACCTTTGAGAGTCGTGACGACAGTATGTACACGCTCTAAACTTCCCTTTCGGCAAATGTTGACTTCGGTCGGAGCTTTGTAAAATCCTGTTTGGTGACGCATCATTACGCCGCCGATGATTGTTAAATCTATATCAATGTTTGATTTTTGCCTCGGCTACCGGTGCGAGCTGTCAGTGAGATAAGCCACGCTAGGCATTATGGTATATGAAGTTTTGAACTGCTGTGTTTGGAAACATGCCATGTTTGTCAGTTTGTTTCAGTTATTGTTTAGCGTGTAATCTAGAACATTGAATGAGAATAATAATTGAGTGGGAATAAAAATTTGTCAACGACAATTGTAGGCTACTGTTTAATCGATATTTCACTGCAAAGAGAATTGAAATTTGTTAAAGCTGGATTTTCTACAGAAGAGATATTACAGTAGCTAGACCATCGTTTCAGATTACAGAGGTATCTTGACATACGATCGCTTCGACACACAATCTTTTCGACATCCGACGTAAAATTTGACTCGCCATTTGTTTCTACATCCGTCGACATGCTCGAAATATGACGATCTATGACAGCGCCGCTGTTTCTTAGTTTTCCCGCAATACGGACGCACAGTGGATTTTCTTGTGAGAGAACTCAACATGGGTTCCAACAATGTTAGTGCAGGTGGTGGAAAAAAAAGGAAAAACTGTGAGGCTTACCATTGAAATGAAGTTGAAATCGATCGAAAAATATGAACGTGGGGTGCGCATCCGTGAACTGGCTCAACAATATGGCCGTAGAAGGTCTATGTATGATCTCGGCGGTCCTCCTCCTTTCACTAGTATTTATAAGTTAAGGTGACAATTATTATTTTTGTAACATCGCCAAAGAAATCGCGAGCTTCCTTAGGATTTTAATCATTTATTTCAGAACTTGCACAACACAACATGCCTACTGTCTGTTGCAGCTAAACACGTAAAGTGAAAGTAAAAAGTCCTCCCTCACGCTGACAGCCACACGGTGCGTTTAGGTACACCACGCAAAAGTACATCTGCCACATTAGAACCCGATTTGTTACATTATTACAGGTATTCTTATTATTTTTATTATTATAATATTCCAATTTTTATTCATAATATATTTGTTTTCCTCTGTGTAAATGCTATTTGCAGTAGTAACAGCAGTATTTATTAAGGATTTAGTGTAGGTTTTCGGACTGTGGAACGAATTATTGGAATTACAATGTATTTTTATGGGAAAATCCTGCTTGACATACGACCATTTCGACTTACAAACAAGGTCCTGGAATGAATTAACTTCCTATTTAGACGTACCGCTGTATTTTGTTCAAGGATTGAAGGATTCGCCAATACAGAGGAGGCTTTTTTTTTTTTTTAAATCACTATTTAATTCCAGTGTTTTTTTTGTGTGTTATTATTTTAGGAATAACATAGCCTGTTAGGTAACATCTGTGAATCTGAATTTGTGTCATTAGTTATATCGCTATTATTAATTTTTTTTATATATGGCGGAAAACACAGACAAGGCTGAAAAAGCAGTTTCTGCTCTTGCACCACTGTTTAAAAAAAAAACTGCTATATTTTAAGCCAAAAGAACTGTTGTGTTTGATAGAACAATATTTCTATATGCTGCCATAGGGGATTCATGGCGCATTAAGCCCCGGAACTATTTTTTTGTCCGTTTTACCCTGGAAACCCCCGTTTACAGACGTCGCGCAACCGCTTTTGTTACAACCCAGCCATAAAAAGAAGGTAAGTAATCATTTTTATTATTATAAATGTCTGTCATTTTAGCTTAGAATCATTAATCAATGTCTAATATTTTGTTTAAAAAAAAAAAACGACTTTAATTATTTTAAAATTATTCACTCACATATTTTAAACTTTTAAACAAATTACATCACAATTTAAAAAATTGGTGTCTGTAAATAAGTAACGGATATCTACCTCATAACTATGGCTTAATTTTATTTATTTTTTGTTACTGTCGCATTTCCCCCGATATGTTAGATGATAAATAAGCAATCCAAACAGAGAAAAATTGGGAAAAAAACGTTTAAAAGGGTAAATATATGAAAAAGAAAATCTCAACCACTCCTTGATGTCTGTGATTTCTGCATCGCGACCCTCTTTATATGACCATGTTTCACCCATAAAATCCCTCAAAAATCCAACTGTGACCATTCACAGCTGTGTCTTAACACTCGTTGATCCATACTCCATGGAGTTTTTGGATCGAAAAGAGGTAAGTATGTGATAATAGCTCGTTAAAATCATGGCGTCTTTAATTATGCTCTCGCGTTGCTCTCACCTCCAGTTAGGATTTTGCTTAATTAAAAAAAAAAAAAATGCTCTCCTGCTAAAAAATTTTCTTCCCCTCTGAAAATTGAGATTTTCAGCTTTCTATTGATGTATCACACATGCATATAGGACAATTGAGAAAATTGGCCAAATTGGGGGTCTCAGAGCGGAACTTCAAGTCACCTGAGTGTTTTCCGCCATATATAAAACAGAATTTTTCTATCCAGACAAAGGAGGTACACTTTAAATATATTAAAGAGCTAAGGCATCTTTGAGTTAACTTCAAGTAAAATTTAAATGACTCGAGGCCGGGCCGAGTGTCTTTTTTGGAAACAAAATATGGTCACCCTAATGTTATATCAACCTCACCACAAAACTGCTCAGCATCATGCTCATACAAGAAAAAAATTGAATCAGGATTTAAATTAGGCAGGGAAGATAAATTTAATGAGAACTTTTCAACAAGTCACTGTTTCAAAAAAAAAAACCGCGTAAATGTTTCCAACAAAAATATTCTATTCACACGTTATATCTGTTTTGTTGCCTGTGTTTCATTTTTTCCCATCATGTCACGTCGGGAGCTCCACAGCCTGCTGCTCCAACACCGATTGATTATTGATTTACACGCGGTTCTGCTATTGCTTGAATTTGTCACACTGGCTAAAGGGCTGTTGTTTCACATGTGCCTCTCGCTACAACATCAGCTTGTCCCTGCATTCTGGCCCTCTAATTTATGTGCCCGGCGACGTGGACTCCACAGGTCAGCTGTCACATTCCAGTATTCCCACGGGCACTCATGGAGAACGGCGAGATGGACCGAGAGCAGATTTATGGCGCAAAGCCGCCTCTCCTGCCTCTCCCCATTTTTGATGCCATGTTTTCTCTTTTGCCCGCGCGACAGCCAATCGTAGCCCGTATTGGACATGGAAAACTGACCAATGGGAGGCAAGCCCTAAAGTGCTCAGCTGCTTGTCAAAAGAGAGTAAAGAGTGTGGGCAACAGCGACACCTTGTGGTTACCTGCAGCGATATCCTACAAAGAAAATACAGCGGACTTGAGGACGGATGCTGATTTTATTGAAGTCAACTACAGAACTTTATTGAGCATTCAGTTGGGAAAAAAATGACTGCCATAGACGGCCAGGCCAACCCTCCCAATCCCAATGGATTGGACGTCTAGCGCCGTCACTGACACTGAAGGATGAGCATTAACGGCCAGTCCTCCCAATTAGATGAATTCAATGGCGTAGGTGTGGTCTCAATATTGTTAGGGACGATGTAACTCTAGCATAATCTGCATGTACACTTTTTGCTGGGGACGGGACAGTAATAAAATCAAACAGATTGGGTGAACAGGGGTCGGGGCTACATTTCTCACCAATATGAACCTAATTAATGGATAGGCCAAATGATTAATGCAAAATAAATCTGTATTGACCTATACTAACTTTCACACTGCAAATTTACAGTATAATTTATTAATCTGATAATTTTTCTTAAATCTGGTCGAATAATTTTCTCGATTTTGTTTTGAGTGTTAAAGGCTAGTGAACAGATTCATGCGTCAGATTCTTCCAGGTACGTTAAATAAATATTACTACAGTATTTGTTCTTATTAAGCCCATACATCGAAAAGTTGGTCACCTAAATCAAGAACAAAATGCTTTCAAATAATCTTTTCAACAATATATATTATTGTATTAAATTTCTGACAAACAAGTTTTAAACCCATTTTAAGCAAGCTATTGTATCTCAACAAATGTGAGTAAAATTTTTTGATGCACTAGCAGATCATTTCACTTATTTCTAGTAGATTTACTGTTTTGTTGTTGTTGTTTTGTTTTTTTTTCGTTCGGGTTTTGCAGTGCATATGTATTGGTTTAGGTCAGGCATGTCCAAAGTCCGGCCCGGGGGCCAAATTCAGCCCGTGGTCAAATTTCATCCGGCCCCCAGCCTCTGTCATAAAATCAATAACATCCGGCCCGCACACAGACTTAATAAATTGGTCAGCAGTACTGCTACACGCATATGGACTAGCTTACACACTAAATGCTGCTCCTCATTTACCCACTAAAAGGCAGGAGCACTCTAAGCAACATTACCCCGTGTGACTCTTTACTTCCAATTTTCTAAAATGGCGACAAGCAACAAAAAAAAGAAAGTTGACTGCGACGGCCGAGGTTTCAAGAATAGGCGGAAATTGGACTATTTATTCACTAAAATACGCAACAACTGTGTCTGCCTCATTTGCAAAGAGACAGTCGCTGTTTTTAAGTAGTTCTATGTGAGGCGATGTTACCAAACAAGACACGCTGACATGTACGTCAGCAGGGCAGCGAGAAATTAAAGCAACTTGAAGCTAGTTTAATTTCACTGCAAAAGTATTTCGCAAGAGCCCGAGAGTCGAAAGAGAACGTCACAAAGGCTAGTTGTGAGATGAACAATCATCCACAAGAAATACAAACTTGTTAATCATCTCTTTACTATGCAGTATTGCAAAAAAAAAAAAAAAAAAAACATTCTGCGCATGTGCATACTGTTAAAAATGGCCGCGAATGCAGCGGTTCCAAAGTCAACACTACAAACCTTTAAAAAAAAGGAATATTTACTTACGTTTGATCATGGACGGACATGTAGAGAACACATCATGCCATGTGGCTGCACACAACTAAACTGCACGCCGCTCTCTCACCGTTCACGTCTTCGCCGTGTCTTTAAGCATTTATTTCTGCCATATTCAGGTTGCCCGTGTATGTTTATGATGTAACTAACTTGTTTATTTAGCCCCTTTGGATAACATTGAGAGTAGCCCTGCAGCTATTGATTATTTTAGTAGTCGATTAATCGATGAACTAGTTAGTTCAAATAATCGAGTAATCGGATAAGGAACAAACAAAAAAATAAAAACCTGACCTGAGCCTCAAACGGTATAAAAAATAAATAAATGAGGATATATATACAACAAAAGAACAATTGGCTAACTTACATAGAAAAATTGCGCTAGCTTAAATGCTATAAAAAGGCCAATATTTTTTTACAATGCTCTTAACAAATAGTTCGAACGCATATTTCCACAAAAAACGGCTAAATATATCTTTAACCTAGATTACAAATGCATAAAAAAAAACATTAGCTCAAACAAAAACATAGTTTATGTTGGTCTTAACAGGGAGCAGCTGGATTAAGCCATGTGAAATGAGGCAGACTAGAGGACAGTGTATCCACCCAAATCAATAAAACTAAATGCAAACACTTCCAAAACAAACCATTACAACGCCACTTTAATTAAACGAATACTCGAGGCAGCAAAATTTAATTTGAATATTTTTTTGTAATCGAATACTCGAGTTAATAGATTAATCGTTGCAGCACTAATTGAGAGTCCCAACTAAATGTAAAACAGTACTTATTCACCACCACAAAAGCTTTGGGAGCGAAATATTATCAGGGGTGAAAAATGTCACAGAACACCGGCTGTGAATGCGTGTGTGTGTTTGGGGTAAGTCGTCAGCCAATCAAACTTGCGTTTGAGGGGAAAAAAATGGACTGGCCCTTTTAGCAAGTCAAAAAGGGGTCAATGTAAGTCTGAACATATTGAAAGTACAGTACTGTAATTCACTTAATAATGGTAGAGTTAATTCTATCCTTATAACATGGGGAGACAATTTAAATGACCTATATAACTGAAGTCATTATATAATGCAAATAAGGTTGCTTAAAAGTTGGTGGGGACAATTTGAGCATCCTGAAAAGTTGGTAGTATGCAAACCTACGCCCTTGGATGAATTGGACGCAGAGGTAGGTAGAGTAGCTGGAGTAGTAAGAGTAGCATTACATCAAAAGCTCACATACTGTACACACAATGGCAAAAGTAAATTAGTATTTTCGACATTCTTAAACCAAGTTAAAAATTGGAAATAAATGAGGCAAATAACTCTGGAGACAACAAAGGCGCAACAATGGTAGGGACGATATAACAGCATAACCTGCATGTACACTTTTTGCTGGGGACGGGTCATTAATAAGACCAAACAGATTGGGTGAACAGGGGTCAGGACTACATTTCTCACAAACATGAACCTAATTAATTGATAGGCTAATGACCATATAAATGAAATAAAAATGAAAATTGAGGAGAAGGGGGTTAACTTCGGTTTACTACATTTCTCACAGTTTAATTAATATTAACAGTAGAAAACACAAACACACTTCTCTCTAAGCAGCTTCCTACTCGAGTTTTGCAGGGTAGCAAATCCACACACTTTAATGTTATGCTACGACTCTGTTACATGTTATGACTCTGATGCAGGTCGGACTTTCAGTAGGAAAATTAGTGGTGTGTTCCCCAACTCTGCAATATTGACGTGGCGGCTGCTGCTGGCCGAAAAACTTCAAATATCCCTCCTCTCCGAAGGGGGTGGAGAAGGTGGCATGTTTTTGACATGTTGCATTTCTATCAGGGCGGCGCGCGTGTGTGTGTGTGTGTGTGTGGTGGTGGGGGGGGGGGTCAAGTCATCAGCCAATCAAACGTGTGTTTGTGGGGAAAAAATGGACTGCCACATTCAGCAAATGAAAACAGGTAAATGTAAGTCAAACAATGAAAATAATTCACTTAATAATGGTAGGGTCAATTATATCCCTACAACATATGGGAAGACAATCGAAATTATCTATAAAACTGGAGTTATTATATAATGCAAATCAAGTTGCTTAAAAGTTGGGGACAATTTCAGCATCCTGAAAAATTGGTAGTATTATGTCCCTACTGTCCCTATGCAAACCTACGCCCAAGGGTGACCACATTTTTAGTTAGGTTTGACTGTTTTTACAGGAAAAGACACCTAGTACAGTATAAATTAACTTCATGTGGGGATTTCTCATAGTATTAAAGTGAGCAATTTGTGAATTTCTTCTGCTAATGGAGAAAATTATGTTTAAACACAAAAAAAGCACAGTCATTCTGTGATTGGCTAAAATAGTTAGAGTTGGGTAGAGTAGCCAAAAATTTTACTCAAGTAAGAGTAGCATTAATTCAAAATAATATTACTCGATTAAAATTAAAAACAGTCATTCAAAAAATATACTCAAGTACAAGTAAAAAAGTATTTCGTAAAACGAATGCTCAAATAATGAGTAACATTGTAAGTAAATGCATAACGTATATTGTATATATATATATTTTTTTTTTCTTCAGCAAACCATTATCTATATGAACTGTTATTATTAAACTGTACTATAACATGTTACTTCACCACACTAAGCCAAAGAAATACAAAAAAACCCCCATTGAATTCCGGCAACATAAAAAAATCTACAGAAATTAAGCATCATTCGTCCAAAGAGCATAAGTGCCCTCTAGTGGAGATAACATATTTCCTGGAATGAAACTAAAAGGATCTTATCTCCAGTTTTCTGTGGTCAATCGGTGCCAAATAAAACCTGGGAGAGAGACTAAAATCAGCGCTTTCGGGTCATGTTGACGGCACTGCGTCAAATACTTGTTTTTTTACGGTGGTTTAAAGACGCCACGTGATTGAACAGGCCAGCGTGGTCATAGAACGTCAAGCTTGAATCTGATTGGTATAATGGAGTCATGTGATTATTGTTGCGAAGTTTCATCGGTGAAACTGGTTGAGCCACTGTTGGTGTCTCTGGCACAAAAAAAGAAGCAAAATCTAATACTGTATGTAGAATAAAGAGGAAAAATGTAACCACTAGTGTAGCCCAAAGTAGCGGAAAAAGAGTTGCGTTTCTTCTTCACAACACATAGATATATTTAGTTGGTTTTTGTGGGAATATGTGTTTGCATCTTTTATTAAGAGCATTGTTAAATAAAAAAAGAAAAAGATAAAAAAAAAAAAACCTTAGCATTTTTTAGCATTTAAGCTAGCAGACTTTTGCTATGCAAGTTAGCCAATTGTTCTTTTTTTGTACATAGATCCTGATTTTTTTTATTTTTTATATACCGTTTGAGGCTAAGCGCAGGTATTTTAATTTTTCATGTTCCTTATCCGATTACTCGATTATTCGAGCTAACTACTTCTTCGATTAATCGACTACTAAAATAATCAATATCTGCAGCCCTAATTATATATATATATATTTTTTCAATCTATTGAAAAGTACACAAAAATAATTATATACTGAATATTTTTCTCATACTGTACATTGGGGTTTTCAGTGTAGGCTGCAAAGTTAATGTTCATATTGTGGCCCTCATGACCCTCAAACATGATGTCCACGTATCTGGATTCCAGGTCTACAGAAGGTTAATTATTATTATTATTTTATTACCTGAAATAGTCTCTTGCCCCATAAAGGGTAAAGAAAAGCAACATCACAAATCACATATATTTATACTAGCACACATTGAGATACACAGATATGTGCACACAAACGACACAAAGACCATGCAAACAAAAAGATTTATATAGACAGAGATTTATCGAGTGAAAAACTACTACAAAACACACACACACCCCTAAGATTCACTGTAACACAATGCACACAACATACGAAAACAGACATTTATACATATATCACATACAAATGCACATACACACGGAGTGACCACACTGTCAGTTTTAGGGTCTCTCAGTTCAAAACACACACAAACCCACACCGTGACTTGAAATCTTGATTTAAACCTTAAAGACAAACCCTTACCTAAGCTAAAACATTTTTTTGAGATCCTACTTTAAAGCCTTAGTGCTAGCTTTTATAACTCTGACCCTGGCTTTTTACTACTGCAACTTATAATAATCCCTCTGGAAAGCTTTTGTGGGAACAGAAAATGTGCATGTTTTTGAGGAATGATGCAATGCTGAAAGAGGACAAAAACGAGATAAAACGTATTCAATAAATCTATTTATACTAGGGCTGTCAAAATTATCGCGTTAACGGGCGGTAATTAATTTTCTAAATTAATCACGTTAAAATATTTGACGCAATTAACGCACATTCCCCGCTCAGACAGATTTAAATGACAGTACAGTGAAATGCCCACTTGTTATTTGTGTTTTGTGGAGTTTCGCTGCCCTCTGCTGGCGCTTGGGTGCGACTGATTTTATAGGCTTCAGCACCCATGAGCATTGTGTAAGTAATTATTGTCATCAAAAATGGCGGGCTACTAGTTTATTTTTTGATTGAAAAATTTACAAATTTTATTAAAACGAAAACATTAAGAGGGGTTTTAATATAAAATTTCTATAACTTGTACTAGTTATTATCTTTTATTTATTTTCTATACATTTTTATAAATATTTATGTTTTATTTATTTATTTATTTATATATTTTATTTATTATTTTTATTTATCTTTTAAGAACTACAAGTCTTTCTATCCATGGATCACTTTAACAGAATGTTAATAATGGTAATGCCATCTTGTTGATTTATTGTTATAATAAAGAAATACAGTACTTATGTACCGTATGTTGAATGTAAATATACTGTACATCTCGGTCTTATCTTTCCATTCCAACAATAATTTACAGAAAAAATATGGCATATTTCAGAGATGGTTTGAATTGCGATTAATTGCGATTAATTACGATTAAATAATTTTTTTAGCTGTAATGAACTCGATTAAAAATTGTAATCGTTTGACACCCCTAATTGATACTACATAAATTTCACTGTAATACAATTTTATATTTAGAAAAAAAAACAATTTTTAACACCCCACTATCATTATCAATGCCTCTTCACTGTTTTAAGTAATAATCTTAAATAACCATCTATATTATTTTTCCAATTCGTAAATATATTACAAACAACCAAGGCAGAACTTCAAACCTCCCTGACATTCGTTAAGATTTTAAATGAATCAAGATGTGTAACTCGACATACACTCTTGATAACAATTACGGCTTTCCTACTAGCTAATTGTTCAAAAATATATTCTGTAAATTGTTCTGATTTGGTGACTAATTTGTGAAATGTAAACCACTATGACCGGCACACACATAAGATTCGTAAAATGTGGGCGCTTCTATTTTGCTATGCCAACTCGGTTTGTACTGAGAGATTTAAATGACGAGTTCTCATACATAAGAAATCAAACACGCTCATGTCGTCTCCCGGGTTCCGCAAAAAGTCAAATCGGAGAGACAAAAGGGGAGCTGAGGGCTCCCTTTCTTCTTTTGTGTGAACTCTGTCGCACCCCCCTGCTCTGTCACACAGCCATTTAAGGACCCCTGCTGCTATTGTGGCCATAGACACCAAGCAAGACATCCTATTTACCACCCCGAGTAGCAGGGGGTGAGTCTGGGGTCCGGGGTCACGCAGAAGGCAACGGTCACTGTCCGGTCATCTACAGTAGGTCATTATTCAGCCCGGCCAATAGCCGATCAATTCTGCTTGATTTTTATGAATGCAGACGGGGGGGCTGCGCAAACAAGCGTCATCGTTAAAGACGCTCAGTGGCCAACACAAAAACACTTTAAATGTCCATTAGCTTAACTAGCTGAGCGCCGTCCCAAAACACACTTTTCTTTCCATCTCATCTTGTCGTGCTGAGATGTTCGCCCAGCTACTCCTTTATCCTTTCCACCAATCCCAGCTACTAATTAAAAGCCCTCTTGGAAGATGTACACTAAGTAGCCATTTGGATGTGTGAGATGAGGTGGCATCCTTATTTTTCTATTTGACATAAATTCCATCCATTAAAGAGGATACGTTTCAGTCTTTAGCTGGAAAAGACGGAAATTTTATGAAGCACTATTTATATTGTATTTAATCTTTAAGTGTTTGAATGGTTTAAACTGCATTGTAAAGCGATTTAAATGAAACAACACAAAAACGCGAGGATAACTTCAAACTTCGCGCCCTCAGTCAATTTTTTTTCAATTAATGACTAAATACAGATGAGCTGTCTGAGCCAATTGCGTAGCCTAACTCTCCCTCGTTCCCTCCCTTTCCCTGCTCTTTGTTGGTCAGGCAGGGCTCTGGAGTTGCTTCTTAAGAGTTAACGATGATTTACAGATGGTTAAGGTTTGATCTTGCCAGAGGCACTTACATCAAAGCGCTGCATGCGTCAATCATCGTTTAACACTAGAAAACCCAGCAGAGGCCGACTTGGCCTTTCCCAAGACAAACACTCCTAATATTCCCTAGCAATGGCCGATTTGGCCTCTCCTCGGTGACTCATGTGATAGTTTGTATCAGTTCAAGTCAAGCTACATTTATTTAATTACATGTATTTATGAAGTTTGACAGTTTTTACACATTTTTTAAATTCACTTCTCCTATACTCCACACACAATGACAGAAAGAATGGCCCCAATGTGTACATTGTTTTGAAGAAGAAAAAAAAAAACGTTTTTGAACTGCAATTTGAGTGTAAAGCAGGAGTTGTGGACTGAATCAGGGGCATGGAGTATGGATTGTGGTCATTGTGTCTGAAGTCAATGTATGTCTTGTGGTTGCATTTCCATATGAATGGCTGTTGTCTGTCTGACAACGACTTGGCAATTCAAAAGCTCTTGGTATCATTTTGGCCACCTCTGGGTTTTCCGGGGGAGAGGCCATATCGGCCATTGTTTGGGACTAGTAGAAGTACCAGTATTATCTGGGACTTCTAGTGTTAACTTGTTAAACAGTTGCTGTGGCAACTCATTGTATGTAAGTGAGCAACCTAAGCGGATTTGAGTGGACTCAATGAAGCATTTAGTAAAGCCAAGGATTTTCTTACTTTATTCTTGTTTAAAAATAATTCACTGGGACAGTAACATTTTTAAAACTTATCATAATTATTACATTTGAAGCGCTTAAACCATTTATTAAAAAATATATATACATAAAAGTAGGGTGACCAAACATCCTCTTTATCTCGGACAAGTCCCCTTTTCACTTCCTCTCCGTTGCATCAGGCCGGGTTTTATAAATTCATGAAAATGTCCGGTTTTCACGATTTTTCGCGGGACCAATTTCAAGAGAATCACTTCAGCCACTGGGGGGCAGCGCCTGCCTTTGTTGACCTGGCTCCTACTATTAAATGGAGAAGGAGTAGTTCTTCTTCTTGTTTTTTGTTGGCAGTTTACCCCTTTTATAATGGGGCATAACCGCCATCTACTGTGCATCTACTGCCAAAAAGCTCAATCTTGGTCTCACACAAAAATACACATGGTCCCAGGCTTCAACCGTGTGCTTTGGTCAGATGAGACCAAGATTGAGCTTTTTGGCAACAAACACTCTAAGTGGGTCTGGCGTGCCCGAAAGATGCGCATGCTGAAAAGCACCTCATACTCACTGTGAAGTATGGGGGTGGGTCAGTGATGCTGTGGGGCTGTTTCGCTTCCAAAGGCCCTGGGAACCTTGTTAGGGTGCATGGCATCATGAATGCTTTGAAATACCAGGAAATTTTAAATCAAAATCTGTTGCCCTCTGCCCGAAATCTGAAGATGGGTCGTCACTGGGTCTTTCAGCAAGACAGTGACCCTAAACATATGGCCAAATCTACACAGAAATGGTTCACCAGACACCAAATCAGGCTACTCCCATGGCCATCTCAGTCCCCAGACATTGTTTTGTTGGCAAAAGGGGGTTGTACAAAGTATTAACACCAGGGGTGCTAATAATTGTGACACACATTATTCGATGTCAAATATTTTTTTCTTTATGTGGGATTTTTTTCCTCACTGAATGAATGCATTTGTATTGAAGGATGGATTTTTCTCTTTTTTTCCATTAAGGTCCCATATTATTTGAATAAAATCTTTTTAAGGGGTGCCAATAATTATGGCGGGCACTGTATGTGCGATGGTCTGGACGTGAGCTGTGGCCGACAATAAAAATGATTTTTTTCCCTCTCGGTACGGTCACCATAATGATTATCAACTTTTATCGATACACGGGTCAGGAAAATCTATCTTTGATATTCTACGATGCGACTTTTAAAGAGAAAAAGGTTTTCTAAATGGGAAAACAAAACAATGTTTATTTTTTGTTTATTTTCGCGGATCTGTCCAAAACTTTAGTCTTCCTCACAAACTTTGAAAATATTTCACTGCAACATTTCGTTAAATCAGGGGTCCCCAAACTACGGCCTGCGGGCCCGATACGGCCCGCCTCCACATTTGGTCTGGCCCCCTGAACAATTTTTTTTTTTTTTTCCCCAATTTCCTGGCTTTTTTTCTGTGAAGAACCCGGAGAGGGTTATTTGGTTATTATCTATTTAATTAATAGCGTTATTATTATATTATATTATATTATATTATATATTATATTATATTTTGGGCTGTCAAATTATTACAATTTTTAATCACAGCTTAAAAATGAATCGTAATTAATCATGTCTCAAACCATCTATAAAATATGCCATATTTTTCTGTAAATTATTGTTGGAATGGAAAGATAAGACACAATACGGATATATACATTCAACATACTGTACATAAGTACTGTATTTGTTTATTATAACAATAAATCAACAAGATGGCATTAACATTGTTAACATTCTGTTAAAGCGATCCATAGATAGAAAGACTTGTAGTTCTTAAAAGATAAATGTTAGTACAAGTTATACACATTTTATATTAAAACCCCTCTTAATGTTTTCGTTTTAATAAAATTGTAAAATTTTCAAACAAAAAAATAAACTAGTAGCTCACCATTGTAGATGTCAATAATTACACAATGCTCATGGGGCTGAAACCCATAAAATCACACCCAAGTAACAAATCGACATGACACTGTGCTGTCATTTTAATCTGTTTGAGCAGGGCATGTGCGTTAAATGTGTCAAATATTTTAACGTGATTAATTAAAGAAATTAATTACCGCCCGTTAACGCGATAATTTTGACAACCCTAATTATATTATATTATATTATATTATATTATATTATATTATATTATATTATATTATATTATATTATATTATATTATATTATATTATATTATATTATATTATATCATTTACTTTTGATCCGTTAAGAATCCAGAAAGGGTTATTTGATTGTGACTTTCTGAAAAACAATACATTTTTACATTTAGGCACTCCTGCAATCGTCACACTTTTTCTGTTACAAACTGACCCGGCCCCTCATCAGAGAAGGGAAAAGTTATGTGGCCCTCACAGGAAAAAGTTTGGGGACCCCTCCTTTAAATATATACAGCAATGTTTCATTTACATCAATGGCAGCCAATAAGTTGACACAGACACGATTCTATTGGATAATTTTGTTCTAGTGGAAAATCTTCCCTTCCCGACCATAACTTGTTGGCAAACTGTCTTGTACCTGATTGCAGGTTACGGATGATGACCTTCTCCCTACCTGACATAGGCCTCCATGTTTCTTTGTTAGCGGGATGGAGGAAGTGCAGCCTATCTGAGCACGGAGGAGGAGGAAGAGAAGGGAGGTGGGGCGTGGTGGGGCGGGGAGGGCGTGAGCGTTAGGCGGCGGGTTCAGCGGCAGGGCAATGAGAGACTTCCTGTGCTCCATCACTAACAAGGCCTGCTGGTGGCCTGCTAGCACGACTCATGTGCGATTATTAGCAGCAAAGTAGCGGAAAATAGATAGAAAGTTAAAAAGAGACTGAATATCAACAAGCGCATATTTGTCGGCAGTTGGCGTGAGGAGGAAGGTGAGGCCACGTCGATGACGCCACAGACTCACCTTCTTGCCGGTGGTGAGCGATGTGCCTATCAGGGCGCCGCCATTATCCAGCCCCCCCGAGTGGTAAATAAAGGACGACGGCAAGCACACTGATGGTGTTGCCATGGCAACTCCCTCCTCTTCGCGAGATCGTTCCCTCGATGAAGGTGGAGGGAGAGTCACCGGGAGGTCAACGAGTCGATGCGGCAACTGCGCCACTCCGCGGCGCTGTTGTGGTCATGCAAGGGCAACCCTGCAGACATTCGTGCCTGTTGCTCTTAGAAAAAAAATAATTAGACGTGAGGAAGATTTTGTTTTAGGTCCTAAGAAATGATAACCATGTCAAAAAATGAAATCTAAATTTACATGTGGAAAATAAATTTGGCACTCAAATCTCACTATTTTACTATTTACTAGTTATTTCATCCTACTATTGCATCAGGGAACGCCCATTTATTTGAACCAATTCTGGCTGTGACGTCACAACCATAATCAATTGATGATCATGTCTAGCTTTCTAGCGCCGCGTTAGCTGGTACAAGATTAGAGAATTAT
Source organism: Corythoichthys intestinalis (assembly GCF_030265065.1). Classification (NCBI taxonomy): domain Eukaryota; kingdom Metazoa; phylum Chordata; class Actinopteri; order Syngnathiformes; family Syngnathidae; genus Corythoichthys; species Corythoichthys intestinalis. The sequence goes on along the minus strand of NC_080415.1, from coordinate 16,599,659 downwards.
TGAACGATCACATGGCAACAGAATGGAAAGCAATGGCATAGCTTTGGTCAAAACATGGGTAGGTACGATATAACAGCATAACCTGCATGCACACTTTTTGCTGGGGTAGTGACATTTATAAGACCAAACAGACTGGGTGAACGACGTGCTCAGGGCTACATTTCTCGACATTATGAACCTAATAAATTGATGGGCTAAATCAGGGGTCCCCAAACTTTTTCCTGTGAGGGCCACATAACCCTTCTCTTCTCTGATGAGGGGCCGGGGTCAGTTTGTAACAGAAAAAGTGTGACGATTGCAGGAGTGCCTAAATGTAAAAATGTATTGTTTTTCAGAAAGCCACAATCAAATAACCCTTTCTGGATTCTTCACGGAACCAAAGTAAATAAAATAAAAATGATATAATATAATATAGTATAATATAATATAATTAGGGCTGTCAAACGATTAAAATTTTTAAGCGAGTTAATCACAGCTTAAAAATTAATCGTAATTAATCGCAATTCAAACATCTCTAAAATATGCCTTATTTTTCTGTAAATTATTGTTGGAATGGAAAGATAAGACACAAGACGGATATATACATTCAACATACTGTACATAAGTACTGTATTTGTTTATTATAACAATAAATCAACAAGATGGCATTAACATTAATATTCTGTCAAAGCAATCCCTGGATAGAACGACTTGTAGTTCTTAAAAGATAGATTTTAGTACAAATTATAGAAATTTTATGTTAAAACCCCTCTTAATGTTTTCGTTTTAATAAAATTGGTAAAATTTTCAATCAAAAAAATTAACTAGTAGCTCACCATTGTTGATGTCAAGAATTACACAATGCTCATGGTGCATAAAATCAGTCGCACCCAAGCGCCAGCAGAGGGAGACAAAAAACACAAGTAACAAGTGGACATGACACTGCTGTCATTTTAATCTGTTTGAGCGGGGCATATGCGTTAATTGCGTCAAATATGTTAACGTGATTAATGAAAAAAATTAATTACCGCCCGTTAACGCGATAACTTTGACAGCCCTTAATATAATATAATATAATATAATATAATATAATATAATACAATACAATATAATCAGGGGTGCACATAATTTTTTTGCCCAGGTTCTCAGAGGAGGACCTGGAGATGTGACTTGGTCCTCATTGAGCTTGAGAGCCGACCCACCTGATGCGATAAATTTATGACAAGCTTTACTTAGAGCCAATTAACTTTGATTAATTATATTAACAGTTAATGCTTGATTAACATCAACTGGCACAACAAAATTGCCATTACTTTGAAGTGAAATGTAAAGAAATAAACATAAAAGCACCAATTCAAAATAAAGGGCATTATGCGGCTCCCACATTAACTCCAAGCCTTTTTAAAATTGGGATGTCCTCCTCATAAGACCTCATTGAACGTGTATGTTTAGCTTTGTAAAATGCGAGCAAAAACACGTTTGTCAGTGCATGTCGCTGTTCATTACCTTTATTCCGCCCTATTCCGCCACATGTCCATAGGGCGAGTGGGGTCCTGTTTGACATCGATAGTTTGCTTAATTGCCACATGCTCTCTGTTTTTTTCGTGCTTTTCAAAGTTTGGATGGCTGAAATTCTTTGACCCTACATAAAATGCATTGCTCTAATCGGCGACATTGGGATTCTCACGGCACATTTTGTACCGCATTTCCGTGCGAGCATCATTCACTTCTAGCCATGGTACCTCCTGTAGCCACTTTTCAGCAAAAGTCCTTTTTTTCGGTAGCTCTGGTGACGTCTCTGTCGTCTGTCTGTCTTTTGACGGGGGTGGGGGAACACGGAAGTAATTACTCAGTGTGGCCTGCCTCATCGACATTTTGAGAAGTTATTTTCTCGTGTCCGCCGCAAATAGTGGTCAGCCATCGGTACGCAAAAGCGTATGGAAGCCGTTGAGGGCCAGCGCGTTTGTCTACGTCCAGTACGCATGTGCGGACCACTTATGTGCACCCCTGAATATAATATAATATAATGTAATATAATATCATGTAATGTAATATAATATAATAATACTGTATTAATTAAATAGATAATAACCAAATAACCATTGCTCAGTTCTTCACAGAAAAAAGCCAGGACATAAATAACTCTATTGGAAAAAAAAAAAAAAAAAAAAATTTTTTTTTTTTTTTTTTTTTTTTTAAACAAATTTTTTTTTTTTTTTTTTTGTTCAGGGGGCCGGACCAAATGTGGCTGCGGGCCGTATCCGGCCCGCGGGCCGTAGTTTGGGGACCCCTGGGCTAAATGATCAATGCAAAATAAATCAATCGACTTACAGTTGTGGTCAAAAGTTTACATACACTTGTGAAGAACATAATGTCATGGCTCTCTTGAGTTTCCAGTTATTTCTACAACTCTGATTTTTCTCCGATAGAGTGATTGGAACAGATGCTTCTTTGTCACAAAAAACATTCATGAAGTTTGGTTCTTTTATGACTTTATTATGGGTGAACAGAAAAAAGTGATCAAATCTGCTGGGTCAAAAGTATACATACAGCAGCGCTAATATTTGGTAACATGTCCCTTGGCCATTTTCACTTCAATTAGGCACTTTTGGTAGCCATCCACAAGCTTCTGGCAAGCTTCTGGTTGAATCTTTGACCACTCCTCTTGACAGAATTGGTGCAGTTCAGTTAAATTTGATGGCTTTCTGACATGGACTTGTTTCTTCAGCATTGTCCACAAGTTCTCAATGGGGTTTAAGTCAGGACTTTGGGAAGGCCATTCGAAAACCTTAATTCTAGCCTGATTTAGCCATTCCATTACCACTTTTGATGTGTGTTTGGGGTCATTGTCCTGTTGGAACACCCAACTGCACCCAAGACCCAATCTTCGGGCTGATGACGTTAGGTTATCTTGAAGAATTTGAAGGTAATCCTCCTTCTTCATTATCCCATTTACTCTCTGTAAAGCACCAGTTCCATTGGAAGCAAAACAGCCCCACAACATAATACTACCACCACCGTGCTTGAGGGTAGGCATGGTGTACTTGGGGTTAAAGGCCTCACCTTTTCTCCTCCAAACATATTGCTGGGCATTGTGGCCAAACAGTTCGATTTTTGTTTCGTCTGACCACAGAACTTTCCTCCAGAAGGTCTTATCTTTGTCCATGTGATTAGCAGCAAACTTCAGTCGAGCCTTAAGGTGCCGCTTTTGGAGCAAGGGCTTCCTTCTTGCACGGCAGCCTCTCAGTCCATGGAGATGCAAAACACGCTTGACTGTGGACACTGACACCTGTGTTCCAGCAACTTCTAATTCTTGGCAGATCTGCTTTTTGGTGATACTCGGTTGAATCTTCACCCTCCTGACCAATTTTCCCTCAGCAGCAGGTGATAGCTTGCGTTTTCTTCCTGATCGTGGCAGTGACAAAACAGTGCCATGCACTTTATACTTACAAACAATTGTTTGCACTGTTGCTCTTGGGACCTGCAGCTGCTTTGAAATGGCTCCAAGTGACTTTCCTGACTTGTTCAAGTCAATGATTCGCTTTTTCAGATCCATGAATGTACATTTTTGACCCAGCAGATTTGATCACTTTTTCTGTTAACCCATGATAACGTCATAAAAGAACCAAACTTCATGAATGTTTTTTGTGACAAAGAAGTATCTGTTCCAATCACTCAATCGGAGAAAAATCTGAGTTGTAGAAATAATTGGAAACTCAAGAGAGCCATGACATTATGTTCTTCACAAGTGTATGTAAACTTTTGACCACAAATGTATACTAATTTTCATGCGTATTGGTTCAGGTGATACACCGTTCGATTCAAACCGTTGTTTTCAAAAACTACTAAAGAAACATTTTGAAACCTTCCACAATAAATGACTGGATTTAATTACAAATTTAATTTGCAAAATTTGAAAACAAATTATATGAACATACAAAAGAAATACAAACTTGTTCATCATCAATTAACTATTTATAAGGTGGTAATCCTTAGTTCACTACATTTCTTAGTTTAATTAACATTAACAGTAGAAAACATACAGGAGGATATTCCTCTCAACGCAGCTTCCTCCTCGATTTCGAGAAATTCAGATAGATTAATGTTTTGCTAACTTTAATGCAGGTCGGACTTTCAGTAGCAAAATTAGTGGTGTGTTCCCCACCTCCACAACATTGACGTCTTTTTACATTACTTACAGTGGCTGCTGTTGGCAGGAAAAAAACTTCTAATATCCCTCATCTTCAAAGGGGCTGAGGAGGTTGTATTTCTGTCGGGCTGTGAATGCGTCTGTGTTTGTGTGAAGGGGGGAAGGGGGTTAAGGCATCAGCCAATCAAACGTGCGGAAATGGAAATAGAAATGGACTGGCACATGCAGCAAATGAAAAGGGGGCAATGTATGTCTGAACATAATGAAAGTACTGTAATTCACTTAATAATGATCGGGTCAATTCTATCCTTACAACGTATGGGAAGACAATCTAAATGACCTATATAACTGAAGTCAATATATAATGCAAATAAAGTTGCTTAAAAGTTGGTGGGGACAATTTGAGCATCCTGAAAAGTTGGTAGTGTTATGTCCCTACCATCCCTATGCAAACCTACACTTTTTTTTTTTTTTTTTTTTTTTTAAATAGTGTCAAAAATATGGTCTACTATCATTTTAAAGTCAGTTGATGTAGTATTTCATTGCACCTTTAAGGAGAGACAAAAGTGTGGTTTTAAAATTCCCTTAGATCAATCTTTTATAGATTTTGTTTTTGCTGTCAAAAAGAAGACTTTCTTCACTTTTATTGAAGGTTTTTATTTAAAAAATGTTTAAAAAAAAAAAAAAAAAGATAAGACTTTGACTCCTCATTAGGGAAATTCAGTCATTGCAGCAGCTCAGACAGTCCACAATCAAATGTATAACATATAGACAAACAATAAGAACTACCGTAATTTTTGGACTATAAGCCGCGACTGTTTTCTTTCATTTTGAATCTTGCTGCTTATAATCCAGTGCGGTTTATTTGTTGATTTATTTGGGTTTATAGGTAACACTTTATTTGACAGGGGCGTCATAAGACCGTCATAATTATGACATGACACTATCATGGGCATTACTGAATGCTTATGACAGATGTCTTTAAGTGTCATCTGCCAAATTATGTCACAATCTCCATTTATGTCCAGCTCGGATCTTTTACATCCACTCAAAAGCGAGATAATTAGCAGAATAATATTAAATGACATCTGTAATAAGCATTCACTAATTCTCGTGACAGTGTCATATCATAATTATGATTGTCTAATGACAGTCTTATGGCGCCAATGTCAAATGAAGTGTTACCAAATACCACAACTAGCAATTAATGAAACAACTGGAACAATAACTGAAGAAATAATTAGCACAGAGCATGAATTTCGATTGTTAATGACATCTATAGCGCTGCAATGTATGCTAGGAGGCATGTTGGACAGCAACAATGTTGGCAGCAGGTGGCAGCAGAGGTTAACCGTCTCCCTCAAGGGAGCTGTGATGGCCAAATGAAGCTTCTTGAAGCAATGAAGTTTGCAGCCAATTGGTTCAAAGTTTTAGTGTGGTTCATTTGGTCTAATGACAGTCGCATGATGCCGCTGCTGAACAAGTTGTTACCAGTTGATATCTTTTGGTGTAAATATCCAATAATACAGTGAGGACAGCTATGGCTTTTAGTCCAGTTTGGCTTATCTATGAACACATGTCGTTTTCGTGTCAAATTAGGTGGGTGGCGGTTTATAGTCAGGTGTGCCATATAGTGCGAAAATTACGGTATATAAAAGGTACAGTATATGGCGGAAAACACTTAAGTGATTTAAAGTTTCGGACTGAGACCCCTAATTTGGCCAAATTTCAAAATTGTCCTATATTCATGCGTGATATATGATTGGAAAGCTTAAAATCTCAATTTTCTGGGGGAAGAAAAATTCTGAACAGGAAGGCATTTAAAAAACAAAAAAAAAGTTTTTTTTAAACAGCAAAACCCTAACTGGAGGTGAGAACATGCGAGAGCATAATTAAAGACGCCATGATTTTAAAAAGATATTATGGCGTACTTACCTCTTTTCGATCCAAAATCTCCATGTAGTAGGTATCACCGAGTGCCAAGACACAGCTGTGAATTGCCACAGCCGAATTTTGGGGGGATTTTATAGGTGAAACATGGTAATATAACAAGGGTCGCGATGCAGAAATCACAGACATCAAGGAGTGGTCGAGATTTTCATTTTCATATATTTACCCTTTTAAACGTTTTTTTCTTCTTCAAATTTTCTTTGTTTTGATCGATTATTTATCATCTAAAATATTGGGGAAAATGCGACAGTAACGAAAAAATATACTTAAGCCATAGTTATGAGGTAGATATCCGTGACTTATTTACAGACACCATTTTTTCCATTGTGACGTAATTTGTTTAAAAGTTTAAAATATGCGAGTGAAAAATGTTTAAAGTTTTTTTTAAAAAAGAAAATATAGACATCAATTGATAAATCCAAGATTAAAATGACAGACATTTTGAATAATAAATATAATTACTTACCTTCTTTTTATGGCTGGGTTGAAACAAAAGCGGTTGCGCGACATCAAACGGTGGTTTCCAGGGTAAAACAGACAAATTAAAAATAGTTCGGGGGCTTAATGCGCAATGAATGTGCTATGGCAGCATATAGACGTATTACTCTATCAAACACAACAGTTCTTTTGGCTTAAATGCAGCAGTTTATTTCAAAGAGGGGTGCAAGAGCAGAAACTGCTTTTACAGCCTTTCTGTGTTTTCTGCCATATATACAAATAACTTATGACTAAATTAAGTGCAAATGGTGCAAATAGTGTTCCAGCGATTTTTTTCGCTCCTGATATGATTCGAATACCTGGGAGTGTGGTATCAGCCGATAACTATACGAGGACAATACCACGTTTTCTGTAGAAGAAAAAAATATTTTCCCTTTAATACTAAATTACTACATACTCACTTGAATGTAAAGTCTTTACTATCATGTCGTGGTCAGACACTGCTTAAAGGTCGTTTCTAACTAGCGGCAGCCTAATGTGAAGCGTTCAGCGGCAACCCATTCATTGTGTATGTGAGAGGACACTTCTCGGCAAAGGTGAGCTGCTGCGGCCTTTTGGGACGGAGCAGAAATTCTTGAGTAAAATTTTCCCCAAGGTGTGGAGGCCAAAATAGGGACTAGTTCTATTTTGACAGCGCTGCCACGTTGACGTCAACGACGCATCCAATCGCAGAGGGGCAGGCATACTGATATCTGTGCTATCAGGCTGTTTCGGCAGACGGATACACGCAATTCACGGCCGATGAAACCTTGATAAATGCACTTTTTAAAAGTTTCACGAGGTCTGGGACACTCTAAAAATGACTCCCACACCTTAACTTCCTAAGCTAAAGGATACCTCGTTTGTGTGGAAATGTAGTTCACGAATAACAAAAAAAAAACGTCACCATCTTACCGAAATTAGTAAAACTCCTTACACGACTATCAAAATGCAACAATAAAAAAATTAATGCATTGGTGGTTGGGTCTAAAGTAAATATGCTCACCTGCTTTTCACATCCTGTCAGCTCCTCCCGTTTTGCGCTTGCCACGGGCTACCTTTCACACTGGCCTGCCACTAATGTGAAACAACCTTAAATTATTGGCTGTTATTGATGGTGCTAAACGTCTAACCCATTTGAAATGGGAGGTGGCAGCGAATTAATATCCACTAGTAATAAACTCCTAGAAATTCAAAACAAAGGGCGATTGGATGTCTATCATCATCCTGGAAAGTGCAACAAGTGCTCCTTTTTATAAGAGCGTCGTGCATAGCTGGTGGCCATCTTGGATAGGTCAACCAAAGGTTGGAAACTAAATCCCTTAAAGTACATATAGTGCAGCAGCGACGTGTTATTTCTTAGTACACCCCCGATACCGATGACGTCATGTCAGTGCCGTTTCACTAATATCATAACTTTGATTCTAAACTGCCTGATATCACCAAGTTATTTCTATATTTCCTATGTTAAATGGAGATGATTTATCCCTCTTAATATGAATATGCCCAAGTATCCAAAAACTGTCGATCATTATTTTCTCTTCTCTTCTTTTCTCTGTAAAATCTTCAAAGGATAAAGACAGGGGCATTGTTAAATGGGGCCCATGTGGTTAAAAATCCTTTTTTTTTTTTTTTTTTTTTGTTTCTTTGGCGTGCCGCACAGCCCGAACCATTTGACCGATTGGTACTATTCAATTATTGAAATGACCGGAATTTTCGCGCGATTCAGGAAAATTTTCTAATGACCCCCAAAATTTTCTGTTCGTCTGTAAACGGAGGTTTTTTGAAAGAAAAAAACAAAATAAAACGCTCCATGTCCTACCATTTTTAACCAAATCGTAACATTTACACATCAAACATTGCAGGACGGTAAGGGGCATAAAAGTTGTATACAGAATTTGGCAAAAACCTACGATCCCTCTAAAATTCACAAAAAAACCTATTCATTTCTAATGGGATGCCATTGACAGCCATGGACGTCCAAATGTCCCAATTATTTTCAATGACTGGAAAACATACATTAATGTGATTTTTGACCACTTACGATGAGAGTCAATTGGCGTCCAAGTAAGTTGATGCCATTGATGGCCATGTGCGTCCAAATTTCCTGTTCATTTTTAATGGCAGAAAAACCTGTGTGGTTGTGATTTTTGACCAAAAACTTACCCTTACAGCCCATTCACGTTCAACTGGTGCCACGTAAGTCGATGCCATTGACAGCCATACAACCGGACGTGTCCCCGAAATGTCCCCAAATCAACAGGACATGACACAATAGATCTGTATCTACCATTTTTCCAGAAATTGCAGTTTCTAGTTTTGAATACTATTGACCAGTGTTAAACATGTTGTAAAATGGGTGGTTTTTGTTTTTTTTTTGTTCATAACGTCCTTTTCGCTGTCCTTCAAGCTCCCTTAACTCTCGTATGAGCTCTTTTATTATTCAGTGACCAACCTACCTCTTGCCATGTTATTGGCGTACGGAGATAGAATTTGCTCCATTTACGACTAGTACATATAGAAGTATATCCGCAAACTGTCAACCACCAAAACATTGACGGCACATGATTATGGAATTTCCTCCATGTACTATAATGTAGGCCACACTTGAAGGGTTAAAAAAATACCTATGTGGTTCCCACTCTAGACCAGGGGTCCCCAACCTTTTTTGCACCACGGGCTGGTGTGATTTGGGTCTTTTTTTCACGGACTGGTGTTCTGTCAAATTTTGCACCCTTATAAAATTTGGCTCCTAAAGCTTTTGTGGCGGTGAAAAAAGCCCTCTTTTATATTCAGTTTTGACTCTCAATGTTATCCAACGGTGCTAAAAAACTATTTACATCATAACCATACATGTGCAACACAAAAACGGCGTAAATTAATGCTTAACGACACGGCAAAGTCGTTAAGTGAGAGAGCTGCGTGCAGTTGTTGTGTGCAGCTAACATGGCAAATGTTAGTTAATATTAGGGTTGTTCCGATCATTTTTTTTTGCTCCCGATCCGATCCCGATCGTTTTAGTTTGAGTATCTGCCGATCCCGATATTTCCCGATCCGATTGCTTTTTTTTTTTGCACCCTATTCAATTCCAATCATTCCCGATAATTTTTCCCGATCATATACATTTTGGCAATGCATTAAGAAAAAAATGAATAAAACTCGGACGAATATATACATTCAACATACAGTACATAAGTACTGTATTTGTTTATTATGACAATAAATCCTCAAGATGGCATTTACATTATTAACATTCTTTCTGTGAGAGGGATCCACGGATAGAAAGACTTGTAATTCTTAAAGGATAAATGTGACTTTGTATATTGTGACTAAATATTGCCATCTAGTGTATTTGTTGAGCTTTCAGTAAATGATACTGTAGCCATTTAACTGTTCTGCCCAAATGCATGATGGGAAATGCAACCATGACTGCGTAGTGGCACCAATTGATATATCTTCTCTGCATTGGGAAAGAACATAGGGTGTTAAGAAAAAGATAAACCATTATCTTTCTTCCCCACATTGCTTCTCACGATATTTCTAATTGTTGAGAGAGGGATTTTAAGGCTTTTGCCAATTAAAAAAAAGGCTCAAAAGACTGCCAAAATTCACTCCACTCATTTTACGCTGCGTTTTACCTCTATATATAGATAAAACAGCGCCGTTATAGATTGAACGCGACAATGCGTGAGTGGGTCGTGCAGCGCATGCGGTAATTGCGTTAAATACTTTAACGTGATTAATTTTTAAAAAATTGATTACCGCCGTTAACGCGATAAATTTGATAGCCCTATTTTAAGCCAAAACTAAAGACTCTGGATGAGTGTAAACCATTTTGTCTGTAACGTTAAATACAATTCGAAAACGATTCAATTAAAAAATATATATATATTAAAAAAAGGCATGTCCGATATTTTTTTGCCGATTCAGATACTTTGAAAATGACGTGATCGGGATGCCGATCGATCGGGACATCTTTAGTTAATATTCCTTTCTTTAAAGAAAGTTTGTAGTGTGTACTTTGGAATCACTGCATTCGCGGTCATTTTTAACGTTACGCGCATCCCAAATTTGTCAGAACACCACAATGTGCGGCAGAAAAATACAGCAAACATAAAATAACATTTGTTGTTAGCCCCGTCGTGCTAAGTGCAGGGAAAACTCACTCGCTGAATCAGTGGGAGGCCTGAACTTGTTTCGTTGAGACGAGATGGTCCCGAGATGGGAGAGTGAGAGAAGCCCGCTTCACAAAGATACAATGTTGGAAATTGTAGCACAGTATTTAGTGCTCTCCTAGCGAGTGTCAGGATATTCCGAAATGACTTTAATCCAGAACCTCGGCAGAGTTGTTGTCTCAAATGTACGTTTAAGGTCACCGTGATTTGCAATGTCTACAAGCTTATATTCCTGTTGCACAGACATGCTCGAATCACTTGGTTTATTCACATACTGGTCACGAATCCACTTCTTCGCAGTTCATGGGTCTTTAGGGAAGTAGCATAGATTTTGTTTTGTTCGAGGTTGTAGGCTCATCTTCTGGCTCGTCAGGTTCCCTTTACCCCGTAAAAAAATCTGTCCAAAGACGTCTGTTTTTCAGTCGTTCAAGTGTGGGGGCTAATTATTTCCGAGAACAAATGTGATGGGCGACGACCTTCGATACGTTATTATCGAGGCCAAGTGCACATAGATATACAAAACAAAATGCACTGCTAACAGTCCAATCAATGTATTTCTATGACGACCTCCTATTCTGTAGTTGTATATCTAGAGTAGACAGGGATATTGGTGTGTTAAGCTGCACAGGCGAAAGTCAATCGGCCAGAATGCAGTCGTTAAAAAACTATTTATTATTTCTGCGCGGCCCGGTACCAAATGCGCCACGGACCGGTACCGGTCCGCGGCCCGGTCGTTGGGGACCCCTGCTCTAGAACAACTGTTTCTAATGAACTCATTGGCTCCCATTGACACTAAAAAACATCCAATCCATTTGGATTGCTATTTGATTGCTACCAACCTTTCCCAGTGCAAATGAATTGGACGTCTATCAATTTTAAAACTATTTGAAAGTGATGGCGGATGGATGAATAGAGCCACAAGTGGCTCTGGAGCCACGGCTTGCTGTCACTAAAAGAGTTCAATTTAAAAAATCATAACTTTTACTCACAAAAAAACACAACCATTTGTCCAAAAAAGGGAAAAGTGACTCCTTTTATCGCATTTGGCCAGAATATTAAGCGAGTTGCTCAATCACCACCAAAGCGAGCCCCCCGCTCAGCCCTCGTTCGGCCCCCCGCTCGGCCCTCCCGCCATTCCCCCTTATAAAAAGACATCAAACAGAAGGAGGGGCACGTAGTTTTTGTCATTTGGATAATTCACTCGGGGATGTGGCCATTACAGCAGGTGTACTCTGGATGAACCCTTTGCAAGCGCGAGGAAGATGGACTCTGCACGCCTGACAGACTCCCAACGCCATTGGCTCTTCCGCTCGTATTAAAATGGCGGCGCCGATAGTCCAAAAGACCTTTCCGGGGGAGAATTTCAGAGTGTTTTGCACAGATGGGCGGCACAAATAAATAAAATTCTCTTGTCACTGAGGCGGCTGCAAAAGTGTGGCGACAACCCCTTGGGAGACTTTCTGTGAGACAACCCCTCCTTAACAAACCGGATAGTGAATGTTGACGCTTGAATAGATAAATTGATCGATAGATTGATTGACCTGATCAGATCTTTGGTTAAAAAGAAAAAAAAGTCTATACTGCATTGTTCTGATTATGTAGTCCACTTCGACTTTCCAAAACGCACTAACAAAAACAATGAAAGTGAGTTATCCAATAAAAAGACAATTAACATCTGTTCTTCCACCTGCTGGCGGCTCACTTGTTTCATTTGTTTTTTTTTCATATGGTGCAATACTAACATAATTTAACTCCTCAAGGCAACAAGAGTTAATCATGTTTATGCTGTAACGAAAGTTCAAATATGTATGATTTTTTTTCATAACTCGAAGGTTTACTCACTTCATTTATTGTTTTTCAATTACACACAAAGTATCTCAGCTGAATGATTGCGTTTACTGTTTTTTGGAAGTGCAGAACTTCGGGTATGTTGTATTAAGATAGCTTAATGGGAAAATCAGATATGCGTCCCCAGGTATACCCAGTTATATTAAAATTAGGACATTATGTTAAAACATACGCAAATAAAACCTATAGTTTTTTTCTTTTTTTTTAAGGTGCCATTTGAACATAGCAGAGTGGACATTGACAGAGGGGACATTTTGTGCTAAAGTGCTAAACTTCCTTCTGATAATTGATGAGAAATTTTACAAATAATGGTGTGATGTCATTAATAAATGGCGAAGTATCTTAAAGGGACACTAACACAACATAGCAGAGTGGACAGCGACCCTGTGGACGAACAGAAAACCTTTTTATTAATATTATTATTTTTTAAATTAATAAATTTTAATCTAAAAATAACACACGATTGAAAATAGTTTATCCGGGACAATGACAAGGACCATAACAATGATTTTTCCCCCCTATTATTTTATAGACTAAATTTGAATAAAACACATTGGTTACATAGCAAAATTCTACAACAGCCTTTTACCAGAAGTAAATTAAAATTTTAAAAATCAAATTTAGGAGCCTGTACGCTTGAATTGATGAGAAATTTTACAAAAAAACGTTTTGAAATGGTTCAATTATTTTTTGGGATACAGTAGTATATACCTTTAACAGAGTGGACACATTATGATCAACCACAATGAATGCACTTCATAAAATTACAAAATCTGATTTTTAATGTTTTTTTTTTTTTTTAATGTTATGAAAAATAAGATCGCTTACCACAGTTGAATTCCTCACCACTGGTGTGATGTCAGTAATAAATGGCGAAGTATCTTAAAGGGACACTAACACAACATAGCAGAGTGGACAGCAACACTGCAGACGAACAGAAAACCTTTTTGTATTAATCTTGTTATTTTTTAAATTAATAAATTTTAATCTAAAAATAACACACGATTGAAAATAGTTTATCCGGGACAATGACAAGGACCATAACAATGATTTTTCCCCCCTATTATTTTATAGACTAAATTTGAATAAAACACATTGGTTACATAGCAAAATTCTACAACAGCCTTTTACCAGAAGTAAATTAAAATTTTAAAAATCAAATTTAGGAGCCTGTACGCTTGAATTGATGAGAAATTTTACAAAAAAACGTTTTGAAATGGTTCAATTATTTTTTGGGATACAGTAGTATATACCTTTAACAGAGTGGACACATTATGATCAACCACAATGAATGCACTTCATAAAATTACAAAATCTGATTTTTAATGTTTTTTTTTTTTTTTAATGTTATGAAAAATAAGATCGCTTACCACAGTTGAATTCCTCACCACTGGTGTGATGTCAGTAATAAATGGCGAAGTATCTTAAAGGGACACTAACACAACATAGCAGAGTGGACAGCAACACTGCAGACGAACAGAAAACCTTTTTGTATTAATCTTGTTATTTTTTAAATTAATAAATTTTAATCTCTAAACAACACACGATTGAAAATAGTTTATCCGGGACAATGACAAGAACCATAACAATGATTTTTTTCCCTATTATTTTATAAACTAAATTTGAATAAAACACATTGGTTACATAGCAAAATTCTACAACAGCCTTTTACCAGAAGTAAATTAAATTTTAAAAATCTAATTTAGGAGCCTGTACGCTTGAATTTGATGAGAAATTTTACAAACAAACGTTTTGAAATGGTTCAATTATTTTTTTGGATACACTAGTATATACCTTTAACAGAGTGGACACATTATGATCAAACACAATGAATGCACTTCATAAAATTGCAAAATCAGATTTTTAATGTTTTTTTTTGTTTTTGTTTTTTTATGTTATGAAAAATAAGATCGCTTACCACGGTTGAATTCCTCACCACTGGTGTGATGTCATTAATAAATGTTGAAGTATCTTAAAGGGACACTAACACAACATAGCAGAGTGGACAGCAACACTGCAGACGAACAGAAAACCTTTTTTATTAATATTATTATTTTTTAAATTAATAAATTTTAATCTAAAAACAACACACAATTGAAAATAGTTTATCCAGGACAATGACAAGGACCATAACAAGGATTTTTTTTTTTTTTTTTTTTTTTTTGTATTTAGTCAATAATTACACTGGTCTACAAGCTAAAGGCCTCCTGGATAATAGTGAGACTCACTAAACATGGAAAATGATATAAAAAAAGTTAATTGGTTATAGTTTTTGGATACAGTATCTGGCTGAAATGTTAAAATCAAAGTAATTTAGGTCAAATGTATTACAAAAATCCTGTTTAAAAAAAAAAAAAAAAAAAAGGTTTTTTTTTAATAAGAGGTAGCACACACCAATATATCCATCTTATGTCAAATGTAACAATTTGTAAAACAGATATAATTATACCAATGTATCTTTGGCCAACCAGCACTATAATAATTTATTTTCCAATCTATGTCACCACGGAACTACGGTTTAACCATTTGTATCTTTAAAGCAGATATTTTCCAAAATTTTGTAGACCAGTGTTATTAACCCTTTCATACATGGCATGCAATGAGTTAAATACTATTAATATATATATATATATATAATTTTTAAATCAACTTTAGTGTGACTTAAGGCCACCACCACTATGTATTTCTTTTGTTATTCATTTCAAATTACAGCTACATTTAACAAATCTTCAAATTTATTTTAATAATTACAAATTTGGTCTATGTAATTTAACTATTTGTGATGTGTTTATTGATTTATTAAAAGCCTACAATATTCGTTCAAATTTTTTGTACCCAATATATTAATTATACTTTCAAAATGTAATTATAATTAATTAGGTTGATTTAATTGTAAATTAAAATATGGATAATAGCAACCAGTTTACATGTTCATTCAACATTTTTTTTTTTAATATAATTGAATTCCTGATTAATTCCCTTGCCCTTGTGTGTAGTTTGCTAAATGTCTCCTTCCATAAATTAATAATTTAAGTGGTTTGTCGAGTGTGATCCAGTATGTTTTGTCATTAGAGGCCTTCACATTAAGAATGATTCACGTGCTTTTCCAGGAGTACAACCTGGACGGCTGGTGGGTCGGTGAGCTGAATGGCACCGTGGGTATCGTCCCCAAAGACTTCCTGCACCCTGCCTATATCCTGTGAGCTGCAGCAGGTACGAGACAAGGCGTCCTGATTACTCTTTAACCTTGCCATTCACATTGTTTAAAAGAAATAAAATAAATTAAAAGAATCTTGAATAAGTGCGAAAAAACAATTTCACTTCTCCAATGTGTAATAGTGGAGAAAAACATGAATAGTAGCCAATTATTCCAGGAAGTAGACAAAATAGTCATTGTCAGAATTGAAATGCTCGTATTACTTTAGCCAGTTTAAATGCGAGTACCGTAATTTTCAGACTATAAGCCGCCACCCACAAAATTTGACATGAAAACAAAATTTGTTCATAGATAAGCTGCACCGGAGTATAAGCCGCAGCTGTCCTCCCTGTATTATATTTACACCAAAAGATATTAACCGGCACCACTTTATTTGACAGCGTCATCATACGATTGTCATAAGACCAAATGAACCACCATTGATCCTTCATTGCTTCAGAAAGTTTCATTTGGCCATCACTACTCCCTCGGGGGAGACAGTCAACCTCTCCTGCCACCTGCTGTTAACACTGTTGTCATCCAACATGCCTCCTAGCATGCATTGTGGCGCTACAGATGTAAATAACAATCAAAAATCATGTTCCGTGCTAATTATTTCTTCAGTTACTGTTCCATTTGTTCCATTAACAGCTAGTTATGGTATTTGGTAACACTTTATTCGACAGCAGCACCATAATACTGTCATAAGACCATCATACTTGTCAAGTTCAAACACAAATCCTTAGGATGACATTTATAAATCTTACACAAAATAAGAAGGCACTCAACTTTTTCTGAAACCTGACATTACACTGCCATTAGCATTAATGAATGCTTATGACAGATGTAATTTTGTGTCATGTGGCATTTTTTGAATGGACGTAAAAGATCAGATCTGGAAATAAATGTAGTTAGTGACATAATTTACCAGACGACACTTAATGACATCTGACATAAGCATTCATTAATGCCCAGGATAGTGTCACGTCATAATTATGGTGGTCTTGTGGCAGACGTCTATGTCAAAGTGTTACCTATTAACCTAAATACAGTAAATCAACAAATAAACCGCACTGGACTATAAGCCGCATGATTCAAAATTTGGGGGGGGGGGGAAATAGTGGCTTATAATCCAAAAATTACGGCATTTCAGCTTCTCCTGCCTACTCATTACGCATCAGTAACCCACTGTAGTATGAGTCTATTGGAGAAACAAGCTTAAATGGATCCAGTAAGTGAAGCGGACTTTGCATTAGTCCCACACGGAGAAAGTGACAGATTGCACGAGTACAGAAACTATTAAGTGTGCATGCCTATTTTCTTAGCTACTTTTGGCTTAATTTGAGTTTATCACCATTGATGTGCTACAGCCTGCATAATCGTGGCTTGAGTGACGTCACATTTATCATATTTATTTGCCACGTCTCAAGTCTGTCAGAATGGTAAATGAAACTTTCTATGCAGTTATCTGTTGAATTAAGTAGTGCAGCTAGTGAGAACGCCCACATTAGTGACTTTATTTGGTCAAATAAAATTACACATTGGTGTAATCAACAAACAGAAGTTAATCTCACTGGGAAACGTCCCAGCAAAATATCAGTGGTGAAACAACTAAAACAAAACAAAACAAACTAAATTTTAATGCAGAACGAGATTTAACTCAGTCCCTTTTTTATCAATACAATTAGAAACGAATAAAATGTCAACTTTGGCGCCCTCTGCTGACGCTAAAGCGACAATACACAACTAAAAACGCCGATGCCTGCTGTCAATAATTAAAATGTATCGTGTTAAAACAAAAAAACAAACAACAACCTCTTATGTCTGGCAACTTTGAATGTTTCCTGTGCAAAGCTGACGTTCAAAACGTCAGATAGAAAGATATAGTGGCCTTATTTCCAATATTATATTTTCATTTTATAGTTGCAAAGTTGTTTTAAAAATACGAAATTCCTCAGCGCCCTCTGCTGTCCCAAAAGTGACATGACAAATTAGAGCTGAGGCGTCCACAAACCAGCATCGACTTTCTGAGGAAAAAAAAAAAAATGCATTGTTCATAATGCTATATATTCAAGATTACCAACTGATGTTCTACATCCTAATCGCCGTTTTAGTGCTCAGGTCAAAGCAATGTTGGAGAATAGTTTTGCTGCAAAATATGTTGAAGCAAGCAAAAAAAGTGCTTTGTCACCATCTTGTGGCAAGTATAGACAATTGTCTTTTGTCTGAAAATGGTTGAGTTTCTGTAAGCGTAAGTTAGAGAAAGAACGTAACATTTTGATAAAAGTGTTTGATTATGACACCATTCAGAACAAAAAAAAAATTCTAAACTAAATATCCTTTTCAGTCTGACAAATCTGAATTGTTCCCATGAGCTAAATCAGGAGCAGAGCTGCTGCCCAACACGCTAAAGTCATTCTCAGCAAAATTGACATCCAAAGAGTTACTCAGCTCCCGGTCAGTGGGACCGTTCGCTTGGAGGTCCGTAGCGGCTCCGCCCGGCACCTGTAACCAGCGGTTGTCATCCTCGAGAGGTGTCTTGACAAAGCCGTTTGGTGACAAACGCTCATGGCTGACCAAGTCTTCTTCATCGCTGACTTGTACGATGCTCTCATTTGACGATGTGAGAGAGGCGGCGTCCACCTCGCTTACAGCTTCCTGTCTAGACGTGACCGCTTCAAGCACGAGTTCCTGTACAGGCGCGTTTTCCTCTTCTGCTTCAGAACACGCAACCAGAACCTCCGCCTGTGCGTCCTCCTGAAGACTTGAACTTCCAATGTCCTCCTCCTCAATGTTCGTAACCACAGAAGCGTGGACCTCCACGGGGGTCTCCATGGGACCGCTTCCAGGCGTGGCATCTTCTGTCACCGTCCGCTCATTTCCCAGGTAGAAGATAGCCGGCGTGGCTTTGTCCTGAGTGGTCAGGTCCAGAGGTTCGAGTACGTCGTCGGCACCGGGCGGGAAAAGCGGCAGGCTAACTCCGTCTTGGTCGTGAGAACGAGGCTGATGAGGAGCCGGGCTGAGAGGAAAATTTGTTTACAGTATAAATATCAATAAATAAGAATACAGACAATTGGCCTGGATTTATAATAGTGCTGCAATGATTAAGTGATTGACTCGAGTGTTCGATTAGAAAAAACATTCGAATTAAATTTTTGCTGCTTCGAGTATTTGTTTAATTAAAGTGTCGTTGTAATGGTTTGTTTTGAAAGTGTTTGCATTTAGCTTTATTGATTTGGGTGGATACACTGCCCTCTAGTCTGCCTCATTTCACATGGCTGAATCCAGCTGCTCCCTGTTAAGACCAACCTAAGATAAGTTTCTGTTTGCGCAAAAGTTTTTTTTTTAATACATTCGTATTTTAGTCTATAGGTATATTTAGCCGTTTTTTGTGGGAATATGTGTCCGAACCATTTGTTAAGAGCACTGTAAAAATAAAAAAATAAAAAGTTAGCTAGCGGACTTTTGTTATGTAAGTTAGCCAATTGTTCTTTTGTTGTACATTGATCCTTATTATTATTATTATATATATATTTTTTTATACCGTTCGAGGCTCAGCTCAGGTATTTTAATTTTTTATGTTCATAATCCGATTACTCGATTATTCAAACTAAATAGTTCATCGATTAATCGACTACTAAAATAATCGATAGCTGCAGCCCTAATTTATAATCTAGACCAGTGCTTTTTTACGTCGTCGGGCGGAGTTGCAGTAGGAAGGAAAAAGTAGGTAGAAAGTTCTCGGTCATGTGCAGATGAGCGAGGTATTGCTTGTGTTGCGTTCAAGAACTGCTCGGATTTCTAGCCATCAGCCACCTTACAGTCTGCGACAATTTGAACCCCAGCACGTCTACTGTACATCATTTGATTAGACTCGTCAAGTGGGAGTGTGTCATCTTAGGCACCCCACGATTCGATTCGATTATTGAACGAAGATCACGGTATTGACGATGATCACGGTCATCACGATTATCGATGCATCAAACATTGATTAATAAAGTAGCCAAACAAATTTATGTCCATTATTGATTAAAAAATATCCTAATGATTCAACAGGAACAATGGAAACATGCCCATACAACAAAAAGCTGCCTTAAACTGCATTTTCCCCCCCTTTTTTTTTTTGACAAGAAAGTGCAAAATTAAATAAAGGCAGTACTTATTTCTCAACTTGCCTATACAAAACGAGATGCTCTTTTTCACAAGAAAGTGCAAAAACATTAGCTGTTTCAAACAGCAGTACTTATTTCTCTCAACAATACAATTTACACTGGTGAAATGAATTCCACTTTTTCTGGAAACAAACCAAGTGTCTTTAGAAATAAGACTTCTTTTAACCAATGTACGACATACTTCGTTTTCAAAAATTTCTGTACTATTTCGCATGTTTGTAGTATTACCGCTGTAATTAATCCTGGTTTTACACGTTCTGCATCTGGAATAACTTTTGTACACCACCAAACAACGACCAATTTGACATGGAAATACAAGTCGCTAATTAGCATAGCGCTCGGCACTAACTAGTAACACCTCAAAAACAACAACAATAAAGGCTAAACAGTACAAGAGGGTTTGTGTACTCACCTCTGATAGACGGACTACGGACTTGGCAAAACACTAGGGACTTTTTCCAATTAACACGACTTGAACCTACTGCTGGACAACTGAAAGACAAAGAGCAACGAACTCTCTCTCTTCCCCTCTCGCTTTAAAAAATAACTTGCGCACAGAAGCGGACCACCGGGTCCCTGCCTGTCTCATACACAAATTTATTTTCCAGTCTTTTGAAAAGGAGTAAATCTCTCGTTCAGTAACTGGCAGCATCCATCATAACGTTGTGCGTGCTTCCGTTAAAGGTGTCCGGGCGGCAGACGTGTCTTGAATTTCGTTCCGCTACGAGCGGCAGTCATAAAGTTATTAGGGAAAATCATCGTTTTTGAACATTTATGAATTGTAATCGAATCGTTACGTGTCGAATCACGATGCATCTAATGATCAATTTTTTGCCACTCCCTCATCGTCAAGTGTTGATATACACGAAAGTGTCCATTTTATCCATGTGACTACCGTCAATCCTCCCTGTATTTTTACTCCAACACGTTGTCGAGGATAGCAAGGTAGCTGATGGCTAGAAATCAGAGCAGTTCTTGAACACTATCCAACAGCGCTCTGGTGCCAGGCAAGCTTAAACGTCATCTCCAAACGAAACACCCCTTGCTTTAAAACAAGTTGATTGACTATTTTGTTTGCCTTTGTGAAAACACAGAAAAACAGGCAACTTTTTGGAGAAAAACTACAAAGGTAAATGAGAAAGCAATCAAAGCCAGTTACCTTGTTGCTAAATTCAAAAAGTCCCAAACTGTCAGAAACATCAATACTACCTGCCTGAAAAGCCATTGTCGGCGAGATGCTTGGCCCTGTTGCGATTAAAGACATTGCTAAAGGCCAAGTCTGATAACTCTGAGCTTTTCAACTGCTATAAAAAAAATTGACTGAGAGCTGTTGAAGAAGATTCCTGCCAGGATATCGGCTTTGTGTTCATCTAAACAGGCTCAAGTTTCACACTAAGTATATATACTGAGAAATTATTTACCGTAATTTCCTGAATATAAGGCGCACCCGTGTATAACGCGCACCCCAACTTTACCTGTAAAATCTAGGGAAAATTCTTGTACCTGTGTATAAAGTGCACTTTAGCACCAATAGATATGAGTCTCATGTCATATATTTCTATATATATATTATGCCATATTTTTCTGTAAATTATTGTTGGAATGGAAAGATAAGACAAGATGGATATATACATTCAACATACGGTACTTAAGTACTGTATTTGTTTATTATAACAATAAAACAATAAGATGGCATTAACATTATTAACATTCTGTCAAAGCGATCCATGGATAGAAAGACTTGTAGTTCTTAAAAGATAAATGTTAATACAAGTTATAGAAATGTTATATTAAAACCCCTCTTAATGTTTTCGTTTTAATAAAATTTGTAAAATTTTCAATCAAAAAATAAACTAGTAGCCCGCCATTGTTGATGTCAATAAGCACACAATGCTCATGGGTGCTTAAGCCCACAAGATCAGTCGCACCCAAGCGCCAGCAGAGGGCGAAAAACCTCCAAAAAACACAAGTAACAAGTTGGCATTGCACTGTGCTGTCATTTTAATCTGTTTGAGCGGGGCATGCGCGTTAATTGTGTCAAACATTTTAACGTGATTAATTTTAAAAATTAATTACCGCCCGTTAACGCAATAATTTTGACAGTCCTAATATATATATATATAGATATATATACTATTAGACTATATTCATATAATATATCGTGTATATGTTATATAATATTTAACAGAATTCATCAGCGGAACTAATGTTGGCAAGTTGTGTAGTTCCCGGGGGGAAGAGTTTAGTTAAGGGACCAGCCGGACGTAAACAAATGTCCCGTGATTTGCGTGCAAGATGTACGTTGTTACTTTGTGAGTTTCAATATAAATAAAACAACGCGGCTTGGCTCAGTGGTTCGACCCTCTTCCTCAGACTCCTGTCCTAGCTCGCCACAGGGTCAACATTTATACGAAACGGATCGCCGTATACGTTCTCTTCAAGACAACATCGCCATGTGCCAGCATGTTGCAACGCTAAGGTTAGAAAAATGTACCAGTAAATAATAAACGAATAGTACAAAAAACATTTTAAATTTATTAGATGTGAAAAATATCATGAAAACAATTATTTACCACATGAAACTTGATTATTATATCGCTGTCGTTTGGATTAGGTAATAATGTGCTGGTCCATGCTTACAATGGAACATGAATAGTGATGAAATTTTTCTGTCTCCGTCCCTGTACCCGTGAATAACACGCACCCATGATTTTACGAGTAAATTTTGGGGGAAAAAGTGCGCGTTGTATTCGGGAAATTACGGTAATAAGTAAACATACGGTACAGAAAGCAATTTTAGAACATTTTTGGTTTGTGGTGTGCTGCAAGATTTTTTCCAATGAAAAAACGTGCCGTGACTTAACAACGAACTAAAAACACTGATCTAGACCAGATTTTCCATTTGCTATTTTTTTTTAAACAATTGACTTTATTAATGTAGTCTGTAAAGAAGTGGCACGGCCCTTACCTTTCCATGGATTCGTAAGACACATTGAGACTCGGCTCCTTGACGGCGACTTCGTCCTCCTGAGCCTGAGCCCAGCCGCGATTGGAAGAAGCGTATGTCAGAATTGCGTCCGTCACAGTGTAAGGGGTGTGGCCTTGCACGCAGTCCAGGATGTGGCCGACAGGAAGCTGCGTCTGAAGGAACAGGTGAAGCTGGCTGTCCGACAGACACACTGTCATGTTTACCACCCTGGAATACACGCACACAAAACAAGCATTTAAACTAGGCCTGAACGATATATCGTTTGAACATTGTTATGGCGATGTGCGGATGCGCAATACTCACATCACGAGGACATGCGATATTTTGATTTTTTTTTTTTAATGAACACGCAAACTCGTTTTTCTTCATGCACGTACAGCTTCAATAATTAGCTCATGCTGAATGAATGATTAGAACAGCCTCTCACTTACACAATGAATGGGTTGTCTTTGATCGTAGAGCTAAGGAGTTGTCCATCGCCAGATCAAAGCTACAAACCTGTCAATCATCTTTAAGCACTGAAAGAGATGGTACCTTTTCTCGTAGGCACCGTCTAACTTTTTGCATTATTCTAACACAGTATTATAATCAATCAGGGAATAGTATTGTTTCTCGTATTTACTGTTTGACTGTTTGTATTACTCGAACACACCCAATATAAAGTAAACAGCACTTATACCATAGTATAAGGAAAACAAGCAGAATAGCACGAAGCCCAACGTGTGCGTCATGAGCAAGATTGACGCTGACAAGCCCACATCTGCACCAGCAACTCTCGCAATCAGTTCTCCCGGACAGTCCAGAATAAATGGCGGGACGCCCTGTCCCAACTCAAGGAACACCGCCCGATATCCAATGAATAACACGATAGATAAGAATCCAAGAGCCCCTTTGACACTGAGGTGGCAAAATCCACAACCCTCGTTGCCCTAACAACAGTAACTCCCTGACAACAGTAACTTCCGAATCCTCCTGTCCATCCACAAACAGACAATAATCCCAAACACACCCTTCTTCCTGTCCACGGCCCGCCCCGCGAGAGCCTTCAGAGACAATGTTGTCTAAGTGTTGTCATTTTTTCTCGGGAACCTTTTGTTGACTTCTGAAATGGTGACCTTGGACCGAGTTTGCCTCCTCGCCTGAGTCTGTTTCGCCTTTCTGTTTGATCGCTGCCGACCCTTATTCTCGGTGAGCCTTCTTTAAACCTTTCAAAATGGAGTCAGTACAAAGGGTTAAGAATAAGGTGAACGATCGGAGTTTGGCCTCCTGGCCGGATTGTCGGAGTCTCGCCGGCTCGGGTCGTTGGCGCTGCGACAGCGCGACTACGGCGATTCAGCTGGCGCGATTCCAGCGGTCTAGCTAGAACAGTGGTGCCCAATCCCGGTCCTTGAGAGCCCCAATCCAGCTTGTTTTCCATGTCTTCCTCCTCTAACACACCTGAATCAACTAATCAGGATCGTTATCAGGCTGCTGCAGAGCTTGTTGATGAGCTGATCATTTGATTCAGGTGTGTTAAAGGAGGGAGACACGGAAAACAAGCTGGATAGGGGCTCTCGAGGACCGGGATTGGGCACCCCTGGGCTAGAAGGTCAGATTCTTTCAGTACCAAGCCTGCTGCACCGACAGAAAAGGTTTAGTCGCACTGCTTAGCAGGAGGGAGGTTTGAGAAGCTGAGTGGACTCACTCAATGAAGCATTTAAAAAAGAGAAGCATTTTTAAGTTATTCTTGTTTTGAAAAATCATTCATATTATGAAGGCGGCACGGTGGCACACTGATTACCACATCCACCTCAAAGTTCAGCGATCGTGGTTACAATCTCTGGTCTTCCTGTGTGGAGTTTGCATGTTCTTCCCGTGCCTGTGTGGGTTTTCTCGGGGTTCGGCTGATTGAACACCCCAAAATTGTCCGTACGTGTGAGTGTATGCGTGAATGGTCATGTGTCTATAAGTGCACTGCAACTAGCTGGCAACCACCTCAGGTCGCCTTCTGCCTGGAGTTAGCCGTGATAGGCTCCAGCACCCTCGTGAGAATGATGAATGAATGATATGAATGTTATGGAGAGTGATTAAAAGTATGGCATTAATGGTGATGCAATGAAAAATGTGTGTGTGCCTAAATTTGGTGCTGGTGCACCTTAAGAAAAAAGTTAGGCACACCAATGCAACCACTGCAAAAAGTGTGGTGCCTTGGCAATGCATATCGCAATGTTAATTTTTCCATTATCGTTCAGGCCGATCCCAAGCGGAGCTATTCAAGTTATCTGGTGAAAATTCGTCTAGTTTCAATATCGCAATATATCACAACCCCCACAAAAAAATCGCAATGATAGATTTTTCCAATATACCAATTTAAACATAAAAACAAAAAGAAACGTGAACAAAATAACAGCGACTGGCGATGGGACTGACTTGTCCAGGAAGACTTGAAGTCCTTGCCGCCTCCGTTCCAGGAAATCCTCATTGCTGAAAGAGAAGAAGGACTTTCCGGGGAGGTCTGGAACTGGCCTGCAGGACCACAGGCATGTTTCTCAAACTCATGATAGATAGTTCCCACTACTAGAGCTACTTTATCATTATTTCAAGTTTATTTTCAGGTTTTTTTTTTTTAGCTCTCAGAATGCAGTTTATTTACAAAAGCATAGCAAGGGTTTGCACAATTGATGACTAGTTTTTTAATCACCAATTTCATGACACTATATTTGCCAGTATCACAATGTCTGCTTGATTCGATTCCAAAGCCTTTGATACGATTTTATGTACACATTTACCGCAATAAAAAATAGTGTTGCACTAATATCATTTTTTGCCTCTGATATCAATTTTATCACCCGGCTGTGTGGTATCGGCCGATGCAGACACTGTAAAAATACCACGTTTAAAAAAAATAAAAAATAAACTAGATTACTGCACACTCACTTGAATGTACGGTAAATGCTATCACGGCTTGATCAGACACCGCTTAACTTAGTGAATGCTATTGACGGCGCTAGACGTCCAATCCATTTCAAGTGGACGTCTACTAGTAATAACTAATTGGTAAGAAGATCAATTTGATTGGATTGTTGCTCAAATTAATGTTTCCACTGCGAGTAAATGACTACAGCTGCCACAAGATGGTGATCAAGTTCACTTATATCTGAGTGTCAACTCCCTGCAAAGTATTTACTTGGTAGCAAGATGGCACCACAATACAAAGACAACTAATACTTGATATAGGGAGAGTTTCCTGAAAAAAAATACACAAATTTAGAGAGGTTCACTTTACTCACACCAAGCCAGCATTCTTCTGCAGCCTCTTCTTCAACCATGCGAACTCGCTGTAGCGCCGCCGCACACATGACGTCTTGGCGGTGAACGCCTTACTGTTTGTCTGCAACCAATTAAATATTATATATTTATATATACACATACATATATATATTTTTTTGCAATATCCCTAGACAGTGGTACCTCGATATAAGTAAGCATCGGTACACGATTAATTCATTTTGCACAGTTATTCGAAGCTTTTTTCGCTTCATTACGAAAAATTATTAATCATACTAAAGATAATAAGTACGATAATAGATCATTCCCGTTTGCGATAATGCAATAATGTAACTAACGTTGAATATAAATGTAAACAAAGCACTGTATTTGTCAGACTACAAGTTGCAGTTTTTTTTCATGGTTTGGCCGAGAGTTCGACTTCTAGACTGGAGCACATTACAGTATGTGTGAAATTATTAACATATTATATCATTTCACATATTATTTTCACGTTAAACCACAAGAGGACGCTCAAGGCCTGTGTTTCAACATTGGCAGTAATTCATAAAAACAATGAGATTTATATTCCGGAGCAACTTATGTTTTTTTCCTCTTCATTGCGCATTTTTTGGCTGGAGCGACTTATACTCAAGTGCCACTTTTATACTCAAGTGCCACTTATGGTCCGAAAAATATAGTAAATATACACACCACAATGTGCGATACAATGCTCATGTATATAAAACAGTAGAAAAATATAAAATACAATTGATGCTTTATCAAGGCACAAAAAGCCAGATGTAATAGCAAGCCATGGCTGAAATTAGCTCGTCTTTAAGAATTGGCTATGAGCTCGAGTAGTCACTTGATAACGTCTGTAGAATGAGCTGGAACCTAACAAACTAGCTACACTTAGGCGCCACTATGGGGGGTTGACAGCAAATTTACATGATGATGCTACGAGAATACGACACACATTTCATGTTAGTATTTACCATGTTTTCTGTACCTAAAAGCCTTCAGTTTTCTCAAAAGCCAACAGTGCACCATATAATCCGATGCACATTCATGTGTCATTTCATGACAGTCCCTTTAGCGCAGCTCCATCTAGAGGATGCATAGCACAACCCCAACCACCACAACTACTACTACTACTACTGTACCTTATAATGCAGTGCACTAGGGTTGTTCCGATCATGTTTTTTTGCTCCAGATCCGATCCCGATCGTTTTAGTTTGAGTATCTGCCGATCCCGATATTTCCTGATCCGATTGCTTTTTTTTTTTTTTTTTTGCTCCCGATTCAATTCCAATCATTCCCGATAATTTTTCCCGATCATATATATTTTGGCAATGCATTAAGAAAAAAATGAATAAAACTCGGACGAATATATACATTCAATATACAGTACGTAAGTACTGTATTTGTTTATTATGACAATAAATCCTCAAGATGGCATTTACATTATTAACATTCTTTCTGTGAGAGGGATCCACGGATAGAAAGACTTGTAATTCTTAAAGGATAAATGTGACTTTGTATATTGTGACTAAATATTGCCATCTAGTGTATTTGTTGAGCTTTCAGTAAATGATACTGTAGCCATTTAACTGTTCTGCCCAAATGCATGATGGGAAGTGCAACCATGACTGTGCGTAGTGGCACCATTTAATATATCTTCTCTGCGTTGGGAAGTAACATAGGGTGTTAAGGAAAAGATCAACCACTACTGTTCTTGCCCATATTGCTTTCCACGATATTTCTAACTGTTGAGAGAGGGGTTTTAAGGCTTTAGCCAATTAAAAAGAGGCTACAAAGTCTGCCAAAATTCTCTATACCCATTGTACGCCGCCTGTTAGCTCTATATATAGGTAAAACGGCGCCATTATAGATTGAACGCGACAATGCGTGAGTGGGTCGTGCAGTGCATGCGTTAATTGCATTAAATATTATAACGTGATTAATTTTTTAAAAAATTAATTACCGCCGTTTATGCGATAAATTTGATAGCCCTACTTTAAGCCAAAACTCTCTCAAAACTCTGGATGAATGTAAGACATTTTGTCTGTAACGTTAAATACAATTAGAAAACGATTTAATTTAAAAAAAATATATATATATATATATATTTAAAAAAGGCATGTCCGATATTTTTTTGCCGATTCTGATACTTTGAAAATGACGTGATCGGGACATCTTTACAGTGCACCCTATATATGAAAAGAACTTTTAAAAAGGCCATTCATTGAAGCTGCGCCTTATACTCCGATGCGCCCTATAGTGCAGAAAATACAGTTCATGGTTACGTTTTGGTTCCACCTCCATTCGAACGATGTCGCAATTCCGCGTAGAAATGATGTAGTGTTCAAGCCAGGCCCTATGGGCCAGTGCAGTTTTAAAAGGTGACAGCCAATGCTGCACTTCCTTGAAAACAACATCCTCAGACCGGAAGACAACATACCCGCCCACTCGAAGCAATGACGTCCACTCGTTTTTTTCTTTTGCTTCAAAAGGCACAAAAACGCAAACATAAAACATATTTAAATTAAAAATATTATAAAAGCAGTAAATTAAAGGAGCAATCCACCATGTTCGCCGTTTTGAATGTTTAGCGGCAGCGAGTGCGGATGCCAAAAGTGACGTGTACGAGTGCTGGCGTCATCGGAGTGAGAGCGTTCTATTCATATGCTTGCGGAGCAATCCCCGCAATTGAATCGTGCCGCTTTGGAAGCTGAAATCTAAAGTTTGCGTCTTCGCAGTCACCGTGTAAAGGCAAGGCCATTCTGCATCACAATCGTTGCGTCTCGGTGTCGCAGCTTGGAAGAAGCTTGTGTTCAGCCTACATTCTGTTGTTCTCAGTTTTAACACTTGATAGAATTAGTCACTTAAACTGGCATGTTGAAATCATTGTAGGGAACTGTAGAATTTCACTGTTTACGTTGACAAAAATAAACTAAAAAAAAAAATGATTCCGTGTGACAAATTGGGCTATTTTGGTTGTGATTTGTGATTTTTTTTTTTCCAAAATGCTTATACCTCAGGATTGTATTGTTTCTTGTAGCCCTTAACTCATTAACTGCCATTGTCAGTTCTAGACATCAAAGCCATTTCAATTAGAAAGACAAGCATTGACTGATCATATGTCACTGCTTTTGACAGCAATAGACGTCCAATCCAATTTGACTAGAATGCTGGCAGCAATCGAACGATCCGAACCATCAATGGCAGCCGATGAGTTGATAGTTAAAAATTAAAAATTAAATTTGAAAACCCAATCTTTTTGCCCGATTCCAATCCTCCGAAAATGACGTAATCACGTCCGATTTCCGATCATGTGATCTGATCGGCGACATCCCTAGTCCAGTGATCATTTGTTAAAAATAAAAATCCACAAATAAAAATTTGGCATTAGAGAAAGGTTGCCATAGAAATCCTAACTGTTTTGTCATTTTATTTTCTATTTGTGTGCCGACAGTGATGCAAGAGCACGAGGGGGTCTCACTGCTGCTGACTCGACTGCACTAAAGCCACAAATGTCACGACAACGCCAGGAAACCGTCTACACGCGTGTTCTCTGGGATGTGATATGCTGAGGTCACTATTATTTGAGTGAACTAAAATTGAATGAATGACTGTCTAAAACAGGGATGGAAAAATGTCACACTTGTTTCAACTTGTGTCTTTTCTTAAAACTTATCACAAATCATTCCAACAATCTGGACCGCCACTCACATGTAGGAATATCTTGTAATCCACATATGAATTCCACAAGCCTTCATTCTGCACTCGAGGATCTTGAACTCGCACAGCAACAAACTCCTGCACAAAAAAAAGGAGTTGCACGCCTCCTGTTTAAAAAAATTCTCTTGTCTATCCATTGTAGTTATTTGTTCCATTCTTGATCTATTTTTTCTTCACATTTATCACAGACATACAGGTTTTAGTTCATTAAACTAATTTTCATGTAACAAAGAACACCCAGAGAATTGAAAAGAAAAATCCAGTTTCTAAATAAAGGGGGCAAATACTTTTCACTGTAATACATTTCGATATGAGGTGGTTTAGTTAGAAATTTGGAAAAAAAACACAAACAAAAGGAGAATATGTAAAACTTATTCCTGCCACATTTTTTTCTATTTTTGTACTATTCCAATTAGGCTTTTGCCGGTATGAGATTCTGACGGTATGATAACCTTAAGCCAGTGCTTCTCAATTATTTTCTGTTACGCCCCCCCGAGGAAGATGTAAATGTTCCGCGCTCCCCCAACTCACCGTAAATATACTGCAGTATTATTTGTCTTTAAAATTCTTATCATTATATGTACACCTCTCTGTAACATTGTATCCTTTTTAATATTAAAGACAGAAAGTAATATCGATCAACTTTAAATAAAGTGTAAAAAAAAAAAAAAAAAAAAACCATCAACATCCTTACTGCAAATATACACTCAATACATTTTTGGACCGTTTGATACTGAAAAATAAAATTTAATAAAATCAATAAATAATAATAATTTCAAATTGATTAGCAAAATTAACTCGAGGACAATATGCCAAACAACTACACCGAAACAACAAAAATTAATAAAACAAAAAGGACAGTGTCATTGGACAGAAGGGGCAGTTTTTATTTTTGCTGCAGGCAGTATCAGCTTCTTTGCTATGGTGTGGGGTTATTTTGCACTGAGTAAAACTTGTTATGCCACCTTATATGATGCTAACAGTGCTCGCTGATTTACCGATGTAACACTGACAAAGTGGGACGACTGTTGCCAATATTCGGCATGTTTTCGCTGAAAAAAAAATTCCTGTTGTCCGTTGAGAACATCTTTAGACAAAGTAAGCAGACTGGTCTGTCCTCGTCTCCCACTGTACTAAAAGTCAAAGCCAAATGCTACATACGCGTCTTCATATTTCTTCGTCTTAGCTTTTCATATCTCAAGTGCTCTTTTCTGTGTGCTCTTGTTTGGTTAAAAAAAACTGCGCACACGCTGAAAATTAGAGCGCCACTGCCACCCACTCTGTGTATGCGCACTTACACTTCATTCTAGTACGGCAAAAAAGTATGTTCCCCAAGCTCACATGCGCCACCCCCAGCATCGCTCTGCGCCCCCCTGGGGGGGCCCACCCCACTATTTGAGAAGTACTGCCTTAAGCCAAAATATAACAGTGTCACGATATTACGGTATTGCAATTACAGCTCTAAAATGTGTTACTTTGAGATGGCTAGGTTTAAACTTTTCCCATTGAACAGCATTTTTATTTTTCAAACCATATTAGCAAATTGGAACCTAAGTATGATGTTAACTTAAAATACATTTTTTAAAAAAACAAATATTCTAAATAAAATTAAAATGAATGCAACCCATTAGGTGAGCCTAAACCCCAAGCCACAGCTCAACATTATTACCATCATGAAAAAAATAATTGAATTGTTTTTCATAAAAACCATGTACAGTGCCTTGCAAAAGTATTCGGCCCCCTTGAATCTTGCAACCTTTCGCCACATTTCAGGCTTCAAACATAAAGATATGAAATTTAATTTTTTTGTCAAGAATCAACAACAAGTGGGACAAAATCGTGAAGTGGAACAACATTTATTGGATAATTTAAACTTTTTTAACAAATTAAAAACTGAAAAGTGGGGCGTGCAATATTATTCGGCCCCTTTACTTTCAGTGCAGCAAACTCACTCCAGAAATTCAGTGAGGATCTCTGAATGATCCAATGTTGTCCTAAATGACCGATGATGATAAAGAGAATCCACCTGTGTGTAATCAAGTCTCCGTATAAATGCACCTGCTCTGTGATAGTCTCAGGGTTCTGTTTAAAGTGCAGAGAGCATTATGAAAACCAAGGAACACACCAGACAGGTCCGAGATACTGTTGTGGAGAGGTTTAAAGCCGGATTTGGATACAAAAAGATTTCCCAAGCTTTAAACATCTCAAGGAGCACTGTGCAAGCCATCATATTGAAATGGAAGGAGCATCAGACCACTGCAAATCTACCAAGACCCGGCCGTCCTTCCAAACTTTCTTCTCAAACAAGGAGAAAACTGATCAGAGATGCAGCCAAGAGGCCCATGATCACTCTGGATGAACTGCAGAGATCTACAGCTGAGGTGGGAGAGTCTGTCCATAGGACAACAATCAGTCGTACACTGCACAAATCTGGCCTTTATGGAAGAGTGGCAAGAAGAAAGCCATTTCTCAAAGATATCCATAAAAAGTCTCGTTTAAAGTTTGCCACAAGCCACCTGGGAGACACACCAAACATGTGGAAGAAGGTGCTCTGGTCAGATGAAACCAAAATTGAAATTTTGGCCACAATGCAAAACGATATGTTTGGCGTAAAAGCAACACAGCTCATCACCCTGAACACACCATCCCCACTGTCAAACATGGTGGTGGCAGCTTCATAGTTTGGGCCTGCTTTTCTTCAGCAGGGACAGGGAAGATGGTTAAAATTGACGGGAAGATGGATGCAGCCAAATACAGGAACATTCTGGAAGAAAACCTGTTGGTATCTGCACAAGACCTGAGACTGGGACGGAGATTTATCTTCCAACAGGACAATGATCAAAAACATAAAGCCAAATCTACAATGGAATGGTTAAAAAATAAACGTATCCAGGTGTTAGAATGGCCAAGTCAAAGTCCAGACCTGAATCCAATCGAGAATCTGTGGAAAGAGCTGAAGACTGCTGTTCACAAACACTCTCCATCCAACCTCACTGAGCTCGAGCAAGGAAGAATGGGCAAGTATATCAGTCTCTCGATGTGCAAAACTGATAGAAACATACCCCAAGCGACTTGCAGCTGTAATTGGAGCAAAAGGTGGCGCTACAAAGTATTAACGCAAGGGGGCCGAATAATATTGCACGCCCCACTTTTCAGTTTCTTATTTGTTAAAAAAGTTTAAATTATCCAATAAATTTTGTTCCACTTCACGATTGTGTCCCACTTGTTGTTGATTCTTGACAAAAAATTAAAATGTTATATCTTTATGTTTGAAGCCTGAAATGTGGCGAAAGGTTGCAAGGTTCAAGGGGGCCGAATACTTTTGCAAGGCACTGTATATATAATGTATCATGTTTACATTATACACACTCTCTTTCTCAACATTGACACCTGCCAGAGAGAAGAAAAAAACATGTTTTACGACCGCTAGACACACTAAACATGCGAGATAACTCTGATAGCTGGTGGGAAATGTTCATGATAGTGTTTTACTAACCTTTAATTTTGTATAAATGCGAAATCATACTTGAGGTAGAGGTGGGACAATTCGATTACGATTCAGAGGCTACCATTCGATTATAAATTGATTATTGATGGAAAACACCCCCCCCCCCCCCCCCCCAGCTATTAGCTGGTTTTAATGTTTCGTACATTAGTTACACAAATCGTACGAAAATCCTCTCAGGCTTAAATAAACTATGATTTCAGTATCAAGTTAACAGTTCAAAACAGTAAATAAAATACTCAAGTCCCCATTCTGTATCAGCAGCTTTAAACTACATTCAATTAATTTAATGTGAATCAACCGTTAAAGTTGTTAAAATTGCTCCCGTTATTCCATAATTTCCCTTCTGTCTACTTTTGACATGTGAAAGTTTTAAAACTGTTTCATCATTCAAAGGTAGATTCAAGTGAAGATTTTGCCAATTTAGGAGTATTTTTGATAAAAAGTTAATTAGGTTCACTCGGAAGGTTTGCTACAACAGACTTCCAGAGAAGTCTACTGCTTTAAGATGGTGGCTATTTACTAACGCCGGCGAGTCTGTCGGTCCGCATCTAGTTCTTTATGCATTTGATATCTACCGTACCATTATGTGGGCGTAGTTTGTAGCGGCTGTCGACCGCAGTCAGGTATGATTGTTTTTTTCATCTAGCGGCATGAGTTGAGCCAGAGCCGTGAGTTGACGCGCTGACTGTGATTAGTTCCACTTTACTTGGCATATTCCAATAATCGGAATTTGGATGTTTGTGAATCGTTCTCGAATCTTCCACAGCCGAATTGCGAATGAACTAAGAATCAGAAATTTCGCACACCTGTAGTATTTACTAAAGTTTAATTTTGTATAAATTAGGGCTGTCAAAATTATGGCGTTAACTGGCGGTAATTGTTTTTTTTTTAATTAATCACGTTAAAATATTTGACGCAATTAACGCACATGCCCCGCTCAAACAGATTAAAATGACAGCAGTGTAATGTGCACTTGTTACTTGTGTTTTTTGTCTCCCTCTGCTGGCGCTTGGGTGCGACTGATTTTATGGATTTCAGCACCTGAGCATTGTGTACCGTAATTATTGACATCAACAATGGCGAGTTACTAGTTTATTTTTTGATTGAAAATTTTACAAATGTTATTAAAACGAAAACATTAAGAGGGGTTTTGATACAAAATTTCTATGACGTGTACTAACATTTATCTTTTAAGAACTTCAAGTCTTTCTATCCATGTATCGCTTTAACAGAATGTTATTGTTAATGCCATCATTTTGATTTATTGTTATAATAAACAAATACAGTACTTATGTACAGTATGTTGAATGTATATATCCGTCTTGTGTCTTATCTTTCCATTCCAACAATAATTTTCAGAAAAATATGGCATATTTTATAGATGGTTTGAATTGCGATTAATTACGATTAATTAATTTTTAAGCTGTGATTAACTCAATTAAAAATTTTAATCGTTTGACAGCCCTAGTATAAATGCGAAATCATATTGGAGGTATTGCCTCCTCGGCAGCCACCCTCCGCAAACATGTCGGTTCGCCCTCTGTCTGTAACTTTTCTGTAGCCGAAGTATTCCAATACTAGAGGTGGGAATCTTTGGGCACCTAATGATTCGATTACGATTCAATTATCAATCGATTATTGATGCACCCCCCCCCCCCCTCGCTTTTAATTTTTTGTACACTAGTTCCAAAATTGTTCAAAAATCCTCACAGGCTAAACAAACTATTTCAGTATCAAGTTAACCGTTAAAAACAGAGAATAAAATACTCAAGTCCCCATTCTGTATTGGCAGCTTTAAACTACAATTAATTTAATGTTATGAATCAACCGTTAAAGTTGTTAAAATTGCTCCTGTTATTCCATAATTTCCCTTCTGTCTACTTTCGACGTGAAAGTTTTAAAACTGTTTCACCATTTAAAGATAGATTCAAGTCAAGATTTTGCCGATTTGTTTTTTTTTTGATAAAAAGTAAGTAGGTTCGCTACAACAGAGCCTTCTAGAGAAGCCTACTGCTTTAAGATGGGCCTGTTTACTAGTGCGGGAAAGTGTCATTTCGCATCTAGTTCTTGGTATATGATCTAACATGGCCGTCGGCTATCATTTCACATCTAGTTCTAGATATACTGTATGTGATGTCTACCATAGCCCTATGTTGCTCTATGTTTGTAGCAACTGTGCGCTGTTTGTAGCGGCTGACGGCCGCAGTCAGGTATTATTGTTTTTTGTTTTTTTATCTAGCAGCATGAGTTGAACATGATATTTACTCTCGGTCCGTTCCTCATTGCGTCCCGAAGACCGCGCAGACTGTGTTTTATTTCCGCTTTACCTGGTATAATTCAATAATCGGAATTTGGGTGATTGTGAATCGTTCTCGAATCTTCTACGGTCGAATCGCGAATAATCTAAGAATCAGATATTTCGCACGCCTCTATCCAATACCAGTGATTTCGTTTTCTTCGATGGGTAAAAAGTTCAAGTTTCACCTCCTCCAGCCGTCGTGTAGCACAGTTGACTCACTGATATTGAGCAACAACCAGTGGGGAACGGTTGAGCTTGCAGTTAGTAGCGAGGGTTTCTCCCTGCATTTTTGGGACATAAGAAATAGCTAATACCGTAAGGACGGTATGACGGAAATTTTTTGTGGGTTTGAAACTGACTTTTTCATACCACGGTATACTGTACCTTAAAACCTGTAATTGGCACACGTCTATTTCTAATCCAACAAAATTGTCAGTTCTCAACGCATACACTGAAAGACATACCTCGTTATAATAGGACATGTGATAGCGACAGAACAGGCGCTCATATGGGATATATAAATGCTTGCAATGCATGAATATGAAGTGGTGACCTACATCATCATGGTTCATGGTCATGGCTGTGAGGCTGCTGCTGCACGAGGAGAGAGGTGATGAAGGAAGTTGTTTCAATTCACATGCTGCACAGTGTGGGGATGACTCAGTCTACAAAGCAGAAAAAGAAAGAATTTAAAGTCACTCTCGTTGCACTTTTATTAGACGAAATGTATTATAGGGTCAATGCTGGAAAACTTATGAGTCATTTTTTACGTGACCAATCTGATTTATATCATCAACACAAAAATCAATACACATGCATAATCTTTCACTATCAGGCCCACTACTGTCGTTTTATTTTGTCCACATTCCTCAGCTGATTGAAATTAAGGGTGTGACAATATATTGATATGGTTATATATCGCAATACTTTGTCCCCCAATAGGTGACCGATATGCTCCTGCCAAGAATCGATGTGTCATTTTTAAAAGATGTCACCGTTTAATATAGGAACTGACATGTTGCTGCCCAAATTTCCCACAAGAATAGAGTATGTTCACAGTCAGCCAGACAAAATAAAGTTCATGTCACGCGTTCTCAATGGCACTGAAACATGAGACCTCTGTGAAGTTAGTTGTGCTACATTTGTGCCTGTTTGTGCTGTCAAATGTTTTGTTTGTGCTTTTATCGTTTTTGAGATATTTAAAATTCTTTTATAGGTCAATTTGAGGTCAACCAGCCCAAAAGGCTAAAAATCGTGTCAATCGCTTGTGCTGTAAAAAAATTTGTGCTGCAACGGCTTTGTAGATACATGTATTCCACTTTTAATTTGTAGTGATGACTTCACGCAGCCTCCCCAAGAACAGCGGAAGGGAACCGCAATGGTGCCATTTGTTTGTGCTGTAAAAAAATTCGTTTGTGCTGCTATCGTTTTTGTCTATTAATTTGAGTGATGACTTCACTTGCAGCGTTTCCGTGTCCTAACTCCCGCGGTTGACTAAAGCGTACCAATTCTCTCGATAACAGAGAGGTGCCCCAACAACTAGTGCAAACGTTGGAGATATTAATTTTGAGGGATTACATCGCAGCACCCCATTTACAGCAATATGGACTGAAAGTGGTGTCATTCGTTTGTGCTACATTTGCGCTAGTTGTTGGGACACCACTCAGTTACTGAGACGCTCAGACAGCTGCTGGAGTAAGAGGATACGGAAGGGCTACGAGTGACGTCATCATTCGAAATTAATATGTCAATATTTATAAAACGATAGCACAAATGAAAATTTTTACTGTACAAACGAGCACAAACGAATGGCATCATTACGGTTCCGTTCCGCCGTAGATGGGGGGGCTGCGTGACGTCAACACTATGAATTAAACGCATAACATCTACAAAACCTCTGCAGCACAAACAAAACTTTTTAACAGCACAAACCAGCACAAATGATTGACACCATTTTTAGCCATTTTTTGACCTATAAAAGCATTGTAAATGTCTCAAAAACGATAGCAGCACAAACGAAACCTTTTACAGCACAAAAGATTGAGATTATTTTTATATAAATTTGCGTCTGATGGAGGGCTAACTTCACAGAGGTAAACATGTGCATTCCAAGCCACTCCTCCCAGTTTAAATGAACTAGCAGGATATACGTTAAAAACAAAAAGACAGTCATTTGTTTAAAAGAATGTTGCAATAATATAGTGTTGCTGTATTTATTTATGGAAATCTTGCACTGAAATATTCTCATAGTCTATGAGTAAGACAAAAGTTATGGAAAGCTTGCCCGCAACAGAACAAAAAACAAATATGGTTTATTTTTCCATTTAAAAATAGCAAGTTTTTCTCCTTATTAGTTTCATCGTAGCTTATTGTATATTGATTTCCTGGTGGATAATTGTTGTATCGCCATATTGTGTGGTAATTGTTATCGTGCGCTAGCTCTGCATAATATATTGTTTGAACATGGCCATCGCAATGTGCGCATGCGCAATAGTCCCTTCGCAGGACGTACAATCGTTTTTTTTTTTTTTTTTTTTTTTTTTTTTTTTTAATGTAAACATCTATTTTTCTTCATAAACGCAGCAATTGTGCAGAGACATAGCCTTCTGGATCCCTTTTATATACATCAATCTTCATCATTCACAGATAAACCCCCTTAGCCTGGATTAAACGGTATTATATGAATACTAGGGATGTCCTGATCGCATATTTTCCCAACCGAGTTCAAGTCACCTGATTGAGAATCTGCAAATACAGAGTCCCGATCCGATTTTTGTTTTTTTTTGACGCTCACGCTGCCAAGAACAGCCTCTCACTTACCCAATGAATGAGTTTCCACAGCACACTTCAGACTGTGTACCAAGCGTAACTATGATTAACAAATTTGTGCATTTGATCGTAGAGCTGCCGAGGCGTCTCCGGCCAGATCAAAGCTACAAACCTGTCAATCATCGTGAACTTTAATTACCAAACGCCAGCTGCACTGGTGACCAAGAAAAATTGTTTGGTTGCCCTGCTTTTCAGGAGGGAGCATGAGAGGCTTTACAAGCATGAAGCAGAAAAACAGAAATATATAATTTTTTAAAAATTTAAAACCCCATCCTTCTCACCTGATTCCGATCCTCTGAAAAACGGCACGATCGGCCCAATTTCTGATCATGTGATCAGATCGCGACATCTCTAATGAATAAAATGTGGTCATAGTGAGTGAACCAAAGTCTTCCCAATCAGAGCTATTCAAGTCTAGTGAAAATTCTTCTAGTTTTAACATCGCAATATATATCGCAACCTACCCCAAAAATCGCAATGTCAGTTTTTTCCAATATCGTTCAGTCCTATCGAGAGCTTTGTGCCGCAAATCGTATTGTATCGGGAAGTACCCAAAAGCTCCCTACTCAGAATTGAAATCACTTAAATTAAAATAAATAAATAAAGGACTTTACTTTTGCAGCAATAACTTCACGTTTAAAAAAATTACACTCACACAAAAAATACTTTGGGGGGAAAACAAACCAAAAAAAAAACTTTTCCTATTTCAAATTCAAACCATTCAAAACATCATGGCATCTATTTCTATACTCTTAAAAATACATAAATATTATATACATATATTCAGTTTTCACAATACTGTTGCCAAATTGAGAGGTTACATTTTACAAACATCCTGATTGCGCATTTCTTGAGCAATTTCAACATGAATGCTTATCCAAGGCATATAATAACAAACAAAATTCCCAACGGAGATATTATTTTTCCATATTTACCATCTTCGGCTGCATTTCTTGACCAATTCAAAGTGTTCCAACTTGCAATCAATCGAATATGAGTCATCCCCCAGCATTTCAGTTCAGCATCAAGCAGTGACTCAGCTGGCCATCACAAGGCCAGGCAGGGTGACAAATCGATTGAGTTGAAAAATGAGCATTGGAGTGTTACGATCACGTGGGGCACATAATCAGATGATAACACTGTACAAACTCCACGTCTAATAACCGATTTGCATGTGTGTGTGTGTGTGTGTGTTTAAATGATGATAATGACACCAATTAGTATTGTTTCATGACTCACCTCAAGTTCTGTCAGTTTTTGCCAAACTACTACGATTAGCACGATCATATAAGACGTCAACGTTTCCAATTGCTTGACTCAAGTACTACAAAAGTCTTCGACGAAACACTTTGTTGCAAATATTTGAAGTTTGACAAGTAAAACTGTCAATGATAGCAGTTGTTGATCTTAAACAAACATCAACTAAAAACTAATCCTGGCGGATTTTGGTTACTAACCTGTCGCGTAAAGTTAGGACTCCAGTAGATGTTTTTGTTTCTCTGAAGCACAAGTCGAGAACGCCCCAGCGGTTCAATCTGGCGGTTTGAGTGTCCAAAACAAAACGCTTCTCCATTTGACAAGTCACACGCGAGCTACTGAATGTATGCTAGCTGCTAGCCTCCGTGACGTCAGTTCCTCTGTACGCATGCGCAAAAACGACGCACCTTTTCGTCCTTTTTTTTTTTTTTTTAATTATCATTTTATGCAAGGTGGGTAGTGTAGCCAAAATTTTCGCTCATATAAGAGTAGGGTTACTTCCAAATAATTTAATAAAATAATAACAAAAGTCAAAGAAAAAATTACTCAAGTAAAAAAGTATTCGTTGAAAACAAGTGATGAGTCATGTGGTTATTGTTGTGACATCTCATTGGTGAAACTGAGATGGCCACTGTCGGTATCTAGGGCAAAAATAGAGTCAATACGTAGAATAAAGACGAAAAAATGTAACAAATCCAGTGCGGCCCAAAGTATTAGAGTAAAAGTAGTGTTTCTTCACAAATCTACTCAAGTAAAAGTAAAAAGTATTGCACGGTACCCCTACTTAAAGAAGGACATTTTTCTCAAAAAGGAACTCAAGTAAATGTAACTGAGTAAATGTAACGTGTTACTAGCCACCTCTGATTTTATGATAATAAAAAAAAATCATCAGATATTTTATTTGTTGTATGCCGCAAATATCAGAAGCGGTCCCCTTTCTCCTCCATACTCATTTATAGCCTTAACATTCCAAGCTCACTGCGAAATAAATGATTCATATTTTTGTCTTTTACGAACCAAACCAGTGAAAAAACAATCGTGATTTAGTTGTTTGTGCGTGATTTCCATTGTGCCAAGCTCCAGACTCCAATATTAAAAAGGACACCAAAAAGAGTACCATGATCCAAGATTAAGAAACCGGTGGCCAAAACAAGCCCTACTACTGTGGGACCATTAGACATATGAGGACGTGAGTAAACATCATATTTTGTATTATGTCAAATACTGGGATCATGGCACACGTTTTAATGCGGAGGTGGTTTGCATTTTGTGGCTGATTGTCTACTGAGAATATCACTCGGCCGACGACCGGCGGCTTGTTTGCACCCCCCCCCAACTCCGCTTATTGCCCTCTTCGCATGCCTGGTGTTCTGTCAAATTTTCAACCCCATTAGAAATTGCAACTTTGTGTTAAAAATGGCCGTGAACACAGCGATTACAAAGTAAACACTACAAACTTTCGTTAAATAAAGGACTATTTACTTACGTTTGATCATGGACCAACATTTAGAAAAGTTCTCCTCAGACACATCCTGCCATTTTTGCTGCACAACAACTGCACGCCGCTCTCTGTCTACATCTTTGCTGTGTAGTAAAGCATTATTTTACCCCATATTCGTGTTGACCATGTGGCAACTATGTGCTGCACCGACGTCGGCCGGTTTGCCCGGCGGTACTGCTCAGTTGCCTCGCGGTCGAGCTCTCCTGTCCGACGCAGGGGAACGAGCTGTAACTTGCTCGCCGCCGGGCGGGTTGCCGATCGGCGAAGACAATCGACAACCCCGCTGCCGTGTGATATGATCCGAGCTAGTTTTGTGTGATTTTTCGCTTCGAAAAGTAAAAATAAGACTTTGAGACGTTACTCGGTTCGGATTAGCATGTTGGCTAGCTGTCAAGCCTCTGGGTTTGTTTACATTCTCTGAAGCCATGGCAGGGAAATGACAAAAGCCTGACTAACTATGGTGGCATAAAATATCGTTCGGAATGTGTGGACAGTAAAGGTGAAGTCGACAGTTTTGACCATTATGGAGTAATTTTGCCATGTCGTACTGAATAAATGCAATTTTTATTCTTTCATATTCCATTTAGCACAAGACTGTTATTTGTCATGACCGTACCATTTATTTAGCAATTGGGGAAAAATACTTGGGTAAAAAGAATACCCTGTAAAAATATTGGAGTAGAGAGACTGAAAAAAATGACATTTTGCGGCTCTCATCGCTGCATTTTCCTCGTTCTGAATAATTCCCCCTCAATGGGCTGAATTCTAAATCAAATGAAACCATGACCCTGCCGGCGTCATCCTCCTGTTGGGGACGCTGGAGCCCTATAACGGTAGGCATGGCTAAACAGCGGATTGAAAGACTAATTTCTCATCATCTGCGCTTTGCATAATTGTTGCATATAGTCGAATCGTCTCTAAATGTGATTCTAATTCACATAATAATGCTATTTAAGACTTTTTTTTAATGCTGTCGTACGCACTTTTAAGATCCCTTTTTTTCTGATTTCCAATTGCACCCAAAGTAAAACAAATTCCCTTTAAAATTATTAAATGGCATTTACCCCTCTGTGAATTTTCTACATAAAAGATTTGAAGCCACAAATTGTCCCGTTTGCTAGTAATTTACTCAAAGGACAGACCACATCTTCTATAACTGCATGTATAGCCATGCATTTAGGGAGGATTTACAGTCACCATTAGTTGTCAAAATGTGTGCCAGTCCCAGACATTAATTGGAAAATTGGAAAATATTATTTTTGGACTTATTGTAAAAAAAATATTTTTCTTCATGATCTGTCTTTAAGTTCTATAATAATAACAGGCAAATTTGTATACATTAAAATAGATTTCTCAAAAGCAAACCAAAATTGTATAATTTTCAGAAGGAAATTATTTTTTTCTCCTCTTTGAAGTATGAGTTGTGAACCTGCTTTGAAACTGTTTAAAATGCTTGATGACTTGTCAATTCTCAATTGTCAATTAGAAAAAATAAATAAAAAGGGAAGATGGCCGGGTGAAAGTCCATGACGCTTGCGCACGGCGTCTCGCTTTCGCCTCTACTGGCTCGTTTCAGACATAAATATCACATATATAAGGCTAGATATCCACCCGCAATCAGTGGTGTGATTAACTGACGGCCATTTTGCGTCGGAGGACGTCTATGCTGAAAGGAGTGAGTGATTTTCTCCACTAAAATACACTTAACTTGCTGAAATCCTGACGGGTTTACAAACGGTTCGGTTTATAAAAAACGTAGTTATGACTCATGTTGGATATTAAAAAAATAGTTATAATTATTTTAGATATGCAGAATATTTGCTGCACCTGTGACGTTAATAACATATGAAGCCGTTTTAAAATCTTTTGGAAGTTGAGCAGTCAAAGCAATTTCAAAGTATTGGCTCAATGAGCAACGTCTGGTCCTGACGCAAAATGGTCATCAAATGCCAATAGCTGTCCCGTTTGTCTCACGGCACGCATGAAAAATCTAGTCTTATATGATAACTATAGTCTCCGACGGAAAGGGGCGGAGACGTTAGGCTACATTTAGCTTGAAGCTAATCAAAAGCTAACTGCACGGTGTTACCTACGAGGTAGGAAAAAACATAGTCAAACGCCGACGATATTGGCGCAGAATTAAAGCCAAGCGTGTTGCTGTGGTCCTCTTTCGGGCATATCTCTCAAAAAGGAACATTTTGGGTCAGCGGTGAGTTGAAATTGTTCTTCCCTCCAAAAAGCGAGGGCTTTAAAACACATTGTGTTGTGGGAGAGAGAGCGAACGAGGGAACGTAGCAATTTGCCACCTGAATTGGCATCTCTGGTTTCATTGTGCCAAACAAAAAAAACGTCTCGAATGACGCGAGGGGACGCGGTGCATGCGACTGAAGGCGAATGCAACCCCAACACAATATGGAGGATGGAACGCTCCCCTTCATGCTTAGCAGCCTCCTGCATGCTTTGTCGTGCTGCTCGTTCATTCTCCGGCGCTCCTGTCCTGAGCGGCAATTGTGGCAACAACGTGGTCATATTTAACGTGTTTATTTCCACACTAATTCCAGATCCTCGATTTTCCAACGGCACCGTTGCATCTGAATACATCGCTTCAACTGTTTCTGTTGTTTTCATACAATCTCGTTGCTAAAACAGGTGGTTGCTTGCAGCTTTTTTGATTTGAAGATCGCTCCCTTATTTTTAAACGCCCGGGGGTATTAATTTTTCTCACTGGTCCTAAATATACTCCCGTGTATACGCTGTAA
Organism: Corythoichthys intestinalis; assembly: GCF_030265065.1. Classification (NCBI taxonomy): domain Eukaryota; kingdom Metazoa; phylum Chordata; class Actinopteri; order Syngnathiformes; family Syngnathidae; genus Corythoichthys; species Corythoichthys intestinalis. The sequence continues at coordinate 16,555,580 of NC_080415.1, read as the reverse complement.
ATAAATCAGTTAAATAACTAAATATTGGAAAGAAATGTATTTATGTATATAACGGGCAAGAAAATACTTTTTAATAATTTCAGAATGGCCAGCCTTATGAAATATTTTCTATTAACTCAATGACAACGAGAGCCATCCAATTCTTTAAACCGTAACGACTGACTGCCAATGCTAATCTTTCACTGCCATTGACGGCGCTCGACGTCCAATCCATTTTGACTGGTAGGAATTGAGTTAAAAATAACATAAAATAACATAAAAGTTTTAGACTATTTCACAAATTTAAATGTATTACTGTCTTCGTTTTAAAAAATAAAAAAGTCGAGGCAAAGATAGCTTTGTTTTTACAAGTGGTTTTAATTCTTTTAAAGGAAATTATGAATAAAACATGGAGGAAAGTATCAAATGAGATCAAAAAGACACAGGAAAAATACAAAGTGTAAACAATACATTCCTATGTTCCAATTATCATATCATTTGAAGAGGCGAGTTCAAACGATCAAGGAAAGAAGGATTTTTTCCTCAATCGTGTTATTTATTTCCTGGCCTTTTTCTGTGAAGAACTCTGAGAGGGTTATTATCTATTTAATTAATAGTGTTATTATTATTATATTTTTGTTTTATTTACTTTGTTCTGTGAAGAATCCAGAAAAGGTTATTTGATTGTGGATTTCTGAAAAACAATAATTTTTTACATTTAGGCACTCCTGCAATCGTCACACTTTTTCTGTTACAAACTGACCCCGGCCCCTCATCAGAGAAGGGAAAGGTTATGTGGCCCTCACAGGGAAAAGTTTGGGGACCTCTGCTTTAGCCTTTTAAGGTGTAGTAGTCGTGTTAGCATGGCATTCGCGTTAACGTTAGCTTTAGCATGGCGAGCATCCCCTTAAACTTTTACTTGTCTACATCTTGTCGTGGCGTCCTGGTGGGTTTAATTTAGGGTTGCAACTAACGATTATTTCTATAGTCGATTAATCGACCAATTAATTAAACGATTAATCGATCAATCTGATGAATGTCACTTTTTTCAATTACCTTCACAGTTTAACTTGGAGCATGTTGTAAGTAACAAAGAAGACAAAATCCAGTTTCAAAGCACACTCGCTTGTATGACAATTTACAGTTTGAATGGGAGTTTGTGTTGAGACTCTAAAGTTCTAAACTGTTATATGAATAGGTTTATGTGGTGGTTACTTTGTTAAAAAAAAAAAAAAAAAAAAAATTTTTTTTACTTTCAACTTTGAGTATATATACTCTGAGTATATACTGTATAATCATAACAAAATGTGCTGCGTTCATTGGTTTGGTAGCACTAGACCGAATTAATCCTTTAAATCTCAGGTCAAGCAATTTAAAAAAAAAAAAAAAAAAAAAGCCTTTCAGAATCTACGTGCTTTAAAAAAAAAATATCGGCTGATTTGGCTTACAAAATCTGGTATGGTTATCGGCTGAAAGGTTTTATAGATATCAGCATTTGAAAATCCCATATCGGTCGGCCCCTAATAATATACTTGATTATATGAAAATATATCACTCTTCAGTATGCCATTTATTTTATTGTGTGTCCTTGTCTACAGCTGGACCTAAAATCTCCAGGTGTACGTAAAGAATATGAGCCTGACTGCAGAAACCCCAAACGATGGCCCCAGTGTTACAGAAGAGAGCAAGTTGCCCGCCGTGGAAAAGAAGGACAAGAAGGCTGACGATGTAGCTGAGGAAGAGGAGGAGGAGGAAGAGTACGTGGTGGAGAAGGTTCTCAACCGGCGGGTTGTCAAAGGGAGAGTAGAGTACCTTCTCAAGTGGAAAGGATTCTCAGAGTGAGCGTCAAGTCAGCACTAACACAATAGTCATTTTGTCGCGCCACTAACCTTAATATTGTTCGTTGTGTGATCATCACAAAAGGGAAGACAACACGTGGGAGCCAGAGGACAACCTGGACTGTCCCGACCTTATCGCAGAGTTCCTCCAGTCTCAGAAGTCGGCGCACGAGGGCAAACGAAAGGCCAGTGAAGGAGACGGAGAAGAGAGTAAATCCAAGAGGAAGAAAGATGACGTGAGTCCAAATTAGTACTCCTACTGTCATAAGCAATTAAAGCCAGCAACAATGATTTTAATATTGAATTGTTCACCGAATAGTCAAGGTATCCGTTAGAGGTGGGAATCTTTGTGCACCTAACGATTCGATTACGATTCAGAGGCTACGATTTGATTATAAATCGATTACTGATGACAGACCGTTTACTAATGCCCGCATCTAGCTTTCTGTACATGTGCTGCTATCGCCACCGAGTCTATATTGCATCTAGTCCTATATAAATATGATATCTACCTTAACATTATGTGGACGTACTTTGTAGCAGCTGTCGTCAGCAGTCAGGTATGTTGTTGTTTTTTTATCTCGCGGCATGAGTTGAGCTAGAGCTGTGAGTTAAGCATTGGCATTACCCGAGGGGCCGGGAAATGACAAGCATGATGTTTAGCTACTCTCGCTCCGTTCCTCATTGCGTCCCGAAGACCGCGTGGTGCGCTGAGTGTGTTTTACTTCCGCTTTACTTGACATATTTCAATAATCGTAATTTGGATGTTTCTGAATCGTTCTCGAATCTTCCACGGCCAAATCGCGAATAATCTAGGAATCGGAAATTTCGCACACCTCTAGTATCCGTGGGTTCTTAAAAAGTAAAAAAAAAAAATAATAATAATAATACATTCTTAAATCCAGTAATTGGACTTTAAATGGTCTTTATGGCCTTTAAATGTGTAAATTCCTCCTAAAATATCACAAAAGGTCTTAAATACAATCTGGAAAGGTTTTAAAAATCTATTGATTGAATTTTTCTTTCTTTTTTTTTTTTTTTTTTTTTTTTTTTTTTAAGGGCCCTATAACGTAACTACCTGTGCTGCCTTAACAAAATCAATTTACAGTAGTTACATGGGTAAATGCAAATATAATAATTTCTGGCTTGGGATCGCACAGTTCAGCATATAGGCGGAGTTTGACTTTTGGGGCAGGGGGAGGCACAACATGTTGATGACCCCGAAACGCAGTGTCAGAAATAAAATGAATTTACAACAATATTTATAATAATGAGTTGAAAATGAGCGTTTTTTGTTTCTGATCATTCTTGAGGGGAATTCTAAATCTGGCTGCTTAGACAATACTTTATGCCAAGATCGTGATCCATTGACTATGGTACGCCTGCCGGTGTCGTGGCAATGTAGTTACACCAGTCAAAAATTGTATCCACTGGGCGGAGCCATATGGAGGTAGATTGGTGTCTTTATTATTCAATCAAAAAAAGTTGCTTCAATAATCAATCAAAAAAAGTTGCTTCAATAAAAAAAATAGCTTATTCAATCAAAACGTTTTCAACCCCCAAAAAGTGTGTTTGAGTGCAAAAATAAATCTGAAACTCAAAGAAATGCATGTGAAACCAGTTGTTTTTTTTATTTGATTTGAAGTCTGTTTTTTTTTATTTTTTTTTTTATTTATTTATTTATTTTTTGATTCAAGCAACTTTTATGATTGAAGTAATGTTGATTTGTGTTTGGGCCACATTTTGGCTAGGGCATATTTGTCTTTATTATTCAATCAAAAAATAAATATAAATTTTTAAAAAGAAAAATCACTGCAATCAAAAAAAAGAAATTTCAATCATAGAAAGTTTTTGGATGCGAAAAAATATTTGAGATTGAAAAATTTGCATTTGAACACTTAATTTTTCATTGAAAAAATTTTTCTTTGATTGAAGCAATGCTTTTTGTGTTTGGGCCATATTATGGGTAGGACATTTATGTCTAAATCATTCAATCCCCCCAAAAAAGTTGCTTCAATCAAAAAAAATATTTTCAATCAAAGAAAAAAATCATTTGAAAAATAAAATTGCCCTCGCGTAATATTTTTTGGGGGGGGAATGATATGCATATCAAATGACCATCTAAGATGCTAGTCACATGATCTGTTCGAAAAATAATTTTGACCCATTATAAAGATATATTGTTCATTTCATTCAATTTTGTAGCAGTTTTATTGCTTTATATATATATATATATATATATATATATATATATATATATATATATATATATTAGGGCTGTCAAAATTATCGCGTTAACGCGCGGTAATTAATTTTTTTTATTAATCACGTTAAAATATTTGACGCAATTAACGCACATGTCACGCTCAGAAAGTATTCTGCCTTTTGGTAAGTTTTACAGCAAGGCTTTTTGTGCTGTCTAACAGTGAACTCTTGTGGTCGCTTTGCGACATGGTTTATTGTTTTCTTGCCAGTTCATTATGGCTGCACGACGTCTCGGGCTGATAATGTTGTGCTTATATGATCCTTGGACAAGATTTGTCCGTAAGTATGGTTGTTGTAAAGAATGTACATATTATGTTAGTAAGCGAAATGTTATATTTTTTGCATGAGACGCTTTTTGTTTATGTTTAGTGAACCTGTATAGCGTGCTAAGCTAACGTTGTTGCTAATGCAATGCTTGTGTACTTTTTTTTTGTAGTTTTACGACGGTCTAAAGAAGACAATGGTTTGAGGCCATTTTATTAATAAATCAGATGAAAAAGGGAGAAGTCTAATTATTAAGACTAATTATTTTAATTGTTTGACAGCCCTAATATATATATATATATATATATTAGGGCTGTCAAACGATTAAAATTTTTAATCGAGTTAATTACAGCTTAAAAATTAATTAATCGCAATTCAAACCATCTATAAAATATGCCATATTTTTCTGTAAATTATATATATTCTGTAAAATACATTGTTGGAATCGAAAGATAGGACACAAGATGGATATATACATTCAACATACGGTACATAAGGACTGTAGTGGGTATTTCACTCTACTGTCATTTAAATCTGTCTATGCTGTCCTCACTCCGAAGCGTCTACTATTTCCAAAGCTAGACAGCTAGTGAACGACGCCTTAATAATCAGACTTCTTACTTTTTCATCTGATTTATTAATAAAATGGCCTCAAACCACTGTCCTCTTTAGACCGTAGTGAAACTACAAAAAAAGTACACAAGCATTGCATTAGCAACAACGTTAGCTTAGCACGCTATACAGGTTCACTAAACATAAACAAAAAGCGTCTCATACAAAAAATATAACATTTCGCTTACTAACATAATATGTACATTCTTTACAACAACCATACTTACGGACAAATCTTGTCCAAGGATCATATAAGCACAACATTACAACGTAGGCGTCAGCCAGAGACGTCGTGCAGCCATATTGAACTGGCAAGAAAGCAATAAACCATGTCGCAAAGCGACCACAAGAGTTCGCTGTTAGACAGCACAAAAGACCTTGCTGTAAAACTTACCAAAAGGTAGAATACTGTCTGAGCTGGACATGTGCATTAATTGCGTCAAATATTTTAACGTGATTAATTTAAAAAATTAATTACCGCGCGTTAACGCGATAATTTTGACAGCCCTAATATATATATATATATATATATATATATATATATATATAGGAAAGTCAATTACATGCAATGACACTTTTCGGCCGGGGGGGGGGGGGGGGCTTAAAATCCGCCTATGGTTCAGCACACTGTTGATGCCGGTTAGGGCTACAATTAACAATTATTTTTTATAATCGATTAATTAGATAACTGTCACTTTTTCAATTACCTTCACAATTTAACTTGAAGTTGTAGGCATGTTGTAAATTCCAATGAAGACAAAATAGATGACTATTTCCTTCAAAAATATTATTTTATTACAACTTCCTGACTTCACTGTAGTCTACAACTGTACTGTTTTAAGTACTCTCATCAACAAAGACAAACGATAAAATTGGCTTCATTTACTCACCTCTGACTCCGGTTGGACCCCAATTGCCAGCCGTCATGTCAGAGCAGCGGGTGAAGTTTCCCGTGTTGAATCATATTAAGCAGCAGTCTCTCCTCTCGGATCATAGAAGCGCTGCCTCGCATCAAAGTCATCCGCCTTAGGTGCGCTATTTTCGGCTTGGGTTCGAGCCGACGGCTGGCTGGGGCCCGACGAGTGGTGGCCATTATTCTTGCTTCATCATGCTTTTATGGCTTACGCCATTGGCGTAGTCACTCGTCACTCAGACATGTCGGAAGTAGCGGCGAAGTTCGATCTTTGGGTCAAAATGATTCAATCAAAAAAAAGTGCCTTCAAAACTTTTTCCGCTTTCAAAAAAGTGCCATCAAAACTTTTTGCTCTTCAAACAAAGTGACACTTCAATCAAAAAAATACATATTTCGAATATAAGAAATATTTTTAAAAAAGAAAAAAAAACATTCAGTGGGGAGAACAAGTATTTGATACACTGCCAATGCATTGGCAGTGTATCAAATACTTGTTCTCCCCACTGTATGTATACATTTTTAGGGGGGGCAATTTTATTTTTGCGAATGTAATTTTTTTTTTTTTTGTTTTGTTTTGTTTTTTTGATTGATGCAACTTTTTCTGGGATTGAAGGATTTAGACACAAATGTTGACACATAATATGGCCCAAACGCAAAAAAGATTGTTTCAATCAAAGAAAACAGTTTAAATGAAAAATGAAGTGTTCAAATGCAGATTTCTGAGTGTCAAATATTTTTTTGCATTCAAAACTTTTTTTCTATGATTGAAAATGTATTTTTCCTGAACATTCCTGTTAGTATGCGGTACAGCTTTCATACTTTTTCAACCTAAATCCGGCGTTTAATTGCTGCATGTGTCTGAGCGACCGACTGCGAATAACTGAAGCAGATTGTGGGATGGCCCCCTACTTGAAGGCGTGGCGCAGTGAAGGTGGAATCTGACCCTTTAATATCATTATGAAGTCTATGGCTAATAATAAAAAAGAAAGCATTGAGGTTGCAATAAAAGAGAATATTTACTATTGAGAGGCTCAAAGTCAACGCAACAAGTAAACCAGTTGTTGGTTAATTTGGTCATGGAGGAGTTGACGATGACTGGAATAATCGCGGCAGCCCTAAAAGCCCTGCTTTGAGGTTGTAGGGAAAATCATCGACGTGAATAACATTGTTTTGTTTATGTTCAGACGGAGAAGCTGAGAGGCTTCGCCAGAGGTTTGGACCCAGAAAGAATCATCGGTGCCACTGACTCGACGGGGGAGCTCATGTTCCTCATGAAATGGTTCGTACCTGTCCCGCGACAGCTTTATTTCAACCCTTTCAGGGATTGTGCTCACTATAGTTGACACTTAAGACCTTCAACACGTTATTAACTAATCTGAGTAGATTTGTGTACGTCGCCCTCTAGTGGGTTGCTGTCATTAGTGGGGTGTTTGCACACCTCAGCAATGACTGATTCGGTACTTCCGGTGGGTTTGCGCGGATTAGTCTATGGGGCAAGTGACTATTAGGGGTAGGGAACCTCACGACATGATACGAGGCTCACGATGCCTATTCTCTCACGAGCAATGATTATTGATACATGGATAATGAAATCATTTTACGGTATTTTACAATACAACTAATGAACAGAAAAATGAGCTCTTTTTAAACTTTTGTGAATTTCAATGAGTTTATTACAAGTAGAAGTCCAATCCGTTTAAACGGGAAGGGTGGCAACAAATAAGCTTTCGTTCATTCACATACCCCTCCGACTTCAGACGGATTGGACGTCTATGGGCCATCAATGGCAGCAAATGAGTTAACTTTGGGGCATTTCAGGGGCATTATTTTTATTTATTTATTCATTTATTTATTTTAAACAATGACACCAACGATAATATCGATTCTTGGCTGGAGCAAACCGATAACATTTTGGGATACAAAGTATCATGATTTCTCATCATTTAGAATTTTAGATATATTGTCACACCACAAGTAACAATTATTGGTCATTAAAAAAATGAATATCAGCAATTATTTTTTAAATGACTGAATATTGTATTTTTTAAAAAATCCTTTTTAATTACTCTAAACTTAAAAATTAAAACAATGTTCAAAACTAAGTTAATGAAATTTAAAATGCAAACAGAAAAACACACCGGTTAGTATCAAATTATTTCCTGCCATAGACGGTGTTAGACGTCCAATCCATTTTTACTTATCGACAACGATAGATGTCCAATTCTCGAAACCTAGAACAGTTGCTGTGGATGCTCTTCTTTCACTACCACTGCCAGCGCTAGATGTCCACCCCATTTTACTCAATGATGATAGACGTCCAATTCTCGAAACCGGGAAGACTGGCTGTGTATGCTCATCTTTCACTCCCACTGACAGCACTAGAAGTCCAATTTTTTAAACTGCTTAGATGAACACAAATCTGATATCCTGGCAGGAATCTTTGTCAACAGCTCTGTCTCTCTGTTTTTATTTTTTATAGAAGTTAGGCTATAAGTTCTCAGACGGGGACTTTAGCAATGTCTTTAACCGCATAGGGCCGAGCATCTTGCTGACAACTGCTTTGCAGGCAGGTAGATTTAATGTCTCTGCCACAGTGTGGCTGTTTTTGGATTTAGCAACAGTTCAGCAACAAGGTAACTTGCTTTGAGGGCCTATTTACCTTTGTAGTTTTTCTAAAAAAAAAGTTCACTGTTTCTGTGTTTTCACAAAGGTGAACAAAATAGTCCATTGACTTGTTTTGAAGCGACGGGTGTTTCGTTTAGAGATGACGTAGTTGCTCATGTCGCGTTCAAGAGCCACTCTGATTTCTAGCCATCAGCCACCTTGCTGTCCTCGACAATGTGTTGGAATTATTAAACACGGGGCGGGATTGACGGTCGTCACAATACGGATGAATGGATGTATATCGACTATGGCTGTCAAACGATTAAAATTTTTAGTTGACTTAATCACAGCTTAAAAATTAATCGTAATTAATCGCAATTCAAACCATCTCTAAATATGCCATATTTTTCTGTAAGTTATTGTTGGAATGGAAAGATAAGACACAAGATGGACATAAAACATTCAACATACTGTACATAAGTACTGTATTTGTTTATTATAACAATAAATCCACAAGATGGCATTAACATTATTAAGATTCTTTCTGTTAAAGGGATCCATGGATGGAAAGACTTGTAGTTCTTAAAAGATAAATTTGAGTACAAGTTATAGTAATTTTATATTAAGAAAAAGAACGTCTTCTGCGCCGCCCAAATGCATGATGGAAAGTTGGGCAACCATAACTGTCAGTGGTGGCTGCAAATGCGTCATTGTAAACTGTTTGAGGCAACGCATGAATGGGGCATTCTGTGCATGCGTTACTTGCGTCAAATATTTTTACGTGATTAATTTTAAAAATTACCGCCCGTTAACGCGATAAATTTTACAGCCCTAATATCGACACTTGACGAGTCTAAACAAATGATTTACATGGGGTCCACATTGTCGCGGATAGCAAGGTGGCTGATGGCTAGACATCCGAGCAGTTCTTGAACGCGACACGAGCAACACTTCGCCCATCTGCAGACGACTGAGAACTTTCTACCTATTCCTTCCTTCCAACTGCAACTCCGCCCAACGATGTTTAGAAAAAAAAGCGGTATTGGATAATTTCTCACGGCACACCGGTTGAAAAACACTGCGATAGACATCCAATCCTTTAAACTGGGAAGACTGTTTGTGAAAGCTCATCTTTCACTCCCATTGACGGCGCTAGACGTCGATTTTTTTTAAACTGGGGAGACTGGTTGTGAATGCTGTCTTTCACTGCCATTGACTGCTTTGGAATTCCAACCCATTTTGATTCAATGACATCGATAGTGGTCCAATTCTTTAAACGGGGAAGATTGGCTGTAAAAGCTAATCTTTCACTCCCATTGATGGGGCTCGTTTGCCCTTCCCAGTGGAAATGGATTGGACGTCTAGCGCCATCAATGTCAGTCAGTGAATCAACTTTTTTTCTTTTCTTTTTTAAATAGGAAAAACTCTGATGAAGCAGACCTTGTTCCAGCCAAGGAAGCCAACGTTAAGTGTCCGCAGGTGGTCATCTCGTTCTACGAAGAGCGGCTCACTTGGCACTCGTACCCCAGCGAAGATGAGAAAAAAGATGACAAAAACTAAAAAAAAAAAAAAAAAAAAAAAAATTTGTGGTTTTTTGGATTCTGAGGGAGGGGACTCGGTAGGGCGTGGGATTGAACACTTCACAGTCTGACGCTGGTTGTGCTTTTATGTGTTTAGAATGTCGTCATCCTGCTTGCCACCGTGTCCATGCAGTGTTCAATTTTGTCATTTCACACCTTCACCCATCACACTCGTATTGTATTTCCATGTCGCCTTTTTATTCGCCCCGCCCCCTCCAGGTCATCTTAGACGTCGTGTTCTTATGATAATCCGTTCGTTGTAATGATTCAAATTTTGGTGGTGGTTGTTTTTCATGTCTCGCTGTCATTTTTGGACAATAAACTCACTTTTTGTTAACGCTGTTGTCTCCGCTTGCTCATTGATAACAGGGTTTTCTACATACTGTATATCAGAAAATCTAATTTAATGCTTTTTAATGCCACAATATACTAATTTAATGCCCATACCCAACTGCAGATAGTTTCACACACATAAATTGCAAGTAGAGTTGTCTGATAATGACTTTTTAACTGATACCGATATTATCCAACTCCAAAAATCTGATACCGATATATCCGGTCATTACGGCTACTTGTATTGTGATGCCTCACTGGATACTTTCATAATGATCAATGTAACAACTTCAAGGTATTCCAATAAACGTTATATAAAAAATAAGAACTTCAACCGAAGTTATGGGGAAAAAGTGCGTATATTGCACCACTTTACTGTGGAAATAAAAAAAAAAAAGCAAACATCTGTGTTTCAGAAGTGCAAATTGCCGATAAGGCACTGCCATATCACATATGGCTCACACACTGAGGTATGTAATGAGTTTATTTTTTGCACCATAAATGCAAATGGTCTGCTCGCATAAATCAAGCATCTCAGTTTAGAGACATCTAATGGTCGATAAGCCTAACTGTTGTGCTAAGCTGTGACCAGCCCTTGTACCAAGGCAGAAAGCTTTGAAGACAACTCGAATATTGGTCCCAAATCGATAATCAATGGTGCAATATAATGTACTTCATAACTGTACTTGAATACATTTTTGTGTATCTGTACTTAACTAAAACTATGAAGTGGTACCTTTTCCTTTTACTTCACATTTTAGTGCAGGTAACTGTACTTTTTACTCCACTAGTTTTCAAAATGTCGACTGCGCTACACATTATTTTGTTTTCTTTTTTTCTAATTGTCAGTAGTTTCGTTTTCATACCCCCGGCTGAGCACTAGGGGCAGCAACAGGAGTACAAGCAAGATTAGGTCGGTGAACAAGATATTTACCAATAAAAACCACCACAGTCAGTAGGTACAGTAGGTACAGTACAGTAGGTGGTGGTACGCACCTGATAGTTGCTTACAATCCGCCATTAAGAGAAGTTTTGGGAGTTTTTCAGTTTGGTAAGCGTTTGTTTACAGTGCAGTACATCTTATTGCTTGTTTTTCCATTCTGCGCAGTGTTAAATAAAACTGAGCAGTCAATGATCATTTTTGGGTTCTTTGAATATTGACTTAGATGTCTGCAGTGGGGCAAATAAGTATTTAGTCAACCACCAATTGTGCAAGTTCTCCTACTTGAAAAAATTAGAGAGGCCTGTAATTGTCAACATGGGTAAACCTCAACCATGAGAGACAGATTGTGGAAAAAAAACAACAAAATCACATTGTCTGATTTTTAAAGAATTCATTTCCAAATTAGAGTGGAAAATAAGTATTTGTTCACCTACAAACAAGCAAGATTTCCGGCTGTCAAAGAGGTCTAACTTCTAACAAGGTCTAACGAGGCTCCACTGGTTATCTGTATTAATGGCACCTGTTTTAACTCATTATCGGTATAAAAGACACCTATCCACAACTCAGTCAGTCACACTCCAAACTCCACTATGGCCACGACCAAAGAGCTGTCGAACGACACCAGAGACAAAATTGTAGACCTGCACCAGGCTGGGAAGACTGAATCTGCAATAGGTAAAACGCTTGGTGTAAAGAAATCAACTGTGGGCCCAATTATTAGAAAATGGAAGACATACAAGACCACTGATAATCTCCCTCGATCTGGGGCTCCATGCAAGATCTCACCCCGTGGCGTCAAAATGATAACAAGAACGGTGAGCAAAAATCCCAGAACCACACCGGGGGACCTAGTGAATGACCTACAGAGAGCTGGGACCACAGTAACAAAGGCTACTATCAGTAACACAATGCGCTACCAGGAACTCAAATCCTGCATTGCCAGACGTGTCCCCCTGCTGAAGAAAGTACACATCCAGGCCCGTCTGCGGTTCATCAGAGAGCGTTTGGATGATCCAGAAGAGGACTGTAAGAATGTGTTATGGTCAGATGAAACCAAAATAGAACTTTTTGGTACAAACACAGGTTCTCGTGTTTGGAGGAGAAAGAATACTGAATTGCATCCGAAGAACACCATACCCACTGTGAAGCATGGGGTTGGAAACATCATGCTTTGGGGCTGTTTTTCTGCAAAGGGACCAGGACGACTGATCTGTGTAAAGGAAAGAATGAATGGGGCGATGTATCGAGAGATTTTGAATGAAAATCTCCTTCCATCAGCAAGGGCATTGAAGATGAGACGTGGCTGGGTCTTTCAGCATGACAATGATCCCAAAGACACAGCCAGGGCAACAAAGGAGTGGCTTCATAAGAAGCATTTCAAGGTCCTGGAGTGGCCTAGCCAGTCTCCAGGTCTCAACCCCATAGAAAATCTGTGGAGGGAGTTGAAAGTCTGTGTTGCCCAATGACAGCCCCAAAACATCACTGCTCTAGAGGAGATCTACAGTGTGTGAAAAGCTTGTGAAGAGTTACAGAAAATGTTTGGCCTCCGTTAGTGCCAACAAAGGGTACATAACAAAGTATTGAGATGAACTTTTGGTGTTGACCAAATACTTATTTTCCACCATGATTTGCAAATAAATTCTTTAAAAATCAAACAATAAGATTTTCTGTTTTATTTTTTTTTTGCACATTCTGTCTCTCATGGTTGAGGTTTGCCCATGTTGACAATTACAGGCCTCTCTATTATTTTCAAGTGGGAGAACTTGCATAATTAGTGGTTACCTAAATACTTTTTTGCCCCACTGTATATACATATAAGATTTTTGCATCAGGAGGAAATACTTTTAAATTTTAAAGCAAGTACTTTCGTACTTTTAAGTATTTTTTTAAATCCTTGTACTTAGGTTTTTGCACCTGTATCTGTACTTTTACTTAAGTACACACACAAAAAAGTGAGTACTCCATCCAACACTGCTGATAAGATAATGAAAACCAGATGTCAGTATTGTCTGATACCAATTTAAAATGCTTTTATCAGCCGATATTATCGACTACCTGATAATATCGGATTTTAATCAATTATTTAAAAAAAAAAAATTAAACATCAAGCTTTATATATATATATGCCAAGAAAATTTAGTTTAATGCTTTTTAAGGCCTGTATCTTGACTTTGATCTCTGTATGCATGTATATACTTGTATATACATACATAAAATTTTTGCATCGGGAGAAAATACATTCTTTTTACTTGTAAATTTTAAACCAAGTACTTTTGAGTAAATTTTTAATAGACACTTGTGCTTTTACTTAAGTTTTTGCTCCTGTATCTGTACCAACACTGCTGATAATGAAAAACAGATGTTAATATTGTCTGATATCAATTTAAAATACTATTATCGTCGATAAGATCACCTACCCCGATAATATTGGACTTTAATACATAAAAAAAAAAAAATTAACCATCAAGCTTACATATATTTATTAATGCCTATAACATTTAGTCGAATGCTTTTTAAGGCCTGAATTTTGACAAAAACCATTCAGTGACTTTTAATGTTTTTTTTAAATGATCCGCATAAACCCTAGCTAAGTTGAATGAGTGGATAGGACATCTGGAAACAAAACCACTTTATTATTAAGTCATAAAAACAAAAAGTTGATTGCCAGCAAACATTACAGAACTACAACAAAATCAAAAGGTGGCAAGGGGGTTGACACACTTAAATATTTACACGTCAGACAAAAAAAAAGTGCTTTAAGTTTTAGCAGGATGCAAGATTGGGCGACAGGTAGGGAAGACGCTTTCATGTCCAGTTTTCATTTTCTTTTACGGAACCCCGACATAAAAAACTGCCCCCAAAAATTACAATTTTTGCCTCACAAGTACCATAATTAGGACCCCAAAATTTCTCATCAAGGTGCATAATGTCAGATTTAGATTAAACCCCAAATTATTCCATGTCAACAGCAGTTTTTCGTCCAAACGAAATTGAATTCATGGCCCAAAAAATCTCAACACCGGGGCTCCGTACAGTTCAAAACACCTGCTAGTTTCTTTTCCGAGACCACAAACAACATCTTTTCAGCAACAAGCGTACTTCCTCTTCCTGACACGACATTCCAAACTCTACAGTAGCTTATAACCCACCACCGACGCACAATGTTCAAGAACAGTCCCTAAAATATGAGACGGATATGAGAGGTTGCTTATGAAAACCTTCTGTGATTCTACCCTTGTCTTGATGCTTACATTTAAAAACTGAATTGGGGGTGCGAACTTTGAATGTAAAGCTGACTTGCGTAGACTACAGCAGTGGTTCTCAAACTGGGGTCCCTCAGGGTAAGGTGTAATTTGCCAGGAGTGTTGCATTGATATAATTTTTTGATAACATTTGTTCATTCGCTGACAGACTTTCCTATATGAGTTTAACACTGGTAGACGTCCAATCCATTTGAAGTGGAAGGGTGGCAGCGAATGAACGAACGTTCATTCGCTGCCACCCTTCCACTTCAAATGGATTGGACGTCTAGCATCGTCAATGAATTAGTGTCTGACTAAACCGTGATAGAATTATGAAGAAATTTTGTATTAAAAGAAAGCAATGGTATCGGTACAGTATCGGATGATACCGCAAGGTATCAGGAGGGGAAAAAAAAAAAGTTTTCAGTGGAACACTAATTTTCATTCTTGTATTTTCTGGTCTGTAAGTCACATTTTTATGATAGCTTCACACTGTGACCCATACTCAAGTGTGACGTATGTATCAAAAATGTTATCGGTGCAGCACAAATTTTTATACGCACGGTATTTTCTTGACTATAAGTCGCACTTTTAGTTTCTAAATTCTTGCAATTATAACATACATGTAACTTCTCAGTTGTAAACATCAGATTTCTTCATTATATTTTTGTTAAGTCAAAGTAGGACATGAACATAAATCTGATTTTACCGTATTGGCCCGAATATAAGACGACCCTCTCTTTTTCAAGACTCAAGTTTGAAAAAAGACTTTATGAACATCAAATTAATTTTTTTACAGAAAATAATTACAGTACATCCGAAACAAATGATTATAACAACATATTTGAGAGAAAAAGCATGTTATTCTTAGGGCTGTCAAAATTATCGCGTTAACGGGCGGTAATTAATTTTTTAAATTACTCACATTAAAATATTTGACGCAATTAACGCACATGCCCCGCTCAAACAGATTAAAATGACAGCACAGTGTCATGTCCACTTGTTATTTGTGTTTTTTTGGTGTTTTGTCGCCCTCTGCTGGCGCTTGGGTGCGACTGATTTTATGGGGTTAAGCACCATGAGCATTATGTAATTATTGACATCAACAATGGCAAGCTACTACATTATTTTTTGATTGAAAATTTCACAAATTTTATTAAAACGAAAAAATTAAGAGGGGTTTTAATATAAAATTTCTATAACTTGTACTAAAATTTATCTTTTAAGAACTATAAGTCCTTCTATCCATGGATCGCTTTAACAGAATGTTAATGTTAATGCCATCTTGTTGATTTATTGTTATAATAAACAAATACAGTACTTATGTGCAGTATGTTGAATGTATATATACGTCTTGTGTCTTATCTTTCCATTCCAACAATAATTTACAGAAAAATATGGCATATTTTATAGATGGTTTGAATAGCGATTAATTACGATTAATTTTTAAGCTCTGATTAACTCGATTAAAAATTTTAATCATTTGACAACCCTAGTTATTTTGTCTCATTCAAATCATCTGAACATTTGAATATTTAAACTAAGGTGCAATCACATTCGTAAATGAATGGCTTCTGGTTTTTGAAATGTAAATAAACCAATCTAATGTGATAAAACAACATAATTGCAATAACTGCATTAACCATATAAGTGAAGTCTAAATGTAACTGTAGTCTTGAAACAAATCTGAATAAGGAAAAACATTGCAATAAAATAATACAAACTGGTTAAACTTGAGAGTAGCTGAGATCTGTCATGACAGAACATCCCATAACTTCAAGGATATCTGGCGCCATCTAGCGTCGTGAACGGGTATAATGTCTAGACTGCGAATATAAGACGATCCCCTCTTTTTCTGTCATATTTCAATGCAAAAAACACAGTCTTATATTCGGGCCAATACGGTACTTTGGAAACTAACAATTTACATTTTGGCCAATTTTCCGACATTTTACTGTCTAAACTAGCTTCTTAACGCGTCGGTGTTATTTGTCCATACGCTGGCTTTTTTTTTTTTTTGTGTGTGTTTGATCAAATAAAAGGCATTGGAAAAATTACACTTGGGAGCTAATATTTCCCCAGGATAGTAAAAACATGTAAACAACAAAATGGCACCATGCTGCAATTTCTAATTTATTGTAAACAGGTTGGGGAGATTCGCACTAAATTCTTGTAATAATGCCCTGTTCTGGCTCATTGACTCCTATTATAAATCATAATTTTGATATGCTGTAAACCTGATGTGTTATAATGCATTTTCCGTGATTACTGATGCAATGGCTTCTTTGGCGAGCCAAAAACATGGAAATAGAGGAATTTGTGTGTTGAGTCTTAACACCCAAAAGTCACTAGAGGGGCGCCATAGGCCAATACATGAATTTGCTTGCGAAGAAATTCTGATGTTATGACTTATGGACTTATGTGGGCCTCTAACTATGTCATATGAAATATTCAAATTAGACTTTTATTTTATGTATATATATATATATATATACACACACACACACAGCATAGCTAGTTTTGCTATTAGAATAATACTGCTATTATTGTCCATAGGGGGCATTAAAAAATAAAAACTATATATGTGTAGATAGGTCTGATGCTACTGAACATTTTGAGTGTTTGAAAGGAAAAAAATATTCAGAAATGACTTAGGTATCACACTTCAAAGGAAAAGCCATACTTTTGACAAAATCACAAGAATTTAGTCAAATAAAATAAAGCCCACGGTTTAATAAGGCTGCAACAACTAATTGAGTAAATCAATTAATAAATTAGTTGCCAACAAACTTGATAATATAGTAATAATATAGTTATAGACTACTGTTAAGTCAGGAAGCCGTAATAAAATATTTTTGAAGGAAATAGTCATCCATTTAAGTCTTCATTGTTACTTAAAACATGCCAAACACAAATTCACATCCCCATTCACTGAGTCATGCCTTCCCTAAGGGGGCCGTCCCACAGTCAGCTCCATTTATTCGCAGTTGGTCACATGCAGCGATCTAACGCCGGATTTAGGGTTGAAAAAGTACGAAAGCTGGACTCCATACAAACAGGAAGGATTGTCTCTGGAGTGATTTGTTCGAGGATTCCAGGTAATTATAATAGTTTTTGTACCATGCATGCGTTTTGAAACACTGTGAAAAAAAAATCAAGGGGAGAAATTACCCGCTACAGCATTGGCGTTATACTTAGCAATATTTACGTAAAATAACTGCCCGTTTTTTTGCTTTTAACCAAGAATCAAGATTGTTTTACGTCCATATCCATAGAGAATTCAGGGATTTAAGCATTTATTAGTTTTCAACGGAAAAAGCTGTTTGTGATATGGCGGCCGCTAATTTGCGTACTGACGAGCGTCATAGTTCGCAATATTTACGTAAAATAAATGCTAACTGCACGTTTTTTTTTGCTTTTAAACAAGACTCGAGACTGTTTTATGTCCATATGTATAAAGAATTCAGGGATTTAAGCATTTATTCACGAGAATTTTCAACGGAAAAAGCTCTTTGTGTTTCCACTTGGTCAGCTTTGACGGAGATAGGCCCCCTATGAATCGGCCCCGCGCCCCGTCTATACATTATGAAGTCTATGCGTCATGTCAAATTGTGAAGGTAATTGGAAAAAAAAGTGATATTTACTCAATTAATTGTTTGATTAATCGTCCGAATAATCGATTATGAAAATAATTGTTAGTTGCAGACTTATACTCAAGTGCAACTTAAATTTTTTTCATTCGACAGCCAAGTGCTATTTTGCGTCGTTTTCGCAACGGTCATCCGAAAAACTGTACATATACTACGTTAAATGTCTAGCCTATTGTTGTCCATTTTACCATTATTAATTCAATGTATGTTGGTTTCTGATGAATACATAAAAAAAAAAAAAACTGCCCGCAAAAATGTGACTTATACTCCAGTGCGAATTATATGTGAACTTTTTACCAATCCAATAAAACCAAGAGTAATGGAAGAAAACATTTATAGTAATTGGAACTTTAAATGATGCCATTTAAGAAACACTTGATGGAATTGGTGCTGCAACGACTAATCGATTAACTCGCGTGATTCAATTAGAAAAAAGCTTCGAATCAAATTTTTGCAGCTTTGAGAATTTGTTTCATTAGAGTGGCTTAATATTTTTTTCTGAAACTGTTTGCATTTAGTTTTATTTATCTGAGTGGATACACTCCCCTCTAGTGGAACAGTGATTATGACATAACTCCAACTTCTCCCGTTTGAGTTTATATGTTTGTTTATGCTTTCGTAATTTCGTTTAGAAGTATACAGGGTGATTAAAAAAGAATGTGCCAAAATCATCACACATTTATTCATTTTAAAATCATTGAAATAGACTGAAAAATTAAATTAAAAATTTAATAAGACATAAACGTCTCTTTAACAAGTAAATAATTTTAACAAATTAAAAGTTATGTCGGCTTGATGTTGTCCGTGCTGCTGGTGGTGGTCACATTGAGCTGATGAAATAATAAAACCTTTTTTTTTTTTTTTTTTTAATAAATATACCGCAATGGTTTTGGCACATACTTTTTGAATCACCCTGTATTTTGAATTTTTTTTGTGGGAATATGCGTTTGAACGATTTGTTAAGAAAAAAAATGTTAGCATCATATAGCATTTAAGCTAGCAGACTAGCTATGCAAGTTGGCCAAATGTTCTTTATTATTTAAATTTTTTATACTGTTTCAGGCTAAACTCAGGTATTTTAATTTTTTTTTTTTTTTTTTTTAAATGAAAATGCAATCCTGCATAGTTGGAAGAATCACTCAGGAATTTTATTTTGTATTCGCATTTAATGCTCCTTTAAGTAAGCAAAAATAAGTACAGTATTATTGTTTCTTTCATTTTACATCTCCTAAAATTTATTCAGCAAGGAACAAATATTTGTAATGATTATTCAAACTGTTAAATAGATTAATTGTTTAAATAATCAGTGGCTGCAGCCCTAGATGTAATTTAAAGAAAAAAAATGACGTTCTTTACATGGCATCCTCCTGTACAAATGCACTCTTGAAATCTGCTGTTGAGAATTCTCATCTGAGTTGGGATACTGTGAATTTCATCCCGAATTCACCATAGGTACTAAAATGGCACTTGCTTAAGGTCACGGTCTCCCAGTGCTACCACTTGCTCATGTCGGCCAATACGCAGATTTCAAGAACGCATTCATGCAGCAGGACGCCATTTAAAGTAGAGGTGCAAAAATGAATCGACAACTAATCGATTAGCAAATTAATCTTTTTTTTTTTTTTTTTTTTTTTTTATTTTGATAAGCGATTATCTTTTAGGACCTTCTTCACCTTGTCTAAATTCTTGAAATTATACCATATATAAAACTTCTTAGTGCTGTGTAAATATCATCGACAAATAATCGATTAATTATTAATGTTAATGTTTTTTTTCGTTTTTTTTTTTTTTAAACTTCGATAACCGATGAATCGTTTAGGCCCTTCTTCACTTTGTCTAAATCTTTGAAATTATAACATACATATATAACTTCTTAGTTCTGAGTAAATATCAGATTTCGTCATTATATTTTTGTTAAATCAAAGTAGGACATGAACAAAAATCTTTTACTTTAGAAAACAACAATTCACATTTTTGCCAATTTTCAGATATCTCACTGTCTAAACTAGCTTCTTAATAAGGCTGCAACAACTAATCGATTAATAAATTAGTTGCCAACGAATTTGATAATCAATACAGTTGAAGGAAATGGTCATTCATTTTGTCTTCATTGCTAATTACAACATGCTGAAAATAACTTCACCGTAAACTGCGAAGGTTATTGAAAGAAGTGACATTTATCATTTAATGAATCATCCAATAAATCGATTATGAAAATAATCATTAGTTGCAGCCCTAATTTAAAGGAAGTCATTTTTAACTGAAAATTCCATAACTGTTTCTTAAATGGTATGTTTTAATGCTTCATTTACCATGAATGAAATATTTTTCTTTCATCACTCTTGGTTTTATTGGTTTGTTAAAATGTTTTTTGGGGATCACCCTTATTTTTTTTCTTCATCATTGTGTATTCTTTGGTTGGTGCGACTTACAGTAGACTCAGGTGCGACTTATAGTCCGAAAAATATGGTGAATACCTTTGAGCAACGGTCTTTCATAGATCTGTCATTCAAACGTAGTTAGGATTATGATGATGGGGAGGGTCCTTGGACAAAAACAATATTCCACTGTAAGGAGTCCCTTGACCCTTCAAGTTGGAGAACCTCTCAACTACAGACTATGAAGAGTTTAAATGTCAGCAGAGCGCATCAAGCCGAGCTTTTTGAGGACGATGGTACATGAGGAAGGAAATCTAGAAGAATAACAAGTGGATACACGTTGCAAGGCAGCGCTACTTCCTCAAACCCTTGGAACAGAAAAAAAAAATAGTCCTCCGAACTCGTTAAGTCTCCTTTGTCTTTCTTATTCCCCTCCTGGGAAGTCCGGAAAGATGAGTGGTCAAGCAAGAAGCGAAGGGAACAAAATAGAATAGAAGCTCTTGGCCATGGGAAAACTTTTGTTTGGGGAGTGGGCTCTTCGTAGCGATTGTCCATAGCTCAGACAGAGGATGAGTTCCTGGGGAACTCCGTGAAAGTGGATCTTCGCACTCCCTTTCCCTGCCTCAGAAGTCCGGAAAGATGGTCAAAGGGGGCAGAGGGGAAGAAAAGCAGAAACTGGAGGATTCTTGGCCTGAACTTCTCCACAAAGTCGTTAGAGAAGGTGATATTCGTTGCATGGCTGTATTCTTAACTCAAGTGCTTGTCCTTGAGCTCGGGTTCAGGAGGCAGCAGTTTGGAGTTCTTAAAAGTCCAAGTGCTCTGTGAAAGTGGATCCCACACCTTTACGACCTATTTGGCAGACTGCGGTTTGTCCTCCGACCGGCCTTTGCAAAGCAACCTCTTTTGAAATAAAAAAAGTCTTTGCATTCCCTGTTCCCGCCTCGGAAATCCGGAAAGATGAGTTGTTAAGCGAGGGGAAAATAACGGGGAGCAGAATGAAAAAAGAGCCAAACAAACGCAGTAAGTCAAGCGTGGGCCTTCCCTCCGTCAGATGTGCAGAAAGTACCCTACGGGATCGGTCGTCTCACTTCTTCTTGTCCTTGGGTTTCTTGTCCGGTTTAGGCCGGTTCTGTTCCCCGCGCGGGACCACCAGAACGCTCCCGTCCGCGGCGAACTGGAGAGAGTACCTGCTGGGCGGGTACGGCCGGCCCTGCTCGTCCCGGACCTGGGCGAAGACCTCCTGGCACAGACTCTGCATTTTCTGCTTCATTTGCCTGATACAGCGTAGAAACTCCATTTTTTCCTTGAGTAGCCTGGCTTTGTCGCGCCTTAGCTGGTGTACCCCTTCCTCCAGGTTGATGATGGTGTCTAGTTTGCGTTTACGGCAGTTCTGCGCCGCCATTTTGTTCTTGCCACGTCGGCGGATGTCCCGGACAAGAGCTAGCTGCGCCTCGCTCAGCTGGTGCTTGGCCAGGAGCTCGTTAAACTCCTCCACGGGGAGGTTGACGATCTTGTCGTTGGAGAAGGGGATCTTCATGGCGCGGGCTCGCCGCTCGTCCCGGCTTGAATGCTTGTCCAGGAGCTCAGGCGGGGGAGGGGAAAGCTTCGAAATCTTCGGATTCTGCTTCTTAGGGAGCTCCGGGTGCTCGGTGAAGGGAGGTACGAGCGGCAGGTTGTAGGTGTGGTTGTGGCTGATTCCTCCCAGATGGGGGAGGCCGTGGAAGTTGTCCTGGATAGACGGGAATGAGACAGAGAGAGCAACATGGGTAGATTAGCTAAAGCACTTTTTTTTTGATACGTTAAACTGGAGGTTAGCCCAAATGACTTCGGCCATGAGGTGGGCAACACCCTATGCATATGCCGATAACTGGTTTGAAGGTATACCGAGGTTTTAAAAAGTATGGTATATTAGAGAAAATCGCCATTTTTGGAATCAGCATTCTGCAATACAATCGGTCGCTTGTAAACTATAGAGTTAACAAGCGGTGTCTTTGAATTAAACACCAAAGTCTACTGGAATAAGCTCCAGTTCGGTTGTGAACCTATAGCAGAAGGCGCAATGTAAAATAGTAATATTTGGAATGAAAAATCAACCTGGAAGCTCATGCGACATAGCTTGCTGTATTCTGGTTGGTATCCCCCCACAGCTCCTTCTTCCGAGTCAGAAGCAGCAGTGCTATATCCCACGGCACCCTCCTCGGAGAAGGTGGCGGAAGTGGATGAAGACGAGGAGGAGGATGTCTCCGAGCTGCTGGGGGAAGCCGGGCTGCGGCTGGAGTCCAGGGACAGGCCCGAGTCCGAGTCCAGCTCGTCCCGCAGCTGCGACGCCTGAGCCTGACTGAAGCCCTCCTCCATGGCAAGGTCCAGGAGGCTAATCTCATCCAGCATGGACTCCTCCAGAAGACTGCCAAACGGGTCCACTGGGATGGCGGTGACGTTGGCGCCGGTGCCGTTGAGGAGTGGTGGCAGAAAAAGTCCTGTGAGATTGGTGGTCCCGAATGTAGCGTTGATATGGCTTGAGTTGCTGGAGGATGCTCGCACGCCGCCGTTCGAGTCTAGGTGAGGCGGGAAAACCGGCGGGAATTCCTGGCTGCAGCCGGCCAGCGAGGCCTGATGGAGGCTAACGTCCTGGTGGATTGGTACAGCAGGCGGGACCAGTGGAAAGTCGGATGCTGACATCCTGCCGCAGCCTGCGTCGCTGTTGTTCACATCCATGGCCTTCCACACAAAACACCATTACATTTAGGAAGAGGTTTTTTCAATATAAAACTGCTAAGAATCTTATGCTCATGACACTTAATACATAGGTTTCTACAGGTGTGCTGCTTGTCTACATGGCTATGTTCATACTACAGTCTTAATGCATGAATCCAAATTTTTCGTGTTTTTCCGACTCGAATGAGGCATTAACTTGACGGTCTGAACGTGACAAGTTGCATAGAAGTCGACCATTTCAAATCCGATCTGGGTCACATTTTTCCATAATGTGGCGGTGGTCTGTACTGTCAAGTCTCCCAAATCAGAATTCATGCAGCAATTACATCATCAAAGAGCGAGAGAGACGCTACAGTAGCTCTGCAGCTGTGCGTTATTAGCGCCTAGCTTGCATTGAACACAGCTTTTAGGGAAGGGCAACAGTCATAAAAAAATAAAAATGGGTTGAGAATAAGCCTCGGTTTTCTCTGTGCTTCATTTCAGAAATATTTCAACATTGCTTACATAGCCGAAAGTCGGGGCAAACTGCCCGTATGTGTGTGTGACATGCACAGACAATCCGTGCATGCTATCGACCCATATATACTTTGAATATAAAGCTAAATGGGGATTATTCATGTCTGTTATTTGTGTCCTCCTTTTGAAAAGCAAAATATGATATCCCTGGAATGACGGATGACAGCCAGCATGTGTGGTCATTTGGTTTGATGCTTCTGCGCATGCGGGTCTTCTTGCACAGCGCGTGTCGGACTGCGAATTAGTGCGCATGCGTAATACTTGAATGGTCTCAATGGACAAAGGCAGTCTGAACGGGCACACCAAAAAAACAGATATGAGAAAAAATCGGATTTGTGCATTAAGACCTGTAGTATGAACCTAGCCTATGTGCTCTGGTACTGACTAGAGAGGCAAACAGTCCTTTATTTGTCCAGATGTACATTTTTACAGACCACCTAATTCAACTCAAATCAAATTGGGTATATGGCTAATGCTATTGGCCTTTGCTACTGTACTGTTTCCCTTTAATTGGTCGCTTAACCCAGGGACCCAAACCACTGGGGTGGAGACCGGTACCTGTTCGTGGCGTATTTGCTACCGGGCCGTGGAGAAATAATAAATAAATTGTTAACGACCTCAATCTGGCCTGTAGAACTAATCTGAGTAGAGATTTGTGTACGTCGCCAGTGGTTGGCTGCCATTATTGGGGTGTTTGCACACCTATAGTAGCCTAGCATCAGTCAATGTAAACAGTAATGTTCACTGCTGTTGGATGTGTGCTGCGGGCAGCACACCTCAGCAACGGTGGACAGTGTAATTCCGGTTGTTTTGCTCAGATTAGTCAATTGAAATCCATTGGAGCTAGCATCTTGCATCTATTTTTTTATATCTATGTGCAATTGCATCAGATTTGTACCTGAATATTGCAAGCCCACACGTTGGCGAAAATGACTGAAAAACAGACGCCTTTGCACAGCTTTTTTACAGGGAAAAGGCCACCTGCTGAGCCAGAAGAGGAGCCTACAACCAAGTGCATTCTGCATAACATGTGGCTAAAAGCTAGCAAACAAGGCAAGAAAAACGAATGCACCGAGGGCGTTATACTTCTTGGCCACCCGTAATGCTTAAGCCAAGAAACCTTTCACGATTGGAGACGAACTTATTAAGCCTGCGACTAAGGATATTTGCCATCGAGTTTTAGGCGAGACCGCTGTTAAAAAAGGCTGATTCAACACTTGGTGAGTTACATTTTCCTTGCACTTAACATTCATTTTTAGCACTGTTGTGTTATGTTATATTCAGTGTGTTTTTCTGCCACACATTAGCAGTCTGTGAAAAAAAGGCCCACATCCCACCAGTCCTTGGTGCAAAAAAGGTTAGGGACCACTGGATTAACCCATCTTTTTGACAATGCATATAGGTATAGGTAGTCCACGGGTTACGAACAAGTTCCGTTCCTACGCTGTCAACGTAACCTGGATTTCCACATAAATCGAAATTAACCCTTTAAGTACCCCTAAATCTCAAACCTACTATCCAAAAACATGTATTATACGTAATTGTACTGTCCCCGCAAAGATGTTGGAGCCAAGTCAGAAAAGCTCTAAAATGACGATGTCAGACGTGTGGTTTGCTGACTTTATTCTACTGCTCATGACATAAACATTTGCAGAATAAAAGTAAAATAAAAATCAAATTAAGTTAATCTTCAATAACAGCAATTCAAATTTGCGTTTATAACTAGCTGCTGACACAGCAATAACAATCAACACAAACGATTAGCATGTATCAGTTAGCGTCTGCACATCATCAGAAATGATCACATAAACTCGCCCCCAGTACTCGACCACAATTGAAAACGCACAATAAACCCTTTAAAAGGTATTATATACAGGTGTTTTCTCACCCTCGTTGGTCTCTCGCCCACTTCTTCCTGGGTGTAAATGCGCTCTTACTCGTGTGTACGCATGCGGTCTTCCTCGTGTGTACATACGCTCTTACTCGCGTGCAGAAGTACTACCTGCTCTGCGCTTCCTGCGCCAGTATAAAAGCATGCATCACAAAACAAAAGTAATAAATCGACTGCAGACAAAATGGCGGATGGCGTCGTAAAGTCGAAAACATGCAAGTCGGGTACGTCTTAACCCAAGCTATCTGTATGGTATTGTCTCTCTTATCTGCCTGTCCTTAATTCCATATTAAATAATGAATTTTGTTTCATTTCCTAGAATGCGGAACACCCTAAAACTAGAGAATTCTGTTGTAATGTTCTGTTGCTTATTTGCCAAGGTGTTGTTCCCAATGTCCTTTTCCCAAATTTTCCTTCCTTGTACGATAAATATGTTTTTGTCCTATATCCTAGCATGTAGCACTCCCTCTTCCCTGCTACCACTCTCCCACATGTGTTGTCTTCCCTCTTCCCTGCTACCACTCTCCAACATGTGTTGTCTTTTGGATTCTGGTGTAATGTTTTATTCAGTTTGAAAGGAGCAAAGGCTTTTGTTTTTCAATCCCCACCCCCAGCCACCATTGTTTTACCTTTGGCACATAAGGAATTAGGGCACCTAGAGTGAAAGCCATTGGCGGGCCCTAGCAGGTTCACTCTCCTGTCTTTCCATTTGTGGTACTGTTGTTATGTTTTATTGGGCGGATTACAACCAATACGTGAATTTCCCCATCGTGGGATCAATAAGGTATGACTTAAATGATGATTAATGGAAAAAATGTTTTTTTTTTAGTTAGTTTTAAAGTTTTATTTTCTGCTTCACCTAACGAGATTATTGTAATGTATTGAAGCCTATCCTTTCTTACTTCCAGAGGCGAGTAGTAACACGTTACATATACTACGTTACATTTACTTGAGTAACTTTTTGAGAAAAATGTACTTCTAAGAGTAGTTTTACTAAGCTATACTTTTTACTCTTACTTGAGTAGATTTGTTCAGAAAAAACCCTACTCTTACTCCGCTACTTTTGGCTACACAAGAGTCGTTATATTTTTCCTGTTTATCCTACATATTTATTATTTTTTTGCCAGCGATGCATACCCGTCAACCCGAGGCCGTTGGTAATATTACAAATAGGGAAGTATTCCCTTACAAATTGATGACTAATCTTACGTTCTATATAGTGTACAATATGAAGAAAAAAAAAAAAAAATAAAAACTCCATTTCTAAAATAATATGAATTTAATGGTAATATTGTCACATATAACCTGGTGCAATCAAAGAACAATCAATATCTTCAGCTACATCATGATTACTAAAATTTAACAGTGACTTTTGTTATAATTGTATGTGGCACTTTTGGCAATTTCTATCATGACTTTTGATGGCTGCACTTTATGGCACTTCAGCTCGCAATTCAGTTTGACTTGAAGGTAGTTCGTTAGTTTGACCAATTATAAATTAAAAAGATCAGTTGATAAAATTAAATTACCGATCTAATCTTTTGAGTCAGGGATCATTTCTTTTGCTAATTCTGAGAAGTGATGAGCAATAGTTGCTTGCAAATTGTGTTCGGTAACAAATTGGCAGAATAAAATCCCCACTTTCATCAATTTTTATTCTGCAGACTGCATTTTTATGACCAGTGTTGTTAATCTTACTTTAAAGAATTAATTACAGTTACAAATTAATTCTCCCAAAAAGTAATTGAGATTAACTCAGTGACCTAAATGTAAGAGTAATTAGTTACTTGGCAAAGTAACTGGTGTTACCTTTCATGTTTTTTTTTTTTTTTTTTTTTTTTTTTTTAATCTTTTAAAAAAACATAGTAACCTTTGCTATGTTTGGAAGTCATTTAATGTTGTGAATCAACCGTTAAAGTTCTTAAAATTGCTCCTGTTTTTGCATTAGTTCTTGTGTCTACTTTCGACATGTGAAAGTTTTAAAACTGTTTCATCATTTAAAGATAGATTCAAGTCAAGATTTTGCCGATTTAGGAGTATCTTAGATAAAAAGTTTCTTAGGTTCGCTAGGAAGGTTCACTACAACAGAGCCTTTCTGGGAAGTCTACTGCTTTAAGATGGCGGTTGTTTACTAACGCCGCCGAGTCTGTCATTTCACATCTAGTTCTATATGCATATGATATCTAGTGTAGCATCAAGTGGGCGTAGATTGTTGGCTGTCGGCTACAGTCAGGAAATATTGGAGCCACCTAGCCTAGCATCGCGTTTGAAACAGTGTCACAACCTCCTTCCCACTCCAGCTCTTCTTTCTCCGTGTCTCTGACTTTTCTCGCGTCATTCGATCAACGTAGCAATGCATAGTAACGCACATTGTCTCGTTGCCGAAACGGTGACAAAATCCGAACGTGAAAAAAAAACTTAATGCACAAAACACGTACAGATTTTGAATGTACAGCATACACATTTAAAAATCAGTGCTCACTTGTACAAATTACGCCGAAACCATACAACTTGACAGGTATGGCGATGCCAAGAGTAGATATGGAACTCAATGATATACATATGTATTTTTTTGTATTTCTTTGGCTTAATGTGGTAATGTCATGGGTAATAGTATAGTATCATTATAACAACAGTCCATATAGAGAACTTTGTGCTTCAAAAAAAAAAAAAAAAAAAAAAAAATCCCAAAAAAATATAAGCAGTTGCTCACAATGTTACTCATTACTTGAGTATTCTTTTCACCAGAAACTTTTTTTTTTTGCTTGTACTTGAGTATATTTTTTGGACAACTTTTACTTTAGTAATATTTTGAAGTAACGCTACTCTTACTTGAGTAAAATTTTTGGCTACTCTACTGACCTCTGCTTACTTCTATGTATTTGTTCGATTCCTAAAGTACAAAAAGCAATTAGCTTTGCCTACTTGCAACTCCATGACGGCCATGATGTCCTGCCACTGCTGCTCCAGGTCCAGCTGAGGCGCCAAACCCTGTGATGTGGACGGAGCTTCTGCGCCGGGGGCCTCCGCTTCTGGTGTCGCGGCCGGGTTGGGAAACTAAGAAAAATGCAGTTGATGAAGTTAAAAAGTCTTCAGTCCACTTTTTTTTATCAGTTACGAGATAAGTTCACATATGGGGATGTAAAACCAGCGGCACACATAAGTGAAGTGATTGGAACATATGAATAATTTAGTAGGGGAGACTGAACAGTGGCATCACAATAAACCAGACATTTACGGCCTACCAAAATGAGACATCCTATCAAATGATCTTTCACAAAAATTCTCGTTCTAAGTTATCCTGTTAAAAACGACATAGGTCACTTTTAGGCGAGATTTATCTAGTTTAGCTTTGCTGTTCTGTGTACGTCTGCTTTTTTATTCATCCGCCTTTACCTCGGTATCTTCTCCAAAAGGGAACGTGGCCTCCAGCAACCTTAAGCACTCCTGCAGAGACAGGGAGGTCTGTGAGCCCGTGGCTGGCTGTTCCACAACATGCACACCACAAAGTGGGAGATGAGTAAAAAAAAAAAAAGTGAGGCGAGTGAAATGATGAACGTAACAAAAGATGCAGGAAGTGGATCAGAGTGAGGTGGACAACACCTAAACCTAGTAGGATATTGGACCTGTTGGGGGATGCTCTCTCCAGTCTCGATATCCACAGAACGAAGCGTCTGTAAGTTAACGCCGTTCCTCCAGCTTTCTCGTTGCTGCTCGTCGTTGGTGTCCTTGCTTTCCTGGGCCGGGCGTGGTTTGTCACCATCGTTGTCCTTCTGCCGGCTGCTGTAGTTAAACACCTCCCTGCCCGCGCCCAGGTCAATGTCCTGTCGCCACAGGATGTCGATCAAGTCGATGTCCTGCAGTACATTTAG
Source organism: Corythoichthys intestinalis (assembly GCF_030265065.1). Classification (NCBI taxonomy): domain Eukaryota; kingdom Metazoa; phylum Chordata; class Actinopteri; order Syngnathiformes; family Syngnathidae; genus Corythoichthys; species Corythoichthys intestinalis. The sequence goes on along the minus strand of NC_080415.1, from coordinate 16,525,985 downwards.
TTGCCATGTAATTACTAGGGCAGTCAAACGATTAAAATTTTTAATCGAGTTAATCACAGCTTAAAAATGAATTAATCGTAATTAATCGCAATTCAAACCATCTATAAAATATGCCATAATTTTCTGTAAATTATTGTTGGAATGGAAAGATAAGACACAAGACGGATATATATATTCAACATACTGTACATAAGTACTGTATTTGTTTATTTTAACAATAAATCAACAAGATGGCATTAACATTAACATTCTGTTAAAGCGATCCATGGATAGAAAGACTTGTAGTTCTTAAAAGATAAATGTTAGTACAAGTTATACAAATTTTATATTAAAACCCTTCTTAATGTTTTCGTTTTAATAAAATTTGTAAAATTTTCAATAAAAAAATAAACAAGTAGCTCGCCATTGTTGATGTCCATACTTACACAATGCTCATGTGGTGCTTAAACCCATAAAATCAGTCGCACCCAAGCGCCAGCAGAGGGTGACAAAACACCAAAAAAACACAAGTAACAAGTGGCCATGACACTGTGCTGTCATTTTAATCTGTTTGAGCGGGGCATGTGCGTTAATTGCGTCAAATATTTTGACGTGATTAATTTAAAAAATTAATTACCGTCCGTTAACGTGATCATTTTGAAAGCCCAAGTAATTACATTACATTTCGATAGAGCTGGGATTTAGTTATGTTTTTTCCTTTTTGAAATTTAACAGATTTTCAGATACAATGAAAAAAAACATTCAGTTGGAAACAATTGAAATGTTCAGTTAGTCGTGCGGCAACGATTAATCGATCAACTCGAGTAATTTGATAAGGAAAAAAAGCTTTAAATCATTCTTGCTGCTTCGAGGATTCATTTAGAGTGGTATGTAATGGTTTGTTTTGAAAGTGATTCCATTCAGTTTCATTCATTTGGGTAGATGCACTGCCCTCTAGTGGTAACAGTGAATATGATATAATTCATTTCACGTGGCTGAATCCAGCTGCTCAATGTTAAGACCAACATAAGGTTGTTTTTATTTGCGCTAATGTTTTTTTGTGCATTTGTAATTTAGTTTATTGGCATATTTAGCAGTTTTTTTGTGGGAATATGTGTTTGAACGATTTGTTAAGAGCATTAAATAAAACACAATAAAAAAACGTAAGAATTAATAGCATTTAATCTAGCGGACTTTTTGTCAGGTACTAGACGGAGGAACCAGTTGCGTATCGCGAACACAGGATTTTATTGATGTTGGCAAGCAAAGAAAATCAGGTCAAGTGGTAATGGACAGTTGACATGCAGGAGTTTGCTGAATCGCTGACGTCCTGACCATGAATAATATGCGTCCGTCCGTGCCTTATAAACAGAGCTGATAACTGTGTCATGTTTTTGTTCATTGTGACATGTTTGTGTTCTCAGTTGTTCTTTGTGACACTTTAAGGCGCACACAGTCTTTGTGACGCTGTATTTGTGGCGCATGGCTGTGATGGAAATGCTAACAATTAGCAAAGAAGTGCCAGGCACATGACACTTTTCCTAGGCAAGTTAGCCAATTGTTCTTTTGTTGTACTTAGATCCTCATTTATTTATTTTTAATGCCGTACCTAAGCTCAGGTATTTTAATTTATTTTTAAATGAAAGTGGAATACTGGATAGTTTGAAGGAACAAACGGGAATTTTATTTTTTATACGCATTTAATGCTCTTTGGAAAGTGCAATCTTAGCAAGCCTTTGTTTTACATCTGCTAAGTGTTACAAATCCGATTACTTCATTATTCAAACTAACAGTTGATAGATTAATCGATTACTAAAATAATCGATAGTAGCAGACGAGAAAATTCTAGAAATTTTACAGGAATGCTGAAGTTACCACTGGACTAAAAGCCATAGAATTAAGTTAAATGTAAATTTAAAAAACTAAATTTAAGTACAAATAGCAACGAGCAGTGAATACGAAAGTCATTGTCCTAAGTGAGCTTTTGAAGTTCTGCAAATATAAATGATATTGATAGCATACCAATTAGCGCTGTGCTAGCATGACCATGTGACCATCATATGACCACAATTGAGTCTTGCTTCATTATTGCCTTACTGTGTGCTAAAAATAATATGAGCATTCTCAGAGGACAAAAGATGTTATCAATAAGTTATTTCAAGACAGCGCCATGAAATAGTGCTGAACTTAGAGGAGGAGCTTTATTTCATTCATATCCTTGCCAAAAAAAAGTGCTTTGCCATCATCCAGTGGCATCAGTAGGAAATTGCAACATTTTTAAGGTGGGTCTCAGATACGCCTGGATTTTTCATAGTTCACTGAAGCCTGAAAATTAGCCCAGGTTTACTGTAATAGAAACCAGACAGATGAAATATTTCCTTGTTACCTCTTTGCTAAGGTCGTCGTTGTCTTCCTGCCGCTGGTCGCCGTCAGACGCCACTGCTCCCAGGCTGCTGTCTGCTACATTAAGGTTATAGGTGGTGGTCTCGGGCGGCCCCCCTTCACCTTCTCCGTTCCCCCTCATGGCCGGGGCAGCGTCGAGGTCGTTCACGTCCTCGAGGCCGCCCCCATTGTCCAGGGCGATGCTGGCGCTGCCCGCTTGGCCGCTTTCTGCGTCGCGGTGCACCAGCCAGGTGTCGAGCTCGGGGCTGGGTACGAAGAGGCGATCCAGTTGGCGCACCCGGTTCAACAGGCGACGGGTGGCGAAGAACTGGTCTAGGTCCACGCTCTTGGGGTGAATGCCATAGCCGTCCAGCGTGTTGCGCAGATTGTGGAACTGAGTGGGCGTGTAGGCAGAGCTGGGGCCCAGGATGATCTCCCTCAAGGGGGGCAGCTGGGCGCTCAGGTAGGTGTCCACGTCCACCCGTACCCCGATCAGACTCAGAAGGATGGTGAACTGAATCAGGCCCTCTGTGAAGTACTTTTTCAAGTAAAGCATTTCTTTGCAAAAGGAACAAAAAAGGTGAAAGTAAAAAAAAATAAATAAAAGCAAAAAAAACAAAAAAAACAAAAACGGGGCCTTCAACCGACAAGAGGACTTAAAAAAGCTTTAAATTAGCCAGGGAGAGTCCAGGGGGAAATGTTTTCAGTGACAGGGGTGGGGGGGACAAACGTTTCCAGCGTTGAGAGTCCACTTTCCTTTTTCATATGATTGTCATCTTCCTGGCGAAAGAAACAACCGTGAATACTCCACGGAGCTTTGAGGGAGCAGCAGACATTTCAGACATCTCAGCTACATTTTTACATTTGAGGACAAACAAATAGGACTCACTCACTCGCCACGTCGCAGACAACTCCCAACTACGTCCCTTTCATTATTTCCTATTAAACTAAACCGAGGAGCGGTTTGAGCATCATCCACCCCACCCTTGACGGGACAACAACTTCTTGCGGTGCTGCTGAAGGTGAAAGCTGGCCGAGAAGCAGACGTGGTCCCTCCCTCCCTCCTCACGTCTTCCTGGTGGCTAGCGTTTAGCCGCCTCCTATTTTTAGTCCGAGTAACGTATCAAGTATCACAGTGTAAACAAAACGGCCTGAGTCATCAAGCCGTGTACGCGTTCGTTTCACTTCGATTTTTGTCCAAAGAAATGAAAGTGATAGGCGTCTTCACCGGATTCGACGTTTTAGCATCAAACAATCTCCCTAGCAACAAGTGGTGATTGACGTGAGGGAACAGCCATTCGCCGGAGACCAAACCCGGAAAAGACACGCCAGTGCAGGCTCCAGCAGCCAATGAAAAACGAGGGGTAGGCGGGAGGAGCGTAAGTCTCCACTCCTATTGGAACTCGGGGCTGTCACGCGACGGTTAGCCTTGTCGGGCTACTTTTTGCTGTCAAAATCCCAAATTGTCCTCCAACTACTTAACTGAATAAGTTATTTAAATGTGGGAACACATGAATTATCAATTTATAAATCTCAGCTCGTTATGTACACATCGCCTGCTGTCGTGACGTCGTTCCCTGGAATCAATTTACCGCCGGCTTACGCATTTCAAAACATTTGACAACAGTGATTTCATACTTACGTCAAGAATAATTTTGTGTATTTGTTACGTCTCCATGCCACAAAGTCCTGGAAACACCGCGACTACAGTCCAGCCAAGTGGAAAGTTCCGTGTTGCCGTGGTCCCATTGAGCTCAGCCCACCCAGCCTTTCCTCGTTGGATGGCCCAGCATGACTTGCAGAATTGCGAGCAGCTCCGGCTAGCGTTAGCTTAGCCGCGGAGCTTGACACCAAAACACGCTTTCGCAAGGCGCCTGCGTAGAACATTCTAGTCGCCAGCTTTCATCAGCCGTCTGAAATTCCCTTCCACGTATTTATAAATATCATCAGCCCATACACGTCACAACTATGTCCTTTTAGGAAAAACACTTTTACTTCCATGAGTCATATTTCGTGTGGACTTTGTTATTGTAAATTTGAGTGATGCAATTCGAGGTAATATTTTACTTCCATCAGCGATTGGTCGTAACATTTCATCATTTTTTTGTGGAGGGGGGACTATTTTGTTTCCTTCGTACTTTTGAACAATTAAAGCCAATTTGCAGTTTTTATACACACAATTATAAGTATAGGAAACAGTCCTGTTACAAATTATTCATTCACGGATTTCCTTTTTTTTTTTTTTTATCTGACAATATTAACTACTATAGTGATCCCTCGTTTTTCGCGTTTAATGGGGACCATAACCCACCGCGATAAATGAAAAACAAAAAATAAGACGCTTTTCACTTTTTTCCCAAAGTATAATTTTAAAAAAATGTATATGGTGGAAAACACTCAGGTGACTTGAAGTTCCGCTCTGAGACCCCCAATTTGGCCAAATTTCAAAATTGTCGTATATGCATATGTGATACATCATTAGAAAGCTTAAAATCTCTATTTTCTGGGGGAAGAAAAAATCTGAACAGGAGGGCATTTAAAAAAAATTAAACAGCAAAACCCTAACTGGAGGTACGAGCACGAGAGAGCAGAATTAAATACGCCATAATTTTATCGAGATATTATCACGTACTTACCTCTTTTTCATCCAAAAACTCCACGTGGCATGTATCACCCAGTGTCAAGACACAGATGTGAATGGCCACAGCCGGATTTTGGGGGGATTTTATGGGTGAAACATGGTAATATAACAAGGCTCGCAATGCAGAAATCACAGATATCAAGGAGTGGGCTTAATGCGCTAAGAATCTGCTATTGCAGCATATAGACATATTGTTCTATCAAACACAACACTTCTTTTGGCCTAAAATACAGCAGTTTATTTTAAAGAGGGGCGCAAGAGCAAAAACAGCTTTTTCAGCCTTGTATGTGTTTTCCGCCATATATATATATATATATATTTATGGCGGAACACTCAGATGACTTGAAGTTCCGCCCTGAGACCCCCAATTTGGCCAAACTCAAAAATTGTCCTATATGCATGTGTGATACATCATTGGAAAGCTTACAATCTCGATTTTCTGGGGAAGAAAAATTTTAAAATATAATAATTTTTTTTTTTTAAACAGCAAAATCCTAACTGGAGGTGAGAGTATAATTAAAGACGCCACAATTTTAATGAGATATTATTGCGCACATACCCTTTTTCGACCCAAAAACTCCATGTAGCATGTATCACAGTGTGACGACACAGCTGTGAATGGTCACAGCCGGATTTTATGGGTGAAACATGGTCATATAACAAGGGTCGCGATGCAGAAATTGCAGACATCGAGGAATGGTCAAGATTTTCTTTTTCATGTATTTACCCTTTTAAGCGTTTTTTTTTAAATTATTATTATTATTTCAATTTTTCTTTGTTTGGATCGATTATTAACATCTAAAATATTGGAAAAAATGCGACGGTAACAAAAAAATACAATTAAGCGATAGTTATGAGGTAGATATCCGTGACCTTTTTACAGACACCATTTTTTCATTGTGACGTAATTTCTTTAAAAGTTTAAAATATGCCAGTGAATAATATTTTAAAGTCGTTAGTTTTTAAAAAACTAAATATTAGACATTAATTAATGATTCTAAGCTAAAAATGATAGACATTTCGAATAATAAATGTAATTACTGAGCTTCTTTTTATGGCTGAAACTGCTTTTTCAGACTTGTCTGTGTTTTCTGCCATATACAGCGGTACCTCGACATACGATTGCTTTGACACACGATCTTTACGACATCCGATGTAAAATTTGACTGGCCCTTTGTTTCTACATCTGACGACATGCTCTAAATATGACGATTTATGACAGCACCGCTGTTTGTCTTCCCGCTAGACGGACGCACGGCATATTGTGAGAGAAATCATCATGGATTCCAACAATATTAGTGCAGGTGGTGGAAAAAATGTATGATGTAAACATGATACAACGCATACACACATGCTTTTTATGGAAAATAATTCAATTATTTTTGTTCTGATGGTAATAATGTTGAGCTGTGGCTGTTGGTTTACGCTCACCTAACAATATACTTATGTTCCAATTTGCTAATATGTTTTGAAAAATGAAAATCCTGTTCAATTGAAAAGTTTTTTTTTTTTTAAACCCAGATATCTCAAAGTAACACATTTTAGAGCTGTAATTGCAATACTGTGATACCGTGAAACCGTGCTATTTTTGCTTAAGGTTATCATACCGTCAGAATCTCATATCGGCACATGCCTGCTTAATACTTAAATTTTATTCTCCATAGTACTAACTCATTGCATTCCATTGATGGAGATTATCCATGTCATTTAAATTGGCTGCGAATGCGTTTGTTTGAGTGCCACTGACAGCGCTAGACATCCAATCATTTTGACTGGAAGGGGTAAAGAAAGGATGGATTGGACGTCTACACTGTAGTGCCATCAACGCAAGTCAATGAGTTAAATTATTACCCATTAAGGGTGAATGAAAGAAAAAAGACAACATAATTATGCATGAAAATGTTTAATCCATTTTTAGCTAAAAAAAAAAAATGTTTGTCCAGCATGCAATGAGATGTTTTTAATTCGAAACATGTATCTTTGGTCATTAAAAGTTGAGAAACAATGCTAATGTGCATGTTTGCAATCAATCAGTTTTGAGAAAAGTGTGTCAAATATAGGACAGATGACAGAAAAATAGTTGTTCCCAAAATTGGATGGACAGATCTAAGTTAGACTGCCAGTTTCGGGTTTGACAGAACACACTGGAAAAGACTGATGAAATGAAATAAAATTTTATTTTGTCCTGGTAAATTATATGATGACGCCCATCAGGTTGACTGGCCGGTTGTTGTAGCGCTTGGAAATGTCCCCTTCAATCTGTCAGAATTGAATTTAAGGATGCATGGTGCTGTAGGAATTGTGCATTAATGCTGAAAATTACCAATTTTTTCAGGTCCTGTGTACGTTCTGCCAACAGGTCGATCTGAGGCTCGAGCCTCGACTGTTCCTCCAGGGCTTCTCGCCTTTTCTCCACCATGCTCACGGCCTTCACCTCCAGAATGTCGGCCTGCTTCATTTTCTGCCTCAACACTTCTGTCACGCGCTCCACGTACCTGCTCGCAAGCATTTATTTAGTTTTGGTTTGGTTAAATGGATGCTATCCCCCTTTTTTTAAGTCCAATGTTTTTCAGTGTGTGTAATGTCAGCATACCGCGGTGAAGCGAGGATCATGAAGAGGTGCTGCATCCGGAGAGACGTGAGCCGGCCCAGCATGTCCTGAACATCCGAGAGCATTTCGCGGACATGCTCGCTGCTCTGGATTTGAATGACGCGCGGTGCCGACTGGAACTGACTCATGGCCACCACGTCGCTCTCTTGGCCCATTTCGGTGAGGCGCTGGCTGAGGAACGTTTCCAGCTGCGCGGGGATGGGAAATAGGATGCCGTTTTGTAGCAGGCAAAGAATAGACAAAAAAAAAAGCTACAAAAAACAATCAATATAACTTGTTACAAAACGTTACCTCCATGAGTTCATCGATGAACTGTCCACGTGACTTGGCGTTTTCCAGCAAGTTCAATGCATCGTCGCCTCTCGCCACACCTTCAAGACCTACAATGATGAGCCTCATCTTTAACAAACAAAAATTCTGAAGCTGTCCAACTGGTACGCATGGAACCTCACTCACAGTCTGTGCTTGCTTGCACAACCTCAATCTCAACGGGAGCGGGGTCGCCGTCTCCCCAGTCGATTGTACCGCTGCCGCCATCCTGTTGGCAGAAGTGAAGAATATAGGACTTAAGTAAATCACGTTTTCAACATTTTCCTTTGTTACAGAGTCTTCTTGTGAAAAGCAGTATAAAATTATTCTCAAAATTCTAGTGGATCAGACCTCTGAGCTGGGCTCCACACTAATGCCCCAGTCAATTCCGTCCTCCACCGTGATTTCAGAGCTGGACTCCTGGGTGCCAAAGTCTCCCCAGTCAATCTAAATAACAAAAATAAAAACACAAGTGAAACTTTCCTTCTTCACCTATATTTATAATCAGAGCGACAAATGCGTCGCTTAACACAAACAGCTGAACCACGTATTACTGCAAGGAAGCTTAGATTTCCCCAAAATGTCAAAAAAAAAAAAGTGATCAAATGTACTAGTCCTTCTCAAAAAATTAGCATATTGCGATGAAGTTCATTGTTTTCGGTAATGTACTGATAAACATTAGACTTTCAGGCTTACTGCCTCAATGCCATGCCGCATTGAAGCAGTCATTTCTGCAAAAGTATTCCCGACCAAGTATTGAGTGCATAGCTGATATAATTAATTGAAGGTTGACTTTTTTTGTATTGAAAAACACTTTTTTGTATTGGTCGGATGAAATATGCTAATTTTTTTAGATCGGGATTTTTGTTTTTTCTAGACTTTTTTGCCAAAATCATCAATATTAAAGCAATAAAAGGCTTGAACTACTTCAGTTGTGTGTAATGAATCTAAAACACATGAAAGTCTAATGTTTATCAGTACATTACAGAAAATAACGAACTTTATCACAATATGCTAATTTTTTTAGAAGGACTAGTATACTGTTGTTTGAACACGTCATTGACTAAATATGCACTACAACTAACCCTGGGCGATTGAATGATAACAATAACTATCGTCATATAATTCTTGTCAACAGAAAAAAAAAAAATGTTCGAAAAAAGGCGTTAAGATTTAAACTGTAATAACACCACCCGACCACTGAAGGGCACTAAAGCGACATAAACGATCGAGCTTTCTACTGTGGACACTTACAGTGAAGAAAACAAGTATTTGAACACCCTGCTATTTTGCAAGTTCTTCCACTTAAAAATCATGGAGGAGTCTGAAATTTTCATCGTGGGTGCATGTCCACCGTGTGAGAGATAACCTAACAAGAAAAATCCAGAATTTTTTTAGCAATTTATTTGTGTGATACAGCTGCAAATACATATTTGAACACCTATCAGCTAGAATTCTGACCCTGAAAGACCTATTAGTCTGCCTATTAAAAGTCCACCTCCACTTCATGGATTATTCTAAATCAGATGCACTTGTTTGAGGTCGATGGTGGCATAAAGACATCTGTCCAGAAAATCAGTACGGCTTAAACTTGTAACATGGTCAAGACTAAAGAGCGGTCCAAAAACACCAGAGACAAAATTGTTCACCTCCACAAAGCTGGAAAGCGCTACGGAGCAATTGTCAAGCAGCTTGGTGAAAAAAAAAAGGTCCACTATTGGAGCAACAATTAGAAAATGGAAGAAGCTAAACATGACTGTCAATCTCAATCGGAGTGGAGCTCCATGTAAGATATCACCTGGTGGGGTCTCAATGATCCTAAGAAAAGTGAGGAATCAGCCCAGAACTACAGGGTGACCCAAAAAGATGCGTACCCATGAAAATTTCAATTGTGACTTTGATTAAAAAGCTATTTATTTCAAATTACAACCACACATTATTCAGTTTATGGAAGACCATTCACCAGAGTTTCAGCTATTTCTGTCAATTTTTAGTCAATTTATGGCTTTCCCAAGATGTGTTCCAAATGTCCACCATTCCGTTGCAAGCAAACCTGTACTCGTCTGACAAAGTTGTCAATCACTTTTACACACTCCTCTTTCGGGTTGGGAAGGGTTGTGAGAGCTTCACAATGGTTTCAGCAAGACGGGGCACCACCTCATACAGCCAACGAAACCATTGCTTGGTTGAGGCAGAGGTTCGAAGAGAGACTCATAAGCAGAAGATGCGATGTGGAATGGGCCCCGCACTCACCAGATCTTAACCCCCCAGATTTTTATCTGTGGGGTTTCCTCAAAGACAATGTATACCAGGGAAATCCACAAACAATTGAGGAACTGAAAACTGCCTTCACAGCAAAAATAAGAGCCATCCCGAAAGAGGAGTGTGTAAAAGTGATTGACAACTTTGTCAGACGAGTACAGGTTTGCTTGCAACGGAATGGTGGACATTTGGAACACATCTTGGGAAAGCCATAAATTGACTAAAAATTGACAGAAATAGCTGAAACTCTGGTGAATGGTCTTCCATAAACTGAATAATGTGTGGTTGTAATTTGAAATAAATAGCTTTTTAATCAAAGTCACAATTGAAATTTTCATGGGTACGCATCTTTTTGGGTCACCCTGTACACGACAGGAATTGGTCAATGAGCTGAAAAGAGCTGGGACCACCGTTTCCAAGATTACGGTTGGTAATACACTAGATGTCATGGTTTGAAATCATGCATGACATGGAAGTTTCCCCTGCTTAAACCAGCACATGTCAAGGCCCGTCTTAAGTGTGCCTATGACTATTTAGATGATGCAGTGGAGTCATGGGAGCAAGTTTTGTGATCAGGTGAGAGTAAAATAGAACTTTTTGGTTATAATTACACTAACCGTGTTTAGAGGAAGAAGAATGATGAGTACTCTCTCAAGAACACCCTCCCTAATGTGAAGCATGGGGGTGGTAGCATTGTGCTTTGGGGGTGTTATTCTGCGAATGAGACAGGATGAGTGCACTGTATTAAAGAGATGATGACTGGGGCCCTGTATTGTGAGATTTTGAGGTACAACCTCCTTCCTTCAGTCAGATCATTGAAGACAGGTCGTGCCTGGGTCTTCTAAAATGACAACGACCCGAAGCAAACAGCCAGGAAAACCAAGGAGTGGCTCCGTAAAAAGCTCAACAAGGTTCTAGCATGGCCTAGCTGGTCTCCAGACCTAAACCCCAATAGATAACCTTTGGAGGGAGCGCAGACTCCGTGTTTCTCAGCGACAGCCCAGAAACCTGACTGATGGGTGGGCCAAGATCCCTTTGCCTTGTGTGAGAACCTGGTGAAAAACTACAGGAAACGTTTGACCTCTGTAATTGCAAACAAAGGCTACTGTACCAAATATTAACATTCGTTTTCTCAGGTGTTCAAATGCTTATTTGCAGCTGTGTCACACAAATAAATCGTTAAAAAATCACACATTGTAATTTCTGGATTTTTCTTTTTAGATTCTCTCACAGTGAGCATGCACCTTCAATGAAAATTTCAGACTCCTCCATGATTTCTAATTTCTAAGTGGGAGGACTTGCAAAATAGCAGGTTTAATAATTATTAATAATAATAATTATTATAGCAGTTCAAATACTTATTTTCGTCACCGGATTTTTCTGGTTTGTTTGTCCGTCACATTTTTTAAACTAAAAATTTTCTCTTGTCTTTTTATTTTGTTGACATTGTCAGACACTCTAAGACTTCATGCATAAAAGGTTTTAACATGTTGCTGAGTGGAAATTAAAATCATTTATAATAAAATATTTTATAATAAAATAAAATAATTTATAATAAAATATTTATACTTCTTTAATTTTTTTTGATTGCATCAATTTGCAGGTCTACCTCAGATTTTGTGTTCAAATGTTCAACATTTTGTTAACTTTTAATTTTGTGCAACGTTCCTCATATTTGTGAAATGTTGTGTAGTAGTTTGTCACCATGCATGATGCATCTTTGTTCTGACATTCAAGATTGGTTAAACCAGCATCTGGTTTTCAGTGGAAAAAAACAGACTTCAAATTTGAAAGAAAAAATATCGTGATAAACAACGATATTGACTGATAAGAAAATGTTTATTGTGATAACAATTTTTGTCAAATCGCCCAGCCTTAGCTACAACGCGCTCAACCTTTGTTCAGAATTAGCTTCTTATCCCTGGTTACGATTCGGCTTGCTTTTTATTAATTCGCAAAGTTTCACAGTCCTCTGACTAGCCAAAAGTTGAGCTACTATTTCTGGTGTTTTTTTTCTATTGTAGCTGCTTGTGTTTGGAGACTTCTGGCACTCTAGTTTCTTTCCCTACAGAAACACAAAGCACTCACAGCAGACACATTTTCCTCTTCCCCTCATTTAAAGATCAGCATCCACCACTGCTACTAATGTCTGTTTTACTTGTTTAGTGGCTGTCAAACGTTTTACCAAGAGCAAATAAATACTTCTCTGAGAACCACCATTATGAACAACATTGAAATAGTAATGCAACTGACAGCTTTTATTTATATGTTAGCAAAAACAAATACTTCCTCTTCAGGAACCACCTTTATGACTAATGATAAAATAGTAAGGTAGTTGACAGAGGTGTTATTAATGGTAAGTATCCCTAACATTATTATGAGGTAAATGAATGAATGAACTGTTGTGACATTATGGAGTTTGCATGTTAGTGCTTCGCTTATTTATATAAGAAGAAGAAAGAAAAAAAAAACACTATGGTACTTAAATTATTCTATGAGTTGTGCATGGAAAATAAATGGAAATTTTGCTCCTATAGAATAAGATCCAGTTCAGTTTTTAACTGGTGTGCTTGGGCAGTAATTCATTCACGTACCACCAGAGGGGGTATGTGTATCACTGACAGCAATTGTACAGTACTACTTGACGATAACTTAGCTCGTTGATATTTTCGTAAGGGCATGGTGGCTGAGAGGTTAACACGGTTCTGAGATCAAGGGTTCAATTCCGGGCTCTGGCCTTCCTGTGTGGAGTTTGTTCTGCCCCGTGCCTGCGTGGGTTTTCTCCGGGCACTCTGGTTTACCCTCACATGCGTGGTAGGCTGATTGAACACGTCCGTAGGTATGAGTGAGTGCGCGAACAGTTGTACGTCTCATTGTGCTCTGCGACCAATTCAGGGTGTGCCCCGCCTACTGCCCGTAGTTAGCTGGGTTAGGCTCTAGCTCCTCCGCGACCCTCATGTGGAAAAGCAGCATGGAAAATGAATGAATGAAATATTTTCACAAATTTGTTACTTTTTCTATTTTTGCCTTTTTAGTTACCATTTAGTTCATATTCATAATATTTGTTTTAAATAATAAATGATATACCTTATTGGTATTTGACAAAACGTCAGTCACAAAGGCACATCAAACACCTTTTCCTTCTTGATACCATTACCTGAAGCTCTAAGGTTTGAAAAAAAAAAAAAAAAAAGTAAACTCCGGTAGCATAAAACCCTCAGAATTTGCCGCAAAAGCTTGACTGCCAAGACCTTGTCGTATCTCTGTATACACTGTGACATGTCATGCCGTACGTACCGTGTCTTCAACCGGCGCTTCCTCAGGTGTCTCCTCCACCTGCGGCCTTTCCACCACTGTGGGTACATTCCCGGTCCGCCACTCGTAGAAGGTGGCGTTCCCTCTCTTCTGTGCGAAAGTCAACATAGGAAGAACTGGTTCCGACCTGCAGACAAATACTCCTGAGCTCATGGACAAGAAATGCGCATTCTTGTTTTTTATGGTTGTATGCTCACCACTCGCATACAAAGTTGGTGAAAGCAGCGTAAAGTTGGATTTTCTCTTCAAGTCTGGCGGCATCCGTGCCCACTTTGTCAAGAACATCAGGGAGATCTTTGACCAGACCCTGAAGCTCACGAGGAACGTTGTCACCCTGGATAAGACACATCATGGTGACAATAAGGAAAGCTTGTATAGTACAAGGTGAACTCACCTTGATGCCGTACTGTTTACAGGAAGTATAGTAGTGCTCCCGTAGTTTGGCGGCCGAGCTTTGGCACTCCACCTCCCGCCGGCTCATCTCCTGTTGCAGCTGCTTGGCTTTGGCCAGCTGCTTCCTCATTGCCGGACCTTCGTAGCTAACGTTGCGACTTAGCAGGCTGGCTAACTCACCTGTCATAAACACATATACACAAAAAAACAACTGCTGCATCTTTTCTGTTAATTTTAAGATTTTTTCTGTTTTAAATAATTTGCACCAACCCAAATAGGCATTATCTGCCTGGTACAAATTGACAATCTCATTCCAGTCCTGCAAGCACACATTAAACAGTTACTAAACTTTTGAAGTGACCTCACATACAAAAAGGCAGAAGCAGCTTTTAGGGGTTTTTACCTTCATCCTTTGCGAGGAATATTTGCCAAAAATATTCTTGGATGACTCTTCCGTTCCCTTCAGGATCTCCACAATTCTCAAACAGTGGAAGTAATGGATGTCTGCACGTAAAGGGTCAATTAGGATCTAATTTTACAAAGTACAAACACATATTTTTGCCAAACTGCAGCCTGTTGTGGAGTGAATTAAGTTAGGTTCACTCCAACAGCACTTGTATTTCACCCCCCCCCCCCCCCCCATGTCCAAACCAAACAAGATATCTGTGTGCCCATCCCTTCCCCAAATGCAACACAAGCCATCCACCACCAATTATATACGACAAATAAATGTCAAATTCGGAGACTCCATAAAACTAGGGTTGCAGCTATCGATTATTTTAGCAGTCGATTAATCGATGAACTATTTAGTTCAAAATAATTTGAGTAATCGGATAAGGAACATGAAAAATTAAAATTCCTGAGCTAAGCCTCAAACGGTAAAAAAAAAAAAATTAACAATGAGGAATGAGGATCGATGTACAACAAAAGAACAGCTGGCTAACTTACGTAGCAGAAGTTCGCTAGCTTAAATGCTATAAAATGCTAACTTTTTTTTTTTTTTTTTTTTACAATGTTCTTAACAAATGGTTCAGACACATAATCCCACAAAAAAATGGCTAAATATGACTTGAAACTAAATCATGAATGCATAAAAAACATTAGCTCAAACAAAAACTTAGCTTACGTTGGTCTTAACCGGGAGCAGTTTGATTCAGCCATGTGAAATGAGGCAGACCAGAGGGCAGTGTATCCACTCTAATCAATAAAACTAAATGCAAACCCTTTAAAAATAAACCATTACAACGCCACTTTAATTAAACGAATACTCGAAGCAATAACATTTCATTAGAATATTACTTTCTGATCGAATACTCGAGTTAATCGATTAATCGTTGCAGCACTACATGAAACCGTAGGTGGATGGACACCTACAGGAACCTGAGAGGAGCTGCTTGATCTCCTCGTTCTCTGGCATATCCTGCATGGCGGAGTTGATTTTCTCTCTGATCCCTTGAACAGCATTCTGCCATTTGAGATTGCAGTGACGCCGATCTGTCAGCCAGTCTAAACAAACACGTTATCAGAAATCATCCAATTGATCTGGAAATATTTACTGTAGATAAAACATGCTCATTTATACCTATACCAGTTGTGGTCTCAACAAATGGCAGATGGTACAATTAAGATGTGTATTCAGCACTACTTAAGGACACAGTACATACTTTATAGTTAAGTTTTGTTTGGCAGTGAGCTCGCAAGAATTCACACCGCTCTACTTTCCTATGGTTGGTGAAAGCATCACCACATTGGATACTTATTTCTGCATTTACTTAGATTGAACTGGACTAAAATATGAGGTTCGACGTAAACAACATAATCTTTACAGACTTACCTAAAAGTTTGCTGGTCTGAATGTCAATTGGGACGTTCTGAATGTTCTGCTGAAGTGAGAAAATAAAAATGTTTTGACACTCACAGTTACGTTAGAAACGTTATGCTGCAAGAAAGTAGAGATATTGACGTTTAAAAACGTTAGGTAAATGAAATTAAGCTAAATACTTTATTCTTCTTACCTCCATTATGACCTCTCCTTCTGTAAAATCTTGTGCCTGTCTTATTCCATGTTTATTTGAACGTTTTCTCTGGAGAAATACTCATTATCCGGTTGTGACACGTTACGAGAGGGTGGGCTAATAGAAGGGGGCAATGTTACGTTTCCAAAACAACACACCAATCAGAATTAGTTTTGCTCAACTTGAGTTCTGATTGGTCGTTTCACTACTTCCGTGCTTTGTGATGTCATGATTTTTTCCAATAGCCTTTATTTATAAATACAAAACACCACAATTTAACGTCAAAGGGAAACGGCGATATACAAATTACTTAAATATTTTATACATTGCACATAATTTTTTTTTTTACATGCTTTGCCATTTGTAAGTAGTCCTAAAAAGTTGTTTAACTTAATTTTCAAATGCGCCAAAAAGAGGTTTATGATTAATGTATCATTATTTGTCAATATGCCATTTAGCCAAAAGTCATTGCAAAAGTATTAAAAATAATAATACAGTGATATCAAGTGTGTTATTTTTTAAAAGAGCTCTTGAATATTTGAATAGGTTTCTCAGCGACAAACCTGTTCTTCTTTAGTCTTTGAAGTTAAAGAAACCACACTTGAGGTAAAGCATCCTGTTTACTGTAATTTTCGGACTATAAGACACTACTTTTTCCCTCATTTTGAATCCTGCGGTTTATAGTCCAGTGCGGCTTATTTGTTGATTTATTTGGGTTAGCAGGTAACACTTTATTTGACAGCAGCGTCATAAGACTGTCATAATTATGACATGACACTATCATGGGCATTAATGAATGCGAATGACAGACGTCATGAAGTATCATCCGGCAAATTATGTCACTAACTCCCTTTATGTCCAGCTTGAATCTTTTACATCCATTCAAAAGTAAGATAATATGCAGTATGCCACAAAATGACATCTGTCATTAGCATTTATTAATGTAAATGGAAGTGTCATTTCATAATTATGATAGTCTTATGACAATTTTATGGGGCCACTGTCAAATAAAGTGTTACCAAATACCATAGCTTACAATTAATAAAACAACTGGAAGAGTAACTGAAGAAATAATTACCTCAGATAATTAATTTTGATTGTTATTTACAGCTGCAGTGCTGCAATGCATGCCAGGAGGCATGTTGGACGACAACAGAGTTGACAGCAAGTGGCAGCAGAGGTTGACTGTCTCCCCCAAGGGAGGAGGGATAGCCAAATGAAGCTTATTTAGGTAATGAGGCATTGCAGCCAATTGTTTCAAAGCTTCATGGTGGATCATTTGGTCTTAGACAGTCATATGATGCCAGTGTTTTATCGGTTAACCCTTTAAGGTCTGGGCCTATTTTGTCTGATTTTGCATGCCTTTGAAGTTGCCTTTATATTTCAAAGAAAGAATTGTTTACGATGGCCTGGTTTGGTCCCTTTTTTTGTGACACCTTGAACTTCATGTCCAAATTGTTGTTTCCTTCACTGACCAATTATAAATCATCATTTTGGACCCAAAAAGACCAAAAATTCCAAAATCGTTTTGTCAAAATTTTTAATATTCTAGTCCAATTGACAACCAAACATGCGTAACGAACCGTTTTGAAACTTTGTAATATTTATTCAACATGTTAGGATGAACATTCAACCAAAAAAATTTAGAATAAATAGTCTTATATTTGACAATTCAACATAAACAACAGGTATAGCCATAGGCATTTTTTGCCTTTATACATGCTCTAGTCAAAACAGGTTATATACAGCAGACCAAACAGTGAAGAACAGTGAAAAAATATATACCATCTAACACAAAAAGTGTTTAGAGGCCATCTCTTTATGAGTTTAGGTATTGCGGCCCATCGCCTGATGAAAACTATGTACACACAATCAAGCTTCTTGAACACACATTTATATACACAAATTGAGAAGACTGATGTGGGGAAAAAAATATATAACATTGGGGGAAAAAAAGCATTTTCAAAAATATTTACAATAAACAAGTTAAATTTTTTTCAGTCATGCCACTCCGAAAAGCAGTTTCGTCCTGGAGTTAGACACGGCTACATCACACAGCTCACACTTCCATGGGGTGTCGGTCCTCTTTCCACCCTTCCATTTTCATTTCACTTTACTTTCATTGTCACTATAAATGTACATGAAAATAAGTCAGTATTTATGAAAATAATAAAGTATAAACTAAAAATATATACAGCAATAAATAATAATGGAAATCTATATGTATGACAATAGAAAGAATACCATAGCTGAATATGTGCTACATCCCTAATCTTCATATAGAAAGAAGAACATCACAAATGATAAATTCCTGCCTGGGATACCCACAGTGCACGTACAACTTTGATCTGATATGCACATTTTATTATTATATACACAAACACACACTTATATTGCATCAAAATTAACTTTGTCTTGCAATATCAAAAGAAACTTTCAAAAGAAACGTTTTCAGCATGAAAAAAAAAGAGTGAGTTGGCTTACCTCTGCTAGTCGATGGCGTCACCCACGTGTTCAAATCCGTCACTATCTTCACTCGAGGACTCTTCCGAAGAAGACGATGATGACGAATTTGGACCATCCTCTTCCTCAAGTTGATCAAAAAACACAATTGCTTGCGCTAAATTTAGTTTTCCGTTCATTGTCAAAGTCACACAAAGTCGCTACTCGATCCAAACGGCCGTTGCTCGCCACCTCGCTGCTTCAGAACACTCCTCCCTCTCGTTCGGTAGAACCTCGCACGGCAGTTATATTTATAAAAAAAAAAAAAAAAAACGCATTTTGTGCTTCCACTGTGACTTCGAAAGGGTTCGTTTGATTTGTGTTTTTTTCATGGAGCTTCCGTTTTGAAAAAGGACTAGAAATGATGGAAATATAGACATAAACAAATGATCCATGCAGCGTTTTAATGTTTTTTTGAGAGGACAATAAAACTATAAAACTTAAATGACAATATCTCACGTTCTAGTTGGTCGATTGACTTCAAATAATAACGAGAGTAAACCGCAACTTCCGCACTTTAAAACGAGACCAACCAACGGCATGTGGGTGACGTAATTAAAACGTAAGGGCGCTTCAAAGACGACGTGCGCTGAGGACGCGCTGGCGCGTCCTTCGACTCTCAAGGGTTAATATCTTTTGGTGTAAATAACTCATAATACAGTGAGGACAGCTGCGGCAGTGTGGCTTATCTAAGAACAAATGCCATTTTCGTGTCAAATTTTGTGGGTGGCGGCTTATAGTCAGGTGCGCGTCACAATCCAAAAATTACGGTAATTTTTACGGTAATATCTTGATGATTGTCATCTACATTGTCTGAAAGTGGAAGAGTAATGAAACGTTAAACATCCGTCAAATCGATCAAAATTTCAGGAAAGTTGATCAACAACATACATTTTTATTGATTTACAGATGCAATGCCACCTAACATAAAGTACTCCTTTTTTAGTCTTTTATTAATCCCTTAAATTTATATTTTTGGATGTTTTGAAAGTGAAATCAAAATTTAGGGAAAGAAAAAAAATCTTGTGTCGAACCTGTATTCAATTTATAGATATGCCTTTTCTTTGTCTATTTCTGAAAGTTAAAAAAAAAAAAAAAAAAAAAAAAGGGAGTTAGCCCACTACAGTTGTTACTGGGTCAGGTCGTACAGTAGATCCAGTCATTTGAATGTTGGTCAAATTTGCAAATCAAGTGTGCGACGACCTATCACAGTTTATGCAAAACACATCTAATATACTCTCTATTCACATTCAATCTTGTATGTGTGCGTGTATCCAAATCCCAGTGGTGAAACAAACCTAGGACAAGTCAAACACAAAGATGACTTTATTCAGAGTCCAAATTCCACATTTGACCCCGAGTGGCGTTCAGGGCTGATAAAGGGAAATTTATGTGCAGTTTTGGAAAGCTGCTTGCCTCTCAGGAATCTACGTCGTAGACTGAAGGAAGGTCCCATTGAGTCATTGAGTCACCGTCACACACGCCTGCACCCAGCTGGGCGGGATCAAGGTGTGTGTGTGTGTATATGTGTGTGTCAGGTGGCTGCAAGGTGACAAGGTGAGACTAGTAGAAGACAGACGGACCAGAGAGATGCTGCTCACCTGACCAGAAGACCACAAAAAAGGGGGAAAGACACTTGAAGCATGGCGGCGCTTGCTTACTTCTGACCACCTTCTTCTTTTTCAGTCATCAGGGTAAGACATCTATCTGTTTGTCTATTTTTATCCATGGTATGACTGTTATTGTTGTAACCCCAGTAACCAACTCAAATAACCATAACATGAAATGAAAGCTCCAATAAAAAAAACACAAGAGTGTGACAGAGCGTTAGATGAAAGAGGTGAGCTCAGGTGTCACTGAAAGCTGGTTAGTTATTTGCAAAAAAAAATGGTGCATGGTGTTCTTTTTTTTTTTAGGGTCCTGCTGCTGTGATGAGTTGAGGCATGACGGCACACACATAGTAACTTATTAAAAGTCAACTGTGGGTGGGCCTCCCGTGAGTCAACAGGGGCTCTGGTCTCAAAGGTCCACCACACCAGAAGGAAATATTCACATTGTTTAAGTTATTCTTTGAAAGTTACTCCAATCGCTGCCATTGACAGCGATAGACGCCCCAAGCATTTGGACCGTGAGAGATGGTTGCAATGCATTGAACGTCTATCGCCGTCACTAGCAACAAAATAAGAGCTAAAATATTGATACCAGTCCCACCTGATACTAGTAGAATCAAGGACTGCTCAGTTGTATTTGACTTTTAAATTGAATGCAGTCACCTCCGCTCATCTAACGGAAACATCCTTGCACTGCCTCAACAAAAACAGTCTGAACTTGGGGGGACAGAGCCTCCTCCGTTCATGAACTCATTCCCTAAACCCATCCATACCTGTTCACACCTACCCACATAAAAAAAAACTGCTAAAAACTCACGTTCTTAAACTGGCTTTTAAATAATAATTCTGTTTTTGTCAGATGTTTTGTTCTCGTTATGTTGTTTGCTCCTTTTCTTTGTTTTAACTGTAAAGCGTAGAGCATCTGTAAAAGCGCTCTATAAATAAAATTTACTATTATCTTATTAACATTATTATTATTAATAAACACTGTAGAACACAATTTTTGTTGAGTTAGCTCTGACGGCTGTTTTTAACAAATCTATGGGTGCAAATATAATGTCAAGTTTTTCCAACTAGAGGAACCTGTTGTCTTATAAAGTACGAAAAATACTGTACCTAGCATGTTTTTTCCCCCCAAAAATGCAAATATTGACTTACAATGAAATATTAAAGAAACATGCATGACTGCAATTATTTTTTCAGTAGTTATGTTTTTGCAAAGAATATGGCTACTTTAATTTTAATTGTGTGCAAGTAGTAAGAACATGAAAATTTGATGTGCCGGACAAAAATTAAATGCAATTTTACAATTCGCATGCCAATTTTAGTTTTAAACAGCATGAAAATCTAATGCAGAAGTATACTAAACAAGACAATTTTTTTTTTCTAAAAATATGTCGTAAAAGAATGTTAAAATGAGTAAAACCTTTAGTATAAACAAACTAGAACTGCAGCTATCGACTACGTTAGTAGTAGATTAATTGATGAACTAGTTAGTTCGAATAATCGACTAATCGGATAAGGAACAACAACAACAACAAAAAATCAAAATACCTCAGCTGAGCCTTAAACGGTATAAAATAAATAATAAAATAAATGAGGATCTAAGTACAACAAAATAACAATTGGGTAACTTACATAGCAAACATCTACTAGCTTAAAAGCTATAAAATGCAGAGTTTTTTTTTTTTTTCATAATGTTCATAACAAATTGTTCAAACACACACAAAAAAATGGCTTAATATACCTATAAACTAAATTACGAATGCATTAAAAAAAAACAGCTCAAACAAAAACTTAGCTTATGTTTGTCTTGACAGGGAGCAGGTGGATTCAGCCACGGGAAAGGAGTTATGTTATATTCACTGTTGCCACTGGAGGGCAGTGTATCCACACAAATACATAAAACTAAATGCAAACACTTTCAAAACAAACCATTGCAACACCACTTTAATTAAACGAATACTCCTAGCAGCAAAAGTTAATTCGAATCTTTTTTCTAATTGAATTACTAGAGTTAATCGATTAATCATTGCAGCACTAAAACAAACAAAAATCAAACTATTAATTCTCAAAGTAACTTATTTTCATTCCTCTTTTCTCCTCCCGTTTGACGATTACTCAAATGTTTATGCCTCTGAGCGGTGAAACACTCATGACCTATCGCACATGTTGCACAGCCCTCCTAACTGCATAAAAAGAAATGAAACATTTACGACTTAGGAGTCAACACAGCAGATCAAACACGACGTGGATCCTTTGTGCAGACAGGTGTGCGCGGCGCCGATAAGACTGCCGTGCATGATCTCTGTTTGCCTAGCTGCTCATATGAGACAGCCGACAACTCACACAACACAACACAACACAATCATATGATAGCAATCCACTAATCCATCTACAACAAAAAGTACAGGTGAATAGAGTGGAGTAATGCAGAACAGGGTTAACTCATTGGCTGCATTGCATTACTTTATAATGCAGATCAGCACAGTTTTTGAGATGAAGATTGACATTAGGTGGTGAAGCCTTAACCATTTTTAAATGTGTGGGCTTGGGGAAGTGAATAATTAACTCAAGATTCATATTTTTGTCCTTCGGTGGACGAATTGATCAACCTAAAACTAGTTATTGGTACCGAAACAAGTATCTGTACCTATACAGCAATCAAATTATCGGTATCGGGGCGTACTAAGAAATAACATGCTGATGGTGTGCCCGACCCAAGATCGTAAAAACCCAAGATGGCGATAGATGTCAAATTGTGTGACGTCCAACATCCTTCTGCTGAGAATTTAAATGAGTATACCACTATTACACGTCCACGTCCACTTTAAATAGATTTGACGTCTGTCGCTGTTAATGGTACTGAAACATGATCATGATCATTGAGTAGAGTGGTGTGTGGTACCAAAAGTAACAGCAAAGAATCAAGTATAGTCGTTAGAGGTGAGGTCAACCAAATAGTGGAGTAGAATGTAATTGTTAGATAACAAGTGTGGAGTGTTGCAGTTACTTCCTCCAGAAGGTGTTTGTGACATCATATCAGCTCGCAGGACACAAGATACTCATTGGATTAATTATTGAATCATCCATCAGATGAGAACCAAGTGTCAGGTGGCCTTATAAGCAAGCTCACATACTGTACACACAACAGGCAAAGTAAATTAGTATTTTCGACTTTCTTAAATTAAGTTAAAAATTAGAAATAAATGAGGAAAATATCACTGGTGATCAAATTTTTTAGTTAGGTTTTACATCTGTTTTTAAAGAAAAAGACACCTAGTATAAATTAACTTCATGTGACGGTTGGTCAAAGTATTAAAGTATGCAATTTAAAAAATGAATTTCTTCTGCAAATGGAGAAAATTATGTTTAAACACAAAAAAATGACAACGCTCACAAGCAGAGCCATTTTGTGATTGGCTAAAATAGTCAGAGGTGGGTAGACTATCCAAAATTTTTACTCAAGTATGTGTAGCGTTACTTCAAAATATTGTTGCTCAGTTGAGAGTAAAAGTAATCATCCCAAAAATGTACTCAAGTACAGGTATTAAAGTATTTGGTGAAAAGAATTCTCAAGGAATGAGTAACATTGTGACTAACTGATCACAATGTTTGATTTTTTTTTAACAATGTTTTTTTTTTCCCAGCACAAAGTTATCTATATGAAATATTATTATTATACTGTACTATAACCTATTACAGAACCGCATTAAGTCAAACAAATTAAAAAAAAAAAAAAATCAATGAATTCCGGCGAGAGAAAAGAAATGTGCAGAACTGAAGCATCATTCGTCCAAAGAGTATGAGTGCCCTCTAGTGAAGAAAATAGTTCATGTTTAAATAGGTGAATAGTCCGTAATGGTTTGGATTGGGATATTAAAAGGATCATATCTCCGGTTTTCCATGGTCATTCGGTGCCAAATAACAACTGGGAGAGAGGTTAAAATCTGCACTTTTGAGTCATGTTGAAGGCAGTGGTTTATGTGAAATCCTTATTTTTTACGATGCTTTAAAAACGCCACATGATTGAACAGGCCGGCGTGATCATGGAACGGCAAGTTTGAGTCTGATTGGTAGAACGGCCTCATTTGATTATTGTTGCAACATCTCATTGGTGAAACTGGCAGACTGTTGCCATCGCTGGAAAAAAAAGTAAAATCTTTTGTTTTTTGTATACATCTTTTTATTTGAGCTTTTTAAGTAACAATTCGATTAATCTTTTTCATGGCCCATTTGGTGTAAAAAAAAAACAAAAACAAAAGGGTAAACGCTTAGTCTTTGCCATAATTCCAATTTCCATGGGAAAACAAAGTTAGGATTGGCTGTATCGTGAGCAAGTCCTCCATCTTTTTTAAACGGACCACACATACATCACTAACTATACAAAAGAGCAAGACACACCTAAAAAATAGATAAATATATAAAAGAAAAACAACCAAGAAACACAGAAAGCACCAAGTTCAATAGTACAATAGCGTTGCATTGATATAATCATGAACAAAAAGTGAAATTGAATATTAACTAAACTGATTCTTGGTTAAAAGCAACAACAACAAAAAAACAGGCAGTAAGCATTTATTTTTCGTAAATATGTCGAAGTACAATGCTAGTCTTTTAGCGAATGTAGCCAGCGGGCGCCTGATGTAAACAGAGCTTTTCCGGTGAAAATTATTGTAAATAAATGCATAAATCCCCAAATTCTTTAGAAATATGGACAGTGTCGATTCTTGGTTAAAAGCAAAAAAACCGAGCAGTAATCATTTATTTTACGTAAATATGTCGAAGTACAAAGCTAGTCTATTAGTGAATGTAGCTAGTGGCCGCCTCATGTAAACAGAGCTTTTCCGGGGAAAATCCTTGTGGATAAATGCTTAAATCCCCGAATTCTTTATAGAGATGGACATAAAACAGTCTCAATTCTTGGTTAAAAGCAAAAAAACCAAGCAGTAAGCATTTATTTTACGTAAATATGTCGGAGTACAATGCTAGTCTATTAGTGAATGTAGCTAGTGGCCGCCTCATGTAAACAGAGCTTTTCCGGGGAAAATTCTTGTGGATAAATGCTTAAATACCCGAATTATTTATAGAGATGGACGTAAAACAGTCTCGATTCCTGGTTAAAAGCATAAAAAAAAAAAAAAAAAAAAAAAAAAAAAACGAGCAGTAATCATTTATTTTACGTAAATATGTCGAAGTACAATGCTAGTCTATCAGTGAATGTAGCTAGCGGCCGCCTCATGTAAACAGAGATTTTCCAATGAAAATTCTTGTGAATAAATGCTTAAAATCTCGAATTCTTCATAGATATAGACGTAAAACAGTCCCGATTCTTGGTTGAAAGCAAAAAAGAAAACCATGCAGTAAGCATTTATTTTACGTAAATAATGCGAACTATTTGGTATGCGGAACAGCTTTCTTACTTTTTCAACTAAATCCAGCATTACATATGCTGCGTGCGCGTTTGTGAGTAGCTCTTCTTGATGTGGGCGGCCCCCTGCTTGTTTGGGAGGCTCACTATGTGCCCGATGTGACCTGTCAATACCATTATGAAGCCTATCGACTAGTGTCGCCCAAAGTAGTGTTTGTCCTTCACCAATTTACACAAGTAAAAAGTATGGCTTAGTAAAACTACTCATAGAAGTACATTTTTCTAAAAAAGTTACTCAAGTAAATGTAACAGAGTAAATGTAATGCGTTACTGCCCACCTCTGAAAATAGTTGATAAAGTGCCTGCACGCACGTACCAAGTTTGACCCCTTCCTGGAAATAATGGCTTTTATTGACATTTTTCTCCATTGTTCACACATCATAAAAATGATTCATAAAAAAAATTCTCTGTTCTTTCAATTCATTAAACAAGACTCTTTCCACCGGGATGCGCATGACAATAGTGTGGTCTTTCCCTTTAATCCATTTTGGGTGCGGAATCCAAAACTGATTTCAGTTTCTCTCTGTCATGTCAAGTTTGTGAACTATAGGTTCCACGTTTTCTTAGAAAAATATGAAGAACTGCGTTTACAGGGGCGGAACTTAGGTGGGTGCGACTGCACCCGGGCCTCAAAGGGGCCCAGTTTGCGGGTGTAAAGTGGGCATGGTTGGGCGAGTTGATGGGGGTGTGGGGGGGCGTGGGTGGTCAAACAAAGGTAAGATAATGGAAGCAGCTGTAATTCAGTGTTTAAGTGTTAAACTACAGTGCCTTGCAAAAGTATTCGGCCCCCTTGAACCTTGCAACCTTTCGCCACATTTCAGGCTTCAAACATAAAGATATAAAATTTTAATTTTTTGTCAAGAATCAACAACAAGTGGGACACAATCGTGAAGTGGAACAAAATTTATTGGATAATTTAAACTTTTTTAACAAATAAAAAACTGAAAAGTGGGGCGTGCAATATTATTCGGCCCCCTTGCGTTAATACTTTGTAGCGCCACCTTTTGCTCAAATTACAGCTGCAAGTCGCTTGGGGTATGTTTCTATCAGTTTTGCACATCGAGAGACTGACATTCTTGCCCATTCTTCCTTGCAAAACAGCTGGAGCTCAGTGAGGGTGGATGGAGAGTGTTTGTGAACAGCAGTCTTCAGCTCTTTCCACAGATTCTCGATTGGATTCAGGTCTGGACTTTGACTTGGCCATTCTAACACCTGGATACGTTTATTTTTGAACCATTCCATTGTAGATTTGGCTTTATGTTTTGGATCATTGTCCTGTTGGAAGATAAATCTCCGTCCCAGTCTCAGGTCTTGTGCAGATACCAACAGGTTTTCTTCCAGAATGTTCCTGTATTTGGCTGCATCCATCTTCCCGTCAATTTTAACCATCTTCCCTGTCCCTGCTGAAGAAAAGCAGGCCCAAACCATGATGCTGCCACCACCATGTTTGACAGTGGGGATGGTGTGTTCAGGGTGATGAGCTGTGTTGCTTTTACGCCAAACATATCGTTTTGCATTGTGGCCAACAAGTTCAATTTTGGTTTCATCTGACCAGAGCACCTTCTTCCACATGTTTGGTGTGTCTCCCAGGTGGCTTGTGGCAAACTTTAAATGAGACTTTTTATGGATATCTTTGAGAAATGTCTTTCTTCTTGCCACTCTTCCATAAAGGCCAGATTTGTGCAGTGTACGACTGATTGTTGTCCTATGGACAGACTCTCCCACCTCAGCTGTAGATCTCTGCAGTTCATCCAGAGTGATCATGGGCCTCTTGGCTGCATCTCTGATCAGTTTTCTCCTTGTTTGAGAAGAAAGTTTGGAAGGACGGCCGGGTCTTGGTAGATTTGCAGTGGTCTGATGCTCCTTCCATTTCAATATGATGGCTTGCACAGTGCTCCTTGAGATGTTTAAAGCTTGGGAAATCTTTTTGTATCCAAATCCGGCTTTAAACTTCTCCACAACAGTATCTCGGACCTGCCTGGTGTGTTCCTTGGTTTTCATAATGCTCTCTGCACTTTAAACAGAACCCTAAGACTATCACAGAGCAGGTGCATTTATACGGAGACTTGATTACACACAGGTGGATTCTATTTATCATCATTGGTTATTTAGGACAACATTGGATCATTCAGAGATCCTCACTGAACTTCTGGAGTGAGTTTGCTGCACTGAAAGTAAAGGGGCCGAATAATATTGCACGCCCCACTTCACGATTGTGTCCCACTTGTTGTTGATTCTTGACAAAAAAATTAAATTTCATATCTTTATGTTTGAAGCCTGAAATGTGGCGAAAGGTTGCAAGATTCAAGGGGGCCGAATACTTTTGCAAGGCACTGTATCTGTGCCAGATGCTTGGTCAGTTGTTTGGAGGGGCCTGCAAAAAAAAAATCCACTTGCAATACCCCCCCACACACAGGCACACCAGACGATCGTCTTGAGGGGTGAAGGGGTCTGTGAATAATTGTCCGCTAGAAACGCTCCCCACCTACACCCCCTCCTCCCATTGTACGGGCCACTCGGGGGTCCCGTTTATGCTCATGGTACCCGGGCCTTGTTCACATTTGTTCCGCCACTATGCACTTGTGTCGTTGTTTTACAAAAAAATAAATTGTTGGCCTCCATTGACATATGAATAAACTAGGAAACAGGCATTCCTGCAATGTTTATTTAGTACTATGTTTTTCTAAAGGATATGGCTAGTTGTGCTACAACATATTAAGCTGTGCCAAAAAAACCTGACGTGCTAGGGAAAAAAAATGACTGAATGCCAATTTTGATTTCAATTAGCATAAAAATCTTTTTTTTTTTTTGTCTTAAATTGGCCTATTTTCATTGTTCAGGTCCTTCCCAGCTTTCCCGCCGCCATCATGTCTGACCCAAACTGGTGGAAGCTGACGTTCTCCCGCAAGAAGAAGTCCGAATCAAAGGTCCTGTATGAGATCCCGGCGGAGTACGGCAGCAACACCAAAGAACCCGCTGGGGTCGGCGGGGCCACTCCGGATGCTTCAGAGTTTAGTGCCAGGCTGGAGAAGATCGTGGACAAGTCAGCCACTAAGGGGCGCCACGTGAAAGTCTCCCACTCTGGACGCTTTAAGGAAAAGAAGAAGGTTCGAGCCACGTTGGCTGAGAACCCTGACCTGTTTGGTGAGCAGAACCTGGCCGAGCAGAACCACAAGAAGAAGAGTGACAAGTAGCGGAAAGGGTTGAAATTTTGGACCAGCGCATGCCACGCCAACCATCTTTCAGGCAAACTGACTGGCAGTTGGTTTACTTCTTAGAATCCTATAGAACCTTCATGTACTCCGATCAACTCGGATATTTTAATCTAAAAGGGATGTTCTATCATAATGGCCTTTTTTCACTTGTGCTACACAATCAGTACACAAGTGGAGTAACCAAAGTTGGGAAACATCGACAATTGTTGTATATATTAAACATGAATGTGTGTTTATGGAGGCTCTTTTGTTACATTCAAAAAAAGGATATGTTAAATAATGCATATTTGTCTCCTTTTTGAGCTTATTTACACAGTAACAAACACAAGTCCAGCCACCAAACATTTGGTTCAATGAAGATTTTCTATAGATGCAGTGGTGAAGTATTCACTTTTTTTTTTTTTTTTTTACTCAAGTAAAAGAGATTCGGGTAAAAGAAAAAAAAATACTCAAGTAAAAGTACAAGTATCTAAGAAGGAAATTACTCAAGTACAAAAGTACTTGCTTTAAAATTTACAGGCAAAAAGTAAAAGTATTTTCTCCCGATGCAATAATGTAATAGACGTATATATTTTTTTAATATACATACAAACATATATACAGAGATCTGAGTCAGTATTCAAAGAAAGACCCAGAAAATTGACTGCTCAGTTTTATTTAAAATTGTGCAGAATGGAAAACAAGCAATAAAATTGACTGCACTGTAATCTAGGCATGTGCCGGTATGATATTTTGACGGTATGATAATATTATTACCATCAGAACAAAAATAATTGAGTTATTTTTCATAAAAAGCATGTGTGTATGACTCGTATCATGTTTATATTATACACACTCTCTTTCTCAACGTAGACAGTTGCCAGAGAGAAAAAAACATTTTACCACCGCTAGACACACTAAACATGCCGGAGTTATCTCTCGTAGCTGGTGGGAAACGTTCATGACAGGGTTAACTAACCTTTGATTTTGTATAGAAGAGAAATCATATTGGAGGTAATGCCTCCCATGTTTTACATGCTGGTTGGCCCTCCTCCTCTAAGCCGTGGCCGTCCGTAAATTCCGAAGTATTCCCATACCAGCGATTTTGTTTTCTTCGATGGGGGAACAATTTCAAAAGTTTAAAAACTCCTAAACTTTACTTAATGGCGGATTGCAAGCAACTATCAGGTGCATACCGCCACCTAGTGTACAAGAGTGTGCAGCACCCATCTAAAGGCGTGCTGCTCTCACAGTTTTTTTATTGGTCAATATCTTGTTCACCTGCCTAATCTTGTTTTTACTAGTGTAACTGCCTCTAGTGCTCAATTGGGGTATATATGAAGATGAAATTATCAATTTACAATGAGAAAAAAAGAAAACAAAGGTAACACGTAAAGCAGGCAACAATTTGGAAAGTAGTAGAGTGAAAAGTACAGATGCGTGCTGTAAAATATAGTGAAGTAAAAGTAAAAAGTACCACTTGATATTTGTACTTAAGTACAGATACACAAATCTGTACTTAAGTACAGTAACGTAAAATGTAATGCTTGTATACATGTAATTCATTGGTTATCTACAGTATTGATTCCTTGTGATTAGTTGGCGACCTGTCCACCATTGAACCATGGAAGTCTCTTCGTGCAAGCCTCACCTGTTACTGCCTCTGTTGCCATGGTAAGAGTAAGCATACACCTGTCACTCGATCCATTCGTCATGGACCAGGTCATACTCCGAAGTGGAATTTGACATTGAAAACTGTCGAAGATCACTTTTCACAGAACATTCTTTTATTGAAAATATTAATATAAAAATCAAACTCCAGAAATGAAGCAAGAATGAGCTTTTTGCAATACAAATGAGAAACCTTTTTATTTCAAAACTAACAATATCTGGTCTTTACAAGTCATCAGCACTTTACAGTAATGCCTCTATTTTTAATTTAATTGCATTTTGAACAGAAAATAACAATGTGCTACATTTTAATACTGATATCCAAACATCTTGACCACATGAAAATACAACTGAGAAAATTCCACACTATCACTTTTCAGCATACAACAGCTTAAAAAAAAAAAAAAAAAAAAAAAAAAAGATCAAAGAATAATACAGTCAAATTCTCATTATGCATTGCAATGTGGCTTTAGTTCGACTTAGTGCTGCACCAATACTATTATCGGAAGGGTCCCCAATATGGAGGCATCGTATCAGCTAGCGGAGAGTTAGACATCAGCTGTGATATGTACGCCTGCTTAAACTTCATATTCCAGTCATATCTGATTTTTAGCCCCTACCTTCGCCCACCCGGGCACCCTTTATGTTTCACAGTACCCCCCCATGTTCTGCCCCTAGATTGAAACCTTTCATTAGTTTATAGAACTTTGTGTTGGAGTCTATGAAGTTGGGCCTAAGGTAAAATTTTTTTTTAAAGAATTAAGAAATAATAGAAATATTACATTTTTACATGACCGAAGTTACAATTTTACAAGAATATCATCAGAATATTACAATAAGAAATTCACATTACAAGAAGAAACTGATATTAGTCCATGATTAGGATGAAAAAAAAAATACAGTATAAGGGGAAAGGTCTACTTTTGAAAGATTACTTGAATAAATTATGAGGGGGGGGGGGGGATCCCAGTATTACTAGAAAATGATTTTATTTATCTTATGGAGAAAAAATGTGCAACAAAATATTCTCAATTTTATGAGGCTAACATTTTTTAAAGGGCATAATCATTAATATGAGGACAATTTTTACATCACTATTTTAGGGGAATAAAAAAAGGTCAAAACATTACAATTTATAATCCTTTATTATTACTGATATTACACGTGAATTTTTTCCCAAATTTTTTTTCTCTTTTTTTTTTTATTTCGTGGCACCCTAATGCTCCTGCCTGTAGGCATCTATCTGTGTAAATATCTTTTATATAATTTAATGTACAGACCCCCCCCCCAAATAGTAATTAAATGTATAATTCCAATTCTACTGTTGCTACTAAATTCGATTTGAAGCTAAAAAACACAAACAAGGCACACTGACCAATACATATTAACTGTCAACTGGCACATAAAACAGACCTCTGAAAAAGTTTTTTATAAGTCAAGAAAATGTAAGCAAGTTGCTTTGAGTGAGTATAAAAGTGGTCATTTTAACACATTCACATTCAACAATAAGGAAAATATTTGTTTAAAAAAATAGCAATGCACGTCGTGAAGCAATAAGGATACTAGTCTATTACATTTGACGCTCAAGGAGCCATGTTAGTTAAATTCCAGAAAGTGGACGGAATGTGATGAAAAATTCCAGCAAAAGTCAAAGAAAGGACAGTACAGGTAATATTAACACCATAAGTGACTGAAAAGAACAGCATTTGCTCTGAAGTTAACAACAATGATTTTAAAAGGTTTTTTCATCCACAAAAAGAGAAATCCTATCAAGTATTACTTAAAAAATCCCCCGACACAAACACCCCAATCACCCACCCGCTCCCTTTTAGCCATTTACCCTTTCATAGTAGTAACCAGCACTGTTCACAAACAATGACCTTTATAAAAATATGTTTTAAAACAGTTCATTTTCATCAGCAATCCCTTGTTTTTTTTTATCACAAACACTCACTGTCACATTAGAGGACCCTCAGGGATTCCTGGACTATAGATCTGTGAGGCCCTCCCCGTGCTCACTCAGCTCCATGGTGGCGTAGTCCAGAGGAAGCCTAAGAGAAGAAATCAGAAGTGCATACCCACTTATTAAGCCTTTCATTGCCCAGTAAATGTATACAACACAAATTATGAGTTGTGGAAGTTAGTAAGAAAATTAATATTCTGAACATCCATATTGGCTCATAGCAGTGCTGGTTTCGTCAACAATGACTATAAAATATTACTGAGAAACAGTCACACCAGTGGCCCTTCTGGAGGTCATTTTCTAGGGCTCTTGCAGTGCGAATCCTGTCATCCTTGAACAAAGGAGTGGATACCGATCCTCCTGAGGGTTTAAGGACCTTCTACGGCCCTGTTCAGCTCTCCTCAGACTGTCCAAGAGCTCAGTGTTGCCCTGGTCCAGATCTGGGAGGAAATCCCACAGGACACCCTCCGTCGTCCCATTAGGCACAGGCGTTGTAGGGAAGTCATATCGGTACGCCGAGGCCACACACACTACTGAGTCTCATTTTGACTTGTTTAAAGGACATTACATCAAAGTTGGATCGGCCTGTTTTTAATCATTTTTTAATTAAAAAAATTTCATTCATTCAGATTTACGGTTTACGTTTGTGTTCCCTTTATATTATTGAGCAGGGTATAAACACATATACATATGTGTACAGTAAATACTAGAGATGTCCTGATCGATCGGCATCCCGATCGATCGGGTCCGATCACGTCATTTTCAAAGTATCGGAATCGGCAAAAAAATATCGGCCATGCCTTTTTTTTAACATATATATATTTTTTGATTAAATCGTTTTCTAATTGTATTTAACATTACAGACATTTATGTTACACTCATCTAGATTCCAGACTCTTTAGTTTAGGCTTAAGGTAGGGTTATCAAATTTATCCCGATAACGGCGGTAATTAATTTTTAAAAAAATGTATCACATTACAATATTTAACGCAATTAATGCATGCGCTGCACCACCCACTCACGCATTGTCGCGCTCAATCTGTAATGGCACCGTTTTACCTATATTGAGAGATAAAAGGCAGCGTAAAATGAGTAGAGTGAATTTTGGCAGCCTTTGGAGCCTTTTTTAAATAGGCTAAAGCCTTACAATCCCTCTCCCTACGATTAGAAATATGATGTGAAACAATGTGGGGAAGCAAGGTAGCAATTGATCTTTTTCTTAACACCTTATGTTATTTCCCAACGCAGAGAAGATATATCAATTGGTAGCACTACGCACAGTCATGGTTCCACTTCCCATCATGCCTTTGGGCATGGCTACAGTATCATTTACTGAAAGCTCAACAAATACACTAGATGACAATATTTAGTCACAATATACAAAGTCACAAGTCTTTCTATCCGTGGATCCCTCTCACAGAAAGAATGTTAATGTAAATGCCATCTTGAGGATTTATTGTCATAATACAGTACAGTACTTATGTACTGTATGTTGAATGTATATATTCGTCCGAGTTTTATTCATTTTTTTCTTAATGCATTGCCGAAATGTATATGATCGGGAAAAATTATCGGGAATAATTGGAATTGAATCGGGAAAAAGCAATCGGATCGGGAAATATCGGGATCGGCAGATACTCAAATTAAAACGATCGGATCGGGAGCAAAAAAACATGATCGGAACAACCCTAGTAGATACACATATATACATAAATATATATGGCGGAAAACACAGACAAGACTGAAAAAGCTGTTTCTGCTCTTGCACTCCTCTTCAAAAGAAACTGCTGTATTTTAAGCCAAAACAACTGTTGTGTTTGATAGACCTATATGTCTATATGCTGCCATAGCAGATTCATGGCGCATTAAGGCTCCGAACTATTTTTATTTTGTCCGTTTTACCCTGAAAACCCCCGTTCACAGACGTCGCGCAACCGCTTTTGTTTCAACCCAGCCATTAAACGAAGCTAATTAATTATATTTATTATTCAAAATGTCTGTCTTTTTTAGCTTAGAATCATTAACTGATGTTTCATATTTCATTTTAAAAAACAACAACTCAAAAAAATTATTTACAAAATGGCGTCTGTAAAAAAGTCACGGATATTTACCTCATAACTATCGCTTAATTGTATTTTTTTTCTTACTGTCAAATTTTCTCCGATATGTTAGATGATAAATAATCGATCCAAACAAAGAAAAATTGGAAAAAAAAACGTTTAAGAGGGTAAATATATGAAAAAGAAAATCTCGACCACTCCTTGATGTCTGCGATTTCTGCATCCCGACCCGTGTTATATTACCATGTTTCACCCATAAAATCCCCCCAAAAATCCAGCTGTGGCCATTCACAGCTGTGTCTTGACACTCAGTGATACATGCTACATGGAGTTTTTGGATCGAAACAAGGTAAGTACGCGATAATATCTCGTTAAAGTCATGGCGTCTTTAATTCTGCTCTCGCGTGCTCTCACCTCCAGATAGGGTTTGCTGTTTAAAAAAAAAAAAAAAAAAAGCCCTCCTGTTCAAGATTTTTCTTCCCCCAGAAAATTGAGATTTTAAGTTTTCCAATGATGTATCACACATGCATACCGGACAATTTTTAAAGTTGGCTAAATTGGGGTTCTCAGAGCGGAACTTCAAGTCACATGAGTGTTTTCCGCCATATATATACAGTATATACACATATGTATACTGTACACACCCCTATATACACACACACATACCCCACAACCCTCACAGGCATTTATATGTATTGCTATAATATGTACACACCAAAAATGTATGTTAAAAATGGGGGGGGGGTTCACACGACTTTGCAGTAGGCATGTGCCGATTACCGGTTTCAAGATATACCGTGGTATGAAAACGTCAAGGTTTCAAAACCGCAAAAATTTTCCATCATACCGTCCCTAAGGTATTAGCTATTTTTTAGGTCCCAAAAATGCATGAAGAGGTCATGGGTCTTCCAGCAGGACAATGACCCATAACACACTTCAAAAAGCACCGGAAAATGGTTTGAGAGAAAGCACTGGAGGCTTCTAAAGTGGCCAGCAATGAATCCAGACCTGAATCCCAGAGAACACCTGTGGAGAGATCTGAAAATGGCAGTTTGGAGAAGGCACCCTTCAAATCTCAGGGACCTGGAGCAGTTGGCCAAACAAGAATGGTCTAAAATTCCAGCAGAGCATTGTAAGAAACTCACTGATGGATACTGGAAGCGGCTGTTCGCAGTATTAGGCTGAGGGTGCCAATACTTTTGTCCGGCCCATTTTTAGAGTTTTGTGTAAAATGTAGGGCTGTCAAATGATTAAAAATTTTTAATCGAGTTAATTACAGCGCAAAAATTAATTAATTGTAATTAATCGCAATTCGAACCATCTATAAAATATGCCATATTTTTCTGTAAATTATTGTTGGAATGGAAAGATAAGACACAAGACGGATATATACATTCAGCACACGGTACATAAGTACTGTATTTGTTTATCATAACAATAAATCAACAAGATGGCATTAACATTATTAACATTCTCTTAAAGCGATCCATGGATAGAAAGACTTGTAGTTCTTACAAGATAAATGTTAGTACAAGTTGTGGAAATTTTATATTAAAACCCCTCTTAATGTTTTCGTTTTATTAAAATTTGTTAAATTTTCGATCAAAAAATAAACTAGTAGCTCGCCATTGTTGATGTCAATAATTACACCATGCTCACCCATGGTACTAACCCATAAAATCAAACGCCAGCAGAGGGCACCAAACACCCAAAAACAAGTAACAAGCGGACATTACACTGTACTGTCATTTTAGTCTGTTTGAGCGGGGCATGTGCGTTAATTGAGTCAAATATTTTAACGTGAATAATTTAAAAAATTAATTACCGCCCGTTAACGCGATAATTTTGACAGCCCTAGTAAAATGATAATGATTTAACTTTTTTTTTATTGTCTTGTGTGTTTTTTCATTACACACAGAATAAATGAAGGTATTACTACCAAAGCATTTATAATTGCAATCATTTTCTGGGAGAAATTGAGCATTGAACATTTGACCAGCAGTGTATGCAGTCTTTCCAGGTAATCTAAATGTAGCAGCTAGAAAGCTAGCATAATGTCCTGTCTCGATTAACAACGGGTAATCATTGTATTTTTAAAAAATTTTTTAAGGAAATTTCCATTTCTGCGTGTTGGAAATAATGCCACCAGAAGATACAAATGGAAAAATATTTACATCTGGGCGGAAACACATCATGATTCACATGACGGTGAAAAACCTCTATTGCCATTAATTGCAGCCAGTAATTAATACGAACACTCCTTACCTCCTTTTATAGAAATACGTGAATAGAGCAGCTCCGAGTGCAAGTAGCAGAAGCACACAGACGACCAGACCGATTTGTAAACCAAGGCTGGACCCTAGGACAGAATCAAATGAAACAAAACAAACTAAACTCATCTTATTTCAAAAATTGACCAAATAAAGCGTTCGAAAAGACTTTACTGACCTGTGCTGGTGCGGCGGTCAGCGGTGGGTGCGGAGCAAGCATTAGCATGCGGGAGGCTTATGGGGAATGTCTGGATGATAAGGTCCCGCTGGTGGGCTGAGAAAGCCCAAATTTTTCCCGATACCCGCAACCAGTCGGATACACACGTGAAATTGGTTTCTTGAACAGGAACAAAGTATGTTAAACTGCAACGCACAAATGAGTTATGACAATGAGTTTTACCTTGCATTGAGAACATGGAGATTCCGCAGTGACACTTCTGCTCAAGATAGTGGGTCACTTCTATAAGCGTTCTCACCAGAAAGAGTCCCATTCGGCATTCTGCAAAAAATGCCACACAAACCCCATATTTTATTTCAAATCAATTGGTATTTCACACTTCTGTTCAAGAGACTTAAACCCCTATGCCAAAGTTAAAAAAAAAAAAAAAAAAAAAAAAGTTGTCCGATAAGGACTTTTTAACCAATAACCGATATTCCAGTATTGTCTAACTCCAAAAATCCGATACAGATACGAAACCAATACTGATATATACAGTCATGGACTTATTATGATTATGCCTAGGTACAGTTATTGTATTGTGATGCGCTACTAGATGCTTTCATGATCACAACTGTATTAACGTCAATGTTTTCCACATAAGCATTCTGTGAAAAATAAGAGAACAATTGAAGTTATGGGAAAAGTGCCTATATTGCACCATTACAACAATAAACATAACCACTGTGCTAAGTTGCGACCAGCCCTTATACAAAGGCAGAAGGCTTCTACATTGAATTTGAATGCAACATGCATGTTGGCCCAAAACCGATATTGAAAATCTGATGTCGATATCATCCGATATCATTTTAAAATGCGTTTATCGGGTACATTATCGGGTAGCCGATATTATCGGAATACTCTAATAATGATTGGCTGCCATTGACAGCGATAGACGTCCAATCCAATTTGACTGTGGAGCTAGCATTATCACTTTAAGCCAGTCATCGCAATTTAAATGGTTTTGATGTCTATCACTGTCAATAACACTTGTATGAGCCATAGTGTCTATTAGTGTTGATTATGATTGTTATACTATTTCTTTTGTTTAGGAGCCTGGTTATCTTCCTTTGCTTATTGTTTGACTGTCTACTCAGGTTTCTAGTTGGTAGGTGTGGGTGTGGTTTAGGTAATCAGCCTTTGGGATGAACGTCTATGGCCGACAGTAGCAGCCAATGCCAGGCAATGAGGTAATTTTGGGCCATATAAGGTCATTTACCTGTTGATTTTCAGTTAATTCCTGTTGATTTTGGGGTATTTTATGGGTCACTTCCTGTTCATTTTGTGTTAGAGAACAGGAAGTGCCCTGGGAATCACCCAAATGAATAGGTAGTGACTCAAACTCAACAGGAAATGACTTGGAAATGCCCTAAAATGAACAGCAAGTCACCAATAAATGCCCTAAAAATCAGACAGAACGACTGAATGCTCTGGTTTCGAATAAACAAATGTTCCCAGTCTAAATGGATTGGGTGTCGAGCACCGTCAAGGCAGCCTTAAGGCCGAGTTATACTTCCGCGTCAGACCTACGCCGTCAAGGAAGAATCGAGTTACGACCCTACGCCGTAGCCTGACGCGCACCTCTCGATTTTTCTAACCTTCGCGTCGCGTAGACGCGTAGACGTAGCGAAAACGGACTGTGATTGGTCCGCTCAGACTGTTGTTTCCGGGCGAAAACACCGCCATTGTAGAATAGAATCAAACATTATTTTCTACACGCAAAAATGCACCAAGCCGACGGGAGTATCATCGAAGAGCAAGTCTCGTCAAGAAATTATTATTGTGACTGCCAAATGGCAAGGTCGGCGATCGAAAAAATAAATAAATGGAAGAACCACCGAGACGTGGGTGGTCGGAATCGAGTGGCCAAAATGCCAATTTTTTATCACTTTATGTCGTATTTTTGGTTGGTGCACTTCATCATTTACTGTGTACATATGTTTCAAGTATATGAAGAATAAAGCACAGATTTGGCGTCAAAAGAGTTGTTTTGATCTTTAATTTTCAATAGTTAGATTTAATTGAGACACTATTATGGTGGAGGATTGTGGTAGCAACTTTTTGGTTCCTTTTTTTTTTTTTTTTTTAATTATATCTCGTTTCTTGCAAGAGCATATCGATAACCTTTTGGGATACAAAGTATAATGATATATGTATCACCATTTTGATATTTTGTCACACCCCTAGTAAACTACATGTGATTTATTATTATTTTCTGATTCATTCACCTCCCGAATCGTTCGACCAACCGCTGGACCCTGATCCGAGACAAAGGTCGATTTGACTGGAGAAGTCCGAACTGGGGCAAGTGTTTGCATTGCGAGGTGTCGGCGAAGATATAGTCCAGGAAAAAGGGCTCCTAGCATCGCAGCACGCGCAGCGACTGAGTGAGACCACATCATTTCTGAGTGACCTGGACATGAACAGATAAAAAAAATTAAAACTCACAAGAATAGTAATTCAATACTTCTGTAAGGTTTCTAGACAGGTACATCACAGAAAATACATATGCCTCTGTGCTCCTCACCCGAGTGCTGGAATGATTCGGCTATCTTCATTGGACCTTAAGGAGAGCTGCGGCTGGGTGTCGCTGAAAAATAGTTCGTCCCGCCGACTGGAGTTGGTTAGCGCAGTGGCAGCTCTGCAAACGCTGAACACGTCGTAACACAGGAGGACTGCTCCGCGGGCCGGCACATCACTGCCTTCTGGAAAAGTCTGATCTATGCAGACAAGCGACGTGTGTGGAGAGTCAGAGAATGGAGTAGTAAGGGAAATACTGGGGACACCATATAAGAAGGGGATACAGGAAGAGGAAAGATAAGATGAGGATGGCTATGGTAGGGCAGAGTTAGTCCACAACCACAACTCTTTACTGATCTGAGTGTTGAAACATAGACTTCACCACCAGTTGACAAGACAGCTCCCACAGACATTGCGCCACGTTGGATTACACAATACTGTAACTTTTGCTTGAAACATTTACGTAAAATGAATGATAACTGCCCGTTTTTGCTTTTAACCAAGAACCTAGACTGTTTTATGTTCATATTTATAGAAATTCCGTGGTTTAAGCATTTATTTACAAGAATTTTCAACTTAAAAAGCTCTGTTTTGTGACGGCCGCCATGTTGGTTTACACGATACCGTAACTTTTGCTTGAAATATTTACGTAAACTGAACGATAACTGTCCGTTTTTTGCTTTTAACCAAGAATCGACTGTTTTACGTTCATATCCATAGAAATTCCGAGATTTAAGCATTTATTTACAAGAATTTTCAACTTAAAAAGCTCTTTGTTTCGTGAAGGCCGCCAAGTTTGATTACACAATACCGTAGTTTTTGCTTGAAATATTTACGTAAAATGAACGATGGGGCCACTTAAAATCTTAGGGTGGCACACCAAAACTAAAAGCCATAATTTCATGTTTTCATTATGTTGTTGCAGTAAAAAGGCCCGAAGAAAACTATCAGAAAGACACAACCTACTTACAGTATATACTTTGGTGTATTGTGTTAAATTGAATGTTACTAATGATTTTATGTGCATAGCCCATAACAGTACAGTCAACATTTTAAGTTCCACAATAATTCTGTTGTATTGTGTTATGCATATATTAAGC
Organism: Corythoichthys intestinalis; assembly: GCF_030265065.1. Classification (NCBI taxonomy): domain Eukaryota; kingdom Metazoa; phylum Chordata; class Actinopteri; order Syngnathiformes; family Syngnathidae; genus Corythoichthys; species Corythoichthys intestinalis. The sequence continues at coordinate 16,485,540 of NC_080415.1, read as the reverse complement.
ATAAAGTGTGTTTTCATCCCATTTGGGATTAAATGCATAAATGATGCTACTACAATCTAATGATATACTGGCAAGCGGGGAGGCCAGAAGGGTGGCCAACAAATTTATAGAGGGGGGGCCGTGGCCACCCCTGGCCACCACCTGGTTGCGCCACTGGACGGCCGCCTTGTTGGACTACACAATACCGTAACTTTTGCTTGAAATATTTACGTAAAATGAACGATAACTGCATGTTTTTTTGCTTTTAACCAAGAATCTGGACTGTTTTGCGTTCATATGTATAGAAATTCCGCGATTTAAGCATTTATTTACAAGAATTTTCAACTTAAAAAGCTCTTTGTTTTGTGACGGCCGCAATGTTGGATTGGTATCTCTACACAATAGCGGAATTCAACCTAAATAAGTTGTGATTGTATACACAAAAATGCAAATTTTGCTTTTGTTGAGTAAAATTAAGATCATTCTGCATGCTTTCCTGAAGTATTAAATTTCTGCTGTGAAAACTGAGTGATTTATTAGCTGTTGAAAACTTAATTAAAAGAAATAAAAAATGAAGCTGCTATTTTGAGCAAAAACTTATTTGTTAAATATTGCTATTGATCCTGAAAACATCGGGGATTATCCCTGCATTTGGCTATTTTTGTGCATCTACCATAAAATTTGAAAATTTTTTGAGTTTTGTTATACTTTTATTAAAAAAAAAAAAAAAAATCCGGATTTTATTAGGGAACGACTTTGAATTTTTTGAAGTCGCTGCTCATGGAGACTCATATAAGAGTCTGTTTTGGTTTTAGGTCGCTAGCGGCTTTGGTTTTGAAAATATTTGAATTTTAAGTTTTCCAAAATAGGCCCCCTACGGATCGGCCCCAAGCCCTGTGTCCCGTCAACTGATAGTGAAGTCTATGGATGAAAGTAAAAGTTATGGCCACAATATACAGTTGTGGTCAAAAGTTTACATACACCTGTGAAGAACATAATGTCATGGCTCCCTTGAGTTTCCAGTTATTTCTACAACTCTGATTTTTTTTCTGATAGAGCGATTGGAACAGATACTTCTTTGTCACAAAAAACATTCATGAAGTTTGGTTCTTTTATGACTTTATTATGGGTTAACAGAAAAAGTGATCAAATCTGCTGGGTCAAAAATATACATACATGGATCTGAAAAAGCGAATCATTGACTTGAACAAGTCAGGAAAGTCACTTGGAGCCATTTCAAAGCAGCTGCAGGTCCCAAGAGCAACAGAGCAAACAATTGTTTGTAAGTATAAAGTGCATGGCACTATTTTGTCACTGCCACGATCAGGAAAAAAACGCAATTTATCACCTGCTGCTGAGAGAAAATTGGTCAGGAAGGTGAAGATTCAACCGGGAATCACCAAAAAGCAGATCTGCCAAGAATTAGAAGCTGCTGGAACACAGGTGTCAGTGTCCACAGTCAAGGGTGTTTTGCATCTCCATGGACTGAGAGGCTGCCGTGCAAGAAGGAAGCCTTTGCTCCAAGAGCGGCACCTTAAGGCTCGACTGAAGTTTGCTGCAGATCACATGGACAAAGATAAGACCTTCTGGAGGAGAGTTCTGTGGTCAGACGAAACAAAAATCGAGCTGTTTGGCCACAATGCCCAGCAATATGTTTGGAGGAGAAAAGGTGAGGCCTTTAACCCCAAGTCCACCATGCCTACCGTCAAGCACGGTGGTGGTAGTATTATGCTGTGGGGCTGTTTCGCTGCCAATGGAACTGGTGCTTTACAGAGAGTAAATGGGATAATGAAGAAGGAGGATTACCTTCAAATTCTTCAAGATAACCTAACGTCATCAGCCCGAAGATTGGGTCTTGGGCGCAGTTGGGTGTTCCAACAGGACAATGACCCCGAACACACATCAAAAGTGGTAATGGAATGGCTAAATCAGGCTAGAATTAAGGTTTTCGAATGGCCTTCCCAAAGTCCTGACTTAAACCCCATTGAGAACTTGTGGACAATGCTGAAGAAACAAGTCCACGTCAGAAAGCCATCAAATTTAACTGAACTGCACCAATTCTGTCAAGAGGAGTGGTCAAAGATTCAACCAGAAGCTTGCCAGAAGCTTGTGGATGGCTACCAACAGCGCCTAATTGAAGAGAAAATGGCCAAGGGACATGTAACCAAATATTAGCGCTGCTGTATGTATATTTTTGACCCAGCAGATTTGATCACTTTTTTTCTGTTCACCCATAATAAAGTCATAAAAGAACCAAACTTCATGAATGTTTTTTGTGACAAAGAAGTATCTGTTCCAATCACTCTATCAGAAAAAAATCAGAGTTGTAGAAATAACTGGAAACTTAAGAGAGCCATGACATTTTCTTCACAAGTGTATGTAAACTTTTGACCACAACTGTAAATACACCATGTGAGCAAAAATGTTTATGGCCACAATATACTGATTTGTAACAGTGAAAATGGGACAGCGAAATGTTGTACTCACCGGCTCCGGTGACATTCCCGACCATGTAAAAGCCATCCATGTCGATAGATCCTTTTAGAGGAAAAGCAACGAGCCTGCCGCTGTGTTGCTGGTCGAACACGACCAGCACCAGGCCACGCAGCTCGGTCAGCGGGGGTCCGTGCAGCTCCACGAAGTATCTTTGCTGGCTGTCATTGGTCCAGTGACTGCTCACCACCTCATTGATGACCACGCCTTCGGGAGCCGGAGGAGGCCGGGGACAGCTGTTCTCCCTCAGAGGAGTTGGTGGAGCCACCTGATAAATAGAAATAAATCAAATTTTCTTGGTTCGATTCATGTTTATGCTGTTCACTTACTGAAAATGCAGACAGGTCAAAGGGATAAAGGCCTCTGCAGCGACTGAGCGCCTCATCACCGGGAAGAACTTCAGCATCTTCCAGCAGGGGAAGCTGTCCCGGTGTCAGAGTCTTACTAAGCTCCTGCGCCTCCTGATCAGAACCCATTTTACGGTAGACCACGGCATCCAGAAGCCCTTTAGTTGGGATTCCTCTTTGCTGTGCTGACGGCGGGCCGTTAGGGCTGCGGTAGAGCGCCACCGCGTCCGGTCCGTTCTGGATAGTGTTGGGAGGCAGGCGAAGAGAAGGCGCTGGTACAAGCCTGTCACTGCCCAGAAGGAAGTAGCCCTTGGCAGTAGTGAAATGGCCACTGAGGCTGATCTCTCGGTAGGGTTTGTTGTTGTGCGCGCTGAAGAGCAGAATCCAGATGCCCTGGAGGGACACCCGACGTCCAGATGGGTGCCACAGCTCTATGTACTCGCCATCCTCAGCTGCGCCTGGCGTGTCCGTGTTCAGTTCGTTGATCAGGAAGTCACCGGTCCACCAAGGCGGCAAGTGTGCAGACGTATCCGAACCTCCTTCTGGAACTGCAAAATACATTTTTGTGCTTTGATTTTTACAAATGCTGGTAGATCTGACCAAAGCTTTGCTGCATTAAACATTAAATTGACTCAACACTTACCCGTACTGTGGGGGCAAATTTTAGGCCAAGGGCACTGGTTGGGCTGCCCCGGGGTTTGGGGGGCTTCCCAGAAAACGCCGGGATCTCTGGTCCAGGTGGCCATGCCGCACCGGCTGAGGTAGAAGCCTCCCTCTTTTAAACTATAAAAGATAAGGCATACAGTGGGGCAAATAAGTATTTAATCAACCACTAATTGTGCAACTTCTCCCACTTGAAAATATTAGATTGGCCTGTAATTGTCAACATGGTTAAACCTCAACGTGAGAGAAAGAATGTGGGGAAAAAAAACAGAAAATCACATTGTTTGATTTTTAAAGAATTTATTTGCAAATCATGGTGGAAAATAATTATTTGGTCAATACCAAAAGTTCATCTCAATACGTTTTCTGTAAGTTTTCACAAGTTTTTCACACACTTGTTGGTATTTTGGCCCATTCCGCCATGCAGATCTCCTCTACAGCAGTGATGTTTTGGGGCTGCCATTGGGCAACGCGGACTTTCAACTCCCTCCTCACCCCGTGACGTCCAAATGATAACAAGAGCGGTGAGCAAAAATCCCAGAACCACATGGGGGGACCTAGTGAATGACCTACAGAGAGCTGGGACCACAGTAACAAAGGCTACTATCAGTAACACAATGCGCCGCCAGGGACTCAAATCCTGCACTGCCAAACGTGTCCCCCTGCTGAAGAAAGTACACGTCCAGGCCCGTCTGCGGTTTGCTACAGACCATTTGGATGGTCCAGAAGAGGAATGAGAGAATGTGTTATGGTCAGATGAAACCAAAATACAACTTTTTGGTAGAAACACAGGTTCTCGTGTTTGGAGGAAAAAGAATACTGAATTGCACCATACCCACTGTGAAGCATGGGGGTGTAAACATCATGCTTTGGGGCTGTTTTTCTGCAAAGGGACTAGGACGACTGATCTGTGTAAAGGAAAGAAAGAATGGGGCCATGTATCGAGAGATTTTGAGTGAAAATCTCCTTCCATCAGCAAGGGCATTGAAGATGAGACGTGGCTGGCCCTTTCAGCGTGACAATAATCCCAAACACACAGCCAGGGCAACAAAGGAGTGGCTTGGTAAGAAGCATTTCAAGGTCCTGGAGTGGCCTAGCCAGTCTCCAGATCTTAACCCCATAGAAAATCTGTGGAGGGAGTTGAAAGTCTGTGTTGCCCAACGACAGCCCCAAAACATCACTGCTCTAGAGGAGATCTGCACGGAGGAATGGGACAAAATACCAGCAACAGTGTGTGAAAAGCTTGTGAAGAGTTACAGAAAACGTTTGGCCTCCGTTATTGCCAACAAAGGGTACATAACAAAGTATTGAGAGATAAACTTTTGGTATTGACCAAATACTTATTTTCCATCATGATTTGCAAATAAATTCTTTAAAAATCAAACAATGTAATTTTCTGGGTTTTTTTCCACATTCTGTCTCTCATGGTTGAGGTTTACCCATGTTGACAATTACAGGCCTCTCTAACATTTTCAAGTGGGAGAAATTGCACAATTAGTGGTTGAGTAAATACTTATTTGCCCCACTGTATTTTTTAGGAGGTAATAAGCAGATTTAGTGACGGACTTTAGATAGCTATCAAATTTTAGGTCTGAATCAATAATTATGCCAAGATTTCTGACTTGATTTGTAGCTTTCAGTGACATTGTGCTAAGGTGCCTGCTTATATTTGACCTTTCCTTTTTTGGCCCAAAAATGATCACTTCTGTCTTCTCCCCATTTAACTGGAGAAAATTCTGGCATATCCACGCATTGATTTGATGAATGCATTTACTCAGGGAGACTAAGGGACTATAATCATGTGGGGACGCAGAAATTTAGAGTTGTGTGTCATCTGCATCATTGTGATAGGAGATGTCATACTGTTCCATAATCTGAGCTAGGGGGAGCATAGATGTTAAATAAGAGAATTGACCCTTGAGGGACTCCACACGTGAATTTGGTTCATTCTGACTGACGGTTTGTGATTGACACAAAGAAATCCCTATCATGTAAATAAGATAAGGACCATTCTATCTGTGGTAGATTTTTAAAGTCTACACCCGCATGTTCGAATGCCAGGTTTTGAGAACAAGATAAAACATGATCGGTAATCTATAAAAAACAGTACCTGTACAACTCTACTGAAAAAATATAGCTGATTTATCCCGAACAAATTCCTAAAAAAAAAAAAAAAAAAAAAAAAAAAAAAAAAAAAAAAGGAACACACTTGCAAAGTTAGTTTCACTGAGCTGAAATGGAAGTAGAAGCTAAGCATCAGTCAGAGTCAGCATGACTAAGTGCGTATTTCAGATAAAAATACAGGCAGCACATCCTACTGCAAAGAGGAACAGCGGTCATGAGATTACCATCAGCATCTAATGAAAATTTGAATTGTGTTGAAATAGTCAAAAGTACCGTTATTGTTTAACACAGACTCAAAGGCTAAGCTCATACTGCAGGTCTTAATGCATGAATCCGATTTTTTCGTGTTTTTCCGACTCGAGTGAAGCCTTACCTTGACGGTCTGAACAGGAAAAGTCACATAAAAGTGGACCATTTCAAATCTGATCCAGGTCACTTTCGTCTGTGGTTAAAATCCGATCAGGGCCGCATTTTTCCAGAATGTGGCTGTGTTCTGAACTGTCAAGTCCCCCAAATCAGAATTCATGCAGCAATAGCATACCGCACGAATGCTATTTTTAGACTGTGATGTCGCCATCGTAACCCCGAAGTTGGTCATTGTAGACACGTCCTTGCATACAATCCATGTTATTTCTACTTGCTTTCTCCGGTAATCTTTCAAAAAAGAAAATGTCGATCAAACACTGCTGCTATGGAACTTGTAGAAACGACTCTATACATTACGACATATGAAGGATGTTTTCTTCACATGTTTTCCGAAACCAAAAACTCGGAGGAAAAAAATGGGAAGAATGGATCAACTTGGACGTCCATAAGACCAGTGTGACCCCAGCAAGGTGAAGCCATTCACATTTCATATGCAGTAAACATTTTGTTGGGGGCCACGGTCCTACAGAGGACGAAGAGGTAAGCCATTTTGATATTTTTACATATTTTTTTAGCATGGCGTTTTGCCGTGCTGCTTCTGTCAGACAATGAATGACCTGAAAAAACTTAAAATAATATCTGACTGCCACTGTTACCTATTCTGTTGTAAAAAAACAACTTTAGTGAGGGGTGTAAATAAATTATAGAATTAAGATTTGTTATTAATAAAAAAATTAAAAGTGTTCGTTGGCTTTTACTGAGTAGCATTTACGATCGCTACACAAAAATAGCAATGTAAATTGACCCCAGGGATGGTTGGAGTCGAAGACAACCAGAGGATATAATAAATAAGAAAGACAGGGCATATGGTGGTAAAGGATAGATTGTTGAAACAGGAGAATGTCATTGTCAGTGGCGTAAGGCAATGCACACAAGAAAAAGGTGTCGATAAAAAAGCTAACTCTGGATCAGGTCGGCTCTTTTTCCCATCTTTTTCAGCCCTTGACACTCAAGCCATCTCTTTAACTGAACATCTGTATGTTCTTCCCATCTCTACCAGTGAATTTGGCACCAGGGACATCATTTTCTGACAGAATTAGAAGGTTTATTAGGTAATTATTCATGAGACTACTTAAAGAAATGGTAATTTTTCCAAAAATGTACATTAATGGGTTTATCATTTTCCTCGTCGAATACTCTATAAGAAAAATATAAAAAAGATGCATCTTTAATAATCCTAAACTAGTTTATTAGCAATTTTAATACTCATTTCGGTCAATAGTCCACCAATCAGTTGTTTTATCGGAAAAATTTGAATTTGGTGGGTCGTAGGGCCAATCCGACTACTGATTTCACACAACAGTATACACCTCCGCATCCGATGGTGTTATATTTATGTTGCTACGACTAACAGAAGTGGATGTTCCAGATTACGAAATGAACCTGACGACTGCAGCCAATCAGCGTATTTTCTCCTGTAATTGGAGATAGGATGGTCCCACTGGTCCCAAACCACTTTTATTCTACTCAGTATCAAAATGCCTTTCCACAGATTACCCCAACTATGTCTAGGAAATTAACAAATCCAAGTTAACGGAGGATTGTGCTAAAATTCCTCTTATATTGTATGAGATCCAACCGTCCTTACGTAATTACACCAACCTAATTATACACTTGTTAATATTTCGGACAACAAAAGAGATTCTCTGCCCCTGCTGTCTGGACCAGCTGAACACTTTCTGTGTGTGAAGGCTTTCTCCAGCCCATCTAAGAGGGTGTTCTCCACTGCTGGAGACACCGTAAGTCCAGAAAGATCACGTATCCTTGCTGAAAAAGGAGATATGCTTATTTTTCTGCAAAATTGTTAAAACGCACTGTTCTGTTGTATTTGACAGTATTTATCTTTTTTTATTATTATTTTTGAGTGCTATCATCTCATATGTCCTTTTAAAAGGGAGGATTTTTTGTATTTCTATTAGAAAAATGTTTCAGTAAAATGTTACTCATTCTTATCTATTTGCCACAGTTACATATTGCCACAGTTAACATCGAGGCTTTGGGCCTCTTTTGACCTCGTTGTGAGTTTGTAAGTTTGTGACTTCTGATTAAACAAACTAGATGCCAATCAAAATGTTTGTTCTTCTTTTTCCCCAAATTAGAATCGATAAGAGATTCGATAAACAATCGAATCATTAAGCAATATCGATAATGGAATCGAAAATCCTATTAATTCCCATCCCTAGTGAGCATAAAGACCTGCGGTATGAACCTAGCCTAAGTGCATTAAAGCAAACTACAGAACTTGTTGTGCTGAAGGGCCCGGTTGCATTTTAAAAAATAAGACCTGAATCATGTAAAAAGAGAAGCAAATTCTACCGTTTTTTTGACGGTTTTCATGATAGGCTCCGTTTGTTTTGACTCTTCTAAGACCTTGAAAAGACTACGGTTTGTTTTGAGCAACGAATGAGTCCTAATTTCTTGCCTGTTACTGAGCTGATAGGGCTGCCTGCCCGGGATGAGGGTCTCCGTGAGGTTGGCACTCGGCTTGTCACCGGGGCCGGCAAACACAAATGAATCCAGAGGCTGGACTTGACTTAATGGGCTGCCAACAGGAAAATCTGAAGTAGTACCACTGTATATGGCTACTGCTCCTGACTCATCTCCTATAAGAAAGCAATCACCACTTTTTAAAACCCCTATCTAGTCAAAATTAGAGGATAGACTTCACCATCAGTTGACAAGACAGCTCTCACAAGCACTGCGCGATGCCTTCCCATTGGGGGCTGACACAGGTAGAGCTTTTGGCTTTCACTGTAATAAACGCAAACACACGCTGTGTTCAGACACCGGATTTAGGTGAAAAATGGAAAAAACTTTTACTGCATACAAGCAGGCAGGAGTCTCTCAAGAGTGATTTGGTCAAGGATTCAAGGTAATTAGTACATAAAATAGCCACATGCATGCACTTTGCAACGTGAAAAAAATGCATGGAAAACATTAGCGTAACTTTAGCTCGAAATATTTACGTAAAATGAATGATAACTGCCCGTTTTTTTGGGGTTTTTTTTTTTGCTTTTAACCAAGACTCTAGACTGTTCTATGTTCATTTCTATAGAAATTACAGGATGTACACATTTATTTACAAGAATTTTCGACTTAAAAAGCTGTTTGTTTTGTGATGGCCGCCACATTGGGTTTACACAATAGCGTAATTTTATCTTGAAATATTTACATAAAATAAATGATAACTGCCCGGTATTTGCTCTTAACCAAGAATCTAGACTGTTCCATGTTCATATTTATAGAAATTCAGGGATTTACGCATCTATTTACAAAAAATTCAACTTATATCTTTGTTCTGTGATCGTCGCCATGTTGTAACCATATACAGTAGCGTAAGTTTACATTCATATGATCAGGTCATTTTCGGCTAACTGCCCGTTTTTTGGCAAAAAAAAGTAATTTAGACATTTTTGTGTCCATACAACAAAAAAAAAAACCTGTTACGTGTTATATTTGATGTAACATTGGAATCTAAAAACGACGAGGGCCAGATAGCCGGCAAGACATGCCATGTTGAGGCAATAGTAAGATCGGAATTCAAACTGAATAAGTTGTGAATAAGTTGTGATTGTATGTAGAAAATGCAAATTTTGTTTTGTTGAGTAAAACTGCATGCTTTCCTCAAGTATGAAGTTTCTGATTTGAAATATTTAGTGATTTATTAGCTGTTGAAAACTTGCACTCAATAAAAAAAAAAAGAAGTTGCTATTTTGGCCAAAAACTTATATGATATGTTAAATATTGCTTTTGATCCTGAAAATATAGGGGATTATCTCTGCATTTGGTGATTTTTGTGCATCTAGCGTAAAATTTGAGAATTTTATAGCCATTTTAAGTTTTCTTATATTTGTATAAAAATAATTAATCGGGATTTTATTAGTGAACGACTTTGAATTTTTTGATGTCGCTGCTCATATATGCCTAAGGGAGGTGCCTATTCTGTTTTTAGGTCATTAGGGACTTTGGTTTTGAAAATGTTTGAATTTTAAGCTTTTGAAAATAGGCCTCCTATGGCTCGGCTCGAGCCCCGTCAACTGATAGTGAAGTCTATGATTACAGATTCATCAGTACTTACCTTTCATATATTTCTTGTCTACAGTGACAGAAATGAGTCCGTTCCTGGCGATGTTGGCGTACACATTCAAACTAACGCTGACTCTGTCCGTTCTCCCGTTCAACACCACCAACACGAGGGGGCTGGTCTCCGACGCCGTCAGTTCCACAAAGCCATCCACCTGACCTCCTCCCAGTTTCAGTTCGGTGATGACGGGCAGACTTGGAGGAGCGGCCGGCGGTGTACAGTTGTTCCTCTGGCCAGGGGAGGGAGAGGACCCCTGGAAGCCCCAACGATCTTCAGACAACAAACACCTACATACAGCGGGGCAAATAAGTATTTAGTCAACCACTAATTGTGCAAGTTCTCCTACTTAAAAAGATTAGAGAGGCCTGTAATTGTCAACATGGGTAAACCTCAACAATGAGAGACAGAATGTGGGAAAAAAAAACAGAAAATCACATTGTTTGATTTTTAATGAATTTATTTCCAAATTACAGTGGAAAATAAGTATTTGGTCACCTACAAACAAGCAAGATTTCTGGCTGTCAAAGAGGTCTTACCTCTTCTAACGAGGTCTAACGAGGCTCCACTCGTTACCTGTATTAATGGCACCTGTTTTAACTCATTATCAGTAGAAAAGACACCTGTCCACGACCTCAGTCAGTCACACTCCAAACTCCACTATGGCCAAGACCAAAGAGCTTTCGAAGGACACCAGAGACAAAATTGTAGACCTGAACCAGGCTGGGAAGACTGAATCTGCAATAGGTAAAACGCTTGTTGTAAAGAAATCAACTGTGGGAGCAATTATTAGAAAATGGAAGACATACAAGACCACTGATAATTTCCCTCAATCTGGGGCTCCATGCAAGATCTCACCCCGTGGTGTCAAAATGATAACAAGAACGGTGAGCCAAAATCCCAGAACCACACGGGTGGGCTGGGACCACAGTAACAAAGGCTACTATCAGTAACACAATGTGCCGCCAGGGACTAAAATCCTGCACTGCCAGACGTATCCTCCTGCTGAAGAAAGTACACGTCCAGGCCCGTCTGCAGTTCACTAGAGAGCATTTGGATGATCCAGAAGAGGACTGGGAGAATGCGTTAAGGTCAGATGAAACCAAAATAGAACTTGTTGGTAGAAACACAGGTTCTCGTGTTTGGAGGAGAAAGAATACTAAATGAAATCCGAAGAACACCATACCCACTGTGAAGCATGGGGGTGTAAACATCATGCTTTGGGGCTGTTTTTCTGCAAAGGGACCAGTACGACTGATCTGTGTAAAGGAATGAATGAATGGGGCCTTGTATCGAGAGATTTTGAGTGAAAATCTCCTTCGATCAGTAAAAGCATTGAAGATGAGACGTGGCTGGGTCTTTCAGCATGACAATGATCCCAAAGACACAGCCAGGGCAACAAAGGAGTGGCTTCGTAAAAAGCATTTCAAGGTCCTGGAGTGGCCTAGCCAGTCTCCAGATCTCAACCCCATAGAAAATCTGTGGAGGGAGTTGAAAGTCCGTGTTGCCCAACGACAGCCCCAAAACATCACTGCTCTAGAGGAGATCTGCATGGAGGAATGGGCCAAAATACCAGCAACAGTGTGTGAAAAGCTTGTGAGGAGTTACAGAAAACGTTTGACCTCTGTTATTGCCAACAAAGGGTACATAACAAAGTATTGAGATGCAAATAAATTCTTTAAAAATCAAACAATGTGATTTTCTGTTTTTTTTTTTTTCACATTCCGTCTCTCATGTTTGAGGTTTACCCATGTTGACAATTACAGGCCTCTCTAATATTTTCAAGTGGGAGAACTTGCACAATTAGTGGTTGACTAAATACTTATTTGCCCCACTGTAAATGGTTAGAGCAGGGGTGGGCAAACCGGTCCTCGAGGGCCGCAGTGGGTCCTGGTCTTTGTTAAAACCGATCCAGCAAAGGCAGTTTAACCAATGAGGTTTCAGCAGAAACAAGAAGCACCTGACTGCAATCAACTGATTGGACTTGTAAAGCACCAGATTGGTGAAAAGGTGTCCTCTTAATGGGTTTGAACAAAAACCCGCACCCACTGCGGCCCTTTGTGGAATAGTTTGCCCACCCCTGGGTTAGAGGAATACTCTTCATTTTTGTCCACTTGGCATTGCCACCGTAACATTTTTTACTGTAGTATCTTGGACAAAGTGCATTCATCATTGACCACTCACCTGTGAAAGGATTACAATTTGTTCTATCTAGTGGTGGTTATTAGAGATGTCCCGATCGGGTCCGATCACAACATTTTCAAAGTATCGTAATCGGCCCAAAAATAACGGACATGCCTTTTTAAAAAAATAAAAAAAAAAAAATAATAATAAATATATATATATATATATATATTTTTTTTTTAATTAAATCGTTTTCTAATTGTATCTAACGTTACAGACATAATATGTTACACTCATCCAGAGTCTTTAGTTTAGGCTTAAGGTAGGGCCATCAAATTTATCCCGTTAACGGCGGTAATTAATTTTTTTACTAATTTATCACGTTAGAATATTTAACGCAATTAACGTATGCGCTGGACAACCCACTCACGCATTGTCGCGTTCAATCTGTAATGGCGCCATTTTACCTATATATAGCGCTAAAAGGCAGCGTAAAATGAGTAGAGTGAATTTTGGCAGCCTTTGGAGCATTTTTTTAATTGGCTAAAGCCTTACAATCCCTCTCCCTACGATTAGAAATATCGTGGGAAGCAATGTGGGGAAGAAAGGTAGTAATTGATCTTTTTCTTAACACCCTATGTTATTTCCCAACGCAGAGAAGATATATCAATTGGTACCACTACGCACAGTCATGGGTGCACTTCCCATCATGCATTTGGGCACAACAGTTAAATGGCTACAGTATCATTTACTGAAAGCTCAACAAATACACTAGATGGCAATATCTAGTCACAATATACAAAGTCACATTTATCCTTTAAGAATTACAAGTCTTTCTATCTGTGGATCCCTCTCACAGAAAGAATGTTAATAATGTAAATGCCATCTTGAGGATTTATTGTCATAATAAACAAATACAGTACTTATGTACTGTATGTTGAATGTATATATTCGTCCGAGTTTTATTCATTTTTTTTCTTAATGCATTGCCAAAATGTATATGATCTGGAAAAATTATCGGGAATGATTGGAATTGAATCGGGAGCAAAAAAAAAGCAATCGGATCGGGAAATATCGGGTTCGGCAGATACTCAAACTAAAACGATCGGGATTGGATCGGGAGCAAAAAAACATGATCGGAACAACCCTAGTGGTTATATTAGTGTAGTAACACTCTCAGGGATGCTCCTCTTAATGGTACACAACATACAATTGTACGACCAAATTGTGTGTGTTACAACAGTATATTTCAAAACAAATCTATTCTTTCTATTACCTCTCGATGGACTCGTCGCCCACCAAGAACCCGTTATCCTCAAGAAAAGCGGGCTCCCCCGGGGTGAGAATCTCTGCCAGGGCTTTGGCGGCACCTAGCTTGGCCGTAGTATAAACAATGGCGTCCACCAAACCCATGGCGGTTACATTCATCTTCTCGGCGTAGCGTGCAGCTGACGAGTGATAGAGCACGACAGCGTCAGGACCGTTCTGGACCGTATTAGGAGGCAGGAGTATAGCAGGTTTAGGCAGCAAGTCCACTGAACCCACTAGGAAGAAGCCCCTGTCATCAGTGCTGTGGCCCTTAAGGTCCAGCACTTTGTAGGCCGTGTTTCCATTCCCGTTATAGAAAACAAGCGTGTATCCGTCTAACGAGGACCGCTGTCCGCTAGTGTGGTACAACTCCACAAACTCGTTGGTGTCCAGTTTCGGGTTGTCGGCGTTGATCTCACTGATAATGAGGCAGGGCTCGCCACGAACCGGTGCCAACAGGAACAGGCAGAGTAAAATGAACATCATCCTCTTGCCAAAACTTCTGCAAAAAAAATATAAAGCACAAAAAAGAGTAAGACAAGTCAATTTTTTACTCATTTACTTCCATTGACAGTGATAGAGGTGCAATCTATTTGAACTGGGAAAGCAAATGTTCACGTTTCAGTGCCGGCCTGCCAGCAGACCCAGGTTAGATGAACCAACAAAGTGACTAGATGCAGTGGTATGAAAAAGTATGTGAACCTTTTGGACTTTCTCACATTGCTGCATAAAATCACCATCAAATGTGATCTGATCTTTGTCAAAATCATACAGATGAAAAAAAGTGTCTGTTTTAACTAAAACCACACAAACATTTATAGGTTTTCATATTTTAATGAGGATAGTATCAAACAATGACAGAAGGGGGAAAATAAGTAAGTGAACCATCATATTAAATATTTTGACGGCCTCAGGTTTTCCTGCAAAACATCCTGATAAACTTTTAAATTCATTCTTCCGTTAATGATTGCAAGTTCTCCAGGCCCTGAGGCAGCAAACCCTCCACCATGCTTCACAGTGGGGATGAGGTGTTGATGTTGATGAGCTATTCCATATTTCCTCTACACATGACGTTGTGTGTTACTCCCAAAAAAATTCAACTTCGGCTTATTCAGTCCATCAAATATTTTGCCAAAACTTCTGTGCAGTGTCCGAGTGCCTTTTTGTGAAAATTAAATGAGCAACAATGTTTTTTTTTTTTAGACAGCAGTGGCTCCCTCCGTGGAGTCCTCCCATGAACACCATTCTTGGCCATAGTTTTACATATAGCGGATGTGTGCACAGAGATATTGGACTGTGCCAGTGATTTCTGTAAGTCTTCAGCAGACACTTTTTTACCTCTATGAGTATTCTGCGCTGAACTCTTGGCATCATCTTTGGTGGACGGCCACTCATTGGGAGAGGAGCAACAGTGCCAAACTCTTCATTTGTAGGCAACTTCTCTGACTGTCAATTGATGAACATCCAGACTTTTAGAGATGGTTCACTATCCTTTCCCAGCTTTATACAAATCAACAATCCTCGCAGGTCTTCATACAGCTCTTTTGACCGAGCCATGATGCGTATCAGACAATGCTTCTCATCAAGACAATTCTTACCAGGTGTGTATTTTATAGTGTGTAAGGCAGCTGTAAAACAGTCATCAGTTATTGGGCACACACCTGAGTTAAATTGTTTAGTAAACATTGGTTTCAATTGTTCTTTAAGTCTCCTTAGGCAGAGGGTTCACCTACTTATTTTCCCCCTTCTGTCATTGTTTGCATCCTATCCTCATTAAAAAAGGGAAAAACTATAAATGTTTGGGTGGTTTTACAGTAGTTAAAGCAGACAGTTTTTTTTTCATCTGTGCGATTTTGACAAAGATCAAATCACATTTGATGGTGATTTTATGCAGAAATGTGAGAAATTCCAAAAGGTTGAGATACTTTTTCATACCACTGTATTTAGTTACCTGATCTTGTCATGAATTTGATTTCCTCTGCAAATACATTTGAAGCAGAAATGATTACATTCCGAGGAATACTTTGCATCTGTGCTATGAGTGTTATTAGTGCTGTGACGAGGTGCGCCAAGCCTTCGAAGCGTGTGTCGAGTAATGAAGGGACGTTTCCGCGAAGTGTGTGCCGAGGCTCGATTCATTTAGAGGAGGTTCCGAAAACGATGTCCGAAATCAGAAATCAACTCAAGTGGTTGAGGCTTGAGAAACAACTGACTGTGATCCAACACTTAACCAGTAGGGGGTACAATGCTCACATGAAGGTTTGAGAAATGAACCCTTTCTGGAACCAATTGGCTCAAGTGGTTCAATGCCTCATTCCAATTTGTTATATAATACTACGCATTATTTTTAAGTAATCTTAGAATTGACCCAGATTCTACAAAATGAACTGAACACATTTTCGAAAATTTCGAAGTGTACCATCACGGTTGATCGCTGCCAGCAACTCACATCATCTTTCCGGACTTTTGTATCTTTTCAGTATTTTGAAAACCTACCTCTTTTGGACTGCTTAGTGAATATGTTTAGCACAACCAATGGTGATTTTTTTGGCATATACTTTATATTGGTAAAAGTGAAATAGTAAAGCAATGAAAACTGCAATCAGCTAATGACACACATCGATAAACAACAGGAAAAGAATGTTTGCTTTCGCCGACACAGGTCCGGATATAGCCAAGTTCCTGGATGGCCGCGCCCGGTCATATTGTACTTAATTTATCAGAGACCCTTAAATTGAATCAAAGCACAGCAGACTTTGTAATGTCAACAAATATTGTATTGTTGTCCTATGAAATTATGTTTACTGTATTGTTATGAAATTGGTTCTTGGCTGGATTCTGAAATTGACTAGTGAACAGTCTCTTGTTAGTCCAGCGCCCTGACAACTAGTACTGACCTGTCTATATGTGCCCTGTGATCGGCGGGCGATCAATCCAGGGTGTACGCCAACTGTCACCCTGATATGGATTATAAAGGAACCAACAGGCGGCTACCAAAATTTTACACTATGATAGTGTCTGTGTTAACTCTATGGCTGACGTTGACTGCACTAAACGACCAATTCATTTGGACTGGGCGGGAGTTCATTCGCCCCTCACAGTCAAAATGAATTGGACATGTTGTGCCGTCAGTGGCACTCAAACGTCTTCTGAATGTAAATGAATTGGATGTGTATTGTTGTCAATGGCAAGGTATGAGTTAAGAAAAACACTCACTTGTTTTCAATAAGGGCGCGCATGCTCTTTGGACGGGTGATGTTTTTTGTTTGTTTGTTTGTTTTCCCACAAAAATTATATTTGATTTCAGTCAAAATTTGATCACTTGACAGTGCATAAAAAGGAATCAAAACGATTCCCAAAGTTGGTTAAAAAAAACTATCAGCATTGTAATGTGGTCCCAAACAACTAATGTTTGACATGGTTATCTCAACACGGCAAAAGATAAAATGATTACTAATGCTTTAGTATTAAGGGACAGGTGGTGTTTCAAATGTTGTTCTGGTCTGAATTTGACAATTTTTAGGTCATCTTTTTGGCCAAATGTGGTAATGTAATAGGTTATAGTACAGTAAATAATAACAGTTCATAGAGATCAGGTTGTGCTGGAAAAAAAATAATAAAATATATATATATATATTTTTTTTAAATCAAACATTTTAAGCAATTACTCACAATGTTACTCATTACGTGAGTGTTCTTTTTAACTAATCCTTTTTTTAAATTGCATGTTTTTAAACTGCATGTTCACTTTTTACTGGGGACGGGACATTAATAACACCAAACAGATTATTGAATTGGGATCGGGGGGGTGCGACAAGACACCGGTTGTCAGCTAGGTGGGATTCTTAGGGGGTAAGGAGCATTGTCAGCCACAAAGTGCAAGCCACCTCCATATTAAAACGTGTGCCATTATCCCAGTATGTGACATAACACAAAACACAATGTTTACTCAGTTCCTCGTAAGTCCAATGGTCCCACAGTTGTCGCACACTTGTCTCGGACAATCTCGGGGTGAACGGAAACTTTCTGAAACCTAAAAAGGCACACACGCCTCTTCCTGGTGTAGCTACAAAAGCCTGCAGCCGTTTGGCTGGCGTGATGCAAAAGATAAACAAATTTATCTGCAAAATCAACTGAATCTGCAGTCCATCTACAGTGGGAACCTCTTATTACCTCACGATACGATACGATTTGCGATACAAAGTTCACGATAACGATGATCTGACGATACGGCGATACAACGATTATTGATGCATTGGTCAGGAAATCATTCTAGGATATTCTACAAATAAGTAACTAATAAACAGAAAAAGAAGCTTCTGCTGTGAATTGGAATGAGTTTATGACTAGTAGACGTCTATGGCCGTCAGTTACAGCCAATGCCAGGCAATGAGGTAAATTTGGGCCATTTGAGGTCATTTTCCTGTTGAGTTTTAGTTACTTCCTGTTAATTTTGGGGTATTTTATGGGACACTTCCTGTTTAAGTTACAGAACAGGAAGTGACCTGGGAATCACCCAAATGAATAGGCAGTGACTCAAATTCAACAGGAAATGACCTGTAAATGAAAAGCAAGTGACCTGTAAATGCCCCGAAAAATCGGACAGAATGACTGAATGCTCTGGTGTCGAATGAACGAACGTCCCCAGTCTAAAGGGATTGGAGTCGAGCACCATCAATGGCAGCCTTAGAGTTAACTGAGACTTTATCATGGTGGAAGATTTTGGTAGCAACTTGTTGGTTCCATTTTTTTTATTTTTTAAAATTTTTTTAACCATTGACACCTTTTTAAAACGATATCTCGATTCTCGACAGGAGCATATCGATAACCTTTTGGGATAGAATGTATCACGATATATCACCATTTCGATATTTTGTCACACCCCTTGCAAATAAGGTTGCTTAAAAGTTGGTGGGGACAATTTGAGTATCCTGAAAGGTTGGTAGTGTTATGTCCCTACCGTCCCTATGCAAACATATACTAAGCCTGAACGATATATCGTTTAAACATCGCCATCGCGATGTGTGTGTGTGCGATAGTCCCATCGCAAGGACATGCGATAGTTGTTTTTTTTTTTTTTAATCCACATATGCCCTGCTTTCTGCTCTGTGCAGGGCCTCACACCCTCCCTCTCCCAGCTCTTTGAACCTCACAGTCACTGCAGCACTTGCTTATTAAAGTTAACGATGCTGGTATCTTTGATCTTGCCAAAGAAGCGGACATCACAGCGCAGCAGCTGTCAATCATCGTTTAAAGTGCCTGTGACACGAAAAAGCATGTTTATTTCATAATACACGTGGTATTTTATGCCTCTGAATGATATGGGCCGCTTGGATGTGTGTGGAAGCGATCGCTATTTTTATTTAGTTTTTTGAATCCCGCGCCATGAAAATGAGTGACTTCCGGCTTCGGTCTTGCATTGAGGAGGAGGGCGCTGTGACGTGTACGGTAGAAGACGTCCTCTTCACGCTACAGTGTACTGTTGTGTATGAGGACGAAGGATTCAGCTGATTTTGCGGATTAATACGTTTATTTTTCGCATCACGCCAGCCAAACGGCTGCAGAAAAAAATCATTCTGTATGAGGGAGAGGCGTATGCGCCTTTTTGGAGTTTCAAAAGGTTCCCATTCACCGTGGATATTTACTGTGGGACCATTGGACTTACGAGGAAGTGAGTAAACATCTTGTTTTGTATTATGTCAAATACGAATACAGCGATTACAAAGTAAACACTACAAACTGTCTTTAAATGAAGGACTACTTACGTTTGATCATTGATAGGCATGTAAAAAGCTCTCCTAATGCTCATTAGCAGCAGCACGTTAGCTGCACAAGAACTCCAGCCACCCTCCTCCGGGGAACGAACTGTAAATTGCTCTCCGCCGGTGTTGTGCGGGGCGGCTATTTTTCAGCACAACACCGGGTCGTCATGTCAAATAATCCAGGATAGTTATGTGTGATTTTCCGCTTCGAAGACTTTGAAACATCACTCGGTTCGGGTGAGCATGTCGGCTAGCTGTCACGCCTTCTGGTTTGTTTACATTCTCCGAAACCGGGGAAGGGAAATGACATATGTCCGATTTAGGTGTCATAAAATATCGTTCGGGAGGTGCGACAGTAAAGGTGAAGTCGACAGTTTTGACCATTATGGAATTTTGCCATGTCGTCCTGAATAAATGCATTTTTATTATTTCATATTCCATTCAGCACAAGACTGTTATTTGTCATGACCATGCCATTTATTTAGCAATTGGGGAAAATACTTGGATAAAAAGAATATCCTGTAAAAATAGTGAAGTAAAGAGACAGAAACAATGACATTTTTCCGCTCTCTTTGTCTCATTTTCCTCGACGTGAATAGTTCCCCCTCGACGGGCTGACTGGTCCTTCTCAAGCCATTTATATAGCTATTGGGGAAAATACTTGGATAAAAAGAATATCCTGTAAAAATATTGAAGTAAAGAGACAGAAACAATGACATTTTGCCGCTCTCTTCGTCGCGTTTTCCTCATTGTGAATAGTTCCCCCTCGACGGGCTGACTGGTCCTTCTCAAGCCATTTATATAGCTATTGGGGAAAATACTTGGATAAAAAGAATATCCTGTAAAAATATTGAAGTAAAGAGACAGAAACAATGACATTTTGCCGCTCACTTCGTCGCGTTTTCTCCGTTGTGAATAGTTCCCCCTCGACGGGCTGACTGGTCCTTCTCAAGCCATTTTATATAGCTATTGGGGAAAAATACTTGGATAAAAAGAATATCCTATAAAAATATTGGGGTAGAGAGACTGAAACAATGACATTTTGCGGCTCTCTTCATCGTGTTTTCCTCGTTCTGAATAATTCCCCCTCAATGGGCTGAATAGTAAAACCGATGAGCCCAGTCTACCGCTGACGTCATCCACCTGTTGGGGACGCTAAAGCCCTATAATGGTAGGCGTGGCTAACAGGCAGATTAAAAGACTAATTTCTCGTCATCTGTGCTTTGCTAAATTGTTGTATATAGTCGAATCGTCTCAAAATATGATTCTAATTCACATAATAATGCCATTTAAGACTTTTTTTTTTCGTGTCATATGCTCTTTAAATTGTTAAACAGTTTCTGCAAGGAAGCCGCTTTGGAATGAATGTGTGTGTGTGTGGAGACGTTTGAGACATATAATTTAAATGCCAGAAGTGATCATGAGGAGTTTGTAATTTCTACATGTCCACCAAGAGTCACAGCTAAGGTAGATAAACAGAAGTATTTAATAAAGCCAAGCATTTTTCTACTACAGTACTTTATTCTTGTTCAAAAATGATTTGGTTGGACAGTTATGTTTAAAACTGATCATAATTATTACATTTGAAGTGCTTAAACCCATTTATTAATATATATATATATTTTTTAAAATCATACTTTGGGGAAAAAGTGAGAAAAAACATGCTTTATATGTATCTCTTTACAATGCTAAATCTGAATAAATACATTGAGCACACACACAAAAAAAATAAAAATTTGGGGGGCGGGGGGCGCAACTTTGCGGTTTTTCACTTATCTGGTCCCCATTAACCGCGAAAAACGAGGGATCACTGTGCACTGGTCATTGTGAGTCATCCAAAGTCTTTCCAAACAGCTATTCAAGTCATCTCGTGAAAATTTCTTTAAAAAAAAAAAAAAAAAAAAAAAAAAAAAGATTAATTATCGCAATATAATATCGCAAAAAAAATCGCAGCAATAGTTTTTTCCAATATCGTTCAGGCCTAAAACATACACTCTTGTACCTGTATAGTGTTGCTGTATTTATTTACAGGAACGTTGATGCACCTCCGCGACCCTTGTGAGGAATAAGCGGCATGGAAGATGAATGAATGAATGAATGATCTGAAATATTCTTAATCCATGAAGAAGACAAACGTTTGTCAGCAACAGTGCAAGAAAAAAAAAAAGTTTTTTTCTCTTTTAGGGCTTGTTTTTCGCTTGAATAGATGTATCATTTAATATCGTGGATTGATTTCCTGACCCATGTATGGTGCATTGTTGAATCGCCATATTGTGGGATAAACGTTATCGTGAGCTGTGTATCGCAAATCGTATCGGGAAATACTCAGAGGTTCCCGCCGCTACTGTTGAGACAGAACAACAGAAGAAACTGAAGCAAGAAAGCGTTGACGTCAAATGTCTACGAGAGACACTCATCATAACAGCATGAATGAGTCCTCTGTGTGTCTATGTGTGTGTGCACGGAATGGTGACACCGGGCATTGCACATCTTTTGCATGAGTCACGTCATGTTGCGAAACGGAAAGTGAACATGCATGAACAACATCTCGAGTAATGTCGCTAGACCGATTCGGTAAAAGACGACAACACCAGAAGCTCCACAAGTTGCAAATCGTGTATGGGAATGACCAGTGACACGACACTTATTCCGGTCACGGCTCGGCTGCCGCGCATGCATCTTTGCATCCTGAACCACGCACAGTTCTAAAAGGGGGGGAAGCGTTTCACTTACCGGGAGTTCCCGTGGGCTTGGTGTGTGCCGTGGAAGTTCTCCTCCACGTGAATATTGGAGAAAAAGAACGGCGATTTTTTTTTTTTTCTTTTTTGAAAAGTTTGCTGTCTGCCTCTTCCGCCGCTCCCCGCATTCACAAAGCAGCACTTTCTCCCCCGGAGTGGGCGGGCAGTCAGACTGACTGAGGGGGGTGAGGTTGATGATGCTTTTGAACCCCCTCCCCATTGCTACCCTTGCCTCCTCCCTTCATGAGGCACATGACAAAAAAAGTCTAAGGAAGTTTTATGACAGGGGTAGGCAAACTTTTGTGAAGAAGTAACCACTCTTCCTTAATGATAATGGCCTACATATAATCTTTTCCCCTTTCATTTTCAAAGATACTAAAATGTGACTAAAAGCAACACTAGGTAACTTTTCAACCTTTATGTAATATTTTCAAAACATTTGTGACGATATGTCGACTAACAACTAGGGTTGGGAATCTCTGGCATGAAGCCGATTCGATATTGCCTGGCACAGCCAGACTATTCTCCCTGTATTTTTCAAACACTGTGAGAAATAGTCTGGGACCCAGCCCATTAACGGCCTCTCGAGCAAGGTACAAAATCAATCATCCAATCAGATTCGTTTATTTGCGTGACGTGTTCTTAACGAGTAACGTCACTCTTGCGCGCCGAAAGTCGTGTCTACAACAACACAGATGGCGAACAGGAGAGCCGAGAATATGTTCCAATCCGCGGTAAAACCAGTTTTAAATTACCAAAAACACATCGAAAAAAGTAATTGACAACAGTCAACATGGCTCGCGCTAGCCATGTTGAATAAACTTCTCCATTCTCCGCTCACGCTAATTACTTGTCGCTTTAACAACGTCACGTCTGCCCGTCGCTGATTGGTCCACTCCGCTGTCTGTTTGCTGTGGCTTGCTCCGCCCTCGGAATTTGATTCGCCACATGGTCGCCAGACTCAATCGCTGGAACAGCGGTGAGTCTGGTATACCAGGCAAGATTCGATATGTATCTAGATACACAAGTTACGATTCGATTAAAAAACGCTGCATTTTTAAGGCCGAGCGATTCGATACGATTCGATACAGTGTAAGAACGATACGGTTCGATACAGAGTGAAAGCGATACGATAGTAAACATTTGTTGTGTGTGTTCGTATTGTATTTTAAACATAGAGGGAAAAAAACCCATTTCTAATAGCAAAATGAAACAACAAAATTTCATACCAATGTTATGTTTTATTTTTTATTAAAAAAAAAAAAAAAAAAAGGCTTACTATATGACCGTTATTTTGTTGGATGGGATTGATAATAAAATAAAACTCCAGTGACAGACAACAATAAAGTGCAGTAATTCAATTACTGTATTTCCTGGTGTTTTGAACAAAATTAGTAAGTTATTTAAGAACT
This sequence comes from Corythoichthys intestinalis, assembly GCF_030265065.1. Lineage (NCBI taxonomy): Eukaryota > Metazoa > Chordata > Actinopteri > Syngnathiformes > Syngnathidae > Corythoichthys > Corythoichthys intestinalis. The sequence continues at coordinate 16,462,083 of NC_080415.1, read as the reverse complement.
TTCAACGTAAACATCTTACAAACAAAAAATATTAATTATATGCAGCAGCTCTAGAAAAAAAGAATTAAACCCGCTACTGTTATTATAAATAAATAATAAATTATGCTTTACTACTGGTATAATTGGGGGAATAAAAACATGGCATTTTAGACAGACAGGTCAATAATCATTACTTTAACCTTATACACAGCAAAGTCATTCACTTATGCCTGTGCTTCCACATTTTTTATTCCTCATCACTGTCCATATCTTTTTTTGAAGGGCAGATTTTTCTTGAGGAAGATCAACTACAGTAATCCACATGTTCATGTTTAAGTAGACTGCGTTTCGTGGAAACAAAATCTCCAGAGGGTCATGCTGCCCTTTCCACCACTATAGTGGGTTATTTTTCAGGGTTAAAAACTCACGATCTCTGTACCGCTCCACACTTCACACTAGCTCTGTCCCATGCGAACAGATCTGGATCCCTTCATCACTTCAAAGTCCGACTTTTGTTTTCCTGGATGCGTTGAAAATCAATCGCTGCACGGCGCTGGCGTCGGTGCTAGAACTGTCCATTGTTTTAGCATGTTGCTTCGTTGCCACTACTATTTTCGTTTTGGGCTGTGAAGAAAACGCTACGGGGTGTGAGTTACAGTGGTTTTGTTAACTCTCGCGTTGTTATGACACGCCCGTGACGATCGGGTAATGACAGCGACTGGTAGCTGTTCTGCTGAAACGCACGGGAAGTTGAGGCAACCACGACTGTGAGTGGTGCTTGTCCATATTATATGCGTGCGGTCTCAATCTAAGTGCGCTGTGTGGTGAATGACACAAGCGCAGCATGACACAGCGCAGCATGTGAAGTAAAAGCGAAATTATTATCATATGAAGCAATGCATTGAACTAGGCATTAGAAGCCGATTCTTGTGCTCGCGATGGCCGAATTCTATCTCTGCTATCGGTTCATTGAATATTTAATGGCTAATTACTGTCGAATGGTAAGTTTACTATCGATACAGCTGTATCTCTCACCTGTAAAACCGGATATCCGGTCGTATCGGTTTATCGTTCTCAAGCTTACTAACAACTAGTCGAATGACACCTCTTTTATATCTTGAGGGGGTCTGTATCGCTTTCACCAGGACTGATTAACTTTGAGGAGGGTAGCAGGAACCCTGCCACACAAAAAAACTACAAATGTGCTGACTGTTTCACGGCATGCGTCACTTCCCCATTACCTGTTCATGATAAAGACAGAAGTTGATCCGAACGCTTTCGTGCGAATTCTGCAAAGATGGCAGACCAACAAAAGCAAACAAAAAGTTTTGTCCGAGGAGGGAAAAAAAAGGGAGGTTGCCAGGATATCCATCCATCCATCCATCCATCCATCCATCCATCCATCCATCTTCCGCTTGCTCTGTCGTGGGGCAGCATTTTAACAGGGAAGCCCAGACTTCCCTTCCCCCAGCCCCTTCAACCAACTCCTCCAGCGCGATCCCAAGTTGTTCCCAGGCTAGCTGAGAGACATAGTCTCTCCTGGAGGTGGGACATGCCCGGAACACCTCTCCAGGTAGGTGTCCAGCAGGCATCCGAACCAGATGCCCGAGCCACCTCAGCTGGCTCCTCTCAACGTGGAGGAGTAGCAGCTCGACGCCGAGTTCCTCCCGGATGACCGAGCTTCTTACCCAATCTCTAAGGGAGAGCCCGGACACCCTGCGGAGGAAACTCATTTCGGTCGTTTGTATCCGGAACTTTTTCTTTCGGTCACGACCCACAGCTCGTGACCATAGGTGAGGGTAGGAACGTAGATCACCTGGTAAATCTAGAGCTTTGCCTTTCGGCTCAGCTCCTTCTTTACCACTACAGACAAGGGCAGAGTCCGCATTACTGCAGACAATGCACCGATCCCCCTGTCAATCTCCCGCTCCCTCATACCCTCACTCGTGAACAAGACCCCAAGATACTTCAACTCCTCCACTTGGGGCAGGATGTCATCCCCGACCCGGAGAGGGCCCGCCACCCTTTTCCGACTGAGGAACATGGTCTCGGATTGGGAGGTGCTGATCTTCATCCCAACTGCTTCACAATTGACTGCAAAACGCTCCAGTGAGAGTTGGAGGTCACGGCTTGGTGAAGCCAACAGCACCACATAATCTTCAAAAAGCAGAGATGCAATGCTGAGGTCACCAAACCGGACCCCCTCAACATTTCGGCTGCCATTCTGTCCATACCAATTATGAAAAGAATCAGTGTCAAAGGGTAGCCTTGGCGAAGTCCAACCCTCATTGGGAACGAATAAGACTTACTGCCGGCAATGCGGACCAAACTCTGACACTGGTCGTACAGGGACCAAACAGCCCTTACCAAGGGGCTCCGTACCCCATACTCCCGGAGCACCCCCCACAGGACTATACGTGGCACACGGTCGAACGCCTTCTCCGGATCCACAAAACACATGTAGACTGGTTGGGCGAACTCCCATGCACCCTCGAGGACCCTGCCGAGGGTGTAGAGCTGGTCAACTGTTCCACGTCCGGGACGAAAACCACACTCCTCCTCCTGATTCCAAGAGTCAACTTCCCGACGGACCCTCCTCCTCCTCCCAATCACGCCCCTCCAGGTCTCAATGTCATTGCCCACATGAGCGTTGAACTCCCCCAGGAGAATGAGGGAGTCCCCAGAGGGGCGCTCTCCAGCACACCCTCGAAGGACTCCAAAAAGGGTGGGTACTCTGAGCTGCTGTTCGGTGCATGAGCGCAAACAACAGTCAGAACCCGTCCCCCCACCCGAAGGCGGAGGGAAGTTATCCGCTCATCTACATGGGTGACCCTGCCAGGGGCTTAAAGCCCCAGACAACTTAGCTCGTAGAATCATTGGGACACGCCAACCCCTCCACCACAATAAGGTGATGGCTCACGGAGGGTGATACTCAAGAATAAACATTGGCCCAGCTTTCACTCGCTGGCATGACAGAACACCCCCCCCCTCAACACACACACACAACCTGAGGTCGGGTGAGGTTGGGGGGTTAGCCACACGTTGTCACACGGCTGCTAACCGTCAGATGCTGTTGTTTAGCCACAATTGGATTCAATCACCTTATTACTATTCATGCTTTACACAGCCGCTGGAAACAGAAATGTTGTTTAATGCATAAATCAAGGACTTCTTGTCCAACAGACCCCAGACTATGAGACTTGGACCCCACCATTCTTCCACCTTCACATTGAGCACCGGCTCTGTTCCCTGTACTGCCTCTACACCTACGACTGCAGTCCAATCCACAGGAGCAACACCATTGTTTGCTGATGACACCACAGTGGTTGGACTAATCTCACAGGAAGATGAGGCACCCTACAGAAAGGAAGTCAACAAACTCTCAGCCTGGTGCTCAGACAACACCACCTGAACACCACCAAAACCAAAGCGGTCATCATGGACTTCAAGAGGACCGGTACCGACCCGCCGCCCCTGTACATCAACGGCGAATGTGTGGAGAGTGTCCACACTTTCAGGTTCCTGGGAGTCCAGATCTCAGATTACCTCTCATGGACAGCAAACATAACTGCTATCATAAAGAAAGCTCAGCAGTGTCTGCACCTCCCGCGAGTCCTCAGGAAGAACAAGCTGGATAGGAAGCTGCTGTTGGCCTCCTACCAAACATCAATTAAGAACCTACTAGCATACTGTATTTCCACCTGGTACGGGGGCTGCACTGCTGCAGACAGGGAGAGGCTTCAGAGGACAGTCAAGACAGTGCAGAGGATCATTGGCTGTCCTCTCCCCTCTCTGATGGACATCTACTCCTCTCGTTGCCTCAGCAGAGCTCTAAACATCTTCAAGGACAGCTCACATCCTGGTTCCCGGCTGTTTGAACTGCTCCCCTCTGGGAGACGCTATAGGTGTTTAAAAGCAGGAACAAACAGACTGAGGAACAGTTTCTTTGCTAAAGCCATCTCCACCCTGAACAGCCATATGTAACACCACATCACCCAATGTCCAACTATTCATTTACATGCAATATACTATGAGCAATACTTACTAAGGACAATATTCAATACCTCACTGTCAACATCTGCTACTTAACTTCTATTCACACTTAATTTCTATGTGCAATACTTATCTACTTGCAATGTTAATGTGCAATATTCAATGCTGTCACTGTCAACTGCCCCTACCTCACTTCAATTATTTGCGCTGCCTGAATGTAGGACTACATCATACATATTTTATATTTATTAGATTTTACACTTTTGTTCTAGCAATCCACTTTCGAAATGTTTTACTTGTGCAATATTCAATGCCTCCACTGTCAACTGCTGCTACCTCACTTCAATTATTTGCACTGCTTGAACATAGGACTACCTCATACATATTTTATATTTATTTAGATTTTATACTTTTCCCGTAGCGTGGCGTGGCGTGCCGGTTGGGGGGCTGCGGCTGGTGGCCCGGGTGAGCGGGCGGGGGTGGGGGTAGACGTGAGGTTGGTGGTGCGTCCCCTCCTGCCATCCTTGAAGGCCGGTTGATGGGTGCGCGGGTGGCCCGGAGGACCCCCCTGGGCTGTGGGAGGACGGATGGGCTGCGCTTCACACGATTACTGGGTTCTAGATCACAGAACTGATTTGTGTACACTCTACCTCTTTCAGTCACTTAGCTTATAGACACCCCCACCCCCGTCCCCCTCTTTCACTGGCTAATAGGCCCCCACATGGTGTAAACCGGAAATACATCTCACTGACGATGGCACCAGCATCTTAATAATTAGTCTAGATGTTCTATGTATTTCTTGTTGTTGTTTGTGTATGTGTTTCTTTCTTCTCTTGTGTTGCTTTTCTTCTATCCCCCCATAATCCCTTCCTGTTCGCTGCTTTGTCATAATAAAAAGGTATTTTGGAATGATCACAATGGGAGTGTATCAGACTCTCAATGTGAAACATTAAAACTGTTCAGACAACCCGGGCACTTAGACTTCCATTCTCTGTGTCAAACAGCTGAACAGGACAGGTTAAAAAAAAAAAGAAAGATAAAAAAAAAAAGATTTTATACTTTTGTTGTTGCAAGGCACTTTCGAGATTTTTACTTGTCCTGCACTGTAAAGGGTTAGGTTAGATGCTCCACAATTTTATTGTACAACTGCATAATGACAATAAAGGGCTATTCTATTCTATTCTATTCTATTCTATTCTATTCTATTCTATTCTATTCTATTCTATTCTATTCTATTCTATTCTATTCTATTCTATATGCAGGTGACCGGGAGATTGATTTTTGATTGCTTGGTGATTTTACGACACTTTTTGGGTGTGTGCTGGTCCTCATAGGAAACTCAGTCTTCCGTAAGGCAAAACACTACCGCTATTGTCCACTGGCGTCGCAAAAATCGACCAAAACTAAAAGTTACATAGTGTTTCTTTACGCAACTATATGCTCAAATGTGAGTCATTAATGGAGAAATGCCTGTATGTTTGTATTAATTTTAAAAATACATAAATGTATTATTTTGTATGAATGTTGTTTCTTTATTTCTTATGGACTGCCATGTGTGTCTGTCATAAAGTTATCATCGTCAATAAAACCTAAAAGGGTAAATTATTTCCTTCATATATTGGTATATAAAGTGCACTGTTCTCAAAGTGTTTATTATCATTGATCACCTTCAAAATGAAGGTTACTGAAGGGGAAAAACAAGATGTTTATATCGTTGAACGCAGACTGATCTTTTTCTGCGTTAGTACCATGAACAGCCACAAGATATCGCTGTTGCATAATAGCTTGCGCTAGTTGCTGACCCACAAAAGACTTAATAGAACACTCGAGGAGGAATCATCGTTTTATAGGAGTAATATGGTGCTGTCACCTGTACGTGGCAGCAGATTGGTAGGGAGTAACATAAAACTAATTTACTAATAAGATGATTTCATATATGCATTAAAGTAGAGTACATGGATGATTGATTTATTACTTCAAGAAGGAAGAGAAGCCTTATTATGCTGAACTACAGTTGACAGTCAATTCATCATAACACGGACATAACTGGATTAAAGCAATGCCGTTCATCACATCAACTACAATCTGTCACGTCTCTCGGCTGGATTGGACGTCAGACGCTTTCAATGGCAGCCACTGAGTTAATAAACACTCATTTTAAATCCACTTGTGGTGTTGTAAGCCGTGTATTGTTGCTACCTCACCGGCCAATGTGACGGCCTTCATGTCTTTGCTTGGGAACAACAACAACAAAATCCTTTGGCCTTCATTCAATCCTCTTCGCTCTATTGTGACCTGGAAAAGACATCAAGCGTCCCTCATCATCATTGGCCTTTTGAATAATCCCTTTTATGTGGAGAATAAATACACAATGCCTAATCTCCCTCCCCAAATAAAGCATTTCATGTTGTTGCCTCTAAAAGCTTCCCTGGAGAGCCTGCAGCTAATTTTTCACCTCATTAGCCTGGACAGACATTAAAAGTGGGCCACTGTGATGACAAAGAATTAAACATACAGGGGAAGTCTAATGAAGGTGCGATAAGAAAGAGGAAACAATATCACACTTGAGAGTCCAGTACATACGCACACGTCGTATGTATTCGGGGACATAACAGTATTTGAACATTATTGAACAATGTGGTGGTGGGGGATCCATTTTCTCTCTGGCATCTCCAGCTTTTCTTTTTGCTTCCTCATCAGCATTCCGCATGCACCATCGACTCACGTGCGCTCGCCATAGTGATGTGTGATGAAGGAAGACAAGCGGGGAGAGCCCCTTTTGTGTTGCTCGGAAGCCCTCCAACCCGCGCCAACAAGGTCACGCATGTCAATAAAAGGAAGGAACACATTCAGTGGTCTCGAGACGATACAGTGCATACAGAAAGTGTTCTGAGAAGTGACATCTGTTCTTTTATTTACCATTTTTCCCCCTTTTTTTCCAAATTTAATCCATTGATACTTGAATTTAATACTTTATGTATATTTGTTGAATGTAGAGCAGTGGTTCATAACCTGGGTCCAATCGAACTCCAGGGGATCGGCGAGTAAGTCTAAGGGGTTAACGAAGGTTAAGACTGTTGGTGTTAAGGTTGCGTGAGCAAGAGGGGATCCCAGAGCAGACACACAGGAGTGAGATGAGTAATCTTTTATTGGTGATCACAAGAATGTGGCGAGGGCTGATGACTTGGCTCAGGGTAGTTGAGCTGGCGTGAGGCGAGGAAGCTCGGAGGGAGGCAGGCGTGGAATCCGACAAGGGGCGCGCATAGAACAGGTCCTGGGGCGAGAGAAAAAACAAGTCGTGAGCCGGTGATCAGGAGAACGTATCAAAGCAATGCGAGAAACAACTGACGGTGGAACCAGACGAGTTGATCGGGCGACGAGGTGGAGGCGTCCACTGGCTTTTATGGATGGTTGATTGGCATTGCCAGCACCTGTGGCCGCTCCACCCGTCTGTCGTCCAACCTGCAATCAGTAAAAACATGCACACCTGCCGGAGGTGGCTTAGGTCTCAGGAGGAAGGGGCAGAGGCCCTAACAGGACCCCCCCGTCTACGGGCGCCACTTGGCGCCCGACGAAGACGTCCAGGATGGGCACGGTGGAAGTCACGGATGAGCTCGCGGGACAACACCCACCGAGCAGGGATCCAGGACCGTTCTTCCGGGCCGTAACCCTCCCAGTCCACCAGGTATTGGAGCCCACGGCCACGGCGGCGGACATCGAGAAGCCGCTCCACATGGTAGGCAGGACCCCCATCGATAGACAGGGGCGGTGGAGGTGGCTGAACAGGGGGTGCCAAAGGGCACGTGGAAACAGGCTTGACTTGGGAGACGTGGAAGGTAGGGTGGACTCTGAAATGGGCAGGGAGCTTGAGGCGCACGGCGTTAGGATTCACTATCTTGGTGATTTCAAAGGGACCAACGAACCGGGGGGAAAGCTTGACCGACTCAGTCTTGAGCGGTAGGGTCTTTGAAGAGAGCCACACCTTCTGACCAACGGTGTAGACGGGTGCAGGCCTGCGGCGGCGGTCAGCCTGAGTACGGGATTTCTCAGACGCACGGAGGAGTGCAGAGCGCGCTTTCTCCCAGACCTTGGAGCAACGATCAATGTGGGCTTGGACAGACGGGACGGCAATGTCGCGTTCCTGTGAAGGGAACAACGGCGGTTGGTAACCCAAGGAGCACAGGTAGGGAGACATACCTGATGAGGCATTTGGCAGGGTGTTGTGCGCGTATTCGATCCAGGGCAGTTGATCGCGCCAGGTGTTGGGGTGAGCTTGTGTGGTGCAACGGATGGCTGCTTCGAGCTGTTGGTTTGTTCGCTCGCACTGGCCATTGGTCTGCGGGTGGTAACCGGAGGAGAGGCTTATGCCAACACCCAGGGCCGCACAGAAGGCCTTCCAGACCTGGGAAGTGAACTGGGGTCCCCTGTCAGAGACTATATCTGCCGGGATGCCATGTAAACGGAACACATGGGTTGTGAGCAAGGTCGTGGTTTCCGTTGCTGTTGGTAGCTTGGGCAGGGGGATGAAATGGGCAGCTTTGGAGAACCTATCCACTACGGTGAGTATAACTGTGTTGCCCTTGGAAGGAGGCAGGCCGGTGACGAAGTCCAGGGCTATGTGGGACCAAGGGCGGCTAGGAATGGGTAACGGCCGAAGGAGTCCAGAGCTGGGCTTGGTGGTAGTTTTAGTGCGAGCACAAACTGTACATGCCAGAACATAGGATCTGGTGTCCTCAGGCATGGTGGGCCACCAGAACCGCTGGCGCAGCACAGCCAGCATCCTACGGATGCCGGGGTGGCAGAACAGCCGAGAAGTGTGAGCCCACTCCAGCACCTGGGAACGGAGATCCTGGGGTACAAACAAGTTAGGTTGTGGGCCTGCTCGAGGGTCTGGATGTTCCCCATGGGAGTCTTTCACCTTCCGCTCGATCTCCCACTCCATCGAGGCAATGAAGCAAGTAGGTGGAAGAATGGGGGCTGGTTCTTCCTTGGGTTCACCTGTTTGGAATTGGCGTGACAGGGCGTCGGGCTTGGTGTTTTTGCTACCTGGAATATAGGACAGGGTGAAATTGAAGCGGCTGAAAAACAGGGCCCACCTGGCTTGTCGGGGATTCAATCTCCGGGCGGACTTGAGGTATTCCAGGTTTTTATGGTCTGTGAGCACGACGAAGGGCTGGGGTGTCCCTTCCAGTAGGTGGCGCCATTCTTCCAATGCCAGTTTTACCGCCAAGAGTTCCCTGTCCCCGATGCTATAATTTCGTTCAGCGGGGGAGAGCCTACGAGAGAAAAAAGCACATGGGTGGATCTTGCTGTCAGCCGGACGGCGTTGGGATAGCACCGCGCCCACGCCAATCTCCGAGGCATCGACCTCCACGATGTACTGCAGTGAGGGGCTGGGATGGACCAGCACCGGGGCCGTGGTGAACCGGCTCTTGAGGTCGCCGAAGGCGGAAGTCTGCAGCGTCAGACCAGAGGAATGGTTTGGCGGTGGAGGTGAGGGCGGTGAGCGGAGCCGCTATCCGGCTATAATTGCGAATAAATCTGCGGTAGAAATTAGCGAACCCGAGAAATCGCTGTAGCTGCTTTCGGTCAGATGGACAAGGCCAGTGCAGAACCGCTGTAACTTTTGCTGGGTCCATGCGTAGCTCCCCCTTTCCCACGACGTATCCTAGGAATGTGGTTTCCGGAACATGGAACTCGCACTTCTCAGCTGTATCGAAATGTATCGAAAATCATTGTATTGCTATATCGTCACATCATCGTTATAGTGAGCTTTGATCGTATGTATCGAGAGGTTCCCACTCCTAATGCTAACTGCCTGTTTTTTTTTTTTTTGCTTTTAACCAAAAATCCAGACAGTTTTACATCCATATCTATAAAGAATTCAGGGATTTAAGCATTTGTTCACAAGAATGTCAACATAAAAAGCTCTTTGCGGTGACAAGGCGGTGCCACAGTGGCTTAACGACTAGCAGCACATTCGACATATTTACGTAAAATAAATGCTGCCCATTTTTTTGCTTTTTACTAAGAATCGGGACTGTTTAATGTCCATATACATAAAGAATGAAAGGATTTAAGCATTTATTCACAAGAACTTTCAACGTAAAAAGCTCTTTGTGTTTCCACTCGGTCAACTTTGACAGAGATAGGACCCCTATGAATTGGCCCCGTGTCCCGTCAATACATTATGATGTCTATTATTTGGGTCATGTTTTAATCTATAAAAATAGTATGTGATGCAAGGATGCAATACTAAAATTTGACTACAATTCTGTGTTTTGCGTCACTGCTGAGACATCATTAGCTTCGCTAAATCTAGTTATACAAGGATAAAGAAATGGAAAACACTCATCTAGTACAAGTCATACATGGACTTCTTACCCTAAATGCATCAATGCAATTGTTACAAGTTTTAGTTCGTTTGTTTACAGGTTTGAAAACGCTGTTAGGAAAGGAAGGACAACCTGACGTGCCTGACAACAACAGTGTACGGTGATGGACAAATAACGAGACTACGTGCATTCTACTTTGATGATAAAAGGCTTGACTTATGTTTCACCTTCGTTAATATTTTTCTAATAATTTGATAAATGGTGATTTATTGACCTCTTTTGTACATACACCAATCGTTTTAAATAAAACAAGAACTGCAATCATGTTGTCCTACAGTTTTATTGCGATCAATATCTGCAATAAAAAAAACATACTATTTGTGTCTATATGTACATGTGTGATGAGATCTAATACCATAACTATAACCAGATGAAAAATACCTTGTTGTATTTCCTTGTAACAACTGTCAGCCCTTCTGCATTCAGCAACTTTAATATTATTTGTAATTTTGCCTCATTTTGGTCACTCAAGTGGCCGGCGTATCAATCTACACTTCATTTTAACACAGGTGCACAGATTGTTAGAATTTTGTCCATGAACGATTAACGAAGTGACAAAATCAAACGCATAGCACAAAAAGTCCCAGAGCTTCATCTATTGTCGTGCTGAATCAATTTTTGGAGATTCCGTGGGTTCCTCTGGTTTGATTTTGCAGTTTTAACTTTGTCTACACACTGCTTACTTCAACCGCACTTCATGTTGTTCTGTCTAAACCGGAAATCCATAGCAGAAAATGTCAAAGATGGCGCCGCACATGTTTCTCTCAGGAAACTTGTCGATCCTGAAAAATTCACATTATTCATAGAATAACCCTTGTACAGTGGGGCAAATAAGTATTTAGTCAACCACTAATTGTGCAAGTTCTCCCACTTGAAAATATTAGAGAGGCCTGTAATTGTCAACATGGGTAAACCTCAACCATGAGAGACAGAATGTGGGGAAAAAAAATAGAAAATCACATTGTTTGATTTTTAAAGAATTTATTTGCAAAACATGGTGGAAAATAAGTATTTGGTCAATACTAAACGTTCTTCTCAATATTTTGTTACATACCCTTTGTTGGCAATAACGGAGGCCAAACGTTTTCTGTAATTCTTCACAAGCTTTTCACACACTGTTGCTGGTATTTTGGCCTATTCCTCCATGCAGATCTCCTCGAGAGCAATGATGTTTTGGGGCTGTCGTTGGGCAACACGGACTTTCAACTCCCTCCACAGATTTTCTATGAGGTTGAGATCTGGAGACTGGCTAGGCCACTCCAGGACCTTGAAATGCTTCTTACAAAGCCACTCCTTTGTTGCCCTGGCTGTGTGTTTGGGATTATTGTCATGCTGAAAGACCCGCCACGTTTTATCTTCAATGCCCTTGCTGATGGAAGGAAATTTTTTACTCATAATCTCTCGATACATGGCCCCATTCATTCTTTCCTTTACACAGATCAGTCGTCCTGGTTGCTTTGCAGAAAAACAGCCCCAAGACATGATGTTTCCACTCCCATGCTTCACAGTGGGTATGGTGTTCTTCGGATGCAATTCAGTATTCTTTCTCCTCCAAACACGAGAACCTGTGTTTCTACCAAAAAGTTCTATTTTGGTTTCATCTGATCATAACACATTCTGCCAGTCCTTTTCTGGATCATCCAAATTCTCTCTAGCGAACCGCAGACGGGCCTGGATGTGTACTGGCTTCAGCAGGGGAACACGTCTGGCAGTGCAGGATTTGAGTCCCTGCCACCGCATTGTGTCACTGATAATAGCCTTTGTTACTGTGGTCCCAGCTCTCTGAAGGTCATTCACTTGGTCCCCCCGTGTGGTTCTGGGATTTTTGCTCACTGTTCTTGTTATCATTTTGACGCCACGGGGAGAGATCTTGCATGGGGCCCCAGATCGAGGGAGATTATCAGTGGTCTTGTGGATCTTCCATTTTCTAAAAATTGCACCCACAGTTGATTTCTTTACACCAAGCGTTTTAGCTATTGCAGATTCAGTCTTCCCAGTCTGGTGCAGGTCTACAATTTTGTCTCTGGTGTCCTTCGACAGCTCTTGTCTTGGCCATAGTGGAGTTTGGAGTGTGACTGACTGAGGTCGTGGACAGGTGTCTTTTATACTGATAATTAGGGTTGTTCAGATTATTGTTTTTTTTGCTCCCGATCCGATCCCGATCGTTTTAGTTTGAGTATCTGCCGATCCCGATATTTCCCGATCCGATTGCTTTTTTTTTTTGCTCTCGATTCAATTCCAATCATTCCCGATAATTTTTCCCGATCATATACATTTTGGCAATGCATTATGAAAAAAAATGAATAAAACTCAGACGAATATATACATTCAACATACAGTACATAAGTACTGTATTTGTTTATTATGGCAATAAATCCTCAAGATGGCATTAACATTATTAACATTCTTTCTGTGAGAGGGATCCACGGATAGAAAGACTTGTAATTCTTAAAGGATAAATATGACTTTGTATATTGTGACTAAATATTGCCATTTAGTGTAGTTGTTGAGCTTTCAGGCGGCACGGTGGCTGAGTGGTTAGCACATCTGCCTCCCACTTCTGAGATCAAGGGTTCAATCCCGGGCTTTGGCCTTCCTGTGTGGAGTTTGCATGTTCTCCCCATGCCTGCGTGGGTTTCCTCCGGGAACTCCGGTTTCCTCCCACATCCCAAAAACATGCATGGTAGGCTGATTGACCACTCTAAATTGTCCGTAAGTATGAGTGTGTGCGTGAATGGTTGTAGGTCTCCTTTTGCCCTGCAATTGACTTGCAACCAGTTCAGGGTGTCCCCTGCCTACTGCCCATAGTTAGCAGCACCTCTGCGACCCTCGTGAGGAAAAAGCGGCATGGAAAATGAATGAATGAATGAATGTTGAGCTTTCAGTAAATGATACTGTAGCCATTTAACTGTTCTGCCCAAATGCATGATGGGAAGTGCAACCATGACTGTGCGTAGTGGCACCAATTGATATATCTTCTCTGCGTTGGGAAATAACATAGGGTGTTAAGACAAAGATCAACTACTTCCTTTCTTCCCCACATTGCTTCCCACGACATTTCTAATTGTTGAGAGAGGGATTGTAAGGCTTAAGCCAATTAAAAAAAGGCTGGCAAAATTCACTCTACTCATATTACGCTGCCTTTTAGCTTTATATATAAGTAAAATGGCGCCATTTTAGATTGAACGCGACAATGCATGAGTGGGTCGTGCAACGCATGCGTTAATTGCGTTAAATATTTTAACGTGATTAATTTTTTAAAAATTAAATACCGCCGTTAACACGATAACTTTGATAGCCCTACTTTAAGCCAAAACTAAAGACTCTGGATTAGGCATGTGCCGGTATGAGATTTTGACGGTACGATAACCGCGAGCAAAAATACCGCGGTTTCACGGTATCACGGTATTGCAATTATAGCTCCAAAATTTTGAGATGTATGGGTTTTTAAAAAAAAGAAAAGAAAAAAAAAAAAAAAAAACTTTTTTCCATTGAACAGGTTTTTTTTCCAGAACATATTTGCAAATTGGAACATGAATATAATGTGAAAATAAACTAATGTGAAAATAAAAAAACAAAAAATAACAAATATTTTATATAAAATTAAAATAAATAGAACCTAGACTATACCCACAGCCACAGCTCAAGTTGCTCAATATTAGAGCAAGGACAAAATAATTGCTATAAAAAAGTAAAAACACTTCTAAATAAAATTAAAAATATATACTGTATGTCTTTTCTTGAGGGGGAGAAGCTGAAGTTTTGCCATTTTCAGCCACTGTGTCAACTTTCTTCTCCATGATGTCATGCCTTTGTGTTAAAAAGAACAAAGAATTCATAAGTTAATAAGTTAGTTTAAAATGTATAAGTTAGTTAGTCTCCTCTCCTTCATTCAAGCTTGTTTATCACTCAGCGGCTGTGAGACATAAAACGTCGACGAAGCTGCTCTCCCAGCTTAGCCTAGGCTAACATTCGTCTTTGTAAGTTTTAGTTAGTTTGTATATTGAATTTGAAAGGAAAATGTATGTTTTGTTTTTTGCGACCTTTTTCATGGTGCTACTGCTATCCTGTTGAACCTACTCACATGTGGAAAAATACAATTGTATAACGTTTTAAATGTATTCATTTGTATATTTCACCACGATTTGAGAGCTCAATAAATCGAAGAAAAGTACGCCTTGTGTTTGGAGGGTTTGTTTTTGGGTTTGCTGGCTGTTTAGCAGAATAGAGTCACTAACACTCACGGCAACAAACGGGAAGGGTGAGCGCTGCTGCACCAAGCCACTTCGGCTGCATTTTGGCACATGAAAAATAGCGAATACCGTACTAAGTTATGACGGAAAATTTTAGTGGTTTTGAAACCGCGACGTTTTCACACCACGGTAAACCGTGAAACCGGTAACCGGCACATGTCTACTCTGGATGAGTGTAAGACATGTTGTCTGTAACGTGAAATACAATTTGAAAACGATTTAATTAAAAAAAAAAAAAAAATTTTTTTAAAGGCATGTCCGATTTTTTTTTGCCGATTCCGATACTTTGAAAATGACGTGATTGGACCTGATGATCAATCGGGACATCTTTAGTTAAAACAGTGGCCATTAATACAGGTAACGAGTGGAGCCTCGTTAGAAGAAGTTAGACTTCTTTGACAGCCAGAAATCTTGCTTGTTTTTAGGCGACCAAATACTTATTTTCCACTATAATTTGGAAATAAAATTCTTTAAAAATCAAACAATGTGATTTTCTGTTTTTTTTCCACACTCTGCCTCTCGTGGTTGAGGTTTACCCATGTTGACAATTACAGGCCTCTCTAATATTTTCAAGTGGGAGAACTTGCACAATTGGTGGTTGACTTATTTGCCCCACTGTATATATATAAAAAAATTGAATACAATTGGGTATGTAACATGATTCAATGATTGCGAACATGTTAAAAGCATTGTGCTGGTGCTTTACGTTTTTCTCCGTTTTAAGCAAAGTGTGACCTTCCTTTGACAACTATATGAACTTACTTACTCCCATAAACTACAGATTTGACTACGGGCTGATGTCTAAAGAATTTTGAGGGAAACAAAATTTGATTTTCGAGCTAACGCAAGAAATGTAAAACACTGTTAATTCATTCTGTATGCGTTCTATCTGAGGTCACGGTGTAGGATTACTTTTTGCCCCCCCCCATTTTAATGGCTTTAATTGCAAAATCATAACTGTGATGTGGCTCAAAGACACCAGATGTGTGCTGGATTATTGATCACCTCTCCACTGGCTTGAAGCCATTTGCACGATGTTAATGTGATGCATCTGACATAATCTGGGGAGATGATCTAAAAAGGGGCTAAGCGGCGAGGGAAGATAAGAAGTGTCCGCGAGTCCGTCTCTCCGGGGGCGGTGAAGATTGTGCTCTTGTTTGATTCTCAGTTTCCATGGCAACCAGCACCCGGCACCTGACCTACATATGGACTGTATGTACACACTCTAACCATCTGTTTGCGTCTCTTTGTACGGCAGCTCTGAGGGAATGTGAGTAAGAGGATATTGGACGACTGGAGAAAACAAACAAGGAGAGACAGCGGCCCATTTGATGACTCGAGTCAACAAGTCATGATTTTAAGTAAACAGTGTAGGGAGGCTTTATTTCATGCTGACACGTGATGGACATTTCATTAGGTCAGGACTGTGGTCTAACTTTTCTTATTTTACAAGTTGCACATGCACAGTCACCACTAACGCAAACGTTTAAGGGCGCAGGTAGAATTTTGGCGGCATATGAGGTTTATTGTGAAGTAAATATTCACAATTCCAGCTCTTTTGTGCTTAATTGCCAACAACTGGGCTTTATGGTGCATTATGGTGAAAAGTCAGCGACACCAGATTTTCCTGAATGACAAAAGATTTAAAAAATCATATTAAACAAGCCATACAATTGAACAAAAACTTTTATAAAACCATTTAAGTGTATTTGTTGATCGTATGTTTGAGTTTTTTTCAATGCCAATAATACTCAAAAATTGTCGTTTCTTCATTTCTTCATAGTCAGATCTAAAAATTGATAGCCATCTAAAGTCCGTCACTAAATCTGCTTATTACCACCTAAGAAATAGGACTCAACAAGACATGGAAAAACTTATGCATGCATTCATTTTCAGCAGATTGGACTATTGTAACGGTATATTTACAGGTCTTGATAAAAAATCAGTCAGGAAGCTGCAGCTAGTACAGAATGCTGCAGCCAGAGTCCTCACAAATACAAGGAAATTGGACCACATTACACCGGTTTTGAAATCGTTACACTGGCTTCCGGTGAGTCAAAGGATGGACGATAAAATACTACTGCTCGTCTACAAAACACTTAATGGCCTTGGACCAAAATACATGCTTGATTTGTTAGATTCCTATGAAACATCTAGGTTCTAGACTAAGGTCATCTGGAACCGGTCTCCTGTATGTTCCAAGAACAAGAACCAAGCAGGGTGAGGCAGCATTTAGTTACTATGCTCCTCAGCTCTGGAACAAGTTACCTGAAGGTCTGAAGTATGCTCAAACTTAGCTCCTTTAAATCAGGGCTAAAAACGCTTTTGTTTAGCACTGCATATCCATAACTGCCTATATATTTCATTCATTCATCTATTTGCTTTCTATTCCTCTTGTGCTTATCTCCATTGCTGAATTAAATTATTAGCTGTAGAGTAGTATTTATTATTTTATTTATTTTGTATTTATTTATTTTTATTCTATTCATGATTAAATGTGATTTTTATGTATAATTTTATTTCCTATTTCAATTGTCTTTGTTTTTACGTTCTATTGATTTTAATGTGATTTTTATGATCTTCATGTGATGTTAAGCACTTTGAATTGCCTTGTGTTGAATTGTGCTATATAAATAAAATTTGCCTCGCCTTTCAGAATATTATTAGCATTGCATTAAGAATAGTCAAAATATCCTTCATAAAAAGCTCTTGTGTGTGTTTTTTTAGGACTCTCTGCAGAACTATACTGGTGTACTTGAAGTAATAGTAGTACACTGTAAAATATAAGTTGACTTTAATTTAAAAAAAAAAAAAAAAAAAATTGCTTTCTGAGAAAATGTAATCTAATCTTCTCTCTTTCTCCTTCTTTTCTACTGTTCCCCCACAGCCCCTTCCTGTTTACTGCTTTCTCCTAATAAACGAGGTACGTTGAATATTCACAATGGGAGTATGTCATACTCCCATGTGACACCTTAAAACTGTTCAGAGGAATCGGACACTTAGATCTCCATTCTCTTTGTCAAGCAGCTGAACAGAACATGTTAAATAAACAAATTAATTTAAAAAAAGAAAATTTAATTTATGTTACATACATTAATTAGCATAGGCAGAGTTTGACATTTGGGCCGGGGGGGGGGGGGGGGGGTGAAAAACGCAGTGTCAGCAATAAAATTAACTTACAAGAATATTTATAATAATAAGTTGAAAATGAGCATAAATTTAAAAATATACTGCCGTCCTCTATTCTTTAAAAAATAATATGCAAAGCAAATGACCATCTAAGGTGCTAGTCACATGATCTGTTTGAAAAATAATTTTGACCCATTATTAAAATATCATTTTTTGTTCATTTCATTCATTTTTGTTGTTTGCTTTATTGCTTTACAAGTCAAAGTCAGTTATATGCAATGACACTTTTCGACCACCAGGGGGGAAGTGGACCCCCTGGCTCCCCCTTAAACTCCGCTTATGTTAATTAGATGCAATTTATTTAATTATTTCAGGTTATAAGAACTCAAATTAACCTTAATAACTGAGTTATAGAAAATTGTTTGAGTACGCAGTACAAATTAACTTAAAATGAATTAAATTACAGTAACTTATTTGAGTTTTCTGTACTCAAAATGACTTGAATGAATTATAGTAATGTATTTATTGTGAGCTTACAGTACTGAAGTGATACCTTAGGTAGCTTTAGTGCTGCTCATTCATTATATGTAGGTGAACTTCATTTCTTCGTAACCTGAAACAATTCCAAAATATAAATACATGCTAATTTAATCATAACACATTCTCAAACATTATTGACCCTACCCCTTAATAAATGAAGGGAGAACACTCAACGGATTAATTCAGGAGAAACAAACTACAGTGGGACCTTGACCTACGATCGCTTCGACACACGATCTTTTCGACAACCGAAGTAAAATTTGACTCGCCATTTGTTTTTACATCCGACGATATGCTCGAAATACACCAGTTTTTGACAGCGCCGCAGTTCCTTTGTTTTCCTGCAAGACAGGCACACGGTGGATTTTCTTGTGAGAGAACTCAACATGGGTTCTAAGAATAAAAAAAAAGTAAAACAAGTTAGAAAAATATGAGCGTGGTGTGCATGTCCGTGAACTGCCTCGACAATACGCCTGTAGAATGTCTACAATCTCGACGGTCGTCCTCCGACCTCTGTTCTCCAGTTTTTATAAGTTAAGGTGACAATAATTAGTGAGGTAACATCGCCAAAAAATCATCAGCTTCGTCAGTTTTTTAATCATTTATTTCAGAACTTGTGCAGGACAACATGCCTACTCTCCGCTGAACAAACTGAAAGTAAAAAGTCCTCTCTCACTCTGTCAAATCAGTCAAACGGTGCGTTAGGGTACACCACGCAAAACACATCCGCCACATTAGAACCAGATTCGTTACATTATTACAGGTATTATTATCATTATTACTACTATTATCTTATTATTCCGATTTTTATTCATAATTTGTTTTGCCCTGTGTAATTGCTATTTGCAGTAGTACCAGCAGCATTAATTAAGGATTTAGTGTAGGTTTTCAGGCTGTCAAATGAATTAATGCAATTATAATGTATTCTTATGGGAAAATCCTGCTCGACATACGACCATCTTGACTTATTGGCCCTGGAATGAATTAACTTCGTATGCAGTGGTACTACTGTATTTTCAAATGCTCATCAATGCATTTAAGACGCAGCAGACATGTTGCTGAATGTTTTGTTAATGTTTGGTGTGAAATGAACAATCGGTAGTATAACTAGAGCACTCTTCAACACCTTTACTTTACCTCGATTTGGTAAGTAAATATTGTGGCGAGTGACGTGGAGAAGAATGACAGACTGGCTTTTGTTTTTAAGACTTTTTTTGTGCCCCATACACCGCACGACCCCAAGAAACAACACACTTTATTGAACAAAACACATAACACAACAACAGCAATCACTACTCTCAGTCATGGTTGCCACAACTACCCATCATTCATTGCGGCGGAATGATGTTGCCTGACAAGGCAATGCAACAGTTTATAAAAGAGTAAAATATTTACTTACCAAATCGATGTGAAGTAAGTAAAGTAAGCGAAGGTGCTGAAGAGAACTCAGGTTGACGGTGCAGTTCACTGTGGACGTGTGCAGGAATTTTTTGGTGGTAGACAAGTTGAAATAGACGAAGCAGATCTGGGCATGTCTGAAAGAATGCCCAAAGAACACTACAGGCATGAAAATGGGTCAGGGGTTAAAAAGGTGAGAAGGGTGTGGAGGAAATATGTTCCAGTACACTGTACACCCCAACAAAATATTGAGCTCTGTCGACCCACACTGTGTTTCAGCAGGGCCGTGCAGAGACCGGTGGAGGGGCGGGTGTTCTTAAAACTATTATTTCATTATTATCCATACTTAACAACTCTAGCACCTAATGATTAATAAAGCAATGACATAAAAATCTTATAGAAAAACATTGTAATTGTGTTTATAATTGTATTTAATACCCGACTATCCTTGCAAACTTGTTCTTACCAGGTCTGCTATTCCCCCAGCTGATGAGGTATCCACTGCCTTTAGCGGCCTCATCTAACTCATTTTTTCATCCCTCAATCTCCCTTCCCGACGACGCATGTCTATGTAATGAAATACAAATATTTTAAAAAACAGACTCCCCGGTGGCTTTTAGTTTTAAAGCTTTCTTAATTTCTTTCTTTCTCAATAACGATTTGTGTTTGTATTATTCAATCAAAAAACAAAGTTACTTCTATCAAAAACAAAGTTGCTTCAATCAAAATACAGTATATACTTTTAATCCCCAAAAAGTCACTTCAATAAAAAAAAAATGTTTTTGATTGCAAAAATAAATTTGAGACAAAAAAAGCATTTGAAAACTATTTTTCTTGATTGAAACAAATTTTTCCATTGAAGTAATGTTGTTTTGCATTTGGGCCACATTTTGGCTAGGACATTTGTGTCTTTATTATTCAATCAAAGAAGTTGCTTCAAACAAAAAATATATATATAAAAAGAAAAACTTTGCACATGTGTCAATCACCGTTTACCAAAGCCTGAGAGGGTTTGAGTAGACTCACTATGAAGCATTTAATAAAGCCAAGCATTTTCTTACTACTTTATTCTTGTTTAAAAATAATTCGGTGGGGCAGTAACATGTTTAAAACTTATCATAATTCTTACATTTTGAAGTGCTTGAAAACCATTCATAAATGATACTTTGGTGAAAAAAGTGAAAAAACATGTCTTATATATATGTATCTTTTTTCCAATCTGAATAAATGCACTGAACACGCACAAAAAAAATGGGGGGGGGGGCGCTACTTCGCGGTTTTCACTTATTGCGGCGGGTTCTGGTCCCCATTAACCGCAAAAAACGAGGGATCCCTGTATTTCTGAAAAGCTTTAAGAAGCAGGACTCATTCCCACCACTCGTCGGGCCGGTGTTGTGCCGACACCGGCCGTCAGCTTAAATCCAAGCCGAAAATAACGCGTCTCCGGCGGACGACGGGAGCGATGTGAGGCGCCCCCTCCATCCGAGAGCATGCCGCTTAATTTGACTCAACAGTGTGTTTCTTCGTTTGTATTACCGCTAAATACACACGCTTGACGCCAATTTAACGGGAGCTATTTTTTTTCATTGTAGATTTAGCTAGCTCTGGCAGTGTTCAACGCAAGCTGCAACGAATGGCAGTAACTATTTTATCGCAAAATGTGAAAACGATTGAAACCATAACTCACCAACTTCAATCTGCTGGCAAATACAGGCAAGTGTGTATGCTGCGCTCTGGTCTGCCCCGGTGTGGATAAGGCCTGCTTTTTGTTTTCGCAGCTTTGCAATGCAACGAAAGGCTCTCCGAGCACTCCATGTACAGTAAGGAGTGCGCGCGTTTGGAATAATGGAACGCAGCTTGGGCCGATGATTGGTTCTCGTCAGCGAAGCATCTAGAAGGATTTGCTGACTGTGCTCTTAAGTGCTCAGTTTACGTACTAAGTTAATCACAAGATGATAATAATAATAATAATAATTAAATAAAACCTCCCGACCCCCAAAAAGAATTTCTCTTCGGATCTACGCAATTCATGTAGGTCGCCCTTTTTGGCTTCAAAACGGCGAATTTCACCGAAAGGTGAGAGATTTTCATGCCTGACACTAGGTACAAAAAAAAAAAAAATTCTAATTTGACTTAACTGAGATACATCAAGCTAGGCATGTTTTCCAGCCCCAAATTACTACTTACTTATTAAAAATTAGTGTTCACAACAGGTTGATAAAATTTCAGTTCAGTTTGATTAATTAAGTTGTATATTAGCATTTACAGTGTAGTACTAGTAGTACAGTAGTTTTGCGTCATTCCAGGACTAGAGGACATTTTACTCTTTACATTTCAAATAAACTACATACATAAAATGAAAACGGAGTAAATTTACTCGTCCTGGAACAAAATCTAAAAACCCTAAGCAAAAAGAATGAGTGAAAATATTTTCAAAATAGCAAATTAGTCTGGAGTACCCTATAAAATGCTATTTTTTTCCTCAAACAAGCATTCATTCGCTGCCACTTTCCCAGTTCAAATAGATTGGACTCATTTAAACACACAGCAGAAAGATTATTGGACACCACATGTCTGGATGTTTATCATCATCTGAGGAAGAGTGGCATGTCTAGTTGACAGGCATCATGGGTAGGACGACCAGCGGTTGGAAAATAGATCCCGGAATGTACTAGTACATCCTGTATCACTCAGAATCGGCGCGTTAATTTATTAGTGTTCGCCTAATCATTACTACTATCGTTATCATTGTAACACTAGGAATTGTTTCAGTAATGTATAGGGATGGGAATCGAAATCCGATTCCAATTCGGAACCGGTTCCGAGTGTTTCGAGGCCTCGACATCACAATGAAAAAGCCTTAACAATCCCTTTAACGATTCCTAAAGACGCGTATTGCGTCGTGACGTGTCTTGTTGTCCAGACGCATCAAACTAGCATGGCGCCAAGAACCGCTCGCTCCAAAGTTTGACTACACTTCACCAGGAAAGTGTGAAAATGAAAGGTTACGACGGGTAAGCACGAGCATTGCAGCCATAAACATAACAATGACAGCACGTAGGTTCAAACGCTCTAAAGTGTGTCTTCACTTCACGAGGAAAAATTACAACAAAGCGACTTGCAGTCATTGCAAGGTGGAGGTAACTGCATCAGGAAGGAATACAACTGCGCTGTCCTCACAGAGAGGCTAAAGCTCAGTTCTGGCTATACAGCTAGCTAAACTCCCAAATGACGATGTAGAAGACGTTGGTATAATTTGCTGACTTTATTCAACCATCACTTGAAGAGTGAAACTAAGAATAGAAATCAAACAAATCAATTTCGTCCCCAATAACAAACAGGTTTGCATCAACGTAAACAGCGATGATTAGCTGCTAATAACAGTATGGTTAGCATTCATTCGCTAGCATTAGCACATCGTTCAAACCACTACACAACTGGATTTAAGTGTCCGATCGCGAGTGGAAACACAACAACAACAACACAAAAGATGATACATACAGGCGTTGCCTCTGTAGATATTAACATTAACAAAGAACGTAGGCTCGTTGAAGTGTTTCCCTCTCTCACTTCGCTCGCTCACTCGCTTGGATGCGGCATTTCTTCGGATGCCCAAACTGCGGCCCGCGGCCCAAATACGGCCCGCCTCCACATTTGGTCCGGTCATTTTGATTTTTTTTTTTTTTTTCTCAATCGTGTTATTTATTTCCTGGCCTTTTTTCCTTGAATAATTCAGAGAGGGTTATTTGGTTATTATCTATTTAATTAATAGTGTTTTTATTATTAATTATTATTATTATATTATTATTTTTATTTTATTTATTTTCATTTCGTGAAGAATCCAGAAAGGGTTATTTGATTGTGGCTTTCTGAAAAACAATAATTTTTTACATTTATGCACTTCTGCAATCATCACACTTTTTCTGTTACAAACTGACCCCGGCCCCTCATCAGAGAAGGGAAAAGTTATGTGGCCCTCACAGGAAAAAGTTTGGGGACCCCTGCTTTAACACATATTGCCAAAGGCAGAACAACAACCTATCTGCCAATATATACCAATATTTTTTTTATTTCTATTAGATAAATGTTTCAGTAAAATGTTACACATTCTTGTGTGTTTGCCACTTATTGCCACAGTTAACATTGAGGCTTTGGGCCTCTTTTGATTTCGTTGTGAGTTTGTAAGGTTGTGAGTTCTGATTAAACAAACTCGATGCCAATCAAAACGTTTGTTCTTCTATTTCCCCAAATTAGAATCGATAAGAGAATCGATAAAGAATCGAATCATTAAGCAATATCGATAATGGAATCGGAATGGTAAAAATCCTATCAATTCCCATCCCTAGTAATGTAGTAGTAGATGAAAAACCCTTCTCACCAACACTCTCATTCAATGCATGGACTGAAGCAATGCGTCATGAACACTTTTTCTCAATAAACCTGAAAAATCAAACATGGTCTGTATGCTACATCGTCAGTACTGTATATGCACTTTATCTAGTCAAAATGTCGACATTTTATATGCAGGCTCGTCCGACTTGAATGACCAGCCTGTCATTCATCAGCTATTGATTTTCCATCCGGACATTCCACTTGAATCAAGTGGACTCAGCGTGACCGATGGCCAGTGTCTCATACGCAATCCGCAGTTAGACTCGGGGCGAGCAAAACACATCCATCTTGGGTCTCCAGATGATGGCAAGCAGAATGTTGTCAACAACATTTTGTCCAATGGAGCTTATTGTGAAAATGTATATAGGTATACTGTTTGTTATTTTCAGTGTGGGCTATGACAGAATGGAAGGAAGTCACCCTCAACTCACCAGTTCCCTTGCATTGACAACAAAGACATCCATTTCTTATGAACTGGGTGGACTTTCTATGAATTCTAATCTTTCACTGCCATTGACAATGCTTGATGACCATTCATTTGTTCAATCGCCCCTTCCAGTCAAAATATAGTGAATGTCTAGCGCCGCCATTGTCGCTAAAAGATGAGCAGGAATGCAGATGAAATAAAAAAAATATATAAATAAATTTTAAAAAAAGAGAATTCCCATAAATCTTAAATTGTTGATTTCAACTGTCATTTTTAAATATCTTTGTATGTGATGAATCCAATTAGAAGAGAAATAAAGTGCAAAAAGGTCGTTATCTATAGTGAAGAAGAAAAAAGTTGACTTGATTTTTACAGATTCTTTTATTCTCTTAATGAACAGGAAATGACACACAATTCAGGAACAAAGGGAAGCAATCATCGCCTAAGATAAATACATTTATCAAGACAGGAAAAATTAAAAGATGGCCGGCCAGGACAAACACAAGTGTCCCGAACTCTCAACGCATACACTATTTGTTATTTCCAAGGTGAATAGGCAGGCCCCCATGTTAACCCATGAAGTAAGTGGAATTTTACTAGTGTCACGGGCCAGGGGACAAAAATATCCAAAAATGCAGACTCCGAGACGGAAACACAGTTCACAATTTTAATGGCAAGAATAAGGGAACAGCAATTATAGATTCTTGCCAAGGAGTCACAACAGGTGTAAAAAACAGTAAAACATAGCCTTTTTTTTTACGTTCAGTACGTACAGTGGGGAAAATAAGTATTTAGTCAACCACTAATTGTGCAAGTTCTCCCACTTGAAAATATTAGAGCCCTGTAATTGTCAACGTGGTTAAACCTCAACCATGAGAGAGAATGTGGAAAAAAACAAACAAAATCACATTGTTTGATTTTTAAAGAATTTATTTGCTAATCGTGGTGGAAAATGAGTATTTGGTGAATGCCAAAAGTTCATCTCAATACTTTGTTATGTACCCTTTGTTGGCAATAACGGACGCCAAACGTTTTCTGTAACTCTTCACAAGCTTTTCACACACTGTTGCTGGTATTTTGGCCTATTCATCCATGCAGATCTCCTCTAGAGCAGTGATGTTTTGGGGCTGTCGTTGGGCAACACGGACTTTCAACTCCCTCCACAGATTTTCTATGGGGTTGAGATCTGGAGACTGGCTAGGCCACTCCAGGACCATGAAATGCTTCTTCTGCAGCCACTCCTTTGTTGCTCTGGCTGTGTGTTTGGGATCATTGTCATGCTGAAAGACTCAGCCATGTCTCATTTTCAATGCCCTTGCTGATGGAATGAGATTTTCACTCAAAATCTCTCGATACGTGGCCCCATTCATTCTTTCCTTGACACAGATCAGTCGTCCTGGTCCCTTTGCAGAAAAGCAGCCCCAAAGCATGATGTTTCCACCCCCATGCTTCACAGTGGGTATGGTGCAATTCAGTATTCTTTTTCCTCCAAACACGAGAACCTGTGTTTCTACCAAAAACTTTTATTTTGGTTTCATCTGACCATAACACATTCTCCCAGTCCTCTTCTGGATCATCTGAATGCTCTCTAGCGAACCGCAGATGGGCCTGGACGTGTACTTTCTTCAGCAGGGGGACACGTCTGGCAGTGCAGGATTTGAGTCCCTGGCAGCGCATTGTGTTACTGATAGTAGCCTTTGTTACTGTGGTCCCAGCTCTCTGTAGGTCATTCACTAGGTCCCCCTGTGTGGTTCTGGAATTTTTGCTCATCGTTCTTGTTATCATTTTGACGCCACGGGGTGAGGAGGGAGTTGAAAGTCCGTGTTGCCCAACGACAGCCCCAAAACATCACTGCTCTAGAAGAGATGTGCATGAAGGAATGGGCCAAAATACCAGAAACAGTGTGTGAAAAGCTTGTGAAGAGTTACAGAAAACGTTTGGCCTCTGTTATTGCCAACAAAGGGTACATAACAAAGTATTGAGATGAACTTTTGGTATTGACCAAATACTTATTTTCCATCATGATTTGCAAATAAATTCTTTAAAAATCAAACTATGCGCTTTTCTGTTTTTTTTTCCACATTCTGTCTCTCATGGTTGAGGTTTACCGATGTTGACACTTACAGGCCTCTCTAATATTTTCAAGTGGGAGAACTTGCACAATTAGTGGTTGACTAAATACTTATTTGTCCCACTGTATGCTACGCTATACGACATAATTTTTTTATTTATTGTTTTTTATGGATGGGTAATGTTTTAAAACCTCATAGATAACTACATCATGAAACACTGAAATCAAGCAAATCAGTGCAGCGCAGTGGCTCCACCCAGGGGATACAATTTTTGACGGGGCTAACTACATTAGCACGATACCGGTGGGCGTACCATATTCATTGGATGACAATTTTGGCGAAAAGTATACAATTGTCAAATACCCAAAACCCATTGGCAGTGTATCAAATACTTGTTCTCCCCACTGTAGCTGTCCTTAGCAGCCTGATTTAGAATTCCCCTCAAGAATGATGGGAAACAAATATGCTCATTTTATTCTTATTACAATACATATTCTTATAAGTTAATTTTATTGCCTTCATAGACTTCATAACCTAAAATTGTTGCGAATAAATGCTTAAATCCCCAAATTCTTCATAGATATGGACGTAAAACAGTCTCGATTCTTGGTTAAAATCAAAGAAAACGTGCAAGTAGCATTTATTTTGCGTAAATATTGCCAACTATGAGGCTAGTCAGTTATGAAAATTTGCTTAACAAAGAAAATTCCTGCGAGTAAATGCTTCAATCACTAAATTCTTTGTAGATATGGACATAAAACTGTCTCCATTCTTTGTTAAAAGAGCAAAAAAACGGGCAGTTACGCATCTATTTTACGTATATATGCCGAAGAATGACGCCAATGCCGTAGTGGTTCCCATTCATTTTTTTCACAACGTTTTAAAATGCATGCATGGTATGAAAAATATAATATTTACCTTGAATTCTCGAACAAATCACTCCTGAGAAAATCCTTCCTGTCTGTAGGCGGTACAGCTTTCGTAGTTCTTAAAAAATCCAAACTTGAATCCTGCTTAGATGTGAGCGTCTTGTCTTCGACTGACTGTATTAAATGAAGCTCGGCCCACTCTGATAAGGCGTGACGCAAAGAATAATGAAGTGTCACGTCAATCGGTAATGAAGTCTAGCTGCTGACACCGTGTTTTGGGGTCATCAAAATGTTGTACCCCCCCCCGCCCCAAAAGTCACTGTGAATAGGGCTTACTATTAGTTTTATTTCACAAATGAGGTCGAGCTCAGTTTCGGGCTGGCGGAGCTCGACTCCGAGGTGGCGGAGCTGGGCACTTTAACCCCTGTGTATAGACATTTTCTTGCAGAGCATTCTGAGTAATAAATCTCATTCCTGTTGATGTGTGGAGGCTCAAGGGAAAGTTCTGGCCCAGATTTTTAAAAAATAAATCACAATAATGCCAGAAAGTGGGACAATATTGAGCCCTATTCAAATCATGTCTGCTGGATCAAAATTCGGGATGCAAAGTGCCTCACGTTGACATAAAAATCCTCACATTTTCACTGTCTAGCAACACGTAAGCTAAAATTCAAATGGGATTTTGCTTGTCAAAAGGTGGACAGAGAAAGTTTTGACAAAATATACTCTTTACAGTAAATTAAAAATAGAATGCTATGCAAAATGAGGTATTTCAAGAGAAAACGAATGCCGTCAAAAATGGACTTGTCACTTGCACTTATGCAAAAGCAGAGGAACACGCGAAGCACCAGCAGCAAAAAGCAGTGTTAGGCCGAGATGACGAGGCGGACTCAGTTGCGGAGGTTAAGGCAAAAACCTTATTTTGAAAACAGGTTCTTCCGCTGACATGCGGGAATGAGAAAAAAGTACAAACAAAAAGCTCTCCAACAGAGGAATAAGTCAGGGCAACCACAATCAAGGTTCAAACAAAAATGCACTCCAAAAGGGAGGAAAGGCAAAAACATAAAACGCTCCTAATAGTGATGGGTCCAGTTATAATAATGCGCCGGCGCGCGCGCCGAGCTCATGGAGCAACCCCTGTGTCGGTGCGCTATCGCTACAAGGATATCACGTGACCGATGCATGAACTCATTGAACTGTGTCGACACAGTCATGACGCGGCAAACTGGTTCAAAAGGAAGAGCGTCTGTCAACGCAATGGAGGTGCGTGGAAATATCAAGAAACCTTGAAGGCATTTAACCTGCTAGCATAATGGTCAGAGCATTCGCCTTTCGTCCTCATCACGTCGTACGCGCAGGTACGAGTCCTGGTCTGAACATGTTGAACCGATCGCTTCACGCGGCTATAACAACACTGGATATTTTATTAATGTTATTTTTTTTGCAGGTAAAATGTCACATTTGTACTTTCAACCTGTCATATACAAACAGTAGCCACCTCCTCAATCCTGAAGCATTATTGGGCCAAGCATAAAAAATGAAGTTTCTGATCATCCCAAGATAAACACAGGTATAGAGCAATTCCTTTACTTTCCCACAGTAGCTTTTTGGGGAATTTATTAGAAATGGGTAATTAAGCTATCATTTATTTATCGTCCACTTCAATTTTTTTTCCTGATGGGCTATGGTAGCACTTAGATGACGAAGTGGGGAGTCAAGAAGGCAATGCAACTGTAGATGAAATTGCAAAAGTGCAACGATGAATGGCTGAGCCGAACATGGCACACAATGCAGATTTTCTTCAATACTGGAGGAGCCAATGGACATACAGTATTATCCAAACCTCTTTCAACTGGCTGAGAAATTCTTGTGCATGCTGGCATCGTTGGTTCCATGCGAGTGTGCGTTGTCCACAGCAGGTGAAATTGCTTGTTTAAAAAAATATTGATAAATAAAAAGGAACCAACTAAATTTTAAACATAAAAAAACTGTTTTTGAATAAAATTTTATCAGAACAAAAAGTCCACAAGCATACTCATTCACCCATTCATGATTACTTACATTTTCACATTATAATATATGTTCACATAATATAAAAATATGGAATAATGCAATATGAATGCAAAGACTTAAATGATTTGATTTTTACTATGTCGTCAATTCGGTGTCAGTCTGTCAAGTGGGTTGCCCATAGGGATTTTTTAATGTCCAGCAGTGGCCTATACTACGAACTGAGTTCAACCTCCCCAGAAGTAATCCAGTTTACCAGCGGGTAACCAGAGTTGAAAAACCTGATTGTCTAGTTTGTGGTCAGTCGGTGCTACGACGCTGATTATGAGGTTGATTAGTCGAACCTGTGTCAACCCAGTCAGAGTTACTGCGCATTCACATAAAAGGGGGCGGAGACCAGAGTCAAACACTACTTGTGACGATGGCACGGGCACCTTACTTCACAGAGGAGGAATGCGCGATGATCATGCGGAGTTATGAGGAATTAAAATCCACCCTCACCGTGAAATCGAACACCGTTTCAGCGAGTAGAGCGCGACGGGTCTGTTGACAGCGAATTTACAGATCGTGTGATTTGTGAATGCGTCAATATGCCAGTTTACTTATGTCCATGCAAAGAAATAAAGCCTGCTGTCAGGACAATAAAATAAGATTTGGCACGTTAACAGTAAGAAATCATTTATCGCGCATCACCACATGAAGCAGGATAATTGTATGTTTAGTCCCATTGACTGTATGAATACGTATGTCCTTTTTTTTTTTTCTCCTTAGTTTGGGCCTAAAAAATAAAGCCCGACCCGACCCGAGCCCGATCAATTAACTTGATTTGCAGGCCCGAGCCCGACCCAACCCCCCCCCCTCCAAAATTTTATGTTATCTTTGTGAGGACTCAGGAGAAGAAGGAAATGCAGGGATGCCATGCGTTGTTGCGTGAATTAAAGCCCGTCTTTTGTAACAAATTTTCACAGTTAAACAAGACTGTAAGATGAGTATTCAATAAACATTTATATCTTTTATATTTGTGCGTCTGTCCTATCAGTGAATTTGACATTTAATTTAATCTCTTCGAGTTGGCAGAAAAAAAACGTTTTCTCAATGTTTAAATAGTCTACATATTTCTATGATTATTATTAACTCATTTACACAACGAAATAACGCTGGAAAAGTCTGTTAAATATATTTCTTGTATATGAGAGCAAAGCTCCGCATTCGTTTACATTCAGCAATTTCAACGATCAATTTGAAGCGTTTCCATACCCCACTTCGAATCGCACGGCATACAGTGTTCTTACGCAGATATTCAGCATCACCATTGGAATGCATATATTGTCCCTGGCGAAAGAGCGCACGGAGAGGCACACAATCTGCCCGTTTGTGAGGGCCTGACTTCGGCGGGTTACATTATAGTGACGTCCGCCTCGATCAGTTGGCACAGGTAAAGAATTCCCTCAGCTGAAAATCTACATCTTTCATGGAGAACATCTTCCGGGTACGCCAGCGGATTCTGGCGGTCTCCAAAAACCCGTGCACTCCGAAGAGAGCCCCTCACAATTCGCGCGCCAATGTCGTATGGGTCGTCCAGGTATGCTATCATTGTCAGGAGGACACGTCCGCGGAGGAGTGCTGTTTAATTATAGCGTGGTTAATTAGAATTCTGGGGTTAAGCAAGATCTAACTCTGAGACCACCAGGTTTGGCGTGTGGCGTGTGTTGCCATGGCAACACTTCTCGGTTCCAACATATCCACCTTTCGTAGTCTCGCTTAGCTGCGAACTTGGGTCGCACGTGATGAAGTTACTCTCGAAGTTACCCTGCTAAGCCAGAAAACTGGCTTCGTAGTATAGGCCACAGGTGTCAGTATTCAATGACACAGTATCCACACTGTGTCAACACAGTGTGTCACTGTGTCGACACACTTCATGAGGTCTCAAGGACCTGCTCGGACTAGCTCCTAATGGAGGAAAAAGTCAAAACAGCTAAGATCAAAGAAGTTCAAACACAAAGCGCTCCAATGGAGGATAATATTCAGTAAAACTATGATAGGCTATGGCGAGAGGCTGATGTGACTGACCTTGGACAAAAGACACTTCTGCACAAGACAAGGGGAACTAGGGCATTATATACACACAAGGTAATGGGGAACAGGTGGAAACAATAGGTGATTAGATGACAAGAGGAAGAGCAAGTACGCGACTATGAAGAGGGTGAGGCCTTCAAAATAAAATAGGAAGCTACGTGGCATGACAAGCAGCCTTTTATTTCACAGCAACTTGCTCACATTTATCTCTGCCAAAGGCCAGTATGCTAAGTAAAAGCAAAGACGCTTGCGTGAGTAGTACGCGTTTCCCTCCCTTAGCATATGACAGAATAAAAAAAACAAAACTTTTGTTCACTCTGCCATAAGTGATCTTCTTCACCTTTGCTTTCTCCCCTTAGAGGAAATGTTTTCACATTCTATCTTATGTGACCTGAGTTCCTTTCTCCTTGGGTGCGTCATTATGCAATTAAGACACTAGGGAAACCTTTCCCCAAGGGTTCATTAATATTTAAAAGGTCTTCCTACAATGGAAGTGAGGGAATTATGTAAGATAATGCATCACACTTCACATACATTGGGAACATTTTGTACTCAATTGTTGTAAAAGTGACGATACTTCCTCGTTGGCAGCCACTGATAAATAGCAGATGATTTGACATTGATAAATAATTTTTTAAAAAAACAAACAAAAAAAAACATTTGACCATTTGATACTGAAAAATAAAATGTAATAAAATTAGTTAATAATAATAAATTCAAATTGATTAGCAATATTAACTTACGAAGACAATATGCCAAACAATTTGACGGAAAAAACAAAAAATAGAACAAAAACGACAGTGTCATTGGACAGAGGGACAGTTTTAATTTTTGCTGCAGGCAGTATCAGCTCCTTTGCTATGGAGTGGGGTTGTTTTGCACCTAGCATGCTAATAGTGCTCGCTGGTTTACTGATGTAACACTGACAAAGAGGGACGATTATTGGCAGTATTCAACACGTTTTCGCTGAAAAACAGTCAACCGGTTAATCAATGTGATCGGGATTTAATGTCTTTCAATGACGTCTTAATTGATTTGGCTTCCAGCCAGAGGTTGCGCTACACTTTTTCGTTGTCTGTCATTTTGACTGACAGGGTCATAAAAATCCGGTCATAATCTATTTTTACCCGTCACTTAAATTTTTAAAATGATGATAATGACATTGTGGTGACCCTTTGTTTGGCATAATTCACCTTCCGTACTTGTGTGTCCATTTGGCCGAGCGCGTTAGCGGCTACGACACAGTCACGTGACAGAGACACTTAAGAGCCGCGCGCGTTCCGGCTTGAATAGAGAGTTCACAGAGAGCAGCAGAGCTACAGCGGCTAGACACAGCAATTCGAGCTAACAAGACCCTTAACATTGCATACCGCTTCAACATATTCAATAGTATTTAGTTTTCATTCATTTTAAATTAATATTCTGTCCGAACAAGCTTAACAGAGAATCCACACCGTGCCATCACACATCAAGCAAATGAATATGTAACTTTTTCTCCGCAGTGACAAAAACAGCTGACTGTGGCCACAGTAGGTAGGTAGCCTACCATATGTAGCATATGGGACAATGAAATTAACAGTTCACCTGCTGTGGCCTGAACGTAGTTTCACACCTTCCTCCTGGTGCGCATGGACTTGAATTGCGTGCCCGCTTGTGCAGTCCCTGTTTTTTCACCTCTTTTATCAACATCATCGTCGTTTTGGGGCTTTTTGAAGAAACTTCGGACACTCAGTTGCCTTGACATTTTTCAGAGTAAGGCCAACAACGTCATGCATCAAGAGAGACAATAGCTAATTAATATGCTCACTCGCCACCCTGTGGTCTGGGGTGTGAATTGCAACCTGTCAAAATGACGGATGGACTTCAGTTTTTTCCGTCACCGTTTTAAAAAAACGGTCAACGACGGAAAATATTCGGTTAACGCAACCCCTGCTTCCAGCTGTCCGTTGCGAACATTCTTAGACACAGTAAACAGACTGGTCTTTCCTCGTCTCCTACTGTGTTAAACGCCAAAGCCAAAAGCCAAACACTACATAGGCTTTGTCATATATCCTCGTCTAGCTCTTCATATCGCCAATGCTCTTTGCTGTGTGCTCGTTTGGTTCAAAAATACTGAGCACACTCTGAAAATGACAGCGCCACTGCCATCCACTGAGTGGGTATGCAAGTACACTTTATTCTAGTACGGCATAAAAGTACGTTTCCCCGAGGTCACATGCCCCACCCCCGGCATGGCTCTACGACCCCCACTATTTGAAAAATACTGTATTTGTGTCACACCAACATCGATTTGGCACCAAAATGTTTTTTTTGAGATCTAGTTTCCAAAACGCTGGTTGCCCTACCCAAGATGCCCGTCATCAGTAAAAAAAAAAAAAAAAAAAAAAAATGTAGAGCGTTCATTTGCTTCCAAAATTATCGCGTTAACAGGCGGTAATTTTTTAAATTAATCACGTTAAAATATTTGACGCAATTAACGCACATGCCCCGCTCAGATTAAAATGACAGCAGTGTAATGTCCGCTTGTTACTTGTTAACTGTTTTTTGTTGTTTGGCACCCTCTGCTGGCGCTTGGGTCCAAATGATTTTATGGGTTTGGGGAATGAGCATGGTTTAATGACATCAACAACGGCGAGCTACTAGTTTATTTTTTGATCGAAAATTTTACAAATTTTAATAAAACGAAAACATTAAGAGGGGTTTTAATATAAAATTTCTATAACTTGTACTAACATTTATCTTTTAAGAACTACAAGTTTTTCTATCCATGGATCGCTTTAAGAGAATGTTAATAATGTTAATGGCATCTTGTTGATTTATTGTTATCATAAACAAATACAGTATTTATGTATGTACTGTATGTGGAATGTATGTATCCGTCTTGTGTCTTATCTTTTCATTCCAACAATAATTTACAGAGAAATATGGCATATTTTATAGATGGTTTGAAATGCGATTAATTACGATTAATTAATTTCTAAGCTGTAATTAACTCGATTAAAAAATTTAATCGTTTGACAGCTCTACTTCCAACCCTTCCTCTTCAAATGGATTGGACATTTAGTGCCGTTAATAGCAGACAATGAGGTAAAAAATAAAATGTGTTCTTCATTTGGCCAAGATACATCCTCCAACCAATTAGTTTATCACTAGTAGACGATCATTCGCTGCCACCCTCCCACTTCAAATGGACTGGACATCTAGCAATGGCAATGGCAGGCAATGAGTTAAGCAGTGGCTGACGAAGCCATTATATAATTATTTTACATTCAAGTGAGTATCAGAAAATTAGATTGTACATGTGTGATGGACGGCAAGCCGTTTATGTGAATCTCAATCACAGACTCAGAGACCAGAAATAGTGAATAGTTTTGTATTTGATAAAAAATACAACAAATGAAGCATGCCAGACAGAACACGAATTTAACAAAGTCCAATAGAAAATAGAGCACAAAAAAAACAAAATGATGAAAGTAGGATACAACCGGAGGAAACGTTAGAGAGTATGAAGATATGAGGCACACACAGCAGTAAGCAAGGCAATCGTCCGACACAGCTGATATACACAGGCGTCCTTAAATACACTGCACTCCTAATGCGTCACAAAAACAGTGTGCTCCTTAATGCACCACAAAGAACAACTGAACAACAACATGTCACAAAGAATAACTAAGAACAAAAACATGACCAATATGCAGGAATATACAGTACTGTGCAAAAGTCTTAGGCAGG
The DNA here is from genome assembly GCF_030265065.1 of Corythoichthys intestinalis. Classification (NCBI taxonomy): domain Eukaryota; kingdom Metazoa; phylum Chordata; class Actinopteri; order Syngnathiformes; family Syngnathidae; genus Corythoichthys; species Corythoichthys intestinalis. Next base: position 16,426,818 of record NC_080415.1, on the reverse strand, counting down.
ACACCTGCTTAAAAACCTTTGCACAGTACTGTATATATATTTTAATTATTAAATTTATTAGGATCATGGCAGCTTCAACTTGGGGAAAATATATACATACAGTATTTCCTGTATATACATAATATAATAAAAATATACAGTACTGTGCAAAGGTTTTAGGCAGGTGTCCTGCCTAAGACTTTTGCACAGTACTGTATAAAAAAAAAAAATATATATATATATATATATATATATATATAAAATTGTTTTTTTAATTTTTTTTTTCCCACTGATTTTTTATTTGGTGAAAATTTTTAACCCAGAAACTTTGAGATTGTTTATTAACCGTATTTTTCGGACCAGCACAAAAATGCGCAAGGAAGAGGGAAAAAAAAAACATATAAGTCGCATTTTGGGGGGAAATTTACTTGATAAAATCCAACACATAGGACAGATATGTCATCTTGAAAGGCAATTAGAAATAAAAATACAATAGAGAGCAACATGCTGAATAAGTGTACAGTATGGTAATGTTACATGATGCAGGAACAACAAAATGCGAACGTGGCCGGTATGTAAACGTAACATAGCTATTAAGAGTTATTCAGATAACTATAGCATAAAGAACATGCTAACAAGTTTACCAAACCATCGGTGTCACTGCAAAACACCAAAATAACATGTGAAATGATATAATAATGTGTTAATAATTTCACACATAAATCGCACCAGAGTATAAGTCGCACCCCCAGCCAAACTACGAAAAAAACTGCAACTTAAAGTCCTAAAAATACGGTACACGAAATTATTTGCAATCTTGAACATTTCTCGATAATGATTTTACAGATTGTTGGGAGATTTTTTGGTAACACTTTATAATAACTATCCGTTTACTAGTTAATAGATCATTAGTAAACTGTTGATAAATGGTTTATTGTTGATTTGTGAAGTATTTGTTAAGTTTGTTATGCATTTACAGGGTGTTCTTAACCTGAAACACAGTTTGTGTAGAAACGTTTCAAGTTTATATGTGTAACGTTTGGCATTTCTATCTTTTGAGGTTAAGAAATGCCGTTCACTTCAAAAGAAAAGGCATTTTGATAAGGCATTTTGCAGGCAGCGCTCATGTTGCACATTTATGAAAATCTGCCACAGAACCAACAAATATTTGTACTTTTCTTTGTATATTTAACAAATAAAACTTATGACCTTCAACATAAAGTGTAAATAGTTTTATAAAGATCCATCATTTAGCATGGGCATTTAGAATGGGGTCAACCATATTGGAACACCCTGTAAATGCTTAACAAACTGTTAACAAATACTTCACAAATCAACAATAAATCATTTACCAACAGTGTACTAATGATCTATTAACTAGTAAAACGGATAGTTATTATAAAGTGTTACCGATTTTTTTCTAATTACATTGATTTATTTTAACTCTTAATTACATTGATTTATTTTAACTCTTTTTCTGCACTGAAATACTCAAGATTATTTTTTCCACAGAATAATTTAAGGTATTATAAGGTACACATTTGCACTGAAATGTCACTTTCATTGCACTGCTAATGCTTCATCATTGTCGCAAGTATCTCACTAGGTAATAAATTCTCATCAATGTTGTTTTCGTCAACGATGATGTCCACGAAAATATTTCGTCAATGAGCACTTTTTTCGTGACAATCACGGGACGATAATGAGCTAAAAACATGTTTTGGGAGACTAATACAAAATGAGACGAATGGCAGTTTTGTTTGACGAGATGAAAATGCGCAATAGTTTCCGTTACATGTTCACAATGTGTGACATTTAATGTGTAGTTAGCCTGCATCGTAACAGTGTCTGGTTATGTCACTCGTGACGTGGTGCTCCCCCCCCCCCCCCCCCTTCCCGACTGATCAGTGTGTCGTCTCCAGTCTCCATGCAGGCTTGCACACACGGTAAGATTTGTTTTCTTGACTAGAGAGAATATGCATTATTGCTCTAGCCTTTAAAACCTCTATGCTGAGGGATCATCACACACTAAATGTAACTCATAGCATTAGCATAGTATTTGCATTAGCATTAGGCTAATGCTAATGGCGAGCGTCCTCTTAAACTCTTGGACAACTTTTTATTTTACTCACACTTCGTGGCGTCTAAGTGGGCATAATTAATTAAAAATGATCTACTGTTTTTCTGCTGAGTGTGTATTATCACCAATTTGGTACTGTCCCTGTGGGTAAAGGTTACAATTTGTGCTCGTCTATAAATGTTCATTCGAAATAGTTGTAAAAACCTTTATTTTTTGAGGGAGTGTTTTTAGTAATTTTACAGACAAAAAACATTTTTAGCAAATATCAACTAAAACTACCAGTCCCTGACAAAAGTCTTGTTGTTTATCCATTTTGTAGAAACAATTGCTAATAACCTGTCATTTAATTATTCAATTGTTTTTCAGAAATTGCTCATATGAAAGCCACGACCCTCCCAAATGATGTTGAATGTACAAAAATATATTTGTTTCACTGAAAAAAGATTTATCATTTAATGAAGACATAATGGTCAAATTTTGGCAAGACAAACATTTTGTCGCCTACAGAAAGTAGTGTGAAAATTCAACAAAAATCTACTTGAATTACAAAAATATGTTACATAACATAAGCGAATTAAGTATCGGGGCTTGAAGGACTGCATCCATACGGTTCGGCAAGGATTCATACAATTTGTTGATGAAGTCATTAGGAACATCAAAGTAAGCAGTCTTGCATGCCTCCCAGAGTTCATTAATATTCCTTGGTTTCGTCATCCATGCTTCCTCTTTCATCCTACCCCAGACATGCTCAATGATGTTCATGTCTGGTGACTGGGCTGGCCAGTCCTGGAGGATCTTGATCTTCTTTGCCTTGAGAAACTTTGAGGTAGAGATTGAAGTATGTAATGGAGCACCATCCTGCAGCAGAATTAGTCCCTTTTTATGGTTAGGAATGTAAGAGGCAGCTAAGATTTGTTGATATTTCAAACCATTTATGCTGCCTTCCACCCTGCAGATCTCTCGCACACCCCCATTCTGGATGTAACCCCAGACCATGATTTTGCTACCACCAAACTTAACTGTTTTCTGAGTGAATCTCGGATCCATGTGGGCTCCAGTAGGTCTCCTGCAATATTTGCGGTGACTGTGGTGTAATTCAATGGAAGATTCATCTGAAAAATCCACCTTTTGCCACTTTTCCAGTGTCCATCCTTTTGACAGGCAGTGGGCCTTGGCAAATACCACACGGTGTTTTAATTGTCTGCACCCTGAGAGATCTGCAGGGTGGAAGGCAACATAAATAGTCTGAAATATTTAAAAAACCTTAGCGGCCTTTTACATTCCTAACCATAAAAAGGGACAAATTCTGTAGCAGGATGGTGCTCCATTGCATACTTCAATCTCTACCTCAAAGTTCCTCAAGGAAAAGAAGATCCTCCAGGACTGGCCAGCCCAGTCACCAGACATGAACATCATTGGGAATGTCTGGGGTAGGATGAAAGAGGAAGCATGGAAGACAAAACCCAAGAATGTTGATGAACTCTGCGAGGCATGCAAGACTGCTTTCTTTGATGTTCCTGATGACTTCATAAATAAATTGTATGAATCCTTGCCGAACCGCATGGATGCAGTCCTTCAAGCCAATGGATGTCATACAAAATATTAAATTTGGATCTCACAGCACCACTACTTAATTCGCTGATGTTATGTAACATATATTTGTATTTGAAGTAAATTTTTGTTCAATTTTCACACACTTTCTGTAAGTGACAAAACTTTTGTCTTGCCAAAATTAGACCTTTATGTCTTCATTAAATGATAAATCTTTTTTCAGTGAAACAAATATATTTTTATACATTCAACATCATTTAGGAGGGTCTTAGCTTTCATATGAGCCATTTCTGAAACCAATTGAATAATTAAAAGTCAGGTTATTAGCAATTGTTTCTACAAAATGGATAAGCGACAAGTCTTTTGTCAGGGACTGTAGACACAATTAGTCTTGCGTTTTCGTCAACAAAACTTAGATGAAGACAAACACATTTTGAGATGACTAAAACTAATAAGTATTATCGTCCAAAAGACTAAGACAAAAATTAAAAGGGCTGCCAAAAACAACACTGATTCTCATACATCTGTCTCAATCTGGGTGCCATACAGTATATGCAATATTTGCACAGTTACATCAATATCTATGCACAAACTGTCATTTGCATTATATAAAGTCAGCCATCTGCCTTCTAGTCAGAGTACTGTAAATTCTCATATACAGTTATATTACCACTACATAACTGCTTGCTGCTAGTCACTTATTCACTTTATTCCCAATCTGTGTACACTGTAACCTGTGTTTTTATACTAGCCTTATTGTAATTTGACTTTTGTTTTATATGGTGCACATTATGGCGAAGCTTTAAATCTTGTACTCTGTACGATGACACTAAAAAGTCTCTAATTGTTTTTACACCGAATCTCTTTTTTTAGTATGTCTTTTGTTCCTGATTTTTTTCCCCAGAGATATTTTTTCCTTGAAGTTTTATATCAGATAATGATTCAAATGCTTAATTATTGAAAACTGACTCTTGAAACTGTAAAAACATCTATGTTATAAATACATATGAACAAATTCAGACTCTGGTGTGATGGATACACTTTCACAGAATTGTATTTAGCTATCCATTTAAGAGTGAACATTCCATTTTCTGGAAGGTCACAAGGTTTCCAATGCGTGCACATGCAATTACTGCTGCCTAATGAGTTGCGCCAATGTACACTTGTAGAAGGTTTCTTGGTTGGGCAGCAGGTCCCGATGAAGGTGAGCGTGAAGGGCAGAGACTCATTTGTTTGCTGTCAGGTGCAGACGTCTTCTCCATGAATAAACTTGACTCCCGGGACTCAATTGTAACAGCTGTTTTACAATTGCATTAGAAACACATGAATAATATTCATTGCTACATGCATTGCTTGTTATGCGCTACATCAAGAGGGGCCCAGTTATGGCCCACTTTGTTCTTAAACTCTTCAACTGCAACCCTTTTAATTTCTGTATTAGTCTTAGTCTTTTGGACGAAAATACTTTTTAGTCTCAGTCATATTTTAGTCATTTGAAAATGTGTTGGTCTTTGTTTAGTTTTAGTCAACAAAATTAGTCTACAAGGACATCACCATCTTCGTGATGATAATACACACTCTACAGGAAAAGAGTATGTTATATTTATTTAATTAAACTCACCTGGATGCAGACCCGGCTGCAGAAAGAAATTACAGGGGGGGGCATTACATGTTTGGGGGGGGGCACACTTCTTCAACGTAAATTTAGCCTGAACAGTGGCGTTATTGCCCGTCAGTGTTGGGCACGTTACTTTAAAAAATTGTTTAGTTACATTACTCACTACTTCTGAGTAACTGAGTTAGTAACTGAACTCTATAGTAAAAGTAACTAGTTACCAGGGAAAGTAACTATTTCTGTTACTTTAAAAAGTACTTGTTGTTTGTCAAAGAATTTGAAATTTTCTGAGCAGTATTCGAGTCAGTGGAATAGAGATGAACAGACAGGTAGTTAACTTGTTAGGTGCTTCAGCAGATTTGAATTGCTTACCACAGATGTCGACAAAAGCTTTGCCCCGGGACATATTGAATTGAATTGAATTTATTGTCATTGTCATCATCATCATCAACATTAAAATCAAAATCACAAGAAAGAAAGGAAAGAAAGAGGGAAATCATCGCGTATGTTTGTTTATCCAAAGAAGATGAGAACAGACATGACAAGACATGATAAATTACACATTACATGCAGGTTCTTTCCTTTAATTTCGACAAACTTGAAATAGTGTCTACATCTCTACCTCTTAAAGGACAATTTTTCTTCTGAATGCTCTGCCATCCCGACCCTGTGCATCTGTTTTGCGTGTGTGTGTTTGCCGCACGCGCTTTTCCGGTTTGCTTGTGAAATCACCGGCTATGATTGGCTTACTACGACACATGACTCTAACCCTCAGCCAATCACAATCACTTCCATCGCATCTCTCGAGGGGCTGCATTCAGGTAGGTTCGTTTCCCGACAATTCACGTCACCTTCAAAGCGTCTGCCATCTTCAAGATGGAAGCAGAACTATTGCTGGCTGACAGTGGGAGCTGGGAACGAGGCTAGCATCAGGTATAGCAAACACAGAAACGTTACCAAACTTTGGAAAGCATTGTCTAATTGAATGAGCAGGGAAAAACAGCTTGGAGTCAGAAGTACGTGCGCTATTCTCGAACCTGATCGCACCCCAAGTCTTGGATGACAAATCAACAGAGCAGAGAGTCAACTCGACACGGCTGATAGTTTCTTCAATTTATTCAGAGTAAGTAACGCACCGCTTTTGACCGTCAGTAACGGTAACGGCGTTGAAACGGCGGAAAAAGTAATTAGTTAGATTACCCCGTTACTGAAAAAATAACGCCGTTACGTAACGGCGTTATTTATAACGGCGTTACTCCCAACACTGTTGCCCGTACATTACTACATCAGTGCTCTGAAATATTTTCTATCACTGAAGTCACAAGTGGCAGTTCATCGTAAAATCTATAAGACAAATGAAAACATACCTGTCAACCCGAGGCTGTTGGCAATCTTACAAACAGTGACGTATGCCCTTACAAATTGGTGACTAATCTTACAACGTTGTATATAGCGTGCAATATCAAACAAAAATAAAACTCAGTTTTTAAAATAATATTAATTCATTGGTAATATTGTCACATATAACCTAGTGCAACCAAAGAACAATCAATATCTTCAGCTACATCATGATTACTAAAATTTAACAGTGACTTTTGTTATAATTGTATATAGCACTTTTGGCAATTTCTATCATGTCTTGATGGCTGCACGTCATGACTTGAAGGTAGTTCGTTAGTGTGTCCAATTATAAATGAAAAAGGTCAATTCATAAAATGAACTTACCGATGCAATCTTTGAGTAAGGGAACATTTCTTTTGCTAATTCTGAGAAGTGATCAGCAATAGTTGCGGGCAAATTGTGTTCGGCAACAAATTTGCAGAATAAAATCTCCACTTTCGTCACTTTTCATTCTGCAGACTTCATCTTTATAACTAGTGTTGTTAATCTTTTAAAAAGTAATTAGTTACAAATTACTTCTCCCAAGAAGTAATTGAGTTATTAACTCAGTTACCTGAATGTTAGAGTAATTAGTTACTTGGCAAAGTAACTGGTGTTACCTTTCATGTTTTTTTTCACCCCCCCCCCCCCCCCCCCCTCCAAAAAAAAAAAAAAAACCATAGAAACCTTTACTATGTTTGGAAGTCATTTAATGTTGTGAATCAACTGTTAATGTTGTTAAAATTGTGCCTGGCTCTGCATTAGTTCCCTTCTGTCTACTTTGGACATGTGAAAGTTTTAAAACTGTTTCATCATTGCCAAATCAACATTACTTCAATCAAAAAAGTTGCTTCATTCAAAAGAAAAAAATCACAGAAAAATTCTTTCGCATGCATTTTTTTGAGTTTCAATTTTATTTTTGCATTCAAACACTTTTTTTTTAATTGAAGTGATTTTTTTTGGTTGAAAATTTATATTTTGATAGAAGCAATTTTTTTTATTTATTTATTTTTTTATTTTTATTGAAGCAACTTTTTTTGATTGAATAATAAAGACACAAATGTACCTCCATATGGCTCCGCCCAGGGGATACAATTTTTGACTGGGGTAACTACATTGGCATGACACCGATCTTGGCGAAAAGTTTTGCCTAAGCAGCCTGATTTAGAATTCCCCTCAAGAATGATGGGAAACAAAAAACACTCATTGTCAACTTATTATTATAAACAGGGGTGCACATAAGTGGTCCGCAAACGCGCATGCGTATTGGACGTAGACAAACGCGCTGGCCCTCAACGGCTTCCATACGCTTTTGCGTACCGATGGCTGACCACTGTATTTGCGGCGGACACGAGAAAATAACTTCTCAAAATGTCGAAGAGGCAGGCCACACTGAGTAATTACTTCCGTGTTCCCCCACCCCCGTCAAAAGACAGACAGACGACAGAGACGTCACCAGAGCTACCGAAAAAAAAGGACTTTTGCTGAAAAGTGGCTACAGGAGGTACCATGGCTAGAAGCAAATGATGCTCGCACTGAAATGCTATACAAAATGTGCCGTGAGAATCCCAATGTCGTTAATTAGAGCAGCGCATTTTATGTAGGGTCAAAGAATTTCAGCCATCCAAACTTTGAAAAGCACAAAAAAAACAGAGCATGTGGCAATTAAGCAAACTATCGATGTCAAACAGGACCCCACTCGCCCTATAGACAAGTGGCGGAATAAAGCGGAATAAAGGTAATGAAAAGCGAAATGCACTGACAAACGTGTTTTTGCTCGCATTTTACAAAGCTAAACATGCACGTTCAATGAGGTCTTATGAGGAGGACATCCCACTTTTAAAAAGGCTTGGAGTTAAAGTGGGAGCCGCATAATGCCCTTTATTTTGAATTGGTGCTTTTTATTTCTTTACATTTCACTTCAAAGTAATGGCAATTTTGTTGTGCCAGTTGATGTTAATCAAGCATTAATTGTTAATATAATTAATTAAAGTTAATTGGCTCTAAGTAAAGCTTGTCATAAATTTATCACATCAGGCGGGTCGGCTCTCAAGCTCAATGAGGACCAAATCACATCTCCAGGTCCTCCTCTGAGAACCTGGGCAAAAAAATTATGTGCACCCCTGATTATAAATATTCTTGTAAGTTAATTGTATTGCTAACACTGCCACTTTGGGGTCATCAACATGTTGTGCCCCCCCTGCCTCAAAAGTCAAACTTCGCCTATGGTTGTAAGATAAGTCACCAATTTGTTATGGCATATGTCACTATTTGTAAAATTGCTAACGGCATCGGGTTGAGAATGTCAGTTATTATATGCAAGGTTTATTGACAGGAACGGGCACGAGGGTTGCAGCAGCTTAGGTGCACGCTGGAGCGTAGCTGGCAAAAGTTGACGGACGGTCGATCGGGCGACAGTACAGCTCAGGGATCAGGCACATGGAATCACGGAACAAGAAGTCAAATTAGACAGGTGTGATGCAATACGAGAACTACCTGAATGCTGGACGTGAGTGACGGGGATGCCGAAAGTGTTGGTCTGGCGACGAGCGGCAACGTCCAGCAGGCTTATGAAGGTGGCTGAATGTGATCGCTCGCAGGTGTCGTTGTTCCCCCCCGTCTGGCCTCCAGTCTGCAATCAAGGAGCCCTAACACCATCCATTTAAACTTGGATGGCTGGCAGTGATCATTGGTGAATGACTTAATTGTTTACTAAAATGTATTTTTCTTCTTTTCAATTTCTTAGGTTTAGGGTTAGGTATTTATCTGACAATGATTTATTTCATAAATTTGTCATTTATTTCAAAAACTACAAAAATACCAATACTCGAAATATTCCACTTGGGAACGTTCATGCTGGTTGTCACTTGCCTCTGATCTTAAAAATAATAATAATAATACATTTTATTTGTAACGTACTTTACATTTGAAAAACAAATCTCAAAGTGCACATTACCATGTAAAAAAATAAAAAGACTAAGAAAGTAAAAGCAAAAATAGAAACACAGATAAAATCAGATAGAAATCAGATAACATAAGATGGATTAAAATTAGCCAGGGTAAACTTTTTTAACAAGGTAACTTTTTAGTTCTTTTTTAAAGGCATCCACTGTCTGCGGGGCTCTGAGGTGGTCCGGGAGGGCGTTCCACAGACGGGGAACAGCAGCTGCAAAGGCCCTGTCGCCCATAGTCTTGAGCCGAGTCCTGGGCGGGAGTAGACAGTGCAGTTGCCTGACCGGGTTCTGGCTGAAGTATTTGGTGTGAGGAGTTCGGTGAGGTAGGTGGGGGCTACACAGTGTAGACAGTGATGGGTGTGAAGGAGGATTTTGAATTCAATACAGAGGTGAACAGGGAACCAGTGTAGGGTGTGAAGGATGGGGGTGATGTGCTCGTGTTTACGGACCCTCATCAGGACCCTGGCAGCGCTGTTTGTGACATACTGGAGCCTTTGTAGGCTCTTGCCAGGGATCCCGATGAGGAGTGCGTTACAATAGTCCAACCTGGAGGAGATAAAGGCATGGACAAGTCTCTCTGCAGCAGGACGGGAGAGAGATGGCCGGAGTTTGGCAATATTGCGGGGGTGAAAGAAGGAGGTTTTTCAAATATAATTGATATGATTGTTAAAGCTAAAATGGGGGTCAAACCTGACTCCCAAATTGGTCACAGAAGGGGAGAAGGAAAATTTTTGGCCGAAAAAGGAAACTGAGGAAATGGGGGCGGAACGGAGCTGGTGAGGAGTACCAATGTGAATAGCTTCTGTTTTCACTCATCCAAGCCTTTATCTCCTCCGGGCAGGAGTCAAGTTCAGAAACAGAGGAGGAGGGGGTGGAGGACGGAGCGACCTTCAAATATAGTTGTGTGTCGTTAGCTTAACAATGGAATTGTATTCCATGCCTGCTGACGACAAGACCGAGGGGTAGCATGTAAATGGTGAAGAGGGTTGGACCGAGCACAGAGCCCTGGGGGACTCCACAGATAACAGTGTTTGGGCGGGATTTAGCATCCCCCAGCGCTACAAACTCGGTCCTTCCCGTGAGGTGTGAATTTGGGTGATTTTGGGTCACTTTCTGTTTGTTTTAGTCCACTTTCAATTTTTTTTTGCCAAAAAATAATGACCGCCATTGTGGCTTTTTTTTGTGAGTTTGAGAGTCAGTGTGAGTCTTTGAGTATTGTTTTTGTGGTCACTTCCTGCTTCATTTTTTGGCGTTTTTTTTTTTTTTGGGCCAATCACTGTTTTTGTGGGTCCAAGTTTAATGTCAATCGGACCGAATGGGAATTCTGGAGTTGGAGCTCAAGTTCAATGGTAACCAATGGGGAGTTTTTTTGTGGGTCCAGTAAAGTTGACCATGAGGTCAAATAACTCCAAAGGGTTCAATGCTTGTTTTTTTTTTTGGTTGAAAAATCTTCTTTTTTTTTAAATTTCAACACGAGCATTCTCTCAATTAGTAAACTGTAGTAAATTAAAACAAAAAACTTTAAAGTGGACAGCTATCATCATTTGTGACTTATCTTTGTAGAGTTTGCTAAATAGGAAAACCAATGATCCGATTTCATGCAACTGTGAGCTCAACGGGTCACACGTCCCATAGTGGCGTTATATCGGACACACTACGATGAGATTAATCCATCCAGCCAGGCATGGAATCCCTCCCTGGTTGCCGTGGTGACCACCATTGTCTGGTTCTCTCAGCTAATCCCAAATCTTCCGACACGTCCGAGGTGTAAAGCACAGAAAATAAATCACAATCTCACCATAGATCCATCGGTAAAAGATGTTATGACTCTTTCCAGTAAGTCTTTTTCACATTTCTGTCATCCAATCAGACCCAGACGATCCCAAAGTGCATGACAACACCATGTCAGCGTTATGTCACACGCTCCAATCTGCTCGGACGTGCAGCAATCGTGTTTCCATCACATATGTGCCGATGATATATATAGTAACTAATACCAGAATGGGCGCCAAAGCTGTAGAATGGCGCCAAGTACAGATGGCACTTCCTTTCTAAGTCACCGCTTTCTTAATAAAGGACGTGGCGTAACGTCGAAAAATAGAATGAGAAAGATAGAAATAACGATGCATGGTGGCGAGCAACTAAACCGAATTAAAAACAAAACACAAAAAAATCCTGCAAATCCTTAAAGGTGCTTTGTATTAGTGTTGCACCGACATTGATACAGCACTAAAATGTACCAGTATGTACTTTTTGAGACAAAGGCGTAGCTTTGGTCTTAATATAGGTAGGGACGATATAATAGCATAATCTGCATGTACACTTTTTGCTGGGGATGAGACATAATTAAGACCGTTACTAAGACTGAACAGATTGGGTGAACGGAGGGTCAGGGCTACATTTCTGAAGAATATGAATCTAATTAATCCATAGGCATACCTGCCAACACAAGGCCGTTGGCAGTAGGGTTGTTCCGATCATGTTTTTTTGCTCCCGATCCGATCCCGATCGTTTTAGTTTGAGTATCTGCCGATCCCGATATTTCCTGATCCAATTGCTTTTTTTTGCTCCCGATTCAATTCCAATCATTCCCGATAATTTTTCCCGATCATATACATTTTGGCAATGCATTAAGAAAAAAATGAATAAAACTCGGACGAATATATACATTCAACATTCAGTACATAAGTACTGTATTTATTTATTATGACAATAAATCCTCAAGATGGCATTTACATTATTAACATTCTTTCTGTCAGAGGGATCCACGGATAGAAAGACTTGTGACTTTGTATATTGTGACTAAATATTGCCATCTAGTGTATTTGTTGAGCTTTCAGTAAATGATACTGTAGTCATGCCCAAATGCATGATGCGAAGTGTAACCATGACTGTGCGTAGTGCTACCAATTGATATATCTTCTCTGTGTTGGCAAATAACGTAAGGTGTTAAGATAAAGATCAATTGCTACCTTGCTTTCTCACATTGCTTCCCATGATATTTCTAACTGCCGGGAGAGGGATTGTAAGGTTTTAGCCGGTTAAAAAAAGGCTCCAAAGGCTGCCAAAATTCACTCTACTCATATTACACTGCCTTTTATCTCTCTATATAGGTAAAACATCACCATTACAGATTGAGCGCGATAATGCGTGAGTGGGTCGTGCAGCGCATGCATTAATTGCGTTAAACATTTTAACGTGATACATTTTTTAAAAAATTAATTACCGCCGTTATTAGGATAAATTTCATAACCCTACCTTAAGCCTAAACTAAAGGCTCTGGAAGAGTGAAACATATTATGTCTGTAACGTTAAATGCAATTAGAAAGCGACTTAATTAAAAATAAATAAATATATATATTTATATATTTATATATATATATATATATATATACAGTGCCTTGCAAAAGTATTCGGCCCCCTTGAATCTTGCAACCTTTCGCCATATTTCAGGCTTGAAACATAAAGATATGAAATTTAATTTTTTTTGTCAAGAATCAACAACAAGTGGGACACAATCGTGAAGTGGAACATTTATTGGATAATTTAAACTTTTTTAAAAAATAAAAAACTGAAAAGTGGGGCGTGCAATATTATTCGGCCCCTTTACTGTCAGTGCAGCAAACTCACTCCAGAAGTTCAGTGAGGATCTCTGAATGATCCAATGTTGTCCTAAATGACCGATGATGATAAATAGAATCCACCTGTGTGTAATCAAGTCTCCGTATAAATGCACCTGCTCTGTGATAGTCTCAGGGTTCTGTTTAAAGTGCAGAGAGCATTATGAAAACCAAGGAACACACCAGGCAGGTCCGAGATACTGTTGTGGAGAAGTTTAAAGCCGGATTTGGATACAAAAAGATTTCCCAAGCTTTAAACATCTCAAGGAGCACTGTGCAAGCCATCATATTGAAATGGAAGGAGCATCAGACCACTGCAAATTTACCAAGACCCGGCCGTCCTTCCAAACTTTCTTCTCAAACAAGGAGAAAACTGATCAGAGATGCAGCCAAGAGGCCCATGATCACTCTGGATGAACTGCAGAGATCTACAGCTGAGGTGGGAGAGTCTGTCCATAGGACAACAATCAGTCGTACACTGCACAAATCTGGTGGCAAGAAGAAAGCCATTTCTCAAAGATATCCATAAAAAGTCTCGTTTAAAGTTTGCCACAAGCCACCTGGGAGACACACCAAACATGTGGAAGAAGGTGCTCTGGTCAGATGAAACCAAAATTGAACTTTTTGGCCACAATGCAAAACGATATGTTTGGCGTAAAAGCAACACAGCTCATCACCCTGAACACACCATCCCCACTGTCAAACATGGTGGTGGCAGCATCATGGTTTGGGCCTGCTTTTCTTCAGCAGGGACAGGGAAGATGGTTAAAATTGACGGGAAGATGGATGCAGCCAAATACAGGAACATTCTGGAAGAAAACCTGTTGGTATCTGCACAAGACCTGAGACTGGGACGGAGATTTATCTTCCAACAAGACAATGATCCAAAACATAAAGCCAAATCTACAATGGAATGGCTCAAAATAAACGTATCCAGGTGTTAGAATGGCCAAGTCAAAGTCCAGACCTGAATCAAATCGAGAATCTGTGGAAAGAGCTGAAGACTGCTGTTCACAAACACTCTCCATCCAACCTCACTGAGCTCGAGCTGTTTTGCAAGGAAGAATGGGCAAGAATGTCAGTCTCCCGATGTGCAAAACTGATAGAAACATACCCCAAGCGACTTGCAGCTGTAATTTGAGCAAAAGGTGGCGCTACAAAGTATTAACGCAAGGGGGCCGAATAATATTGCACGCCCCACTTTTGAGTTTTTTATTTGTTAAAAAAGTTTAAATTATCCAATAAATTTTGTTCCACTTCACGATTGTGTCCCACTTGTTGTTGATTCTTGACAAAAAATTTAAATTTTATATCTTTATGTTTGAAGCCTGAAATGTGGCGAAAGGTTGCAAGGTTCAAGGGGGCCGAATACTTTTGCAAGGCGCTGTATATATTTAAAAAAAGGCATGGCCGATATTTTTTTGCTGATTCCGATACTTTGAAAATGACGTGATCGGACCCGATCCATCCCGATCGATCGGGACATCTCTAGTTGGCAGTCTTACAAATAGTGACGTATGCCCTTGCAAATTGGTGACTAATCTTACAATGTCGTATATAGCATGCAATATGAAAGAAAAAACTAAATTTTTGACATAATATCAATTTATTGGTAATATTGGCACATATAAACTGGTGCAATCAAAGAACAATATCTTCAGCTACATCATGATTACTGAAATTTAACAGTGACTTTTGTTATAATTGTATGTAGCACTTTTGGCAATTTCTATCATGTCTTTTGATGGCTGCACTTCAGCTCGCAATCAGTTTGACTTGAAGGTAGTTCGTTAGTGTGTCCAATTATAATTTAAAAAGGTCAATTGATAAAATTGACTTACCGATGAAATATTTGAGTCAGGGAACATTTCTTTTGCTAATTCTGAGAAGTGATCAGCTATAGTTGCAGGCAAATTGGGTTCGGCAACAAATTGGCGGAATAAAATCTCCGCTTTCATCACTTTTCTTTCTGCAGACTTCATCTTCAGGACCAGTGTTGTTAATCTTACTTTTAAAAAGTAATTATTTACAGTTACAAATTACTTCTCTCAAAAAGTTTAGTTACTCAGTTACCTGAATGTAAGAGTACCGTATTGGCCTGAAAATAAGACTGTGTTTTTTGCATTGAAATAAGACTGAAAAAGTGGGGGTTGTCTTATATTCGAGGTCTAGACGTTATACCCGTTCACGACGCTAGATGGCGCCAGATATCATTGAAGCGATGTTCTGTCATGACAGATCTCAGCTACTCTCAAGTTTAACCAGTTTGCATTATTTTATTGCAGTGTTTTTCCTTATTAAGATTTGTTTCACTACAGTTACAGTTGGACTTCACTTTGATGGTTAATGCAGTTATTGCAATTTTGTTGTTTTATTACAATAGATTGGTTTATTTACATTTCAAAAACCAGAAGCCATTCATTTACGAATGTGATTGCACTTTAGTTTACATATTTAAATGTTCAGATATTAAGATTTGAATGAGGCAAAATAACATGCTTTTTCGCTCTTGAAAAAGAGGGAGTCGTCTTATAATCAGGGCCGTCTTATATTCGGGCCAATACGGTAATTAGTTACTTGGCAAAGTAACTGGTGTTACCTTTCATGTTGTTTTATTTTTTTTCATTTTTTCAAAAAACAAAAACAAACATAGTAACCTTTGTTGTTTGGAAGTCATTTAATGTTGTGAATCAACCGTTAAAGTTGTTAAAATTGCTCTCGTTTTTGCATTAATTCCCTTCTGTCTACTTTCGACATGTGAAAGTTTTAAAACTGTTTCATCATTTAAAAATAGATTCAAGTCAAGATTTCACCGATTTAGGAGTATTTTAGATAAAAAGTTACTTAGGTTAGCTAGGAAGGTTCACTACAACAGAGCATTTCTGAGAAGTCTGCTGCTTTAAAATGGCGGCTATTCATCAATGCCGCCGAGTCTGTATTTTCGCATGCATTACATTTGAAGTGCTGAAAAAACATTTATTAGAATAAATATTAAGGCTGTCAAATTTTTCGCGTTAACGGGCTGTAATGAATTTTTTAAATTAATCACGTTAAAATCTTTGACGCAATTAACTCATGAATGGAATGACCCGTTCATGCCTTGCCTCAAACAGTTTACAATGACGCTGTGTTAAATGCGAGTGGACACAGGCGTTTTATGGACTGCGGTTTTTATTGGCTTAAGCTTTGGCAGCCACTTATAACAGTCATGGTTGCCCAACTTCCCATTATGCATTTTGGCAGAGCAGGAGACGATAGTTTTCTTAACACGCTTAATTGAACACAACGCAGAACATATTGTATACCGTCTGCAGCCACTACTGACAGCCATGGTTGCGTAACTTCCCATCATGCATTTGGGCAGAGCAGGAGACGATCTTTTTCTTATCACGCTTAATTGAACACAATGCAGAACATACTGTACACCATTTGCACCTACCACTGACAATCATGGTTGACTTCCCATCATGCATTTGGAACAGTTAAGTCGCTACAGTATCATTTAGTGAAAGCACAACAAAAATAATATTCTTATCTCTCAAAAAAATAATGTTCACAAAAAACGAAAACATTAAGAGGGGTTTTAATATAAAATTACTCTAACTTGTACTCAAATTTATCTTTTAAGAACGAACTACAAGTCTTTCTTTCCATGGATCCTTTTAACAGAAAGAATGTTAATAATATTAATGCCATCTTTTGGATTTATTGGTCCAATAAACAAATACAGTACCTATGTACAGTATGTTGAATGTTTATGTCCGTGTTGTGTCTTTTCTTTCCATTCCAACAATAATTTACTGAAAAATATGGCATATTTTAGAGATGGTTGGAATTGCGATTAATTACAATTAATTAATTTTTAAGCTCTGATTAACTGATTAAAAATTTTAATCGTTTGACAGCCCTAATAAATATATATGAGTGTAAGTTTTTTTTTTCTTAAATAATACTTTCGGGGAAAAAAAGTGAAAAAGCATGTCTTATAAGTATCTCTTTCCAATGCTAAATCTGAATAAATATATTGAATACATGCAAAAACAATTAAAATTTTTTTTTTTTTTTTTCGGGGCAGGGAGCGCTACTTTGTGGTTTTTCACTTATTGCAGCAGGTTTTGGTCCCCAATAACTGCAAAAAACGAGGGATCACTGTATTTAGAAAAAAAAAAAAAATCCATATTTTTCTCCAAAAAGTGGTACAGATACCACACAGTAGAGTGTAGGAATCGGTATCGGGAGCCAAAAAATGGTATTGTTGAAACACTACTTTCCATATTCATTCATATTAATTGCTTTTTTAAGCCAGTGTAACATTAACATTGTGCTAGAATAAAAGCTTCAAATTTAATGCAATGAAAATTTATTAGATATAATGATACAGTTAAGGTTTAATGTTTAATTTTTAAAATGCACGATTTTTTAAATGTATTTTGTTTCATGTATAAACTTCAAGCAGGAAGGATAAACAACTTGAAGCAAGCACACTCAACCTCTTATTTGCAGAACTAAATGAACAGGCAAACGAGAAGAAGAAATTTATTTACCGTAATTTCCTGAATATAACGCACACTTTTTTCCCCCCAAAATCAACTTGTAAAATCATGGTGCGCATTTTATACGGGTACATGGATGGAGACAGAAATATATATTATATATATACACACATATATATATATATTATATATATACACACATATATATATAATATATATATATATATATATATATATATATATATATATATATATATATATATATATATATATATATATTGATACACATACATATATATATATATATATATAAACCGATTTTTTTTATTGACAAGGCCACGTTGTGTTGAAGAAACGTATGCGGCGATCCGTTGCCTACCATTACGGTACCTTACGTCACCATTTTGTTTCGGTAATACTTCACCCTGATCGGCCGAATGATTTCGTCTGTGTTAAATTCTGCTTTTTTCACTCTTCATAAAGCACAGAATTTAATTTCTTGAACTCATTTGAGTCAACGTTTATTGCAGCTCCGCAACTTGGACCATAACAAACGTAACAACACAGACTTCCTGTGTGTGTCCGTCACCTAACCCAAATAACAATAGTTCCTATTGTTACTGTCGTGTCTGTTTTATCTTGTCTTGAAAAAAAACTACAATACTTCGAGTGCCATGTTCAACATTTTATTTCTTGCTTTCAATGAACTTAAATGCCGACAGTCCGGCTATAGACCCCACTCACCAACGTCACACAATGACGTGTCGCTGTATTGTGCCGCCATATTGTCCTTCATTGTGTGTCCGTATTCTCAATGGTCTCAATTTATCGTGCAATTTATAGTGCAATTCATGGAAGCTCCAGTGCTTTCAGCCGCTGTAAACTCATTGGATGTGTTGCATAAAAGGCGTTATGTGGAAAAGCTTCGGTCGATCCATTCGCCAGATCCATATTTGATGCCTAAATCGATATTTTTCGACCCGCTGTCTTCGTCGTCTCTGCTTGACATCTGCTACCCTGATATCTACAACTATATTGTCCACAGAAACTCAGCCTATTCTCACGAAAGTTTTAAAAACTTTAAGAGCAGCACTTTAAGCAACATTACCCCATGTGACCCTTTACTTCCAATTTTCTAAAATGGCGACAATCAAAAAAATAAAAAGAAAAGTTGACTGCGATGGCTAACCCTTCAAGGATAGGTGGATATTGGACTATTTCTTCAATAAAATACGCAACAACTGTGTCTGCCTCATTTGCAAAGAGACAGTCGCTGTTTTCAAAGAGTTCGATGTGACGCGATATTACCAAACAAGACACGCTGACATGTACGACAACATCACAGGGAAGATATGCAGCGAGAAATGAAAGCAACTTGAAGCTAGTTTAATTTCACAGCAGCAGTATTTCGCAAGAGCCCGAGTGTCGAAAGAGAATGCCACAAAGGCGAGATTGTTGAAATTATGAATTAAAAAAAAATAATAATAAAGCAAATGTGAAACACAGAAGGGCTTGCTAAAATTTGTTTAAATATATTGTTCTACGTAAATCAGCCAAGGTAGCCCCCCACATTTTTACCACACCAAATCTGGCCCCCTTTGCAAAAGGTTTGGACACCCGTTTAACTGATGATCCGTAGACGAGGCCAGCTTCTTTCACTTGTTACCAGCTAAATATTATTCAAAAAATCTTGATGTTGTCGGCAATTAGCCTCGCAATGATCTTAATTGTGGTTGTCAGCCCAAAACCCTCTAAATATATATTAAATGCATCTTACCAGATATAAAATGACTACTACATAATCTGTGGTGATCGTTTGGTGCCCAGTTTTCTCGTCGAATTGCAGCAGTCCATCTCGCTCTCATCTCCGGGTCTCTCTGAATACGGTAGAACTTCAAGTCTCTCCGTCTATCTTCTCTGTTACTGCAAAAAAACGCCACACACGCCTTCATCATTTTGATTATTAATGTTAACGAATAGAAAACCACACCATAATAGGAGGAATTTACGTAACGGTAATGCGTAAACACGACGAGCTGACGGACAATATGGCGCGGAGGCGTGGTTGTGACGTCATGTGAGTGGGGTCTATAATGCGGCGCTCTTTTGTCTAGCCTCAGCGGCCCTCTGGCTCATAGACAATCAGAACATAGATTTGACAATACAGCAGCATGGATCCACCAGTGCCACAACATAGAACAACATAACATAGAATACCAATATGTCACAGTGTCGACAGCGATGAGCTCTCTCGGATTTCCGACTTACGTTCTCACTTTCATTTCACGAACAAGTTATACAGCAGCCTTTAAAAGAAAAGTCACATCTGTTTTGTTTTCTCCTAGATTCTGGTAAATTGGAGAAGTTGTCAAATAATATTATTACTGTAAATATTGTCAGTTTATGGTAATGTTTTGAACTACCAATATGCTATGCTTGTGCTGTGTTTCACCAGTAAGTAAAATGACATTTCTGTATCTGTACATGAGCTCTGTTTTATTGTATTTGTCTATTTATTGGTGCTAGAATTAGGGTGCACGTTATAAACGGGTACAATAATTTTCCCTAGATTTTACAAGTAAATTTGGGGTGCGGATTATACACGGGTGCGCCTTATATTCGGGAAATTGCGGTATTACACATTGCAGTTTTGCACACCTTGTAGATGGTTCTAAAACCCGTTCACTGTATTTCAAAATGCATCGGAGTCTAGATGAAAATGGCAAGGGATTGTATTTACCGACAAAAGTTAGCCCAGAAGCTGTTTTTTAATACCACAGCAATTCCCTTGTTGGCTTTTCCTGGCATGACTCATATAAGTGTCTTTTAATAACTGCCAGGTTATGTGTGATCCATCTTCAGTTTTCTCGCTGACGCTGATCATGATGATGGTGGTAATGATGATTATGATGTGACAATGAGGCTCAAATATGAGTTCACGCGTTGAGTAACACACAGTATAGGGGGAAACATTTTAAAATATTTTTGTAGTATTTTGCTTGATACTCCATGTATACAATTGCATGTACAGTTAATATTTTTTAATGTATTATTTTTAGGAAATCTGAGTTATTTATTTGAGATGAATGAAAAAAAAAGTCAATTAAATTAAACAATAAACAGCAAAACTACAGCAAGAATAAGATCAACACCAATTGTTACTCCTATATTGAAAAAAAAAACAATATTTGATGAAATGGTAACAAATAATTACACTATTTAAAGCCAAAAATATACAACATTGAAGCTTTTTATTTTATTAAATAATGGTAGGCCAACACTGACATTATCTACAAAGTATATTGTAACAGGTTTTAAATAAAATAAATGAAAACATTATGTTAAATGAAAATTGTTTCTTTTATGAGTCTTATAAATTTATTTTAATTTCCCCATTTCACTGGACAATGCAACTTCAAGTTATGCTTGAATGTTTCCAGTATAGTTATTTTCAATAAATCAGCTAAATTACTTGGTGGAGTGAAAATACATACATTGGTATGAAAAAGTATCTGAACCTTTGGAGTTTCTCACATTTCTAAATGAAATCACTTTTAAATGTGATCTGATCTTTGTCAAAATCACACAGATGAAAAAAACAGTGTCTGCTTTAACTAAAACCACCCAAAAATTTCTAGGATTTCATATTTTAATGATGATAGTATGCAAACATTGACAGAAATGTACCATCACATTTAATAGTTAATGTGACAGCGATAACTTCAACCAGACGCTTCCTGTCGCTGCAGTCTGGCACATCGAACAGGACTAATATGGCCTATTCTTCTCTACAAAGCTGCTGTAGTTCAGTCATATTCCTGGGATGTTTGGCATGAATTGCTGTCTTTAGGTCATGCAACAGCATCTCAATGGGGTTCAAGTCTGGACTTTGACTTGGCAACTCCAGAACGTGTATTTTGATCTTCTGAAACCATTCTGAAGTTGATTCACTTGTGTGTTTTGGGATCTTTGTCTTGTTGCAGCATCCGTCCTCTTTTTAGCTTCAACTGTCTGACAGACAACCTCAGGTTTTCCTGCAAAACATCCTGATAAACTTGAAAATCTTTATCTCGTTATCATCTCGTCGTCGTCATGGAAAAACTGTTCGTTGACGAAATATTTTCGTAATAGTCATCTTTCACAAAGACATCACTGGTACAGGCCATACTTTGCCCAACCTCTTCTATATATGAACATACATACATGTATAATGCTTTCAATAGCAGCAATATTTATGAATGCTAATGAGGATGTAATTGAGAGAAGTTGCTTTTGGTGCCAAACCCAGTTGTCCCAATTTCTCCCCCACATACTTCACATACTTGTCTCTTGTGACCCCCCCCCCGAATGCTTATTAAGCGTCTCTGACGTATTTCCAAGGCAAGAATGACGCAGATGTGCTCATGAGAGGGGTGGGGGTAGTGGGGAGGCTGTCATCCTCGGGGTGGAGAGGAGGTGCAGTGAGGGTGTTATAGGAAGGGGGAGCGGGCGAGCAGGAAGAGGAGCGAGAAATGAAAGGAGACAAAATGGGAAATGTGTGTGTGAATGTGGAGGGGAGGTGACGGAGTGAGACAGATGAAGAGGGGGAGGGAGCAAGAGCGGCGACAGATTGATGAATGAATGTTTGTGCAAAGGCAAATGGCAATTTACAACATCAAGTGAGTGTTTCAAATTGAAGTGATGCATAGAAAGAGAGTAAAAGACTGACATGGAGAGAAATGGATGGGAAAGTTAAATCCCCACCCACACCTCTCTTGTTCTCACCTGAAAATGCATTTTGACAAAATCAAGAACCATCTGGCAATTGTATAAGAAATGAATACATTATAAGATGGGTGGGGTGTGGATTTAAAAACCAGGATCAGATGCACCAAACCGATGCATTTCACGGTCTCTTCCTGTTGACAATATCTCACTTCCTGTTGATAACAGGATAACATAAAGAGGGGGGCATAAGTATTTGCACCTCTTGTGATTGTGCAAGTTAACCCACTTACTATAGGTAGAGGTCTGAAATTTCAATCATAAATATATGTCCAATTACAGAGACGTAATCTAAAAAAAAAAAAAAAAGATTTTTCAATAATTTATTTGTAATTTCCTGGGGTTCATATGTATTTGTACTAGGGCTGTCAAACGATTAAAATTTTTAATCGAGTTAATCACAGCTTAAAAATTAATTAATCGTAATTAATCGCAATTCAAACCATCTATAAAATATGCCATATTTTTCTGTAAATTATTGTTGGAATGGAAAGATAAGACACAAGACAGATATATACATTCAACATACTGTACATAAGTACTGTATTTGTTTATTATAACAATAAATCAACAAGATGGCATTAACATTAACACTCTGTTAAAGCGATCCGTGGATAAAAAGACTTGTAGTTCTTAAAGGATAAATGTTAGTACAAGCTATAGAAATTTTATATTAAAACCCCTCTTAATGTTTTCGTTTTAATAAAATGTGTAAAATTTTCAATCAAAAAATAAAGTAGTAGCTCGCCATTGTTGATGTCAATAATTACACAATGCTCATTGTGCTTAAACCAGTACTTCTCAAATAGTGGGGCGCGATGCCGGGGGGGCGCATGTGACCAGGGGCGGACTGGTAATCTGTGGGTTCTGGAGGATCACAGAACGGCCGGTGCCCTGGACGGCCGGCGGCCGCCATTCATTATAGATCATTGTTTTTGTCCCCCCTAGCCTCTGATTATCTACAGTTTGCATCCAATCCGACAGGTGGCAGCAATGCGCCTGGCTGTTCATCGCCAGTCCGATAGAAGAACGAAAGAAGCACAAAGTTGCCTTCATTGGTTCCTTGTGGAAGCAAAATGGCGACGAGCGTTAATGCCCAATATGGATGGTGGTGGCAAAAAAAGAAAAGAGAAGGGTGGCGCGGAGAAGGTTAGGAAGAAAAAAATTAAAGAAACTGGAGAGCAAAGCATTAAAATGTCATAAATTGACAAATATTTTCGCAAGCAGCAGTCTGGCTGCAACGGCCACGTTGGGTAACAGCAGCCCAGCCCCGGCGATGGTGAGAGGGGGCAGCCGCTGTGACGTGCAGCCGGTGCAGGGAGGGAGAAAAATAGAGGGAGGAGGTAATGATAAGCTGGTGGAAGTTCGAGAGGGAAGTTCCCCAGACAAGCGCAGAGCAAGTAAAAAGGGATGAAGAGGGTCACTTGCTCGGTATACTGGCAATTGTTATCCACAAGGTAGGTACATTTTAAATGAAATAAATGACAATTGAAGGGTTAGTGCCAGCTAGTCGATGTACCCGTTTGCAATCGTGTCAAGTTATAATATGCTCGTCCTACTATCACTCTCCTAAGAAAAAATATTATAGCTGTAAAACAACGTATGCACACGCAGCAGCAATATTAATTCAGAAGAAATATAACAAAATATTAATAAAATGAATGGTTTTACTTTAAAGTTTAGGTAGTTAAATTGATATATATTTTTAATCATTTATATATCGTTTTGTTTTCTGGTTAATACTTTCCAATGAAGGTTATGTATACAGGATTTGTCTTGAAATGTTTTTTATATTTTCATTGAAATTTATTATTTGTATGGCAAGATTAATTATGGCAGGGGTCTCCAAACCGGTCCTCAAGGGCCACTGCGGGGCCTGGTTTTTCTTTCAACCGATCGAGTACCGACAGTTTAACCAATGAAGTTTCAGCTAAAACAAGCAGCACCTGACTGCAATCAACTGATTACAATTGTAAGACACCAGATTGGTGCAGAGGTGTTGTCTTGTTTTGTTGGAATGAAATCCTGTGCCCGCTGCGGCTCTATGTGGAATAGTTTGGAGACCACTGAATTATGGCATAAACAATGAAATCGTTTTATAGACAGAGATATATAGAGATATATTATAATCAATTGGATACATGAATGAATGAATGAATGAATTTATTGTCATCATCATCATAATCATTGACAGTTTCAGAATGTGGAATTTGCCCAAATACATAAAACTTGCTTTGAAGAATACATTTTCATTTGTTTATTCAGGTCTATCATAGAGCTAGTACAGAAAATGAACCCAACTCCAATTCAGCCTTGCAGTACTTTGAGCGCCCCAAGTCAGACAGTGACAGTCTAGACATATTTTCTTCATTTTCTCTTAAAGTGCAAGAAATTGATGCATTTTACAATAAAATGTAAAAAAAAAAAAAAAAAATCTCCCCGAGGGTTTGGCGGTATGCCCCCGGACACCCCTACGGGGTCTGTTTCCCTTCGTATAGCGTATCTTGTGGGCTGGGCTGAGTCAAAGTCCAGGGCTGCTTTTTAGTCCCAGTCCGCCCCTGCATGTGACCTCGGGGAACATGCTTTTTTTTTTTTTTTTCTGCCGTACTGGAATAAAGTGTACTTGCGCATCCACTCAGTGGGTGGCAGTGGCGCTCTCATTTTCAGAGTGCGTGCAGTATTTTTGAACTAAGGAAGAGCACTCATCACACAGAAAACAAATATGAAGAGCAGTGCGCCGCCGCCGTTTTCGAAAGCCGTTTTCCGACCGGACTCACTCACGCAGCGACCCACTGTCTTGTCCGGTTCTCACGCCGCCGCCCGATAAGTGCCATTTTCGGCTTGGGATCGTCACGACGACCGCCCTCACCTACGGTTCTACTTCGGCCGCCGAGAATGCGCTTTGTTCGTGCCGTTTGCCTTTTAGCTTTGACTTTTAATACTGTGGGTGATGAGGAAAGACTGTTTACTGTGTCTAAAAATAATTATAGTGGACCGCCAGAAGCCAAATCAATTAAGACGCCACTTAAAGACATTCGACCCCAATCTCATTGATAAGCCGCTTGATTGTTTTTCAGCGAAAACGTGCCGAATATTGCCAACAATCGTCCTGCTTTGTCAGTGTTATATCAGTAAACCAGTGAGCATTGTTAGCATACTCATTGCAAAATGACTCCACACCATTGCAAAGGAGGTAATACTGAGTGTGAGCAGCAAAAATAAAAACTGTCCTTCTGTCCAAGGACATTCTTTTCTTTTCCCTTTATTCATTTTTGTTTTTTCGGTCAAATTTTTTGGCATTTTGTCCTCATGAGGGAATGTTTCTAATCAATTTGAATTTGTTATTATTTACTGATTTTATTACATTTTATTTTTCAGTATCAAATGGTCAAAAATGTACCTTGAGTGTATTTTTACAGTTTGAATGTGACTTTTTTTTAATTCAGGCAAATTGATGCACGTCAAGTCTTCTCTGTTACAAACAAAACAATGTTAATAAAGTTATACTTTATTATAAGTTGATCTATGTTACTTTTTTTCTTTATTAGAAAAAAGGGCCGTCAATATTAGGCAGATGCGTATTTATGATAGTAATTTTATAGACAAATAATACTATTTACAGTGACGGCAGAGAGTTTGGGGGGGCGCGAAACATTTACGTCTTGCTTGGGGGGGCGTCGCAGAAAATAATTGAGAAGCACTGGCTTAAACCCATAAATTCCGTCGCACCAAAGCGCCAGCAGAGGGAGACAAAAAACACAAGTAACAAATGGACATGTCACTGTGCTGTCATTTTAATCTGTTTGAGTGCGGCATGTGTGTTAATTGTGTCAAATATTTTAATGTAATTAATTAAAAAAAAAAAAAATTACCGCCCGTTAACGTGATAATTTTGACAGCCCTAATTTGTACCCCTGAGAATCAGCAATAATGATGACACTCAAAGAGTTGTCAGTCTACCCCTCCGAAAGTCTACCATTACCCCATGAGTAGCCAACCACCGACCCACCACCTGTTTGAGCTCATTATTGTCAACTGTCCACCCCACAGTCAGTCATAATCCAACTGCTACCATGTGCAAGACCAGAGAGCTTTCAAAAGACAACAGAGAAAAAAATGTTGAGCTCCACAAAGCTGGAGAAGGCTATGGGACAATTGGAAAGCAGCTTGGTGAGAATAAATCAACAGTTGCATCAATTGTTAGAAAATGGAAAAGGCTAAACATGACTGATAATCTACCTCGGACTGGGGCTCCATGTAAAATCTCTCCTCGTGCAGCATCACTCATGATGAGAAAAGTGATTGTCAATGACCTGAACAGAGCTGGATGCACAGTTTCAAAGGCGACTGACAGCAGAACACTACGGTGCAACGGTTTAAAATCATGCATTGCTCAGAAGGTTCTCCTGTTGAAGCCACGACATGTGAAGGCCCCTCTGAAGTTTGCCAGGGACCATCTGAATGATGCAGAGGGGTCAGGGTCAGTCATGTGGTCAGATGAGACCGAAGTAGAACTTTTTGGTACAAACTTTACTCGCTGCGCGTGGAGGAAAAATAAGGATGAGTAGAATCCCAAGAACACCATCCCCGCTGTGAAGTATGGGGGTGGAAACCTCATGCTTTGGGGCTGCTTTTCGGCAAAGGGGACCGTACAACTGTACTGTATAAAGCAGAGGATGAATGGTGAAAATTATCATCAGATTTCGAGCCACAACCTCCTTCCCTCAGTCAGAGACTGGAAGATGAGTCGTGGCTGGATCTTCCAACATGACAATGATCCGAAGCACACTGCCAAGCTGACCAAGTGGCTGCACAAAAAGCATTTCAAGGTTCTGGAGTGGCCTAGCCAGTCTCCAGACCTCAGTCCAATAGAAAATCTTGGATAGAGCTGAAATTTGGCAGAATAGGCCAGTATCCCTGTTTCTAAATGTGAAAACCTGGTGAAGAACTACAAAAAGCATCTGACCTCTGTAATTGCAAACAAAGGCTTCTGCACTAAATATTAGCACTGATTTTCTCAGGGGTACAAAAACTTATGAACCCCAGTAAATCACAAATAAATCATTGAAAATATACAATCATACTTCCTGAATTTTTCTTTTTGGATTATGTCTCTCTAAGTGGGAATGCATCTACTGTATGATTGAATTTTCAGACCTTTACCTTTTTTCCAAGTGGATGAAATTACAAAATCACAAGGGGTGCAAATACTTCTGCTCCTCGCTGCATATGGTTGTCAGTGGCATTGATGTATGGTATATGGGTACAGATGTACTGTATACGGGTCAATGAAACCCACTCGATTTTGTTTGAGGGCATAGACTCGGTATTGAGGGGTCAGATCGGTCATGCACTGCGCCTCGCCTTCAAGTAGGGGGCCGCCCACATCAAGAGGAGCTATTCACAAATACACGCACGCAGCGATCTAACGCCGGATTTCTGTTGAAAAATTACAAAAGCTGTACCAATACAAACAGGAAGGATTGTCTCAGGAGTGATTTCTTCGAGGATTCAAGATAATTATTATATTTATTATAATTATTGTATTTTTCGTACCATGATTTTGAAACGTTGTGGAAAAAATCAATGGGAGAAATTAGCCACTACTGCATTGGCATCATAGTTCGCAATATTTACGTAAAATAAATGCTAACTGCACGTTTTTTTTTTTGCTTTTAACTAAGAATCAAGATTGTTTTACGTCCATATCTATAAAGAATTCGGGGATATAAGCATTTATTCACAAGAATTTTCACCGGAAAAGCTCTGTTTACATACGGGGCCGCTAGCTACATTTACTAACAGACTAGCATTGTACTTTGACATATTTACTTAAAATAAATGCTACCTGCACGTTTTTTTTTAATTTTTTAACCAAGAATCAAGACTGTTTTACATCCATATCTATTAAGAATTCCGGGATTTAAGCATTTATTCACAAGAATTTTCACTGTAAAAGTTCTGTTTACACAAGGCGGCCGCTAGCTACAGTACATTCACTTACAGACTAGCATTGTACTTTGACATATTTACATAAAATAAATGCTAACTGCACAATTTTTGTTGTTGTTGCTTTTAAACAAGAATCAAGACTGTTTTACATCCATATCTATTAAGAATTCCGGGATTTAAGCATTTATTCACAAGAATTT
Source organism: Corythoichthys intestinalis (assembly GCF_030265065.1). Classification (NCBI taxonomy): domain Eukaryota; kingdom Metazoa; phylum Chordata; class Actinopteri; order Syngnathiformes; family Syngnathidae; genus Corythoichthys; species Corythoichthys intestinalis. The sequence goes on along the minus strand of NC_080415.1, from coordinate 16,398,230 downwards.
TCACTGTAAAAGCTCTGTTTACATAAGGCGGCCGCTAGCTACTGTACATTCACTAACAGACTAGCATTGTACTTTGAAATATTTACATAAAATAAATGCTAACTGCACAATTTTTGTTGTTGCTGCTTTTAACCAAGAATCAAGCCTGTTTTACGTCCATATCTATAATGACTTCGAGGATTTAAGCATATATTCACAAGAATTTTCACTGTAAAAGCTGTTTACATAAGGCGGCCGCTAGCTACATTCACCAACAGAATAGCATTGTGCTTCGACATATTTACGTAAAATAAATGATAACTGCATGTTTTTTGCTTTTAACCAAGAATCAAGACTGTTTTACATCCATATCTATAAAGAATTCAGGGATTTAAGCATTTATTCACAAGAATTTTCACCGGAAAAGCTCTGTTTACACAAGGCGGTCGCTAGCTACTTTCACTAACAGACTAGCATTGTATTTTGACATTTTTACATAAAACAAATGCTAACTGCATGTGTTTTTTTGTTGGTTTTTTTTTTTTTTTTTGCTTTTAACCAAGAATCAAGACTGTTTTACATTCATATATATTAAGAACTCAGGGATTTAAGCATTTATTCACAAGAATTTTCACTGTAAAAGCTCTGCTTTTTTTCTTTTCTTAAATCACAGCATTTGAAAGTTAAAGTTTGTTCTATTGATTAAAACAAACAAACAACAACAAAAAATAGATCTTCATCAAGTGCAAAATAAATAGAAGAAAACACTAAACTTGTAAATTTGTGGTTTTATTGCTCTAACATTATATATAATTCACAGTTTATTTGCAAAAATAGACAAAACACCCTTTTTGTTGCATCAACTGAGGTAACAGTTATAGTTAGGCAGCACTTGCCAATAAGAAAAAAATAAAATAATCCAATTTTCAATGCTGGATTACACGAAGTTAACTGTAAACTACTACCAGTGAACATACTGTCTTGTCCAGTGCAACCAAGACAATGAAAGGTTTTGTACAATGTTAAGATTTTCACAAACTGCAGTTTGGAGAAAACAGTGCAACAGAGGATAGTGTCTAATACAGCATCTCGCTTGAATGAGGAGCAGTACCTGCTTTTATAGGCTTCTAGTTCCTGAGAGGGGCTAACAATAAGACATGTCCTTATATGGCTATTATCATCATTTGTTTGTAGCTATTGGTTGAACAAATATGCCATTGCTGAAGTCAAATGTGATCTTTACGTGCGTCATTCACACCTGTCAGTCGCTTCCTGTTCATCTTTCTAAGAGACAGGAAAGTCACAAGTTTTCATGGTAACAACAGATGAGGTTAAATAGTCGAGACTCAAAATTTCCATCACAATTCACTCCCACGTAAGACATCTTTTTTACATTGGATAAAATAAAATAAAAAGGCAAGGCAAGGCAAGGCAAATTTATTTATATAGCACAATTCAACACAAGGCAATTCAAAGTGCTTTACATCACCTGAAGATCATAAAAATCACATTTAAATCAATACAACGTAAAAACCAAGACAAAAGATCGCATTTAATCACAAATAGAATAAAAATAAATAAATAAAAATGAAACAGAAATAAAAAAACAAAAACTACTACTACTAATAATAATAGAAATCAGCAATGGAGATAAGCACAAGAGGAATAGAAAGCAGGTAGATTGAAATATATAGCCAGTTATGGATATGCAGTGCTAAACAAAAGCGTTTTTAGCCCTGATTTAAAAGAGCTAACAGTTTGAGCATACTTTAGACGTTCAGGTAACTTGTTCCAGAGGTGAGGAGCATAATAACTAAATGCTGCCTCACCCTGCTTGGTTCTTGTTCTTGGAACATGCAGAAGACCGGTTCCAGACGACCTTAGGGGTCTAGATGTCTCATAGGAATCTAACAAGTCAAGCATGTATTTTGGTCCAAGGCCATTAAGTGTTTTGTAGACGAACAGTAGTATTTTATAGTCTATCCTTTGACTCACTGGAGGCCAGTGTAGCGATTTCAAAACCGGAGTAATGTGGTCCAGCTTCCTTGTATTTGTGAGGACTCTGGCTGCAGCATTCTGTACTAGCTGCAGCTTCCTGACTGATTTTTTTTTTTTTTATCAAGACCTGTAAATATACCGTTGCAATAGTCCAATCTGCTGAAAATGAATGCATGCATAAGTTTTTCCATATCTTGTTGAGTCAGAAGCCCCTTAATTCTGGTTATATTTTTTAGGTGGTAATAAGCGGATTTAGTGACGGACTTTAGATGGCTATCAAATTTTAGGTCTGAGTCAATAATTACGCCAAGGTTTCTGACTTGATTTGTAGCTGTAAGTGACATTGTGCTAAGTTGCCTGCTTATCTTTGACCTTTCCTTTTTTGGCCCAAAAATGATCACCTCCGTCTTCTCCACATTTAACTGGAGGAAATTCTGGCACATCCATTCATTGATTTGATGAATGCATTTACTCAGGGAGACTAAGGGACTATAATCATGTGGGGACACAGAAATGTACAGTTGTGTGTCATCTGCATAGGCGTGATAGGAGATGTCATACTGTTCCATTATCTGAGCTAACGGAAGCATATAGATGTTAAATAAGAGTGGTCCAAGAATTGACCCTTGAGGGACTCCACACGTGAATTTGGTTCGTTCTGACTGATAGTTTCCGATTGACACAAAGAAATCCCTATCATGTAAATAGGATGTGAACCACTGAAGAATAGTGTCAGTAAGCCCTACCCACTGTTCCAATCTGCTGAGTAGTATGTTGTGATCAACCGTGTCGAATGCGGCACTGAGATCCAATAGTAACAGAACAGATGATTTGCCTGCATCGGTATTCCGACGAATATCATTTAGGACTTTGATAAGCACGGTCTCGGTGCTGTGTTGTGGCCGAAATCCAGACTGAAATGAGTTAAAAAGATTGTTTTGCATCATTGCAAAAGCACAAATAGTTCCAAAACTGAAAAGGTATCTCTTGAAATAGCACAAAAATAAATATTCAACCAGTGTTTCAATGACTTCAGACTACTAGGGCTAGAGCAAAATAAACATATTCTGATTTGAAAACAAATAAACAAACAAACAAAATTTAGAAATACTGCATTTAGGAGTTCCCACTCAGTACATTCGCCATAACCTTTGTAGTAGTGATCAATGATATCTTCTTTTTCGTTTGTTTTCTTTTTCATGTCAGTTGTTGGTTTATGCGAATTACCTCTACCGCCTGCTGGAGTCATTGTTGTTTTTGTCAACAATGACGATATAAATATATCGTCGATTAACAATTTTTTCATGACGATGTGATGAGACGAGATCGAGAACGAGACAAAAATGCGCCATAGCTTGCGGCATATCACAATGTGTGACATTTTCCTATTGTACATGTTGTCAGCCTCCATCGTAGCAGTGTTTGGTTGTGTCACTCATGTGATGTGCAGGAGGTGGAGGTTTGCATAACTGGTGTTTTTGTGGGTAACACTTTACAAATGCGGGTCCCTTAATTAACATTAGTTAATGCATTTTTAGACAATAACTAATGTTTAAGTAACATTACAATAATTATTATAATTGCTTATCTAACATTTATTAATATATTAATTAACATGAGTTAATGCATTAGCTAATGCATAACCAGACAGTAACTAATGGTTTGGTAGAATTAAAAATATATAAATGCCTATATAGGGTTAGGGTTTTGGGTTTAGGGTTAGGCTTTGTTAACTTAGCATTTATAATTTCTTAGTTAAGGGACACATGTGATACACTTTACAATAAGGGTCCAAAAAACATTCAGTAATGGTTGATTAAGGTTAAGTAATACTTATGAGGTACGTTCACGTGAAATAATACCATACTTAAGGTTAGGTTAGCATCACCCAAGGACTCACAGAGCAATATTTCTAAGTTTAAAATAACATAATCACTTACTAGTATCAGTATACATTAATAACTATTTATTAATGCACTAATGTATATGTGAATTAATGTTAAGTAATGCATTATATAGATTATATATTCTAACCTAATATAAACCTCTAACCTATATATTATAACCTAATGTAAAGTGTAGCACATGTGTCCATTAACTAAGAAATTATAAATGCTTAAGTTAAAAAACCCTAACCCTATATAGGACTACATATATTTTTAATCTTACCAAACTATTAGTTACTGTCTGGTTATGCATTAACTAATGCATTAATAAATGCATTAACTCATATTAATTAATATATTAATAAATGTTAGATAAGCAATTATATTAATTATTGTAATGTTACTTAAACTTTAGTTATTGTCTTAAAATCAAATGCATTAACCAATGCATTAACTCATGTTAATTAATATAATAATAAATGTTAGATAAGGGATTAAATGAATTATTGTTGTGTTACTTAAACATGAATTATTGTCTAAAAATGCATTAACTAATGTTAATTTAGGGACCCTTATTGTAAAGTGTTACCTGCCTTGTGACATCATGTGTAATGAAGTAGCCTAATGCATGTGTAAAACCAATTTCGTGTGCAGGGGTGTGTGTGTTCGAGGTATACCAATGCCAAGAGCAGTTTTCTTTGAATTTCAGTGGTTTTAGGAGGCTTTATATCAGAGAGTTCTGGTATTCTAGTCACTTTCACCTCTTCAAATACTGTTACACTCTTAGCAATGACGTACATAGTCGACAATGGCATCGATGTACATGAGCGTCAATGGCATGGATTTACATTTCAAAGCTCTTTTGCTACTTTTTTTGCTATTGCTTTAATTTAATAGACATTGTGCTGATGGTCATTTGTGTATTTGATGAACTTGCAATGCTGTTCAAGATTGTTTTCTCCTCCCAAAGTTTGATAACAGCCAAGTCTTACAAACTTTCAAGTATTTCAAGCAAAGCGTGCAGTCTTAATTTGGACCAAATTCCTCACGGCTCAGCAAGGTCAGCCCGACAAGCCAAAGCACTTAGAAAACAATTAAAATTTTAAACTCCTTTTTCCCCCATCCCTCCCCTTGCTTTTTTATTTAATGCTGTAAGCAAATCTGGTTTCAGGAAGCGCTTATGTAACGTGACAAAATTTAATCAAGCTCCGAGTGTTGTGTAGCGAGCTAACACGCGAGAACCTGAGAGCTGAATTGTTATCGTATAACATTTGCTGAAGGATTTAAATGAACATTTTTTACGGTAAAAATTAATTTTAGGAAGGTGATACATCAAATAAATGAGTATATTTATGGTAATATTTACCTACAGTGGTATGAAAAAGTATCTGAACCTTTTGTAATTTCTCACATTTCTGCATAAAATCACCATCAAATGTGATCTGATATTTGTCAAGATCAAACAGATGTAAAAACAGAGTCTGCTTTAACTAAAACCACCTAAACATTTATAGATTTTAATGAGGATAGCATGCAAACAATGACAGAAGGGGGAAACATAAGTAAGTGAACCCTCTGCCTAAGGGTACTTAAAGAGCAATTGAAACCAATTTTTAGGTGTCAGGTGTGTGCCCAATCACTGATGAGTGGTTTAAAGCTGCCCTGCCCACTATAAAACACAGACCTGGTATGAATTGTCTTGATGAGTAGCATTGTCTGATGTACATCAAAGCTCGGTCAAAAGAGCTGTCTGAAGACCTGTGATCAAGGATATTTGATTTGTATAAAGCTGGGAAAGGATACAAAACCTTCTTTAAAAGCCTGGATGTTCATCAATCGACAGTCAGAGAAGTTGTCTACAAATGGAGAGAATTTGGCACTGCTGCTTCTCTCCCAAGGAGTGGCCGTGCACCAAAGATGACGCCAAGAGTTCAGCACAGAATACTCAGAGAGGTAAAAAAGAACCCTAGAGTGTCTGCTAAAGCCTTGCAGAAATCACTGGCACAGTCCAATATCTCGGTGCACACATCAACTATATGTAAAACTATGGCCAAGAAAGGTGCACATTGCTGCTCTTTTAATGTTCGCAAAAAGGCACTTGGACACTCCACAGAAGTTTTGGCAAAATATTTAGTGGACTGATGAGACCAAAGTTGAATTGTTGGGGAGTAACACACAACATCATGTGTGGAGGGAAAATGGAACAGCTCACCAACTTCAACACCTCATCCCCACCGTGAAGCATAGTGGAGGGAGCATCATGATTTGGGGCTGTTTTGCTACCTCAGGGCCTGGAAAACTGGTAATCATTAATGGAAAAATGAATTCAAAAAGTTCATCAGGATGTTTTGCAGGAAAACCTGAAGCCGTCTGTCATATGGCTGAAGCTATAAAGAGGATGGATGCTGCAACAAGACAATGATCCAAAACATAGAAGTAAATCAACTTCAGAATGGTTTCAGAAGACAAAAATGCACATTATGGAATGGCCAAGTCAAAGTCCAGACTTGAACCCCTTTGACATGCTATGGCATGACCTAAAGACAGCGATTATGCCAGACATCCCAGGAATCTGACTGAACTACATCAGTTTTTTCGAGAACCATGGGCCAAGATTAGTCCTGATCGATGTGCCAGACTGCTCTGAAGCGTCTGCTTGAAGTTATTGCTGCCAAAGAGGAGTGGGGGGGGGGGGGGGGGCTGTCACAATATATTAAATGTGCTGGTTCACTTATTTTTCCCCATTCTGTAATTGTTTGCATACCATCCTCATTAAAATATAAAAACCTTTAAATGTTTGGGTGGTTTTAGTTAAAGCAGACACTATTTTTTTCCTCTGTGTGATTTTGACAAAGATAAGATCACATTTGGTAGTGATTTTATGCAGAAAGTGAGAAATTCCAAAAGGTTCAGATACTTTTTCATACCACTGTACTTTATTGGTTGGTTAACAATAAAAAAGCACAACATACAAAACTAGAAAATGTGACTTCATTGTTAAGTCAATGACTGGTGGACGTCCAATCCATTTTGACTTCTATCGTTGTCAATGATGGGTAATGATTTACTTTTGGGTCACTACCTTGTTAATTTTGGGTTACTTACAGGTCACTTCCTGTTGATTTTGGGTGACTTATAATGCACATTTTGGGGGCATTCTGTTTCACTTCCTCTACATTTTACATTTCCTGTTGATTATAGGGCATTTCTGGTTCACTTTCTGTAGATTTTGGGGCTTTTTCAAGATCACTTCCCGTTGATATCTATTGATATCAAGCCATTTTCCCCCACTGGAAATGAATGGGGCCATTGAAAATGGGGATGCTTTTGTCAAAATTTTGGTGCAACTGAACCTTTTTTGGGGGGGGGGGTGGGGGGGGCAATAACTGTGTACAACTTTTGTGTGCCTTGAGTTCCTGATTTTTTTTTTATCTGTAAATTATATGGATAAAAACAAAGAATGAGTTACTCTTTGAAATTGTAATTGTTTTTGCCGTCGAAAATGAATGACACTTTTTGGTTGAAAAACACATGCGAAAAGCACAACGGCAAAACAAAACCCCCAAAAATGCAATTGAAAAATCAACAATAGCTTTAAAAAAAAAAAAAAATCACACAACACAGCAAATAACAAAAAGAATTCAAAAAAACAGAATGGCAACTCAAAACACAACAACAAATATCAAAACTAGGGCTGTCAAACGATTAAAATTTTTAATCGAGTTAATTACAGCTTAAAAATTAATTAATCGTAATTAATCGCAATTAATCGCAATCCAAACCATCTATAAAATATGCCATATTTTTCCGTAAATTATATATATATTCTGTAAAATAAATTGTTGGAATGGAAAGATAAGACACAAGATGGATATATATATGTTCAACATACAGTACATAAGGACTGTAGTGGGCATTTCACTCTACTGTCATTTAAATCTGTATATGCTGTCCTCACTCCGAAGCGTCTACTATTTCCAAAGCTAGTGAACGACGCCTTAATAATCAGATTTCTTCCTTTTTCATCTGATTTATTAATAAAATGGCCTCAAACCATTGTTCTCTTTAGACCGTAGTAAAACTCCCAAAAAAAGTACACAAGCATTGCATTAGCAACAACGTTAGCTTAGCACGCTATACAGGTTCACTAAACATAAACAAAAAGCGTCTCATACAAAAAATATAACATTTCGCTTACTAACATAATATGTACATTTGTCTTGTCCAAGGATCATATAAGCACAACATTACCACGTAGGCGTCAGCCCGAGACGTCGTGCAGCCATATTGAACTGGCAAGAAAGCAATAAACCATGTCGCAAAGCGACCACAAGAGTTCGCTGTTAGACAGCACAAAAAACCTTGCTTTAAAACTTACCAAAAGGCAGAATACTGTCTGAGTTGGACATGTGCGTTAATTGCGTCAAATATTTTAACGTGATTAATTTAAAAAATTAATTACCGCGCGTTAACGCGATAATTTTGACAGCTCTAATCAAAACACACCAAAAATAACAACAACAAAAAACACAACAGCATAAAAAAACAAAAAAAAAAAAAAACAAATCAACCACAGCAAATGAAAAAAACACCAAAACAAATGAAAAAACACAACAGCAAATTACAGTTAATTTTTTTATCTGCTCGGGATACAAATACCCCAAAGCATTTTTGCTTTCTGATCACTTCTACTCTTGGAAATGAGTTTATCCACTCTTGTTGCCAAGTCATTTGCAAGTGGTGATTTGTCTGTGTCACCTTGGACTTCTTGTTATTAATTCCTCAGTTTTTTCTTTCTCTCTGAGAGATAGACCCACTGACAAGTTGTATTAATCGAAAATAATCAACCAGGCAATGTTGCAGTTGAATCCACTGGGGAGGCATCTAATCTTCCCACCCCCGCTTCACTATATGATATTTTTTTATGAGCCCGCCGAATACTCTCTCTTCCTTTCGCTCAGTAGGATTCCCGTCGGCTTCATTAGAAGCCGCATCTCCTTTTTGAGCACGTCGATGAATGGAATTCAATTGACTACGCCGACATAGAGAGAGTGTTTACACCACGCGAAATAACCACTTTAACTGCATGGAATAGGTTTTAATTAACTAGAAAATTTAATTTATACAGAAATTTGCTCTTCCATGGGTCACTTCCTATCAATTTTTTGGTCACTTCCTTGTTAACATATTGGCTGCCATTGACTACGCTTCACTATAGACTTCATAACCTATTGACCTGACACTTCGTCATTCTTTGCGTCACACCTCACCATAGGAGGCCGAGCTTGAAGGTTCATTTAGTAATAGTCAGCCGAAGACGGCACACGGTCATGTCAAAGCCGGGTTTAAGCTTGGATTTTTAAAGATGTACGAAAGCTGTACCGCATACAAACTGGAAGGATTGTCTCATGAGTGATTTTTTTCAAGGATTCAAGGTAAATATTATATTTTTCGGACCATACATGCATTTTGAAACGTTGTGAAAAAATTCAATATGGGAACCGCTACGGCATTCTTCGACATATATACGTAAAATAGATGCGTAACTGTCCAGTTTTTAGCCCTTTTAACAAAGAATCGAGACAGTTTTACGTCCATATCTATAAAGAATTCAGTGATTGAAACATTTATTCGCAAGAATTTTCTTCTTTGTTTACACATGGAGGCGGCTAATATTCGTAACTCACTAGGCTCATTGTTCACCATATTTACGTAAAATAAATGCTACCTGCACGGTTTCTTTTGCTTTTAACCAACAATCGAGACAGTTTTACGTCCATATCTATAAAAAATTTAGGGATTTAAGCATTTATTCACAAGAATTTCAACATAAAAAGCTCTTTGCTGTGGACTTGTTGTAAGGCGGCGCCACAGTGAACTTAAAGACGAACCGCACATTCACCATATTTACGTAAAATACATGCTACCTGCACGTTTTCTTTTTTTTTTATTGCTTTTAATGTAGGAATCAAGAATGTTTTACGTCCATCTCTATAAAGAATTCAGGGATGTAAGCATTTATTCACAAGAATTTTCAACGGAAAAAGCTAAGCTTGCTACGGCAGCCATAGTGGATTTTCTATCTCTAGATTTTATTTTAGACATTTCTGCGTCCATATTAAAAAACAATCAAGTTTTAGGTGTTTTATTTTATGTACTATTTTAATCTAATAACTTTCAGTGAAACGCCACGGTCCCACAACCAAATCTGGCCCTCTTTGCAAAACGTTTGGACACCCCTGATTTAGACGATTTACATTCATATCTAAAGAAATCCCCCAATTTAAGCATTTATTTACAAGAATTTTCAACTTAAAAAGCTCTTCGTTTTGTGACGACCGCCATGATGGATTACACAGTACAGTTACTTTGTCTTGAAATATTTATGTAAAATGAACGATAACTGCCCCTTTTATGCTTTTAAACTAACAATCTAGACTGTTTTACGTTCACATGTATAAAAATAGGGGTGGGAACCTCTTAGTACCTCACGATACGATCACGGTCAGGAAATCATTCTACAAAACGACTAACAAACAGAAAAACAATCTATCTTCATCCTTCTGCTGTAAGTTTACGTCCAATCCTTTTGAACTGGGACGGTGGCAGCAAATGAACCCCTCCCACTTCAAGCAGGCCCCTCCCACTCCTATAGCCATGAGTGGCAGCCAATTAATGCCAGGCAAGGAGTCATTTTGGCCCAGTTCAGGTCATTACCTGTTGATTTTCAGTCATTTCCTGTTGATTTTGGGGCATTTTATTGGCACTTCCTGTTGATTTTGGGTGACAGAACAGGAAGTGAGCCAGGAATCCCACAAATGAATAGGCAGTGACTCAAACTCAAAAGGAAGTTACCTGTAAATGTCCTAAAATGAACAGAAAATGACCTGTAAATGCCCTGAAAATCAGAAAGAGTGACTGACAATGGCTGATATTGAGTTGACAAAAACACTATTATGTAGTAAGATTTTGGTAGCAACTTGTTGGTTCCTTTTTTTTTTTTTTTTTTTTTTTTTAAACAGTGATACCTTTTTAAAACGATATCTCGATTCTTGGCATAAGCGTATCGATAACCTTTTGGGATGCAAAGTATCACGATATATCACCATTTCGATATATTGTCACACCCCTATATAGAAATTCCGCGATTTAAGCCTTTATTTACAAGAATTTTCAACTTAAAAAGCTCTTTATTTCCTGACTCCCGCCATGATGGGTTACACAATACCGTAACTTTTGCTTTAAATATTTACGTAAAATGAATGACAACTGCCCTTTTTTTGCCTTTACCCAATAATCTAGACTATTTTACCTTCAAATCTATAGAAATTCCACGATTCAAGCATTTATTTACAAGAATTTTCCATTTAAAAAGCTCTTTGTTTTGTGACGACCGCCATGTTGGATTTTGTATCTATTTGTACACATGATTTCATTTAAGTTACTATTTCTGGCAATAACTTACACGATATGTTAAATATTGCTATAGATCCTGAAAATATAGGTGATTATCTCTGCATTTGGTGATTTTTGTGCATCTAGGGTAAGGTCTGGGAATTTTGTTTCCATTTTTTTATGCCGCTGCTCATGGAGACTCATATATGGCTAAGGTAGGTGCCTGTTTTGGTTTTAGGTCGGTAGCAACTATGGTTTTGAAAATATTTGAATTTGAAGTTTTTGAAAATAGGCCCCCTACTGATCAGCCCAGTTTCTCAGTTATATATATATATATATATATATATTTTTTTTTTTTTTTTTTTTTTTAATTTGTGAATCAGATTAAAAAAAATGTAAGACAAGATACATTATGAAAATATGAAAATGTTATGTTTTTTTTGCTAGTGGAAAACAATGGGACATACATGTTGTTGCTAAAAAATTTTTTTAAAAATTAAAAAAAACATTGGTAGTGCGCTGCTTACCCTGTCACCATTCAATCTGTCTGCTCCTCCTTTTGTCCTCCGGATGCTGGGTGTCCTACCCGCCCCCACAAAGAATAATCATGTAAGAATAGTCATATCACGATAGCAATGCTACTTATGTTAGGTAGCATGTGCATTTAATCGTGTTTTATGCATCACTTCTGTTCTTTCTTTCTGTCTGTCCACCAAAACAAACTTTATATGTGGGGTGCATTGACTCGAGAAACATTGCAGAGTGTGTGTACTGTGGAAAAATGGATGTCGGCACAACAATAGAATCAATTGATATATATTGTGCAGTCAAGACAAAGCAGGAAATGATAACTTGCAATTGGACAAACTTGACAAACTTGCCTTCCAGTTCAAAAAGGTGGACAAGAACGATTTGTCGGTGGTCACATCCGCACCGCTTTAATGTTCGCCCTCTCTTTGCCCAATCTCATTAGCGCACTCATTAGCACATAATTGAAAGTAACTGATTGCGAGCCTCGCATGAGCAGCATCCCGGGGGTCTTTGCGATTTACAAGCCGGTAATGACAAGCGGACAAAGCTATTGTTTACCACAGCTCTGGAGGGGGTTTGAGGTGTTTACTGCATCGGCTAGGAGAGAAAATAGTTTGAGGTTGTGATCCATAATTCTGCATTTCAGCATTATGAATCCATCTTGCCTTCCAAGCAGAGGCAGGATTGCCTTAAGGAAATACATCTAATCAAAAGATTCTATCAGGGCTGTGTGAGTGTTTAAGAATAGCAACTGCATAACACCGTAAACATTTCTGAAAATAATTGAGTGTTTGCTTCTGACTTGTTTATCTACTTTTATCCTTTCAGAGGCAGTGGTCACTAGAGTGGACAGATATTCAAAACCTTTAACCGTTTATAGGGAAAGTGACTATTTTTGGTTATTAAAATATTAGTAACTATTATCATCGATTTATACTTTTAAATTATTACTCATTGTTGATTTTTTAAATCATAGACTTCACCATCAGTTGGCAAGACAGTTCCCACAAACATTACGCCACGCCTTCTCGTTGGAGCCGACCCATGCAGAGCATCTGGCTTTCACTGTGATAAACTCAAACGCACCCTGCGTTCAAACGCCGGATTTAGGTGGAAAAAGGACGAATGTTTTACTGCAAGGAGGCAGGAGTGTCTCAAGAGTGATTTGGTCGAGGATTCAAGGTAATTATGATATAAAATACCCCCATGCATGCACTTTGAAACGTTAAAAAAAAAAGCATGGAAAAAATTAGCGTAACCTTAGCTCACTTATAAACAAGAACCTAGACTGTTCTATGTTCATATCTATAGAAATTCTGGAACGTACGCATTTATTTACAAGGATTTTCAACTTTAAAAGCTCTTGGTTTTGTGATGGCCGCCACGTTGGATTTAAACAATAACGTAATTTTAGCTCAAAATATTTACGTAGAGTGAATGATAACTGCCTGTGTTTGTTTTTTTTTGTTTTTTGTTTTTGTTTTGCAATGAGGCAAGAATCCAGACCAGACATGTCCAAAGTCCGGCCTGGGGGCCGAATGCGGCCCTTGGTCAAATTTCATCCGGCCCCCAGCCTCAGTCATAAAATCAATAACGTCTGGCCCGCAAATAGACTTAATAAATTGTACAGAAGTACTGCTACCAGCATTTGAAGTAGCTTACACACTAAATGCTGCTCCTCATTTACCCACGAAAAGGCAGCAGCACTCTAAGCAACATTACCCATGTGACTCTTTGCTCCCAATTTTCTAAAATGGCGACAATCAACAACAAAAAGGTTGACTGCGACGGCCGACGCTTCAAGGATAGGTGGAAATTGGACTATTTCTTCACTAAAATACGCAACAACTGTGTCTGCCTCATTTGCAAAGAGACAGTCACTGTTTTTAAAGAGTTCAATTTGAGGCGATATTACCAAACAAGACACACTGACATGTACGACAAGATTACAGGCAAGATACGTAGCGAGAAATTGAAGCAACTTGAAGCTAATTTAATTTTACAGCAGCAGTTTTTCATAAGAGCTCGAGAGTCGAAAGACAACGCCACAAAGGCTAGCAACGCTAGTAATAACGGCGTTACAATATAACGTTATATATTGTTATAATATAACAATATAATATAACAATATAACGGCGTTACTAACGGCGTTATTTTTTTCAGTAATGAGTAGTCTAATTAATTACTTTTCTCATCTTGGCAACGCCGTTACCGTTACTGAGGCGGGAAAGGCGTGCGTTACTATGCGTTACTAAGTTGGTTGAATAAAAAAAAGTCAGAGAGACGGACTCACGGAGACGAGAGAGCAGAACAGGAGTGGGGAGGACGCCGTTGCAAACGCGATGCTAGGTGGCGCCAATCGGTCTTTGTCAGTCACGTGCCCAAACTAGCGGACACGCCTCCATGCGCCATTTTGAGTGTACCACGGATGTAAACAAACCAGAACAGGAGTAGCTCCGACGCCACATAACTGCTTCCAACTTCATCGCTGGATATAAAATAAACTCCCTCGTTTAGCTGAGTGTAGCCATAGCCTACAAACTACGCCCACATGTTACGGTAGATATCACATACTGTATTATAGAACTAGATGCAAATGACAGACACGGCTGCATTGGTAACATGTTTTAAGGACTACATGCGTTAGTAAACAACCGCCATCTTAAAGCAGTAAACCTCGCAGGAAGGCTCTGATGTAGAGATCCTTCCTCGCAAACCTAAGTAACTTTTTTCTTAATTTTATTTTAAAATGCTCCTAAATCGGCAAAATCTTGACTTAAATCTATCTTTAAATGATGAAAACTTAAAACTTACACATGTTGATTGTTGAAAGTTGACAGAAGGGAACTAATGCAATAACGGGAGTAATTTTAACAACTTTAACGGTTGATTCACAACTTTAAATGACTTCCACACATAGCAAAGGTTACTATCTAGTTATCGCAAGACCCTTGTGTCTAGTTAAGTGGAGGGTAAAGAATTGGGCTAGGGCCAGTTGTTCCCAAAACCCTTTAAACTTCACATTGTGTGACCTTTTTTTTTTTTTTTTCTTTTGAGAAAAAAAAAACATGAAAATTATCACTAGTTACTTTGCCAAGTAACTAATTACTCTTACATTCAGGTAACTGAGTTACTAACGCAATTACTTTTTGGGACAAATAATTTGTAACTGTAATTAATTACTTTTTTAAAGTAAAATTAACAACACTGGTTGCGAGATTGTTGAAATTATTAATTAAAAAAAAATAATAAAGCAAATGTGACACAAAGAATGGCTTGCTAAAATTTGCTTAAATATATTGTTCTATGTAAAGAACATCAGCCAAGGTCGGCCCCCACATTTTTACCACACCAAATCTGGCCCCCTTTGCAAAAAGTTTGGACACCCCTGATCTAGACTGTTCTATGTTCATATCTAAAGAAATTCCGGGATTACTTTACATTCAAATGATCAGGTAATTTTCGGCCAACTGCACCTTTTCTGGCAAAAAAGTAGTAATTTAGACATTTCTGCATCCATACAAAATTTTTTGCTTTTTTCTTGTTATATTTTATGTAGCATTTCAATCTAAAAATGACGAAGGCCAGAAAGCGGCAAAACGTGCTGAGGCAATAGTAACATCAGATTTCAAACTAAATAAGTTATGACTGTATATATAAAAACGCAAATTTTGCTTTTGTTTAGTAAAATTAAGATAATTGTGCGTGCTTTCTTTTTTTCATCTATATTTTTATTATTTTTCAAAAAATAAAAAGACAAAAACTGAAAATTCAAACATTTCACAACCCAACTGAATAAAAAACAAAAATAATCTTATACACATTCACACACACATTCTCACAGCTTGCAAAGAAAAAATGAAAAATTCTTATATATACATCAGAGGTTGCGCTAGACTTTTTCGTTGTCTGTCATTTTGACAGACAGGGTCATAAAAATCCGGTCATAATCTATTTTTACCTGTCACTTAAATTTTTAATGATAATGACATTGTGGTGACCCTTTGTTTGGCATAATTCACCTTCCGTACTTGTGTGTCCATTTGGCCGAGCGCGTTCCCGGCTACGACAGTCACGTGCCAGAGACACTTAAGGTTCAAACACACCAGCAACGTGAACGTCGCGTCAACGATCTCGCCGCGATTACGCACCAGTGACGCTCGGCGTCAATTTCCATAGGACGCGTTTCGCGAGCAGCGCGTCTGTGGAGCGGCTCGATCTGTTCACACGAGGATTGCAAGATCGCGCGAGAATAGCGGGTATTTAAAGGTAATAAAACAACAACACTTTGCCTTTCAGACCCCGCGTATTGGCGAGCTTTCTTTTTGAAAGAAGAAAAAAGAAGTCATGTGCTAAAGCAAAAAGCAATCCCAATGACAAAGATTTTAACATTTTTTTTCTTATGAACATTTTTCTAAGCTTTATTGATGTTTTTTTCTCAAGTTAAAGCACCACTCAGGAATTAATTTTATTGTGTAGCAGGATTTGTGTATTATTCGTATTAATTGCAGGTGTTTTAGCTCATTTCAGTTTATTATATTTATATAGGAAGTTACGGTTGCATATTATTTTGAAAATCGACCGGATCCACCGTATTTTTACACGAGTGACTTCCGGCCTGCCCGATCCTACCTCGTAGTATTGACGCAGGGGGGCTGCGTCTCGCGTCAAAAAACAAACTCTGCTGTTCTTTTTGCGTGCGTCGGGTTTAGCGCTTCTGGGACGCGTCTAACACGCGGACGCACTGCGACTGGTGTGCATTGGCTGATTGACTTTAACGGCCGCGTTTCGAAGCGTAATCGCGGCGAGATCGTTGACGCGACGTTCACGTTGCTGGTGTGTTTGAGCCTTTAAGAGCCGCGCGCGGTCCCCTCACTATCCACTCGCTCTCGCTATATGATTGGCCGAAGAGTCGAAATGCTCTCCCGTGAACTGCCTGTTTAAAAATGTTCCCGTTGTTACTTCTTGCGTTCGCTTATAAGTGCCCATTTAACAAGGAAAAGCGATGGATGATACTACACACAGAGCGTATTATTAACAAATGTTAAAGTTGTATAATCATCTAGCGAGAATAAGGAACGTCACTGACAAGCGCAGGCCCCCAGGAGTGGATAGTGAGGGGTCTAGGATAGTGCGCCTACAGCTCATAACATACCGCTTCAACATATTCAATAGTATTTAGTTTTCATTCATTTAAAATTAATATTCTGTCCAAACAAGCTTAACAGAGAATCCACACCGTGCCATCACACATCAAGCAGATGAATATGTAACTTTTTCTCCGCAGTGACAAAAACAGCTGACTGTGGCCCCAGTAGTTAGGTAGCCTAACATATGTAGCATATGGAACAATGAAATTAATAGTTCACCTGCTGTGGCCTGAACGTAGTCTCACACTTTCCTCCTGGTGCGCATGGACTTGAATTGCGTGCCCGCTTGTACAGTCCCTGTTTTTTCACCTCTTTTATCAACACCATCATCGTTTTGGGGCTTTTTGAAGAAACTTCGGACACTCAGTTGCCTTGACATTTTTCAGAATAAGGCCAACAACGTCATGCATCAAGAGAGACAATAGCTAATTAATATGCTCACTCGCCACCCTGTGGTCTGGGGTGTGAATTGCAACCGGTCAAAATGACGGATGGACTTCAGTTTTTTTCCGTCACCGTTTTAAAAAATCGGTCAACGACGGAAAATATTCGGTTAACGCGACCCCTGATATACATATATAGATGTCATTACATGTGCGTGCTTTCTTGAAGTATTAAGTTTCTGATGTGAAAATTGAGTGATTTATTACCTGTTAAAAATGTGCACTAAATAAAAAAAATTTAAAGTTGCTATTTTGGGCGATTATCCCTGCATTAGGCGATTTTTGTGCATCTAGTGTAATATTTTAGAATTTTATAGCCATTTTAAGTTTTGTTATACTTGTATTAAAAAAATAATCGGGATTTTATCAGGGAACGACTTTGAATTTTTTTTTGTCGCCGCTCATGGAGACACATGTATGCCTAAAAGAGGTGCCTGTTTCGGTTTTAGGTGGCAAGCGGCTTTGGTTTTGCAAATATTTGAATTTTACGTTTTTGAAATTAGGCCCCCTACGGATCGGACCCGAATCCCGTGTCCTGTCAACTGATTGTGAAGTCTATCTTAAAATATGATATTTACATTTGAATAAAAGCTACAAAAATACACTCTGATTACAGTACCAACACGCTTTAAGTTTTTTTTCATAGCACAGGTTGTCCACGCATTTCTTTCTTACTCTGGCGACGCAACTCGAATTTCCACCTCAATCGGAATTAACCCTTTATGTTCTCCTAAATACCCTCTAAATCTCAAAATAACGATCCAAAAACATGCATAGAACGTCATTGTACTGTCCTTGCCAAGAAGTAAGTCCTGGCTAGACAGTGAGCTAAACTGTAATCTTTTCCCTTCTTGCTCTCGCACAGCTGCGCGATATCTACCTGGGAGCAAATGCGCTCTTCTTTGTGTGCGCAAATACGTTCTTCTTTGTGTGTACATCTTGCTCGCGTGCGGAAGTACTACCTGCTCTACACTTCCTGCGCCAAAATAAAAGCACGCATTACACAACAAAAGTCAACATTATAATCAAATACACATTTCGCCAAAGGGCAAACAGTCATATTAATAAGACAAAGTAAAAAATAAGATACTGTGAGGTTCATTAAGGTACTGTTTACGTACAGTAACTAAAAACACCCCAAAACAAATCCAACTGGAGACAAATGGAGGACGAGACTCCAGCATCGTTTAAGTCGAAATCATGTAAGTCGGGTACATCGTAACCCGGGGCCTACCTGTATTTAACTCTTATTATTCAACTGAGGGGCAAAGACGTCTAATTGATTTGATCTGGGAGGAATGGCCATGAAGTCCCGTCTTTCAGTGCATTTGATGTCTAATCCATTTTGTCGAAAGGGTTGGACATCTAGTGCAGTAAATGGCAGCCAGATAGTTTAATGTTATGGTAGAAAATGATAATAATAATAATTTGAGCATGAAAGGGTTAAGAAGAGCTTTCTTTTTCACACCTAATTTTGCATCTCTGTTGAATAAGTAAATATAAATGAATTTGATTTGACAATATCTGCTTTAATTTGATTTTATTACTCAAAACAAAATGAATCCATGACCTGATGCCAAATTCTTTGGGTGTTTTCACATACCCGGCCAATAAAGTTGATGTTGATTTCGATTCTCATTCTGATGATGCCGTGTTGTTTCCTAAAACAACATCGGTGTCCTCTTCCACATTTGGTCGCTATAGCAACGCCGTCCGAGCACCACACACTGTCTGAGAGTTTATGTCTGGAATTGACAAAAAGAAGTTGCACCACAGAGTATCATGTGATGCCCCAGTGGATACTTTAAAATACAGTGCCTTGCAAAAGTATTCGGCCCCCTTGAACCTTGCAACCTTTTGCCACATTTCAGGCTTCAAACATAAAGATATAAAATTTTAATTTTTTGTCAAGAATCAACAACAAGTGGGACACAATCGTGAAGTGGAACAAAATTTATTGGATAATTTAAACTTTTTTAACAAATAAAAAACTGAAAAGTGGGGCGTGCAATATTATTCGGCCCCCTTGCGTTAATACTTTGTAGCGCCACCTTTTGCTCCAATTACAGCTGCAAGTCGCTTGGGGTATGTTTCTATCAGTTTTGCACATCGAGAGACTGACATTCTTGCCCATTCTTCCTTGCAAAACAGCTCGAGCTCAGTGAGGTTGGATGGAGAGTGTTTGTGAACAGCAGTCTTCAGCTCTTTCCACAGATTCTCGATTGGATTCAGGTCTGGACTTTGACTTGGCCCTTCTAACACCTGGATACGTTTATTTTTGAACCATTCCATTGTAGATTTGGCTTTATGTTTTGGATCATTGTCCTGTTGGAAGATAAATCTCCGTCCCAGTCTCAGGTCTTGTGCAGATACCAACAGGTTTTCTTCCAGAATGTTCCTGTATTTGGCTGCATCCATCTTCCCATCAATTTTAACCATCTTCCCTGTCCCTGCTGAAGAAAAGCAGGCCCAAACCATGATGCTGCCACCACCATGTTTGACAGTGGGGATGGTGTGTTCAGGGTGATGAGCTGTGTTGCTTTTACGCCAAACATATCGTTTTGCATTGTGGCCAAAAAGTTCAATTTTGGTTTCATCTGACCAGAGCACCTTCTTCCACATGTTTGGTGTGTCTCCCAGGTGGCTTGTGGCAAACTTTAAACGAGACTTTTTATGGATATCTTTGAGGAATGGCTTTCTTCTTGCCACTCTTCCATAAAGGCCAGATTTGTGCAGTGTACGACTGATTGTTGTCCTATGGACAGACTCTCTCACCTCAGCTGCATCTCTGATCAGTTTTCTCCTTGTTTGAGAAGAAAGTTTGGAAGGACGGCCGGGTCTTGGTAGATTTGCAGTGGTCTGATGCTCCTTCCATTTCAATATGATGGCTTGCACAGTGCTCCTTGAGATGTTTAAAGCTTGGGAAATCTTTTTGTATCCAAATCCGGCTTTAAAATTCTCCACAACAGTATCTCGGACCTGCCTGGTGTGTTCCTTGGTTTTCATAATGCTCTCTGCACTTTAAACAGAACCCTGAGACTATCACAGAGCAGGTGCATTTATACGGAGACTTGATTACACACAGGTGGATTCTATTTATCATCATCGGTCATTTAGGACAACATTGGATCATTCAGATATCCTCACTGAACTTCTGGAGTGAGTTTGCTGCACTGAAAGTAAAGGGGCCGAATAATATTGCACACCCCACTTTTCAGTTTTTTATTTGTTAAAAAAGTTTAAATTATCCAATAAATGTTGTTCCACTTCACGATTGTGTCCCACTTGTTGTTGATTCTTGACAAAAAAATTAAATTTCATATCTTTATGTTTGAAGCCTGAAATGTGGCGAAAGGTTGCAAGATTCAAGGGGGCCGAATACTTTTGCAAGGCACTGTACCTGTGACAGGATAAAAACAGTCTTAGATAGCATTATTATGTTAATTAAAATCATATTTTGAGACAATCCGACTATATACAACCAGTGTTGGGAATAACGGCGTTATGTAACGGCGTTATTTTTTCAGTAATAGGGTAATCTAACTAATTATTTTTTTCGCCGTTACAACACCGTTACCGTTACTGATGGTCAAAAGCGATGCGTTACTTACTCTGAATAAATTGAAGAAACTACCAGCCGTAGCGAGTCTACTCTGCTTTGATTATTTGTCATCCAAGACTTGGGGTGCGTTCAGATTCGAGAACAGCGCACGTGTTTTGTTTTGTGCTTTTTCTTAGCAAAGATATACCACACAGGACGTGCTGGCACTCTGTTTCTTTAATAGCACATATAACTTCAACATTAACACAAACATATGGCTCTCGGCAGGCCGTGTGTCTAACTCACTGCCGCATCATATGAGCAAAACAATATTGACGCCGTGTGCACTTTAGGGGGCCTCGGATAATTCTGTATCAGAATATTACAGCACGTACTTCTTATGACTCCAGGCTGTTTGTCCCTGCTCATTCAATTAGATAATGCTTTCCAAAGCTTGCTAACATTTCTGTTTTTGCTACACCTGAATGCTAGCCTCGTTCCCATCCCCCACTGTCAGACAGCAAGAATGCTGCTTCCATCTTGGAATGTCACGGCAGACGCTTTGAGGGTGACGGGAGGAGTAGGGGGATGAGGCGACCTGAATGCACAACCTGGATAGATGCGATGGAAGTGATTGTGATTGGCTGAGGGTTAGAGTCATGTGTCATGGTAAGCCAATCAGAGCCGGTGTTTTCACACAAAAACCGGAACAGCGCGTGCTGCAAACAGATGCAGAGGGATATGATGGCAGAGCATTCAGAGGAAAATTTGTCCTTTACGAGGTGGAGATATAAACACTATTTCAAGTCAAAATACTTGAAGTACAGTAGGCTATGTCTACTTGACCAGTTGTCTCAGGTTGTGAGAGTTAGATTTAATTGATTAAACTCACTTTATATTGTTTGCTGCTGATTGTTATTTTATTATATTGTTTACTGTGTATTTTTGTTGCACTTCAAGTGTAGGATAAATCTGTTGCAGGTGGGGCGCAATAAATATTACAAGGTTCTATAACACAACTACCTGTCTGTTCTTTTCTATTCAACTGACTCGAATACTGCTCAGAAAATTTCAAATTCTTTGACATACAACAACTTCTTTTTAAAGTAACGGAAATAATTACTTTCCCCGGTAACTAGTTACCTTTACTATAGAGTAATTCAGTTACTAACTCAGTTCCTTTTGGAAGAAGTAGTGAGTACTGAGTAACTATAACTAATTACTTTTTTAAAATAATGTGCCCAACACTGTATACAACAATTTGCAAAGCGCAGATGACTGGAAATTAGTCTTTTACTCTGCCGTTTAGCTCCGCCTGTCATTATAGCATCCCCAGCTGAATTATGACGTCGGCAGGGTCACCATTTCAGCTGATTTAGAATTCACCCCATTGAGGGTGAAGATTCAGAATGAGGAAAATGTGACAGAGAGCAGCAAAATGCCATCATTGTTTCAATCTCTCTACTCCAATATTTTTACAGGATATTCTCTATATCTAAGTATTTTCCCCAATTGATAAATAAATGGTATGGTCACGACAAATATCAGTCTTGTGCTCAATGGAATATGAAATATTTAAAATGCATTTATTCAGTATGACAGGGCAAAATTACTCCGTTATGTTCAAAACTGCCCACTTCTTGCACCTCCCGAACTGTATTTTGTGCCACCGGAGTTAGTCCGGCTTTTGTCATTTGCAGTGGGGCAAAAAAGTATTTAGTCAACCACTAATTGTGCAAGTTCTCCCACTTGAAAATATTATAGAGGCCTGTAATTTTCAACATGGGTAAACCTCAACCATGACAGACAGAATGTGGAAAAAAAACAGAAAATCACATTGTTTGATTTTTAAAGAATTTATTTGCAAATCATGGTGGAAAATAAGTATTTGGTCAATACCAAAAGTTAATCTCAATACTTTGTTATGTACCCTTTGTTGGCAATAACGGAGGCCAAACGTCCAGGGTAACTCTTCACAAGCTTTTCACACACTGTTGCTGGTATTTGGGCCCATTCCTCCATGCAGATCACCTCTAGAGCAGTGATGTTTTGTGGCTGTTGTTGGGCAACACGGACTTTCAACTCCCTCCACAGATTTTCTATGGGGTTGAGACCTGGAGACTGGCTAGGCCACTCCAGGACCTTGAAATGCTTCTTATGAAGCCCCTCCTTTGTTGCCCTGGCTGTTTGTTTGGGATAATTGTCATGCTGAAAGACCCAGCCACGTCTCATCTTCAATGCCCTTGCTGATGGAAGGAGATTTTCACTCAAAATCTCTCGATACATGGCCCCATTCATTCTTTCCTTTACACAGATCAGTCGTCCTGGTCCCTTTGCAGAAAAACAGCCCCAAAGCAAGATGTTTCCACCTCCATGTTTCACAGTGGGTATGGTGTTCTTCGGATGCAATTCTACCAAAAAGTTCTGTTTTGGTTTCATCTGACCATAACACATTCTCCCAGTCCTCTTCTGGATCATTCAAATGCTCTCTAGCGAACCGTAGACGGGCCTGGACGTGTACTGGCTTCAGCAGGGGGACATGTCTGGCAGTGCAGGATATGAGTCCCTGGCGGCGCATAATTGTGTTACTGTTAGAAGCCTTTGTTACTGTGGTCCCAGCTCTCTGTAGGTCATTCACTAGGTCCCCCCGTGTGGTTCTGGGATTTTTGCTCACCGTTCTTGTTATCATTTTGACGCCACCGGGTGAGATCTTGCATGGAGCCCCAGATCGAGGGAGATTATCAGTGGTCTTGTATGTGTTCCATTTTCTAATAATTGCTCCCACAGTTGATTTCTTTACACCAAGCGTTTTACCTATTGCAGATTCAGTCTTAGCCTGGTGCAGGTCTACAATTTTGTCTCTGGTGTCCTTCGACAGCTCTTTGGTCTTGGCCATAGTGGAGTTTGGAGTGTGACTGACTGGACAGGTGTCTTTTATACCGATAATGAGTTAAAACAGGTGCCATTAATACAGGTAACGAGTGAAGCCTTGTTAGACCTCGTTAGAAGAAGTTAGACCTCTTTGACAGCCAGAAATCTTGCTTGCTTGTAGGTGACCAAATATTTATTTTCCACTCTAATTTGGAAATAAATTCTTTAAAAATCAAACATTGTGATTTTCTGTTTTTTTTCCCCTCCACATTCTGTCTCTCATGGTTGAGGTTTACCCATGTTGACAATTACAGGCCTCTCCAAGCTTTTCAAGTAGGAGAGCTTTCACAATTGGTTGACTAAATGCTTATTTGCCCCACTGTATCTGCCTCGACTTTGGAGACGGAGGAAAGAGCGTCAACAAAACAGGAGGCGTGACAGCTAGCCAACTTGGTAACCCGAACCGAGCGGAGTTTCCAAGTCTTTTTCTCGCCTTTCGAAAACGAAAAATCACACAAAACTACCCCGATTCATATCACACATGATTGTCTTCGCGGCGAGCAAGTTACGGTTTGTCGTTTCAGCTGCGCCTCGGCTAGCAGGCAGTGCTCGTCACCGGGGAGAGAAGGGAAAACGCCTAAAATGTCAACAAAACAGGAGGAATATGATCACCCACAGAATGAAAACCACTTCCTTATTAAAACGTTTGCCATGATCCCAGTATGTGACAAAATATAATCCACGATGCTTACTTACTTCCTTGTCCGTCCAATGGTTGTCGGACTTGTTTTGGCCATTGCGGTGAGCAAGGATCTTTTGGAAATCCAAATCCTCACACAACACTCCCTGGTGTAGCAACAAAAGCCTGCAGAATATTGGGCTGGCGTGACGCAAAAAATAAACAAACGAATCAGGAAAATCAGTTGAATCCACAGTTTTTCTGCATGCTATATACTAATGGCTGTATTGTGAATATAATCTCTACCGCTGACGTCACATTCGCCTTCTCCTCAACCCCAGGCTTGAGCCGAAAGTCAGTCATTTTCATGGCGCCGGATTAAAAAATTTGAATAAATAGATCGATTGCTTTCACACACATCCAAGCGGTCCATTTGATTCAGGTAAATAAACATGCTTTTTTGTGTCACAGACACTTTAATAATGATAATGCTCACATAACAAATCCCAAACATCTTAGTTTGGAGACATCTATTGGTCAATTGGCATAACTGCTGTGCTAAATTGTGACCAGCCCTTGTACAAAGTAAGGTGGCGTAGGGCTTCTACATTCACTTTGATGAATATTTTTCATGCATGTCGGTCCTAAACCGATAATGAAATACCGATGTCGATATTACCCAATATCATTTTAAAATGGTATTATTGGCCAATATTCTCGACTACCCAATGATATCAGACACTTTAAATATAAGTGAAAAATTGTCCTATTCATGGGATTTTAGACTTCATATAATGTCTTGAAAAACGTTTTATGGGTATTTCCAGTACAAATTATCATGCAAACCTAATAAAGACAGAACTCAGAATTAAATTTTAATGAAATGGAAAATGCCATTTCCAGAGAAATTTGTTCTCCCGTGGGTCTGGTTTTTTTTGTGTGTGTGTGTGTGTGTGTGTCTGTGTGTGTGTGTGTGTGTGTGTGTGTGTGTGTGTGTGTGTGTGTGTGTGTGTGTGTGTGTGAGTTTATTAAATTGGAATTTTCCTTGTTGAAACACCAGTGTCCTTGTGTATGTTTGATCCACCACAGTGACCCAGTGCAAGAGCAAAGCATCCCACATTGTCTCCAGAAATGACATTTTCCAGTATTGAAAATACTCTGCTGGCTGGACTAAAGCTATTCCTGAATTATCCTTTGATGAGCTGTTTCTTTGCTCTAAATCCTTCACTAAAGTCAAAACAAGGACATCCTTTCCTTCTTGGTCCCAGAGGAAATTAGTCATGCAGGAAAAACCGGACGGACTTATCATGATACCGTCATACAGAAAAGGGATATCCATCTGATAAAAGTCTTATATAGGATTTGAAAAAAGATGATTGCAATTGCGCACAGCAGAGACGGGAGCTTTTCTGTTCTGAAAATATTGCGTGTCATGGCTGACCTTTCCTTTCTGCCGCTGTCTGAACTGATTAGCTTTCGTCAGATGTCTCCCGCACTTGCGAATCTCTGTTCAGATTCGTAAACAAGTAAAGCCGAGGTCTCCCGCGCGTCACAACAAGAAATCGTGTGGTGATTAGCTTTCATTTTCTGCCGCATTCAGTATTCAAAGGATCCTTGAACTCATGTTGGAGGGTCAGCAGATAACCTACAATTGACAACAAGTTAATTGAACGACGGAAAGGAGAAAGTTTGGACACCATAGTTCTAAGAGTGACGTTCATCTGTAACTTTTCTAGATTAAGTAAAAATGAAAATGTTTGCAAAATTTGCACTATTAGAACAGTAATTATTACAGTAATTTCCGGACTTAAAGACGCTACTTTTTTCCCTCATTCTGAATCCTGCGGTTTATAGCACAGTGTGGTGTATTTGTTAATTTATTTAGGTTAATAGGCAACACTTTATTTGACAGCGGCATCATAAGACTGCCATAAGTCCATCATAATTATGACATGACACTATCATTGGCATTAATGAATGCTAATGACAGATTTCATTAAGTATCATCCAGCAAATTATGTCACTAACTCCATTTATTCCAGCTTGGATCTTTTACATCCATTCAAAAGATAATTTGCCGGATGACACAAAATGACATCTGCCATAAGCATTTATTATTTATTAAAGTAATTTTTCAAGTAATCTGTGACAACACTGGTCAAGATAGTTGTCAGTCGACAGATTATCACAAATGTTATGGAAATATTTTATAAAGGTTGAAAAAATCAGTATTGCTTTAAAATAATGAAAATTTTAAAAATTATGGAAGTGTATTTGAGTGATAAAATGTTTACTTTTTATTTAGTAACTGAAGTCTTTGAATCAGCAAAAATCAGCTATTTAAAAGGGAAATGTGAACTAAGGTTGGACAACCATGTTTTTGAATAATATCAATGGCTAAACAATTATAAGCATATTTTCATTATTTTTTTTAACGCAACCCTTCCAGATTCTTTGTTTAACCCATAGCAACGCCCTTGACAACGAAAATGCTTTTCTTTGGCAATCTTCGGAAATCTTCGGGAATGACGTCACACCGGAAAGTGCGAGGGAAGTCCGCCATAGAACAGTATTGTTTGTTGCATTGCTTCTCGGTAAGATGCCACGGCGGTGTGTGGCGATGTTTTGTTCTCACTCAAATGAAAAGTTGTATGAGTGGCCAAAGGATAGCAGGGCACGTAAATGGACATCTTTCGTTCGCACGAAGCGAATGAATTTCACGCCATCATCGAGTAGTGTTCTCTGCTGCAAACACTTCGAAGATGCCTGCTTCCTTAACCGGTCTGCTTATGATCAAGTATTTGCCAAAAAGTGTGATTTTTGGATAGATGACTGATGACTTTGTCAAAGCAGAGCTGCCAACTGTTGTGGAATGTACAGTAGAAGCTAGCGACGTTAGCCGAAAGCCAACTCGTGGCAATAGTCGTGGCATAGTTGTGTTTGCTAGTGTTACGTCCCAAGGATGGCTCGCGAAGGGCGTAACATAAAACGAGCCATGAATATGTACAAAATGTGGATGAAGCGCGGCTTCAGGGTAAGCCCAGGCCAAAACAACAAACAAAAGGAATCTACACTTGAACCCCACCCGCAAACTAAACCCTGATCACGAAAAAGAACAAAGAAAAGACAACCACAAACCTAGCTTCTTACGCTAAACAAAACAGGAGAAAACGGGTTGAACAGAAATGGCGACTTACACCTATTGCTTCAGTGCTCTTATTTACAGTGGTGAACAAAAACGATCCAATAACGAATAAACACAAAAGACCTCCCCGAAAAAGCGGGAGTGTATCAGACTAGCGATCAAATGCAAACGAGCGTGAATGGTGAGCAAACAGCTGGCGAGGAGGACCGCAGCAGAATGCTGTGAAATGCGACCTCCCAGAGCGTTGACAGCAGCAGGTTTACACCGCCGGGGAGTTTGTGCACATTTATTTGTATTTGTATTATGTATTTCCACTTTCATGCTTCTAGTTTGTTGTTTCTAGTTCGAGCGCCGCTGACAGGTGACAATTTAGCGTGTAGGCACTGAGTCAATCTCGCGGCGAATCAGCGAGCGCGCAGGTCACGCAGTGAAACATGGGAAATGTAGTCTCGGGACAACACTGAAGTGGTGCTTTGTAATGTGTTCGCTTGTGTGAAAAAACTACATTTCCTCACGCCATTAGACGCCACTTCCTGCCGAGAGCTGTGCCGAGCTGTGTTCTAACTTTTCCATAAGAACTGCTCCATGTGTTAATAAAGAGACAAGGTTGTCAGCACGTCGTGTGTTCGATACATTTGTAAACAAAAAGCTCATAACAAGACACTATGCACGATCCGTTTAAGAGACGCTGGAGTAGGAGACAAGGAGGAGATCGGTGAGAAGCAAAACTTCGAAAACGGTCGAATGTGGCGGCAGTCCGCTATTATTTTGTTTTCTTATTGTTGCCACAATAAAGCGATTATTTTGTCAAATATACAACATATAGATTATTTTTTCAAGCTTTATGTTTAATGTTTAATGTTTAATTACTTTACTTGTGACACTATTTGGCATGTGAAGAAATTAGTTCAGATTACTGCTTTAAGTAAAGATTATGTAGATTAGGTATGTAGAAAACATGTACAATTTTTTATTTCAACCTCAGGTAATAGTTTTTAAATTATTTCATTATCCGGGAATGAAATGAATAATAAGAGATATAAACAATTTTTAAATAATGTTTTCAGAAATAATTTGATTATTATTATTACTGTAAATATCTAATGCATTTAACAAGACATACATATATGTATGAGTTGATGTATAAATTAAAACAAATTTTACCAATATTTTAAATGAAAACAAAATGAACACACTTATTTACAGGTCTTGATAAAAAATCAGTCAGGAAGTTGCAGCTGGTACAGAATGCTGCAGCCAGAGTCCTCACAAATACAAGGAAGCTGGACCACATTTCACCAGTTTTGAAATCGCTACACTGGCTTCCAGTAAGTCAAGTTTTCGTTTCTACGTTGTGTTGATTTAAATGTGATTTTTATGATCTTCATGTGATGTAAAGCACTTTGAATTGCCTTGTGTTGAATTGTGCTATATAAATAAATTTGCCTTGCCTTGCCTTGCCTTAGGATGTAAAGGCTTGATTAATGTTAATAATTTAATTTGTTAAGAATTATTTATTCTCATGCACTATATTAACATTCCCTATCATTAAAATATTTGATCTAATGAATTGTCCATTGTATTTTTGCACTGATTTATGATTATTTTTCATCTTATTATTCATACCAAATGAATGTAATGATTAAATGCATTTAAATAATCAATCACAAAAAGGTAGAGCAATATGTAATAAATCAACACTACAAAAATAGCCATAATATTGTATAATAATCTTTTATTTCAACATATATTAACATCTTTCATATTCTGATTAAAGACACAGAGTATTTACAAGATTCTACAACAAGTCTTGGTGGCAAAATTGCTTATTGCAATGATTCCCGACCATATTGTGCCTTGAGAGATCATCAGGTGTGCCGCGAAACAGTTTTAGACAAAAAAAAAACAAAAACATAATGTACTATTATCTTCAATAACCACCATTATACCAGCATTGTTGTTGTTACATTTTTGTTTTGGTGGTGATTTTCACGTACCTTATTTTCAAAGAATCTGGGGAAACAGCCTTCTGGGAAGTGGAAGCTTATCACTTTTTCTAGTTTGCGTAGAATCCTACAATAATCCCCAAATGAGTGCAGGTTCTACTTGAGGCACAGAAGGTCTTTTACAACATTACAACAAGCAAATGATGAGACATGTTCAGATTTGTTGTGTATTAAATGCCTCACGTATCGGCGCCGTGCTCATGAAAGCGAGAAACGCTGTATCTCATCAATTGCTTTTGTAATAAATGTTTTAAATTGTAATGAGACTTGAAACCTTTTAGCTGTGCCAGTCCCGTCCATTAAAATAAACCGGGCAATTGCTCCGAGGTCGACTGTAAAGTTGTTTGATTTGGGCTCAATTAGACTCGAGGAGGACAGAAGCTTAACGACAGTAGCCGTGCGGCACGGTCGCTATAGCAACAGAAGTGATGGACTGTCAGCGCGAAAACTTGGGGGGGGGGGGCGGAGCAGGGGGAGTGATGAAAACAACGCCGACACAAACATGAGCGAGTCTACGCTCGGATAAAAACAAGGACGAGGGTGGTCACAAGCGCACGCTGAATCATTCACACGCTGCTTTCTTGTAATTAGCCGCAACTGTTTGGAGGCTGAAGCCAAGGATCTAATCAATCAGTCAGCTCGTGGAACAACAGTAACTAACACAGAGGGCGCTTCTCCAGATAAAAAAACAAACCTGGAATCTGATCAGAGTGGAAGGCAGGAACAGAGCACCTAAGGAAATTGTAGGATTGAGATCAAAGTCTCAACGTACAGTAAGGAAAATAAGTATTTGAACACCTGCGATTTTGCAAGTTCTCTCACTTAGAAATGATGGGCGGGTTTGAAATTTTCATGGTAGATGCTTGTCTACTGCGAGAGACTATCTAAAAATAAAAATCCAGAAATCACAGTGTATGATTTTTTTTAACAATTTATTTGAATTATACTGCTGAAAATAAGTATATGAACACCTGTCTTAGAGCTAGAATTGTGAGCCTCAAAGACCTGTTAGTCACCTTTAAAAAGTCCAACGAATAAGTGGAGTGGAGGGAAACTTTTTGACCAGTTTGAGGCGGTTAGCTGCATATAAACAAATGCCCACCCCATACAATCAGAAAGACTCTTACTAACATGGTCAAGACAAAAGAGCTGTTCCAAAGACAGAATTTTAGACTTCTACAAGGCTGGAAAGGGTTACGGGGAAATTGCCAAGCAACTTGACGATATAAGATCCACCGTTGGAGCAATTATTAGAAAATGGAAGAAGCTAAACATGACTGTCAATCTCCCTCGGACTGGGGCTCCATGCAAGCTCTACCTCGTAGGGTCTTAATGATCCTAAGAATGGTGAGGAATCATCCAAGAACTACATAGGAGGGGCAGGTTAATAGACCAGAAAGGATCCGGGACCACTATTTCGCAGGTTAATGTTGGTAATACACTAAGACGTCATGGTTTCAAATCATGCATGGAAAGGAAGATTCCCCTGCTTAAACCAGCATATGTCCTGGCCTGTTTTAAGTTTGCCAGTGACCATTTTGATGATCCAGTGGAGTCATGGGAGACAGTTATGTGGACATATGAGATTAAAATGGAACTTTTTTGTCTTAAATCCACTTATAGACCCTACCCACCGACGTCACAAAACCACGTGCTCGCTGTATGGTTCCGCCCACTTGTCCGACATTTTGTCTCTGTATTAGCATTGGTTTCAATTGATCGAGGAATTTAAAATGCATTTCATGGAAGACCCGGTGCTTTCTGATGCCGTAAACTCACTGGATGTGTTGCATAAAAGGCGTTATGTGGAAAAGCTTCGTTCTATACAGTCGCCAGATCCATATTTGATGCCCAAATCGATGTTTTTCGACCCACTGTCTTCGCCCTGTCTGCCTGACATCTGCTACGCTGATATTATCTTGTCCACACAAAATCAGCCTATTCTCACGAAAATTTGAAAAACTTCAAGAGCTTGGAGGCTTATAAATACTTCGTTGCTGGTTGGGTGAAACAGGTCCTCGTCCACGAAAATTCGGCAGGAATCTATCTTGTGCTTGGAAAGGTGAGTTACGAAATTTTCAATTCAAAATCTTTTGTTATTGCTAACATCCACTGTCAAGTCTAATGTATTTCATGTCGTTTGTCAATGGAGTTAAGGCTTTTAATGTTTATATGGTTTAGCGATAGCACTCTCACTACATACATACGTGTATGTTGTCGGCGATTAGCCTAGCAATGATCTTAATTGTGGTTATTTGTCAGCCCAAAACCCTCTAAGTATATCTTAAATGCATCTTACCGGATATAAAATGACTACTACATAGTTTGTGGTGATTTTTTGGTGCCCAGTTTTCACGTCGAATTGCAGCCGTCCATTTCGCTCTCCTGTTTGGATCCCTCGGAATACGGTAAAACTTCAAGTCTCTCCTTCCATCTTCTCTGTTAGTGCAACCAACAGCCACACACGCCTTCACCATTTTGATTATTAATGTTAAGGAGCAGAAAAACACGCCGTAAATAGGAGGAATGGACGTAGCCGTAACAGGTTAACACTATGTTTTGACGGACAATTGGGCGGTACCATTCAGGAGAGCGGAGTTGTGACGTCACGTGGGTAGGGTCTATAGTGCTTGGAGGAAGAAGAATGATGAGTACCATCCAAAGAACACCATCCCGACTGTGAATCATTGGGGTGGTAGCATCATGCTTTGGGGGTGTTTTTCTTCACATGGGACTAAACGACTGCACTGTATTAAGGAGAGGATGACCAGGGCCATATATTGTGAGATTTTTGGGAATAACGTCATTCTTTCAGGCTACATCTACGCTAGGACAGATAATGGCCTTAAACGTGTAATTAGTTGGACTATACGGCATGTTGGCTATACTAGTAGGCCTATTATACTGATTAGTTGTTAGATAATGTGGGCGGGTAATATGACCCGCCGCTTAATATGGACTGTTGTCTCCGTACGACAATCGGGTACTAAGGAAGTGATGTCATGCCGTCGCCATTTTTAGTGCAGCATGACGGCATCTTAAGCAATGGAGGCGGACGATCACGACGTGGCATTCCTGCTCCTCTTTTCTTTTCCACACATTTTTCTTAAACCTTCAAACTATGTCGCAATAATATGCCTCAATTCAGTGCTCATTTGTGGTCGTCCCATCGCGGATGACGCGGAGATGAGCATTTTTCACAGCGCTCGTCTTCTGCGTTGTCTCCGATCAGCCAGTTGCGTGGCTGGCTCCTCCCAACTCAATGCCGACCGAAAATGAGTATAGAAAAATGCTTGGAGGAAAATTGACCGAAAAGTGACCTGCGTGGTACCCTATATAAGTATAACACCACACCACACCATTTAAAGAGGCGCGCGATCAGTTTTTTTCCATGACATTTCTGCCTGTCAAAACTAGGGATGTCCCGATCCAGGTTTTTGCACTTCCGATCCGATACCGATACTGGCCGATACCGGCCTATCTGAGCATGTATTAAAGTTTAAAGTTATTTAGCCTCCTTACTTAGTTGTCAGACTCATTTTGAAAAAGGTTTTAGTACGCTTGATAACAACTAGCCAGCTGAATTAGGTGAGTTTGAATAACACAACGGTTGGTAACAAGGAACTGACCTGTTTATTCAGTGACAAACACAAAACATTATAAAAAAAAAAAAACAAACAAACAGAAATGGCATAGTCAGTCAGTAAAACATGCAAATAATATTGTAAACTGTCTTAAAAAACCAAAACACACAAACAACCTCAATGGAAAATCCCACAAACCCCCCAAGCTATTAGATGCTTTTAATGTTTCGTGCATTAGTTACAATAATTGTATAAAAAGCCTATCAGGTTTAAATAAACGACTATTTCAGTATCAAGTTAACATTTTAAAACAGTAAATAAAATACTCAAGTCCCCATTCTGAATCAGCAGCTTTAAACTACATTCAATTCATTTAATTTTGCGAACCAACTGTTGAAGTAGTTAAAATTGCTCCCGTTATTCCATAATTTCCCTTCTGTCTACTTCCGACATGTGAAAGTTTTAAAACTGTTTTGAAGATAGAATCAAGTCAAGATTTTGCTGATTTAGGAGTATTTTAGATAAAAAGTTAATTAGGTTCGCTTGGAAGGTTCACAACAGCCTACCAGGGAAGTCTTCTGCTTTAAGATGGTGGCTGTTTACTAACACATCTAGTTTTCAATACTTCAATGTTGCTAACGCAGTCGAGTCTGTCGTTTTGCATCTAGTTCTATATACGTATGATATCTATTATCTCCAGTAAAACAACGTTGACGTTGTTTGTAGCGGCTGTCAGCAGTAGTCAGGTATTCTTGTGTTTTTTATCCAGCGGCATGAGTTGAGCTAAAGCCGTGAGTTGAGCATTGGCATTACCCGGGTCTATGACAAGCATGATGTTTACTCTCGGGACGCAATGCGGTCCGTTTCTCATTGCGTCCCGAAGACCGCGCTGTGTATTAGTTCCGCTTTACTTGACATATTTCAAAAATTGGAATTTGGATGTTTGTGAATCGTTCTCGAATCTTCCACGGCCGGATCGCTCAAGGATGTAATGACGGCTGGGCATGTTGTACCGTGGTTCTAAGTGTTGGATGGTGCGTCTTTACTCACGAGAGATAATGGCTCGTCATCCAGAATGAATTCTTCGGCAATGACACTTGTTATTCCCTAGGCTTTGGGACTGTCGAGTGCCAGTTTGTCACGCATAGCAAAAGTTTCTGCCAGTGTTAGTTGCGTAGGACCTTTCTTTTTGTCTTCGTTTTTTTTAACATACTCCTTATATTGTTTGTGGTGGTATTTCGTTAAATGCTTGATTAGGTTGGTTGTATTAAAACTTCTTACAGCTTTACCACCACGCTTAACTTTATTGTGGCATATGTTGCACTCTGCCTCTTTGTCTTTGTTGTCCTTTAAGGTGAAATGATCCCACACAGCTGACATTTTTACCGATAAAATCTCTCGATAAATTGGGAGACGGTAATGTAGTTTGTTAAAGGTGTGACGTAAAATGCAGACCGGATTTTGTGGAAACTGAAGCAAAAACTGGAATGGATTATGTAAGTCGATGCGCTGGAAAATCCGGACCGGACTTTTAAAAAAAAAAACTGGATCGGAAGTCTGAATCGGAATTTTTCCATGTCGGCCGATCCAATACCGATGCACATTTTTTTGCCCATATCGGCGTTCGATCCGATTCAAATATCGGATCGGGACATCTCTAGACAAAACTGTCGCCACTTCCAGGATCACCACTCTTATGCACAAGCACTCCTGGTTGCAGCTTCCAGGAAATATGTGATTTTCAGGAAATATATGATTTTCTGAGGTGTTTATATACTTATTTGCAGCACTATAATACAAATAAATTGTTAAAAAATCGTACACTGTGATTTTGGGATTTGTTTTTCTTTAGATTGTTTGTCACAGTAGACAAGCACCTACCATAAAAATTTCAAACTCGCCCATTATTTCCAAGTGGGAGAACTTGCAAAATCGCAAGATGTTCAAATACTTATTTTCCTCAATGTACATAATGCTAGCGTTGGGCTTACAGTAGATGTACAAATTTGGTCAATTCTTATTTTTTCCACAAACCAATGCTAACGGCCACTCCCTACGTGAGCCTGTTCATTACAGTTGAAGAAAAAGAAGCAGCTACCATGTTAAACTTTATCATAGGCTCAAATTGGACTATCTAACAGTATCGCTTATGATACACCGTACTGTACATTCCGTCCTATTCAGTTGCTACATACAATGCATTGACCTGACAGTGGCTAAATCCCCTGATTTATAAAATTAGTACAGCTACATAGTTAAACTACCTGATATTACACAGCATTTTATTTTCTAATACCAAATGTATCCACAATATAGAGCAAGATTACTCGTCCTTTAGAAACATTGTGCTTTAGTGCTGGAAATTCACACATACACATCCAAACAGTCACTCACAAGTAGAAAAAGGGGAGAAAAAAATTAGAACGCGTGTTCTGCTTGTTATTGTTCGCACCTGTGCTCTCATAAAATGTTCTAGTAAATGGAGTTCATCAGTCCAGCAGCTGCGGAAAATTGATTTACGGGAATGGATTATTGATAAAACAGGAAGGGATCCACTTAAGTGTCCTGAGGTGATGGCAACACTGAGCATCAAGAAAACGTGTCCAGTAAAAACTGCTACATGGTAGTTGATTTTATGATCTTAAGTGTAGTAATGCACTGGACAATGTTGCTGTGGCCTCTGAAGTGATGTGAGAAATCCAATAAAAGAAGTTCTTCACAAATCTGGTGTCCATGGATTTATCATTCAAATATAGTAGTTACGATGAATTTGCATTAAAACTATGTTGCAAAAGTCATTTCAACGTATTGTCTCAGCACTTCCACCACAGTGGGAAAAGAAATCA
Organism: Corythoichthys intestinalis; assembly: GCF_030265065.1. Lineage (NCBI taxonomy): Eukaryota > Metazoa > Chordata > Actinopteri > Syngnathiformes > Syngnathidae > Corythoichthys > Corythoichthys intestinalis. The sequence continues at coordinate 16,362,176 of NC_080415.1, read as the reverse complement.
CTTGTCTGGCGTGTCCTGCCAAAGAACAAAGTCTGCAGAAGATCTTTCGTACATCTTTGGCCATAAATAATGCTGGCCGTCACCATCTGGCGTTTGTTCTTGTTCCCGTCCTAGAGACTGGGTATGTCCAGCCTCCTCTCCGGGGATGGAACGGATGCTCTGTTTGAGAAGCAAAGCCAGCAGATTCCAAGAGAAGTGGAAGGCTCTGTGTTCCTAGGAAGTGGCAGGAAGAAGAAGATGAAATACAATTGCCAGTGCACACTGCCAAGCTGGACCGGTTACCTCTCTTGTCACGGAAGGAAGCTCTTTCAGTCGTTGCTGACCGTGAATGCCAAGTCCTGACTTAATGCTGCTGCAAGATTTTACTGAAGCATTGAACTTCTCCCTTAAACTGCCTTTAGATACACAGTTTGGAGAAGGAACATTTACTGAAATGGCAACTGGTAAACACAAGTGTGCTACCAAGTCCCTGATGCGGTAGCGGTACAGTTGCCCGATTACAAACAGGAAGTTTTGTCCAGTCCAGCTTGAATAAAGCTCCAACTCGCTAACTATGGCTGATAAAGTGAAATAGAAAACAGACACACCGATTTTAATCGTAGTGGCAATCTGTCTTGTATTCTTGTCTTGTCCTGGACACTTTTCCTGTCCAACAGTGCGTTTGAGGGAAGTCGTGTAAAGACAGTAGGTCCCAGGAGGTGTATGAGGAAGAAAAGGAAGTAGCTGAAGATGAAATTTAGTTGGCAGTTGACTCCTCCAAGCCGGACAGCAGGCCTCTCTTGGGATGGTAAGACCTTGAGCCAGTTTAGGCTGTCAATTCCTACTAAAAGGCCTTTAACTTGGCTTCTTTTAGATGAAGTTTATTTCCAGTATGAGCAGAACTTTGCTCTTAAACGGCCTAAGATGGACTTATCTACCTAGTTAGACACAGATCTCAATGGCAGTGGCCATCACCATCTGGCTTTTGCTCTTGTCCCGTCCTGAAGGCTGATGCTGAGCAACCTCCTCTCTGGGGTCAGACAGGACGCTCCTTTTTAGGGGAGCTGGGCGAAGGCAGGAGGTCCCAGGTGGCGTGGAGGGCTCCGGGTGTCTGTGGGCTGTGCGAGAAGAAGAAGATGTGGATGAAGATGCAGCACAGTTTCCACTGCATACCCCCGAGCTGGACCGTTCCCCTCGCTTGGCACGGTAGGACGCTCTGCGCCTAAGCTCGCTCACAAGCTCGTATTTGACAAAGCAAAAGACGTCTTTGACCCCGCAACGTTTCTCCGGCTCAGCTGCGAGGAGCCTTTGGAACATTCGCAGAGCGTCGTCGGTGAATCGGCGCCACTGGGACGGATACGTTCCCACGGGACAGCCGGCTTTCTGCCAGCGTCGAAACTCCTCGTAGAAGGCGTCGGTTAGCAACGCAGCCTCCCAGGGGAAATTACCCGTGAGCATGCAGAAGACTAGAACTCCAAAAGCCCACACGTCCAGACTGGTGGTTACAAGGAAACCTTCGGTGCGGCTGGCCCGGCACACCTCCGGAGCCGTGTAGGGGATGGTGCCGCTCACCCTTTTTACACGACAGCCGACCCGACGGGTCATTCCGAAGTCGGCCAGCTTTATACGGCGGCACTCGCGGTCGAACAACAGCACGTTTTCTGGCTTGACGTCCCGGTGCACCAAGTTTTTACTGTGCATGAAATCCAGGGCCAGACCAAGTTGTTGCATGCACCGTTTGACCATTTCTTCTGGGAGGCCCACCTGAACAGAAGCAAAGCAACAGATTAACTCGACTTAACTCGACGGCTATTAATACAGTGATCCCTCGTGAAAAACCAGGAAATAGCAATAGAAGTTTTAATCTTCCAACTGAATTATTTTTAAACAAGAATAAAGTAGAAAAATGCATGTCTTTATTAAATGCTTCATTGAGTTAATCCACTCAAATCCGCTCATGCTGCTAACTTACACACGATGAGCTGCCACAGCAACTGTTTAACAACCTAAACGATTATTGAGGCATGAGACACTTTGAAGTTTCGGCTTCCAAGCGTCTCTGGCAAGATCAAACCTTAACGTCTGTCAGTCATCGTTAACTTTAATAAGCAACTCCAGTGCACTGCCAGACCAAGAAAAGCAGCAGGAGGGAGAGGGAGACTACGCTATGGGGCAGTTTACATGGCGACTCTGCAACACAAAGACGCAATGACTGAGTAGCGGACTCGCCTCGCGTGGGTATGCTGTCGGCGAAGACGAAAAATTCTGAATCCTGCCTCCAAAGTGGAAGAATCCGAATGCGGGGATTGAGGGGGGCTTCCTCGGCATGCATATCAAAGGCTCCTGCGGCGCGAGAACGCAACGTTAACGTCAGCACTCATACACGTCACATTGGGCGTGCGCAGCGGTGCTACTAAACATTAAAAAAAGCAAATATGGTGGAATGTCGGCTTTAATTTACTGTTTTAATAATATTTTTAAATTAAATATGTTGAATGTTTCAATTTTTGTGCCTTTATGAACAAAAGAAAAATGCCATTGCTTCGAGTGGGCGGGCATATTTTTTTCCAGGCTAAGGGAGCTTGGTGGGGTCAAAGTGCATCATTCTCTGTCGCCGTGTAAATCTGCACTGCCCCCTAGGGCCTGGCATGAATACTACATCGTTTTCGTGCGGAATTGTGACATTGTTCAAATGGAGACGCAAATGCAAAGTTGACATTTTTCGTATTCTCGGAGAGTCACCATGTAAATGGCCCCCTACATGATCTGATCGGGAGAGCTCATCTGTATTTATTTGTTTATTTTCAATTGGAAAAAAATCTACGATGGACTGAGGGTGCGAAGTTTGAAGCGCGAAGTAGCAAGGGATCACTGTAGTTTTTTATGAAAACGGAACAAAGGCAATGTAAAAATCACAAAACAACACACAAAATAACGGGTCTGGGCATACTTTATTTGATTGTTAGACGGATGAGCCAGAAAAGTTATCAAAAAGTGTATGTGAAATAATTTCAATTTATTTACTTAAATTCATTAATTTGCTGATGAGAGAAATCAATGTTGGTTTTGTTGTATTCAAGCTTTGGTTGTAAGCAAAAAAAAGTGATTTTTTTTCACAATTAAATTATTGATAAATTAATCTAGATTAATCTCTATAAATCAAAGAAAATTGTGTAATTAATTAGTTCTTTTCTTAAGTATATTGGAATTATTAGTAGCCATGTAGAATATTTTCACTAATATTTTCAAATTTTCTCAAGAATTATACAGTATATAGCAGGGGTCGGGAGCCTACTGTACCATGTCTGGCTCTTTTGATGAGTCCATCTGGCTATCTGCCAACCCGTAATTTTAAATGTGGAACCGGCCTGCTTGCTTGACATGAATGAGCTGTGATGAGCTGATAGTGCATTCACACATTTTTCTTAGGCATTCAAACGTACGTCGCAATAATATGCTGTAATTCAGGGCCATTTGGTGGTCCTCACGCCGCAGATTACACAGAGATGGGCATTAGTAAAGAGCTCGTCTCGCACGTTAAGTCTCCGCTCAGTAAGCAGTGGAGTTGGCCCTTCTCAACTCAATGCCGAGTGTACTGGAGTCTACAGTATAAAAAATGCGTAGGGGAAAAATTAAACCATGAAATTGAACTGCGTAGTACCCCAAGACACAGAGGCGTGCGATCATTTTCACTTTCACTACCATGTTTCTATTTGTTATTTTCCAAGTGGTGAGAGCACAACTGAGCAACGATTGTAACATCCAAGGTAACGATGAAAGGTTTTCGTTGTTTTTTTATTGATTTATTTCAATCACAACTCGGCAACTGCTCACAAAAGCTGGTATAGGTATTCAGTGGGGAGAACAAGAATTTGATACACTGCCAATGGGAAAACCCATTGTCAGTGTATCAAATACTTGTTCTCCCCACTGTATGTATATTTTTACAAAATAAGTTTATTAAAAGAAACACCCATCTTTAAAATTATATATTTTTAAATGTCTATGATTGAAATTTACGTTGCAATTATTCAATAAAAATGGATGTCCTATATACAGTTAGTGCCCGGGTTACAAATAGTTCCATTCCTATGCTGGTGACGTAACCTGAATTTCCGCGTAAATCGGAATTAACCCTTTAAGTACCCCTAAATGCCCTCTAAATCTCAAAATACCTATCCACAAACATGTGTTATACATCATTGTGCTGTCCTCGCCAAGACGTTGGAGCTAGCTAGCCTAGCTAGCTGGTTTGCTGACTTTATTCAGCTGCTCATGACATCAGCACTTGCAGAATGTAACTGAAACAAAAATCCAATTACCGTATAGCCCCGAATATAAGACAGCCTTGATTATAAGACGACCCCCTCTTTTTCAAGACTCAAGTTTGAAAAAAGACTTTTTGAACACCAAATTAATTTTTATACAGAAAATAATTACAGTACATCTGAATCAAATGATTATAACAATATATTTGAGAGAAAAAGCATGTTATTTTAATGGTATTTTTAGCATGTAATCTTAATATCTGAACATTTAAATAGTAAAATAAAGCGCTATCACATTCGTAAATGAATGGCTTCTGGTTTTTTAAATGTAAATAAACCGATCTATTGTGATAAAACAGCAAAATTGCAATAAATGCATTAACCATCAAAGTGAAGTCTAACTGTAACTGTAGTCTTGAAACAAATCTGAATAAGGAAAAACATTGCAATAAAGTAATGCAAACTAGTTAAACTTGATAGTAGCTGAGATCTGTCACGACAGAACATCGCTTTAATGATATATGGCGCCATCTAACGTCGTGAATGGGGAGTGCAGCTGAGATCTGTCATGACAGAACATCGCTTCAATGATATCTGCAGCCATCTAGTGTCGTGAATGTGTATAATGTCTAGACCGCGAATATAAGACGACCCCCTCTTTTTCAGTCCTATTTCAATGCAAAAAACACCGTCTTATATTTGGGCCAATACGGTAAATCAGTTTCATTTTCAATAACATCAATTCAAATTTGCATTTATAGCTAGCTGTTGATACAGCAACAACGTACCACACAAATGATTAACATCTACCAGTTAGTGTAAACTCGCCCCAAGTATTCGACCACAATTGAAAACTCAAAATAAACAGTACAAAAAGTGTTATATACAGGTATTGCCTCTGTGGATGCTTCACAAGCAACAAATATGCGCGCAGGCTCGCAGACTTTCCCCCCTCTCTCTCACTCGGCTGCGTCACTTCGTCGTAGCAACAAATGCGCTCTTCCTCATGTGCGCGTGTGCTGGTGCGCTCTTCTTTGTGTGCGCAAATACGGTCTTCTTGGTGTGTACACGCGATGTTACTCACATGCCATTAGTACTACCTGCTCTATGCTTCCTGCGCCAAGATAAAAGCATGCATCACAAAACAAAAGTCAACATTATAAAAAAGAAAAAAAAAAAGGAGACTCCAACATCTTAAAGTCGAAATCACGTAAGTCAGGTATGTTGTAACCCGGGGAATATATGGATTGTTGAAGCTTGAATATCCTTAGTATCCTTTCCCATATTTACTGTTTGACTGTTTGTATTACTCTAACACACCCAATATAAAATAAATAACATTCAAATCATAGTTTAAGAAAACAAATAGCACATATCTGAAGTACGAGTGGAATTGGAGTGATCGGAATTTGCAGCGCCAAGACAACGGACAGATAAGGGTGATAACAACTACAGGATGCCTGCTGACTGCGGAAGCCAACGCGCGTAGTGCAGCTGACGAGCGAGATTGACGTTGAAGGAGCGAGACAAGCAGGGGATGTCCAAGACATCTTCAAGCCCACGTCTGGACCACCAAATCCCACCATCAGCTCTTCTGGAAACCAACAATGGACAATCCAGAACAATGAAAGGACATCCTCTCCTCCCACAAAGAGCATCTGATAACGGAGGAACCCGCGACTGAGAAGTTGACACTCAGCACTCACGTGGCGCTGCGGCTGGCAAAATCTTTAACTCTCGTTGCTCTGACAACAGTATCGGCCGAACTCTCCTGCCCAATCCACAACAGACAATAACCCTAAACAATGCCCAAACACACACTTCTTCCGGATCACAGCCCACCTCAGCAAAGCCTTTAAACAGAATGTTTAAGGCGGAAAACACAGACAAGACTGAAAAAGCAGTTTCTGCTCTTGCACTCCTCTTTAAAAGAAACTGCTGTATTTTAAGCCAAAACAACTGTTGTGTTTGATAGAACTATATGTCTATATACTGCCATAGCAGATTCATGGCACATTAAGCCCCCGGACTATTTTTAATTTGCCCGTTTCACCCTTAAAACCCCCGTTTACAGACGTCGCGCAACCATTTTTGTTTTAACCCAGCCATGAAAACAAGGTAAGTAATTATATTGATTATTCAAAATGTCTGAGATTTTTAGCTTAGAATCATTAATTGACTTCTAATATGTTGTTTGAAAAAAAAAAAAAAACGACTTTAAAAAATGATTCACTCGCATATTTTAAACTTATAAACAAATTACGTCACAATGAAAAAAATGGCGTCTGTAAAAAATTCACGGATACCTACCTCATAACTATCGTTAAATTGTAGTTTTGTTTTGTTTTTTCTTTTACTGTCGCATTTATGTTAGATGATGAAAAATTGATCCAAACAAAGAAAAATTGAAAAAAAAATGTTTAAAAGGTTAAATACATGAAAAAGAACATCTCGACCACTCCTTGATGTCTGCGATTTCTGCATCGCAGCCCTTGTTATATTACCATGTTTCACCCACAAAATCCCCCAAAAATCCAGCTGTGGCCATTCACCGCTGTGTCTTCACACTCGGTGATACATGCGACGTGGAGTTTTTGGATCAAAACAAGATAAGTACGCGATAATATCTCATTAAAGTCATAGCGTCTGTAATTCTGCTCTCGTGTGCGCTCACCTCCAGATAGGATTTTGCTGTTTAAAAAAAGGAAAAAAAAAAAAAAAATGGCCTCCTGTCCAAATTTTTTCTTCCCCCAGAAAATGGAGATTTTAAGCTTTCCAATGATGTATCACACATGCACATCGGACAATTTTGAAATTTGGCCAAATTGGGGGTCTCAGAGCGGAACTTCAAGTCAGCTTAGTGTTTTCTGTCATAACTAATCATTCTCATTTTTCTCGGGAATCTCTTGTTGACCTGTGAGATGGTGAGCCTGGATCCAGCCTTCCTCTTCGTTTGAGTCTTTTTGCTGTTTTTGCCTTACTGTCAACTTGTGTTTCAAAGCCTTCTTCCAGCTTTTAAAATAGAGTCAGTACAAGGGGTTGAAACTAAGAAGAACGGAGTTTGGCCTTTTGGCTGGGTTGTTGAGATTGTGCCGGCCCAGGTTGTTGGAATTGCGCTAGCGCGATTCTGGTGGTATGGCTGGCGTGATTCCGTCAATTTGGCTAAGAGGTCAAATTCCAAAAATGTGTAATCGTTCAAAACTAACTAAGAAATTAATATAATAAATAAAAAAATATGGACAAATTTCTAGGTACAATAATTTAACCATTGCTAGAGTAGAAAATGCAATAAACTGTAAAATGCTTAGTATTGACTAAGCAGGTGTCCCAATACTTAAGTGTAAAACAATTGCTTTTGTGTAAAAGCAAAGCACAAACTGCATAATGTTCAGGGGAGCACTGATTTCCTCCCATATGAAAAAGTGTAGTGAACGTCTCAAGTCTTGTGTTCCGCTGCTATAGCAATTTTAATGAGAAAGCCAAGCGAAATAGTTCCAAAGCAAAGTCAGAGCTACTCTCATAGCGATAGAAGCGAGAAAAGGCTCCGGCCCCAGGAGAGCTTGTTAAAAGTGCACCATCTGAACATGATTGGAGCCGCTCTGTCTGCGTGAAGACGATGATTGGTGGAGACAAGCATGATGGCACTACCTGTGGGGGAATGATGTCGAAAAGGTCCCCGGCGGGAGCGTATTCTTGTCCAAACACGTAGCTGTCCTCCGTCTCAAAGAGCACGTCCAAGACTTTGATGATGAACGGGCTGGAGCTAAGCGAGTCTGTTAGGCTGTATTCCCGGAGGAAACTCTTCAGCTTGGTCTTGTTTTTGGTAACAAATTTCAGAGCCATTTTAGTGCCTGAAAAGATCAGACGGAAACATGATGAAATGTCTTCAAAGACCTCACAAAAAATTCAATTTAAGGAGCTGAAATTATATTTTTAACCCTTATGCTCTCCTTGGATATTTTTGCACTTTTATAACCAAACTAAAATGCCACACAAAGTACTGCAATAAAGCTTTTTTGCACCCCATGTTCACGAAATGGACATAGCAGAAATCGGTGCTGCATTCACTGACCTTGGCTTCTGTGTGCCACAAGGTCCACTTTTCCATATGTGCCCTTCCCCAGCTCGCGAATCTGCTCAAATTGCTTGGCTACATCTGCAGCGGAAAGCGAGGTGATGGCCAGGGCTTGCATGTCCTCCACAGGCACGCCACCGCCACATGGGGCCACTTTGGATGTGGGAGAGCCCCCACCGCTGCCCACCCTTCCCGTTCCAGTTGGGGAAAGGGACAGGCTGGCCTTGACGCTGTGCGGCAGACTAATGGAGGGAAAGAGAAAAAAAAAGCTTATTCCACAACTTTTGCCCCTTAAAAAAAGTGAAAGGTACAATTAAACAAGGGCGAAGCTTTGGTCTCAATATTGGTAGAGATGATAAAACAGCATAATTTGCATGTACACTTTTTGCTGGTGACGAGACATTAATAAGACCAAACAGATTGGGTGAACCGGGGTCAGTGCTACATTTCTCACGAATATGAATCTAATTAATTGATAGGCTAAATGATCAATGCAAAATAAATCTGTATTGATTTATACTAACTTTCAAACTACAAATTTATAAAGTCTTAATGTGATCATTTTTCTTAAATCTAGTTGAATAATTTTCTCTTTTAATCTTTTAATCTCTTTTTGAGTGTTAAAGACTAGTTAACAGATGAATACGTCAGATTATTCCACATAAATTAAGTAAATATTACTGTTTGTTCTTATTAAACCCATAGATCTACAGGTTGGTCATTTTTCACCTAAATCCCCCAAAATTTGCTTTCAAATAATATTTTGAACAATATCTAGTCTTGGATTAAGACCATTTCTGACAAACAAGCTTTTTTTAAAACTTAAATATACCTTTTTGCTTAAAATTAATCTGTTAGGTTTATTTTCAGCAAGCTATTTTTCTTGTTTCGAAAAATATATGTGAGTAAAATTTACTTGAAGCACTGGCATATCATTTCACTTAATTCTAGTAGATTTAATCTGAAAACAAGGGAATTTAACTAGTTATAAGGAGGTGTGTTTTTGCAGAGCATATGTGTTGGTTCAGGTGATACACAGTTCGATTCAACCCTTTGTTTTGGAAAAACTAATAAGGAAACATTTTGAAAACTTGCAGAATAAATGTCAAGATTTTATTGGTAAATTTAAATTGCAATATTTGAACATAAATTATATTAACATGCACAATAAATACAAACCCGTTAATAACAGGAATGCAGAAAATAAACATTTGTATCAAGACCACCCAACATTCACGTCTGTCTGTCTAAATAAATAACTTAGGGCTGTCAAAATTATAATTTTTTAAATTAATAACGTTAAAATGTTTGACGCAATTAACGCAGATGGCCCGCTCAGACAGATTTAAATGACAGTACAGTGAAACGCTCACTTGTTGTGTTTTATGGAGTTTTGCCCCCCTCTGTTGACGCTTGGGTGCGACTGATTTTATAGGCTTCAGCACCCATGAGCATTGTGTAAGTAATTATTGACATCAACAATGGCGGGCTACTAGTTTATTTTTTGATTGAAAATTTTACAAATTTTATTAAAACGAAAACATTAAGAGGGGTTTTAATATAAAATTTCTATAACTTGTACTAACATTTACCTTTTAAGAACTACAAGTCTTTCTATCCATGGATCGCTTTAACAGAATGTTAATAATAGTAATGCCATCCTGATGATTTATTGTTACAATAAACAAATACAGTACTTATGTACCGTATTTTGAATGTATATATCCATCTTGTGTCTTATCTTTCCATTCCAACATTAATTTACAGAAAAATATGGCATATTTTATAGATGGTTTGAATTGCGATTAATTGCGATTAATTACGATTAATTGATTTTTAAGCTGTAATTAACTCGATTAAACATTTTAATCGTTTGACACCCCTAATTTGAACATAAATTATATTAACATACAAGAGAAATACAAATCCGTTAATAACAGGAATGCAGAAAATAAACATTTGTATACAGACCACCCAACATTCACATCTGTCTAAATAAATAAATTAAATGTAACTGAAAAAGGTTCCTTCAGGTAAAACACTACTGCTTTCGTCTACAAGCACAGCCAAACCTAAAAAAAATACTAAAGCTTATTTGAGCTGCTTTAAGACCACAAAAATAAAATAAAAATGAAAACGGAGTAAACCTCAGTTCACTAAATTTCTCACAGTTTCATTAATGCTAACAGTAGAAAACACATACAGGAGGATATTTCTCTCAAAGCAGCTTCTTACTCGAGTTCGGGAAATTAATGTTATGCTAACTCTGAAGCAGGTCGGACTTTCAGGAGCAAAATTAGTAGTGTGTTCCCCACTTACTTACTGTGGCTGCTGCTAGAGGGAAAAAAAACTTCTAATATTCCTCGTCTTTGAAGGGGACGGAGGAGGCAGCATGATGTCTTTGTGTCGTCGGGGCTGTGATTGCGTGTGTGTGTTTCAAGTCATCAGCCAATCAAACTTGCGTTTGAGGGGGAAAATGGACTGGCACATTCAGCAAGCGAAAACGGGTCAATGTAAGTCTGAACATAATGAAAGTACTGTAGTTCACTTAATAATTGTAGGGTCAATGCTATTCTTACAACATATGGGAAGATGATTTAAATTACCTATATAACTAAAGTCATTATATAATGCAAATTAAGTTGCTTTAAAGTTGGTGGGGACAAATTGAGTGTCCTGAAAAGTTACTAGTGTTATGTCCCTACCGTCCCTATGCAAACCCCTTGCAATTAAATATGCTGTTATTCCTCTACATTCAGCTGATTTCGATCTAAACACTCTCAAATTAAAGCAATTGCGGTTGCAGGATTTTTCTGAAACGGGCCAAGAAGAGGCCACACTAACCCTCAAGGGGTATGTGTTGCTGCCATCTTTGTTCAGTGTTTGATTTGGTCAACAAGGCACTACACAGATTATCCTGCATGTGGCGGTAAAAACATGGATGGATGGACCAGTGTAGTTTACCTCCGTGTAGTTGGCCCAGCATCAGATACAAATGTATATAAAAATGCTGTCAATCGATTGTGCTATGTTTGTGCTTGTTGGTGCAGTAAAAAATTTCGTTTGTGCTTCTATAGTTTTTGAGATATTTACAATTCTTTTATAGATCAATCTGAGGTCAATCAGCCCCCAATTTTGATTAAAAATGGCTAAAAATAGTGTCAATCGTTTGTGCTGTGAAAATTTTTGTTTATGCCGCAATGCTTTTGTAGATATTATGCTTTTAATTTGTAGTGATGATGTCACACAGCCCCCCATCTGCTGCGGGACAGAACAGTAATGGTGCCATTCGTTTGTGTTAGCTTTGTGCTTGTTTGTGCTGTAAAAAATTTCGTTTGTGCTGCTTCATAGATTTTAGATATCATAGATAATTATTATTAGAATTATTATAGATAATAATTTCGGGTGATGACGTCACTTCCAGCCATTCCGTATCCTATTGCTGCATTCAAGGAAGGTGGGAACTCAGATTTATCCCACTGAGATGCAAAAACGAAGCACGATTGACACCCATTTTTAGCCCTGCATCTGATGGTGGGGCCAACTTCACGGAAGTATAAAGTTTGTAATAATTTGTATTTAATCATGCTGTGTGCAAGTGCAATACATGGAAAAATAATTTTAATCACTTTTTGAAAAGCCATATTAAACACAAAGAGTAGCATTAATATTTAACATATTCTAGAAACATTATTATCTCATTCTTTCTCATGTCAGAAAGGAAGAATTTGTCGATTGCCATGCTTTGTGCTCAAATGGGAAGAGGGACACTTGAGTGGCCATTCCAAATTAGAGGTGGGGCCAGGGTCCCTGTGGCCCTACCCCTAAAACCGCCAAAGAATTCAAGTCTGCAGTTAAATGACATTGTGTCCATTTCTTAATCCATTCCGTGGTGTCTAAAGCAAAAAACTGTCAGACTTCTGTCAATGTTAACAAGTCACCAACTTTATACAAAACAAAACTGAGCAAGACAAAAACAATCGACCAACACGTATACATACATGAACAGATTTAATGCCATACTTGGAGTCATTGACCGTTTTTGCAACATTTCTTTCAGTTCCGAATTTAAAATTACATTTTTTAAATGTGGAAATGCTTCTGCTTGCACCTCAAAAATCTTATCTAGAAATAATAGTCCTACATAGTACTGGTTCTAGTACTTATGTATTTATATTACAGTCATCATTATTATTATAGTGCTAGTGTCTCTATTATTTATACTGTGTTAAATTGATCATAAGACTATGTTGTTATGTTTATTACACAGTGGTATAAAAAAAAGTATCCAAACCTTTTGGAATTTCTCACATTTCTCCATAAAATCAACATCAAATGTGATCTGATCTTTGTCAAAACCACACAGATGAAAAAACAGTGTCTGCTTTAACTGAAACCACCCAAACATTTATAGGTTTTCCCATTTTGATGAGGATAGTATGCAAACAATGACAGAAGGGGGAAAAATAAGTAAGTGAACCATCACATTTAATCATAAAAATGACTTTAACTTCAACCAGACGCTTCCTGTAGCTGTAGATCAGTCTGGCACATCGATTAGGACTAATTTCAACCCATTGTTCTCGGGAAAAAAACTGCTGTGGTTTAGTCAGATTCCTGGGATGTCTGGCATGAATCGCTGTCTTTAGGTCATGCCACAGCATCTCAATGGGGTTCAAGTGTGGACTTTGACTTGGCCACTCCAGAACGTGTATCTTGTTCTTCTGAAACCATTCTGAAGTTGATTTACTTCTGTGTTTTGGATCATTGTCTTGTTGCAGCATCCATTCTCTTTTTAGCTTCAACTGTCTGACAGACGGCCTCAGGTTTTCCTGAAAAACATCCTGATAAACTTTTGAATTCATTCTTCCATTAATGATTGCAAGTTGTCCAGGTCCCAAGGTAGCGAAACAGCCCAAATCATGATGCTCCCTCCACCATGCTTCACGGTGGACATGAGGTGTTGATGTTGGTGAGCTGTTCCATTTCTCCTCCACACATTACGTTGTGTGTTACTCCCCAACATTTAAACTTTGGTTTCATCAGTCCATAAAATATTTTGCAAAAACGTCTGTGGAGTGTCCAAGTGCCTTTTTGTGATTATTAAACGAGCAACAATGTTTTTTTAGACAGATATTGACAAATATTGGCCTGTGTCAGTGATTTATGAAAGTCTTGAGCAGACACTCTATAGGATTCTTTTTTACTTCTCTGAGTATTCTGCGCTGAACTCTTGGCATTATCTTTGGTGGACGGCCATTCCTTGAGAGAGAAGCAACAGTGCCAAACTCTCTCCATTTGTAGACAACTTCTCTGACTGTCGATTGATGAACATCCAGACTTTTAGAGATGGTTTTGTATCCTTTCCCAGCTTTATACAAATCAACAATCCTTGATCGCAGGTCATCAGACAGATCTTTTGACCGAGCCATGATACACATCAGACAATGCTTCTTATCAATACAATTCTTACCAGGTGTGTGTTTTATAGTGGGCAGGGAAGCTTTAAACCACTCATCAATACTTGGTTACACACCTGATTTAAATTGTTTGGTAAAAATTGGTTTAAATTGCTCTTTAAGTCTCCCTAGGCAGAGGGTTCACTTACTTATTTTTCCACCTTCTGTCATTGTTTGCATGCTATCCTCATTAATATATGAAAACCTATAAATGTTTGCGTTGTTTTAGTTAAAGCAGACACTGTTTTTCCATCTGTGTGATTTTGACAAAGATCAGCTCACTTTTGATGGTGAATTTATGCAGATATGTGAGAAATTCCAAAAGGTTCAGATACTTTTTCATACCACTGTATTGGTTTTTGCAATTGCTTTGCTGGTATATGAATAGTATTCACAGAGCATGTGCTGTGGTAGTTAGTAAAAGACAAATAAAAGCTTGTCAAAATAGATAGGACTTCTATTGCTGTAAATTGGCAGGCAAATGGTTATTATAATAACTGTTGGCAGTCATAATTTTTTCCTAATTGTTTTTCCTTGCTTTCAATTTTCCATGTTGACCATGCACTTAAGTCACAAAATAAAATACCTGGCTAGATAATAGGCTTCAGCTAATTGCTCTCAAGTAATGCTCGGACATGTTGGCGTGATCTTGTTTCCATAGTATATCTCGAAGGAGAACTAAATCATGGGGGGTTGAACAGACTCTCTCATTACCATAAAATCCATTTCAAAGGATTGTATGCGCAATGGGATGAGTCCTGAGTACATGTATTGGACATCACTTTGTTGAGGCTTCGGGAATGACTGGCCTCACAGCACTTACTGGCACACGGTGATGGGAAAATCAATAGGAGCAGGTAGGAGAGCCAACAAATGGAAACAAATGGCTGACAGTTTCGAGGGGTATTCCAGTAAAATATGCCATGTGCGTTCTGGGAAACAAAACATCATCATCTGTGGCTTTACGGCACATTTGGGTTAAGTTCTACGGGCGGAATACACACTGGATGCACATTTAAATCAACAAGGGAGGTTTGGTTACGGTGTAACAGTAAACTGGATAAAGAATGCATCAGTTAAAATTGGGTGGGAAAAATCCAACTCACTCCTCCATCCAATCATGTGCCGCATACACACACACACACACACACTAATAGATGTAAAATCACTTGGAGCAATTTTGCTGATGGCTTGTTTCACTCGACAGTCAAAGCCGACAGATAAGCTTGTTTTTCCTTTTTAATCTAACCTACTTTCTCAGTAGACCTCTGGGCGCTTCATTAGGTACACCTGCACCATCCAGTGAAATCCAACACAAAGGAAAAAATGAGTGATATTATTCTAATAAATACAGTACAACTACAAAAATATGTAAGGACCAAATACCACATAAACACTGCACTTACTAAGAGTTTAACAATACAGTACACTGCAAAAACACACCTCCCTAAAACTAGTTGAATTCCCTTGTTTTCAGTGTAAGTGAAATTATCTACCAGTGCTTGAAGTAAATTTTACTCAATGAGATTTCTTGAAATAACAAAAATAGCTAGCTGAAAACAAGTTTAACAGATTTATTTCAAGTAATAAATTAGTCTATTTAATCTTTTTTTTTTTTTTTTAAAGGAAGGAAGCTTGTTTGACAGAAATATTCTTAATTCAACAAAAGATATTGTTGAAAACATTATTCGATACCATTTTATTCTTGATTTAGGTGAAAAATGACCAACTTTTAGATATATGGGTTTAATAAGAAAAAATAGGAATATTTATTTAAAGTAAGTGGGATAATCTAATGCATTAAATCTGATAACTAGTCTTTAACATTCAAAACAGTGGAGAAAATTATCTGACTAGATTGAAGAAAGATAATCTGATTAAGATGTTATAAATTTGCAGTGTATATCCATCTGAATCAATACTGTATATTGATTGCTTGGGCAGATACTGATTCGAGTCGATCAAAAGACAAAACTTTCATCAACATCTTCATATTTTGATATGTTGTTTTGTTAAAATGAATAGTTTTCATTCTAATGTCTGAATTCTTTCAGCAACAAAATCTTCAAATATTTCAAACATGTTTTGTATTTTGAAGAGTTGTCCAAAAGGATATCGGATAATATCAACAACGATTTTTCATTATCAGTTTTGGGCCAGGGTGCATGTTGCATTCAAAGTGAATGTAGAAGCCTTCTGCCTTCGTACAAGGGTTGGTCACAGCTTTACACAGCAGTTTTGCTTAATGACCATTAGATGTCTCCAAACTAAGGCCATATCCACACCGAGCAGTTTTTTTTTTTTTTTTTTAACCGAAGATCCTGCTCTAATACATCGGGAAAAAAATAATTACGTCCACACCAGCACATTTGTAGAAAAAAAAAAGCTTCCACAGCCAACCACATTCATTATTTTTTAAGTAAATTCATAACAATGCGCAAAAAATAATTGTCCATAATACCCCTATCCTTTGCATGTGTTCTTCAATATGAAGCACTGCAGGAGTTTGTAAATAAATGGAAGCAAAAATGCAACTCTCTATTTTACCCCAAATGTAAACATTGAGCTCATGTGTGACGTAGGGACAAAGTGAACAATACCAGAGAGCTTTTTTTTTCTTTCTTTTTTTTTCCCCCTTCAATAGTGTTATTTATTTCCTGGCTTTTTTCTGTGAAGAACCCAGAGAGGGTTATTTGGTTAATATTTATTTAATTAATAGTGTTATTATTATATTATATTATATTATATTATATTATATTATACTATACTATATATATATATATATATATATTTTTTTTTTTTTTTTTATTATATTTACTTTTGTTCTGTGAAGAATCCAGAAAGGGTTATTTGATTGTGGCTTTCTGAAAAACAATACATTTTTACATTTAGGCACTCCTGCAATCGTCACACTTTTTCTCTTACAAACTGACACCGGCCCCTCATCAGAGAAGGGAAAAGTTATGTGGCCCTCACAGGAAAAAGTTTGGGCACCCCTGGTTTAAAAAGTTTAAAACCACTTTCAACTTAAATTGAGTTAAATGTATTGTTTGCACACAGGAAGAGTAACACTTGTTTTTTTCTGCTCTACATGACTAAACTTCCAGTCTGAGCTGGCCAAGAAAGGTATATATAGAGCAGTATAAGGTCTTTTCGAACCCCCTGGAGGCAACACACAGTTGAGTGGGCGCACTAGCGTGAATAGGCAACAGAATTCTTACATAATCGTCTCCAGGCTCAAATCAAGACGTGTGATCAGCAGAGATACGAGCACATATGGAATACACGGGGCGCTCTTTCTATTTTCTGCGGCGATGTTTATTTTCCTCCCGGACAGGAAGAATAAGAAGCCAAGAACAAGCTATGTAAATTGTCACAATGCGCCGAGCTTGACCCGCAGCTATGTTTATCAAGCTCAGCCCACAAGATGGTAAAGTTTTCAGAACATTTCCTATGACAGGTTCTCATAGCTAAATTTAATATGTACTCTGGTTGACAAAATATCGAAATATTGATACAGAAATATTGTATATTCAGATAAGATCTTCGTCCTTATAGGGTTCACTGTTTTCCCTCAAGATCATTCAGCCTAGTATAGCTCATAATCACATTACTTAGTTGCCCACATAAACAAAAAATGTGTCCATCCCCCCGCCACCGGGAGGGATGCTATGCGCCCATTTCCCGTCTAAAACTGGATTAAGTGTGCCGATATGCGACGGGTGCAGCTGCGATGACGTCGTAGGTGTGATCCACAAACCGCAGTATTGTGCCCGGAAGGTATGTGGAGGAAGTTATGTGCTTTTCTGGCAAGATGATGCGATTATTTAGTAGACTCAAAAGTGTCCAGGGTGTGAAAGTGATGCTACATAGAAGGGGGCCCTTGTGTTGCACCAGCAGCTGTGATTAGAGGGGCATGAGACAACTAAGCACCTCTTTAGGGCCTGTTTGAATTAGGATATTCGTTCACATTTGTACTGATTTTTGGACCTAATTATTCACTTTGAGATTCATTTCTTACTGCAGCTACAGTGGTATGAAAAGTACCTGAACCTTTTGGAATTTCTCACATTTCTAGCATGCAAACAATGAAAGAAGAGGGGAAAATAAGTAAGTGAACCATCACAATTAATATTTTCTGCCACCCCCTTGGCAGCAATAACTTCAACCTGATGCTTCCTGCAGCTGCTGATCAGTCTGGCACATCGATGAGGACTAATCTTGGCCCATTCCTCTCTACAAAAGTGCTGTAGTTCAGTCAGATTCCTGGGATATCTGGTATGAATCGCTGTCTTTAAGTCTTTGTCAAAACCACACAGATGAAAAAACAGTGTCTGCTTTAACTAAAACCACCCAAACATTTATAGGTTTTCCTATTTTTATGAGGCTAGTATGCAAACAATGACAGAAGGGGGGAAAATAAGTAAAGTGAACCATCACATTTAATATAAAAATGACTTTAATTTCAACCAGACGCTTCCTGTAGCTGTAGATAAGTCTGGCAAATCGATCAGGACTGATTTCAACCCATTCTTCTCTCCAAAACTGCTGTGATTCAGTCAGATTCCTGGGATGTCTGGCATGAATCGCTGTCTTAAGTCATGCCACAGCATCTCAACGGGGTTCAAGTCTGGACTTTGACTTGGCCACTCCAGAACGTGTATTTTGTTTCTTCTGAAGCCATTCTGAAGTTGATTTACTTCTGTGTTTTGGATACTTGTATTGTTGCAGCATCTATCCTCTTTTTAGCTTCATCTGTCAGACAAATGGCCTCAGGTTTTCCTGCAAAATATGCTGATAAACTTTAGAATTCATTCTTCCATTAATGATAGCAAGGTTTCCATGCCCCGAGGCAGCAAAACAGCCCCAAATCATGATGATCCCTCCACCATGTTTCACAGTGTGGATGAGGTGTGGACGTTGGTGAGCTGTTCCATTTTTCCTCCTCACATGATGTTGTGTGTTACTCCCAAATAATTCAACTTTGGTTTCACCAGTCCACAAAATATTTTGCCAAAACCTCTGTGGGGTGTCTAGGTTCCTTTTTGCGAACATTAAATGAGCAACAATGGGTTTTTTTTAGCAGCAGTGGCTTCTTCGATGGAATCCTCTAATGAAAACCATTCTTGGCCATAGTTTTACATGTAGTTGATGTGTGCACAGAGATATTGGACTGTACCAGTGATTTCTGTAAGTCTTTAGCAGACACTCTAGGGTTCTTTTTTTTTTTTTAACTCTCTGAGTATTCTGCACTGAACTCTTGGCGTCATCTTTGGTGGACGACCACTCCTCGGAAGAGAAGCAACAGTGCCACTGCCAAACTCTTTCTATTTGTAGACAACTTCTCTGACTGTCGATTGATGAACATCCAGACTAACTTTTAGAGATGGTTCTGTATCCTTACCCAGCTTCATATAAATCAACAATCCTTTATCGCAGGTCTTCAGACAGCTCTTTTGATCGAGCCATGATGCACATCAGACAGTGCTTCTCATCAAGACATCTCTTGCCAGGTGTTTGTTTTATAGTGGGCATGGCAGCTTTAAACCACTCATCAGAGACTGGGCACAAACCTGACTTAAATTGTTTGGTAAAAATTGGTTTCAATTGCTCTTTACGTCTCCTTAGGCAGAGGGTTCACTTTCTCCCCTTTCTGTCATTGTTTGCATGCTATCCTCATTAAAGTATGAAAACCTATAAATGGGTGGTTTTAATTAAAGCAGACACTGTATTTTCATCTGTGTGATTTTGACAAAGATCAGATCACATTGGATGGTGATTTTATGCAGAAATGTGACAAATTTCCAAAAGGTTCAGATACTTTTTCATACCACTGTACATCGGTTTAATTCCATTATACTGTATCTGCTTAAAAATTTTGTTTGTATTAAAATAATTAAAAAAGAAAATAGAAAAGATAATTTTGAGAGAAATTGTGATGGTAGCTTTGCTGTGGTAAGTAAACACCACTTCACTTTTGGGGCATTTTGAAGTCACTTTCTGTAGATTTGGGGGACTTTCAGGGTCACTTCCTGCTGATATTGGGTCACTTCCTGTTTATTTGAGGGCATTCTGGGGTCACGTCCTGTTAATATCAGGATATTCTGTTGGTTTTGGGGCATTTCACTCCCTATTGATATTGGGTCACTTAGTGATGATATCGGTTCACTTCCTGTTTCAGTGTAGTTTTGAAGGTGTTAGTTGAAAATCCAATAAGGGTGAATGGACGTTTTTGTGCCATTGAAATGAATGGGACGTTTTGGCCATAGGATACGAATGGGAAATTTTGGCCTTTAGAATTGAATAGATATGTTTTTGATAAATTTTGGCAGAACCATATGTTTTATGGCAAAAATTATTTACTACTTTTGTACCCCTTGGCATCCTTTTTTTTTTTTTTTATGTGTCGACGATGTGATTTGGACAAAAACTATCTGTAGTAGTGTTTTGAAATGTCACTTTTTTCCTAAAAAATAACACTGTGTTTTTGGGTGAATTGTCATATTTGAGGTATCAAACAAAAAAGAGACTGCGTCTCTTGAAAATTCCGGTCGTTTTGGTGTTGGAACAGTGTCCGTTTTGGCAAGGCAAAGAAACGCCATTGAAAAAAAATTAATATTATCGATGGTAGTTTTGCAAATCACTTTTCCAGTCAATGTAATCTACTTGTTTATATTTGTTAGTTTAGTAGACCCAAATGACATCTGATGTTCCGCTTCATGCTTTATCACTTATAATGCTGTGTAAAACAACCCCAATCTGCTCTTGTAGTTAAATTTATTTTCATTACTCCAGACTTCCTCTCAGGTGGCTAAAGACGCTGCTGTCTCGCCACACACAGATAAACTCTAGGAACAGTTTTCCGTCTGTGGGTTATTAAATCAAGTCCCACTCATTCAAAAATAATCTGTAAGCAATTTAAAGCAGCTCACGCACTTGTTTTACATGAGGCGTGTTTTGATCCTCTCGACAAATTCTCCATCCCACAACATCCCTGAAATCACGTGAAAAACAAATCGCCTAATAGCTATTTGAAAGCATGTACGGACTAAAAATAATCTCTAATCTTTAATTCCTGAAAAGTACAGCGTGGAAAATAAGGACACAGTCAAATGGGAAAATGTATTCAGGGTGTATTGAAAACTACGCGTTGGCTGCCATTGATGCATCGCATGAAAAAGAAAATGAACAATCAAAATTTGTGTTCTATGCTAACTATTTCTTCAGTTACTGTTCCAATTGTTTCATTAATTGCTAGTTATCTGACAGTGGCACCATAAAACTGTCATAAAATCTTTATTATGGCATGACACTGCCATTAGTGTTAATAAATACTTATGACAGATGTCATTAAGTGCCATCCGGCAAAGTGAGATAATTTGCCGGATGGTACAAAATGACATCTTTCATTAGCATTCATTAACGCTAATGGCAGTGACATACCATAATTAGGATTGTTTTACGACAGTCTTATGGTGCCACTGTCAAATAACTAGCAATTAATGAAAAAATTGGAACAGTAACTGAAGAAATAATTAGCTTAGAACATGAATTTTGATTGTTATTTTAGTCTGTAGCGCTTCAGTGCATGCTAGGAGGCATGTTGGATGACAACAGGGTTTACAGCAGGTGGCAGCAGAGGTTGACTGTCTCCTCTGAGGGAGCAGTGATGGCCAAATGAAGATTCTTGAAGCAATGAAGCTTTGCAGCCAATTGGTTCGAAGCTTCATGGTGGTTTATTTGGTCTTATGACATCTTATGATGCCGCTGACAAGTGTTACCGGTTAATATCTTTTGGTGTAAAGCTGCGGTTTATAATCCAGTGCGGCATATTTGTTCATTTATTTGGGTTTTATGTTACAAACTCCATTTTTGTCCAGCTCGGAAGTTTTACATCCATTTAAAGGTGAGATAATTTGCTGGATGACACATAATGACATCTGTCATGAGCATTCATTAATGCTAATGGCAGCGTCATGTCATAATTAAGATGGTTTTACGACAGTCTTATGTTTCCACTGTCAAATAACTAGCAATTAATGAAATAAATGGAACAGTAACTGGAGAAATAATTAGCATTGAACATGAATTTTGATTGTTATTTTCATCCATAGCACTGCAATGTATGATAGGTGGCATGTTGGATGACAAAAGTGTTTACAGCTGGTGGCAGCTGCAAAGTTGATTGATTGTCTCCTCCGAGGGAGTAGTGATGGCCAAATGAAGCTTCTTGAAGCAATGAAGCTTTTCAGCCAATTGGTTCGAAGCTTCATGTTGGTTCGTTTGGCCATATGACAAATACAGTGTTACCGGTTAATATCTTTTGGTGTAAATATCCCCTAACACAGTGAGGACAGCTGCAGCTTACCGTCCAGTGTGGCTTATCCTATGAACAAATGCCATTTTTGTGTCAAACTTGGTGGGTGGCGGCTTATAGTCAGATGCACCTTATGGTCCAAAAATTACGGTATATATAATATTAATAGGTGTATATAAAACCCTATAGTTGCCTTTGTTATCATTAGAACAATGAAGAATAGTTTGAAAGATGTAAATAAAATGATGATATAAATAATATACATAAAATAAGGTATAAATAATATAAATAATACATACTGTACATTCACTCTCATGATACGTGTGTGTTGGGGTGGTGAACATGCATACATAGGTGTAGATAAAGTGTACTTATCAAAGTTTTTAGAACACTTTTATGCCTGTAAAAGGATATTTATAACAAGATTTAAAAATCCGCAATGCACTGACGGCACGAAAGTTAAGCCGTGAAGTAGAGAGGGATCACTGTAATTATATTTTGATTATAATTTAGACCTGGTTTCCATATACAGTATGTGAACGTCACATTTTGCGTCATGTAAGCCACACTTGTAAAGTATATGAAAAAATGAATATTATTATCATCTTTGCATTTTCCAACTTTAATTCTTTTTTTTTTTTTTTTTAATTTATTGAACTTGGTGTCATAACACTGTCATAAGACTGTCATAATATGACATGACACAGTCGTGAACATTAATGAATGCTTATGACAGATTGCATTAGGTATCCTAACCCTAACACAGTTCCTAAACTCTAATTCCAACCCAAAGACAGTTGAAAAAAATCTCAATATTGCATCAAAGTGACATAATTTACTAAATGACACTCAAGGACATCTGTCATAAGCACTAATTCATATTAATGACAGGTGTTATGACACCAAACTCAAATAAAGTGTTACTTTTTTTTTTTTTTGACATTTCAACAAGTCAAAAAATCCAAATCATTTCAGTTTAGCCTCAATGCTCAACAGAAACAAAATCTGTTGTACTTTGCAATGGTGTGAGACTGCAAAGTGTGATACTGACAGTCCTGACAGTTTGGCAAAATTATGTCAATGATATCAGCGTAATTGCTTCCACCAAACTTTCTACAGCAATGACTGCAGAGAAAAACCTTTAAATAAAAAATAGTGCATAAATTATGTTTTAGATGTTAAACATATGAAAATGAAGGTATTAACGATGATGCGGCACCCTTTCATGTGCAACAAATGTATTTTAATAATCAGCAAG
Source organism: Corythoichthys intestinalis (assembly GCF_030265065.1). NCBI lineage: Eukaryota > Metazoa > Chordata > Actinopteri > Syngnathiformes > Syngnathidae > Corythoichthys > Corythoichthys intestinalis. The sequence continues at coordinate 16,338,820 of NC_080415.1, read as the reverse complement.
AGCATGAGTGTATCTAAAATGGGTCAGGGGATCAGAGTCAGCAGCTTTACTCTGTTTACCGTTTTTATAGCACAGTCCCTGTCCCTCTTGACGGTTCCTGAAAACAAACAAGGGACTCGAGGAGAAAAAAAAAGTAAATAGATTTTGCCTCATTCTGCCTTTTTACTCTAATGGACAACTTGTTTTTTGGTGCGATGAGTCATCGCTGGGGATAACCAAGCTCCTGTATTGCCTTGTCTCCTGTTGCCCATTTGAATGAATTCCAGTTAAACAGGAGCAAACACATCTTTACAAGTTACAACCTCAAAAAATGGACATTAGATCCTCAAATAAGAGGCTTTTCCCCCTAAATACATTGTTCATGTTCAAAGATAATTGTCGAAAAGATTGGAAACTATGTAGTACTCAATTGTGCGTTAAATTGATTGTTCGGATCAGTGGTTATCAGGTTACCTGCACCTGGAAAATGCATTTTCTCCTCAGACAGTCTGCTGGCGTGTCTGTTTTGGAGCGCCTCGTTGTCTTCAAAAAGTGTGCCAAGTCACAATGACAAAGAAGGAAGTGAAAATTGTTTTGTCCTTGTGTGGTCATGATGCAGCCTGGAAACGCGCCACGACAAATTGTGTTCTCAAGCTGGCACTGGACACAAAATCAAAAATCAGAATCTCAATAAATCAATCCATCTCAAACGTGGTTAACGTCACTTCTTTGTATTTGCATGTTTTACGCTATATTGTCATCAACAGAGGTTGACGAAAGCAACAAGCTTGGAGTAGATAATGCGTGTATCTGTTTTCAGATGTGAAACTCATCCTAAAATTAGAGTTGTAATATCAGCCAATAAAAGCATTTTAAAATGATAATGGATAATATCGACATTGGTTTTTAATTATAGGTTTTGGGCAGTGGTAGAATGTAATGAGGTAAAAGTACTTCGTTGCTGTATTTAAGTACATTTTTGTGTATCTGTACTTTACTTGAGAACAAATATGAAGTAGTACTTTTTACTTTTACTTTACTACATTCTTTAGCACATATCTATACTTTTTACTTCACTACATTTCAAATTGTCGCCTGTGTTACACGTTATTTTTGTTTGTTTTCTTGATTTATCATTGTGAATTGATAGTTTTGTTTTCATGCCTCCGGCGCAATCGATAAACCGGTGCGACTGTACTGTAATTGAGCATTAGAGGCAGCAACACAAGTACAAGCAAGATTAGGCAAGTGAACAAGATATTGACCAATAAAAACCAACGATGTAGCAGCACGCCTTCAGATGGGTGCTGCACACTCTTGTACAGTAGGTGGCGGTATGCACCTGATACTTGCCCCGGATCCGCTATTAAGATAAGTTTTGGAGTTTTTGAACTTGTTAAGCCTCCGTTTACAGTGCTGTCAATTTTATTACTTGTTTTTTTCCATTCTGCACAGTTTTAAATAAAACTGAACAGTCAAAGAATTTTCTGGTTCCCTCTTTCAATATTGATTCGGATCTCTGAATGTATGTCTTTTATATATACTGTGTGTGTACTATATATATATATATATATATATATATATATATATATATATATGGTGGAAAACAGATGAGGCTGGAAAAGCAGTTTCTTACGGTTTCTTGCACCGCTCTTTAAAATAAACTGCTTTATTTTAAGCCACAAAACTGTTGTGTTTGAACATTAAGTCAATTTGCTGCCATAGCGTATTCATGGCGCATTAAGCCTCCGAACTATTTTTTTTTTTTTTTTTTTTTTTTTTAAACCTGTCCTGTTCAGCTGTTTGATACAGAGAATGGAAGTCTAAGTGCCCTGCGCAGCCCATCCCTCCTCCCGCAGCCCAGCAAAGGAGCCATCGTCCCCCCCCGGGACCCAGGGTGGTCCCCCGGGCCACCCGCGCACCCATCAACCGGCCTTCAGGGATGGCAGGAGGGGACGCATCACCAACCCCACGCCTACAACCCGGGCCACGAGCCACAGCCGCAGCCCCCCAACCGGCACGACACGCCACGGGACCCCCAGCGGCCCACCAAGCCCCAGGCAAGGCAGGGTCTCCCACCGGTGCAGGCGACACCCCGCCGATACACCGGCGCCCAGCCAGCGACCCGTGACGGAGCGCAGGGCGGATGCCCAGCCAGAGAAGAGAGGGGAAGGCGGAGGCAGGAGAACGCCCAGGAACTGCCACAGGGCGATGCAAGATCTGAGACCCGACCCCCCAACCTACAACGACTTTTAAAAAATTATTCATTCGCATATTTTAAAGTTTTGAACAAATGACGTCACAATGAAAAAAATGATGTCTGTAAATAAGTCACGGACATCTACCTCATAACTATCGCTTAATTGTATTTTTTTTTTGTGTGTGTGTTACTGTCACATTTTCTTTGATATGTTAGATGATAAATAATCGATCCAAACAAAGAAAAATTGGGGGGAAAAATGTTTAGAAGGGTAAATATACTGTATGAAAAAGAACATCTCGACCACTCCTCGATGTCTTGATGTCACCTGAGTGTTTTCCGCCATATACTGTATTACTATATATATATATATATATATATATATACACACACACACGTATATAGGCATGTTGTGTTGCACAAGTTCTGAAACAAATGATTAAAAACCTGACGATGCTGGCGATTTTTTTGCCGATTTTACAATAATAATATTTGTCACCTTAACTTACAAAGACTGGCGAACGGAGGATAGCTGAGGTCATAGACTAGACGTCTATGGCTGCATTGATGAGCCAGTTTACGTTGGGACCTTCATTTGTGTTGCATTGAATGAGGTGTGTCCAAACACGCATACGTATATTACATTCTTGCAAATGTAAAATACTTTTACTTTTTACTTGTAAAGTAAATTTTAAAGCAAGTTCTTTCTAATTTTACTTTACTTTTACTTTAATTTTAATTTTAATTTTTTCTTAGATACTTGTACTTTTACTCCAGTAATTTTTATCACTTTTATCTATACTTTTACTTAAATTGAAAAAAAAAAAAAAAAGTGAGTACTTCACCCACCACTGGTTTTGTTGCCTTCAAAACTAATGTAGAAGCCTTAGGCCTTTGTACAAGGGCTGGTCACAGCTAAACGCATCAGTTACGATGATTGACCATTAAATGTCTCCAAACTAGGAATGTTGGGATTTGTTATGTGAGCATTACCATTAATAAAGCATCCAGTTAGGCATAACAATAGAATTAGCCATAATTTGTAAAGTCCACGACAGCATATATCAGTAATGAATTTTTGGAGGAGTTTAACAATATCAGGATATCAGTTACAGTATCGATTAAAAAGTCACTAAAAATCAATACTTAGGTACAAATACCAGAAAACTCCAAGTACGTCAAGGAAGTACTTGTACATGGTTACTTTATCTTTCTGTCAGTGTCTTGTACTAAAACAAATGGCTTTTATTTGTTAGTGACAGCATGGGTCTGTCTTCAAGCAAACATATACAAGAAAAATACACACAAATTGCTTTTGTAGGGAGCACATAAAATATCAGCAGAGCCTCCCGCTGATGTCTGCAGGGCCCATGTGCGTGTATCCTGTCTCACCTCTGTGCTTCCAATCATCCCTTCTCTCGGAAAAGCACCATGACGCTATCGCCTTGAAAGGCGGCTATATTGGCGTCCTGCTGGGAGAGCCAAAGACCCAGAAATTGGGGAAACCAAGGTAACATTGATCAAATAAATGAGCCAGAGTGTGTGTAGTGAGTCTTTTGTCGTATAGGGGTTGACCACAAATGTAACCCAGACACAAAAGAAGGAAGAAAGTAATTGAACCAAGCACTGTAAACAGAACTAATCTAGATTCATTAGTGCTTGCAATTAGACTTCAGCACATATATCTGTAAACACTAATCATAATCAGCTCAAATCATCATTACCATCATGTCATGCAGAAATCCTTAAGTGGCGAAATATTAAAGGTAATTTTCAGACTATAAGGCACACCTGACTATAAGCCGAACCAACCAAATTTGACAAGAAAACGGCATTTGGTCATAGATAAGCTGCACCAGACTACAGTGACACCTCGCTACTTCAAACTTCCCACCCTCAGTCCATCGCAGATTTTTTTTTATCTAAAAAAAAAATATATATATATATAAATGAGCTGTCCCAAGCCGATCGCATAGTCTCACTCTTGCACCCTCCCACCCTCTCTCTGCTCTTTGTTCGTCAGCCCGTGCACTGGAGTTGCTTATTAAGGTTATTTATGTTGACAGATGTTTGGGTTTGATCTTGCCACAGATGATTGTAAGCCAAAGCTTCAAAGCGCCGCATGCATCAATCATCATTTAACATGTTAAACAGCTGCTGTGGCAACTCATTGTGTGTTAGTGAGCAGCTTCGGCGGATTTGAGTGGACTCACTCAATGAAGCATTTAATAAAGCTAAGCATTTTTGTACTACTTTATTCATGTTTAAATATAATTCTGTGGGACAGTAACATGTTTAAAACCTAATGTAATAATTACATTTGAAGTGCTTAAAAACAATTTATTAATATGTATACAGTTACACACCATATATGGTGGAAAACACTCAGGTGAGGTTGAACTTCCCCTCTGAGACCCCAAATTTGACCAAATTTCAAAACTGTCCTATATGCATGTGTGGTACATAACTGGAAAGCTTAAAATCTCAATTTTCTGGGGGAAGAAAAATTTTGAACAGGAGGGCATTTAAAAAACAATAAAAAATTAAACAGCGGAACCCTAAATGGGGGTGAGAGCATGAAAGCGCATAATTAAAGACACCATGATTTTAACAAGCTATTATCGCGCACATACTTTGCTGTCATTTTTAGCTTAGAATCATTAATTTATGTCTAATATTTAGTTTAAAAAAAACTACTTTAAAAAAAAATTTCACTCGCATATTTTAAACTCAGATGTCTTTATGTATCTACTGTATATATACAGTATATGGCGGAAAACACACACAAGACTGAAAAAGCAGTTTCTGCTCTTGCACCCCTCTTTAAAATAAACTGCTGTATTTTAAGCCAAAAGAACTGTTGTGTTTGATAGAACAATATGTCTATATGCTGCCGTAACAGATTCATGGCGCTTTAAGCCCCCGAACTATATTTAATTTGTTTGTTTTACCCTGTAAACCCTCGTTTACAGACGTCGTGCATCCGCTTTTGTTTCAACCCAGCCCTAAAAAGAAGGTAAGTAATTATATCTATTATTCCAAATGTCTGTCATTTTTAGCTTCGAATCATTGATTGATGTCTAATATTTCGTTTAAAAAAAAAAAAAACGACTTTAAAAAATTATTCACTCGCATATTTTAAACAAATTACATCACAATGAAAAAATTGGCATTTGTAAATAAGTCACGGATAACTACCTCATTAATTGTATGTTTGTTTGTTTTTTGTTACTGTCGCATTTTCTCCGATATGTTAGATAATAAATAATCGATCCAAACAAAGGGAAATGTGAAAATAACGTATAAAAGGGTAAATGTACGAAAAAGAAAATCTCAATCCCCCCTTGTTGTCTGCGATTTCTGCATCGCGACCCCTGTTATATTACCATGTTTCTCCCATAAAATCCCCCAAAAATCCGTTCACAGCTGTGTCTTTACTCTCAGTAAAGGGAATAATGGGAAAACCCATTGGCAGTGTATCAAATACTTGTTCTCCCCACTGTACATGGAGTTTTTGGATCGAAACAAGGTAAGTACGCGATAATATCTTGTTAAAATCATGGCGTCTTTAATTATGCCCTCTTGTGCTCTCACCTCCACTTAGGGTTTCGCTGTTTAATTTTTTTTTTTAAATTTTAAATGCCCTCCTGTTCAAAATTTTTCTTCCCCCAGAAAATTGGGATTTTAAGCTTTCCAGTGATGTATCACACATGCATATCGAACAATTCTGAAATTTGGCCAAATTGGGGATCTCATAACGGAACTTCAAGTCACCTGAGTGTTTTCCGCCATATACATTTTTTTTTTAAAATCATAATTTGGGCAAAAAGTGAAAAAAAACATGTCTTTAATGTATCTCTTTCCACAGCTAAATCAAAATATTATATTAGGGGTGTCAAACGATTAAAATTTTTAATGGAGTTAATTACAGCTCAAAAATTAATTAACCGCAATTAATCGCAATTCAAACCATCTATAAAATATGCCATATTTTTCTGAAAATTATTGTTGGAATGGAAAGATAAGACTGAGATGGATATATACATTCAACATACGGTACGTAAGTACTGTATTTCTTTATTATAACAATAAATCAACAAGATGGCATTACCATTATTAACTTTCTGTTAAAGTGATCCATGGATAGAAAGACTTGTAGTTCTTAAAAGATAAATAAAAATAATAAATAAAATATATAAATATATCAATAAATAAAATATATAAATATTTATAAAAATTTATAGAAAATAAATGAAATGACTAGTACAAGTTATAGAAACTTTATATTAACCCCTCTTCATGTTTTCGTTTTAATAAAATTTGTAAAATTTTCAATCAAAAAATAAACTAGTAGCCCGCCATTGTTGATGTCAATAATTACTTACACAATGCAAATGGGTGCTAAAGCCTATATAATCAGTCGCACCCATGCGCCAGCAGACGGCGGCAAAACTCCGAAAAACACAACAAGTACACCTTTCACTTTGCTGTTCTTTTAATATGTTTGAGCGGGGCATTTGTGCGTTAATTGCGTCAAATATTTTAACGGGATTAATTTTCAAAAATTAATTACCGTTCGTTAACGCGTTAATTTTGACAGCCCTAACATATGTATATATATATATATATATATATATGTATATATAAAACACAAATTTATTTATTTCTTTTTTGTGGGTTGGGGATTGCACTATTATTTGACAGTGCCGTCATAACACTGTCGTAAGACCATCATAAATATGACATGACACTGTCATGTGCATTAATGAACGCTTACGACGGATGTCATTAAGTGTCATCCGGCAAATTATCTCACTTTTAAATGTATGTAAAAGATCCGGATTGGACATAAAAGGTGTTTGTGACAAAATTTTATGGCAGTCTTATGACGCCGCTGTCAAATAAAGTGTTACCTATTAACGCAAACAAATCAATAAACAAGCCACACTGGACTAGAAGCTGCAGGACTGAAAATGAGGGGGGGAAAATAGCGGCTTATAGTATGAAAATTACAGTACTTCTTCCCTGTTCAGCTTACTCAGGACATCTGCAAAACATCCCCAAATTCAACTCATATTCACACTCAAAAATAAAGCCAAAAAAACCCCCCCTCCAATTAACATTGCCATTGTGTTTTGAAGAAATCCTTAAATTGTGACATATTAGTTCAAAAAGATGCCCAGGGAACATCATGTACCAATACCAGCCCACCGTTCTAATCCAGTAGCTTTAAATTCCGTAAGGGAGGTTTGATGTGAGCTCCTGTGTGATTGGGGGAATCCAATGCGAGAGGCGAGCATCCCTCCCTTTGTGTCACATGCTTTGATGTTGAATATGTGGCGGGGGGTTGGGTTGGTGGGTGATGGGGTTCATAGGAACGCTGCAGGAATTGGGTCTAGGGGGTTGTCTAATGAAGAAGCAATTTCACCCTCCGCATCAAGGAAAATTAACACTACTGTATATGAGTAATCATGAGATTTAAAATTTTAAATCCCTTACTGTCTCATTATAAAGTATATACTCACTTGCAGGATATGTGCACGTGTATACAACAAAGAGCAGACACAAAAGAGCAGTCTACAAGCATTAAACAGCGCAGAAAAATCAGCTCTAATTGGAACACTGTGCGGCGAGATCAAGCATAAATAGAGCTTAACAAAAATTTTCATAAGAGTACAATGAAAGCCTGCATGGGGTATTGATTGACAAGGCTCATAATGACATTGTATGAGACAGCTGTTTCCTCCCAGATGGTGATGGCAGGTTGGTGGAAAGCCTGTTTCTTTTCTTCCATGACTACAGATGTTTGCACACTTTGGAAAGAATTATTCTCCCACTTGCAACATTTGCTAAAAATATGACAGTTGTTGGATATGTTTATTTCATGGTGGTTTAGGCCTTATTACCATAATGTTACATTTGTATTCCTCTTAATCTCTTTTCAACAGTACATCCAGCTTACAATGATTTCAAATAAACATTTTTTAAAAGTAGGCAGACATTCATAACAAAGGAAAGAAGGATGCACACCAGAAACAAAATGAAAACAAAAAATATGCCGGGGGTGAGGAGTAAAAATTCACTTCCTTTGTCGAAGTAGTAAAAAAATAGAACACTATACACAGACCTGATTTGATATTTTATGCTATGTAAACTCTGCCTAAAATCTTTTCATGGGATTTCCTCTGAAGTAATGAGCAGATGTAATGTGTTTACGAATTTATGTGAAACCATGCCCCCCCCCCCCCCCCCCACACACACACACAAAAGTATTCTGCTTGTACAAAGAAAGAAGGATTTGTAGCTTGATGTGATGACTATTTCATTTGATTAAAATAACATTTTATTCTTTCACATTATCAATTACTGATTGGCGACACGGCAGCAGAAGCATTTCTACTTTGGATGATATTTGTTTCTATTCATTTCACTTTATTCTTTTAAAAAAGTACATAAATGCAATTTATTGCATTTTATACATAAATTTAGATACTAAAATTGAAACAAAAGCCAGATTGTGACAAGACAAAAACATTAAAACAATTTGAAAACCTGGTGATTTTAAAGAATCATTGTTTTCACTGTTCATAATCGCACATCATAATAGCTTCCCATACACAAAATGACATGATCTAGCCAATGAGAATTAATGACAATTTACTAGTGGGCAATGCCCTCACCTGCTGGGGGCTGGTCTCTCTCCTCCATGGTCCTGCATTCTCTGTACAGCACTGATCCTCTGGCAGCAGCAAGAACCTGGAGCACACAGGTAAAAGAAAAAAAAAATCCCAAGTATCTGGTGCAGGTCCCTCAAACGCTTAACACATTGGATGACAAACAGCCTGGTTGAAAAGCGCTGATGTGCTCCTTCAGACTCTCATCCTGTTCCTTGAGAGGCTTTGAGTCTACTTGACCGGAGGTGGATGCAGTGATCGCATCATGCTGGGTGCTGAGGTGTGCGAGCAGCGCGTAAGCAGTCTCTGTCTTCTGGAAGAATGCTAAGGGGGATGAGGGTGTTTATCTTTCTCTCCTCCAGTGGTCCCGCATGACCCACTTCAGTCCCATTCATTCACAAATGCAGAGAAGCCAGAAGATATCCTCGGCGTAGATGCGTACGTCCCACTCTCACACGGCTCCCGCATCCAGTAGGATGAGAAAGAGGGGTGCAGGCTTGAAATGTGGTGCAGGGGATGCTGATGGTTTGTGGCTCAGATGTTGCTCCTGTGCTGGTCCCCACTATTTGGCTCTCTTCATTGTTTGCCGTCTGCGCTACGCACATGCTCAGGGTCCTAGTGCCTCCTACTCAATTAAAAACACTACTAAGCATACTGAAATGATAACACCTCTGTTTAGTAAATATATCTCCAGACTAAAATCCTATAGAGCAAGCATTGTAAACCATACTTAAATTATAAAGACTTTGTTTCAACTAACTCACAAATATACCCAAGTTGGTCTCTTTGGTTAAACGCAAAGCTTTTATTATTTTGTGTGCATTGGAAACAAATGGATACACGGAATGATTGCACCTTCCTTTATGCTAACTACCATATTTTTCAGACTATAAGTCGCACCAGCCATAAAATGCCCAACGAAAAGGAAAAAAACATAAGTCGCACCGGAGTATAGTCGCATTTTTGGGGGGAAATTTACTTGATAAAATACAACACATTGAACAGATATGTCATCTTGAAAGGCAATTAAAAAAAAAAAGAAAATATAATAGAGGAAAACATGCTGAATTAGTGTACAGTATGATAATGTTACATGTAGGGGTGTCAAACGATAAATTTTTTTAATAGAGTTAATTACAGCTTAAAAATTAATTAATCGTAATTAATCGCAATTCAAACCATCTATAAAATATGCCATATTTTTCTGTAAATTATTGTTGGAATGGAAAGATGAGACAAGATGAATATATACATTCAACATACGGTACATAAGTACTGTATTTGTTTATTATAACAATAAATCAACAAGATGGCATCACCATTATTAACATTCTATTAAAGCGATCCATGGATAGAAAGACTTGTAGTTCTTAAGAGATAAATGTTAGTACAAGTTATAGAAATTTTATATTAAAACCCCTCTTAATGTTTTCGTTTTAATAAAATTTGTAAAATTTTCAATCAAAAAATAAACTAGTAGCCCGCCATTGTTGATGGCAATAATTACTTACATAATGCTCATGGGTGCTGAAGCCTATAAAATCAGTCGCACCCAAGCGCCAGCAGAGGGCGACAAAACTCCGAAACATACAACAAGTACACATTTCACTGTGCTGTCGTTTTAATGTTTGAGCGGGGCATGTGCGTTAATTGCGTCAAATATTTTAACGTGATTAATTTAAAAAATTAATTACCGCCCGTTAACGCGATAATTTTGACAGCCCTAGTTACATGATGCATGAACAACGAAATGCGAACGTGTATGTTAACGTAACATAGCTATTAAGAGTTATTCAGATAACTAGAGCATAAAGAACATGCTAACAAGTTTACCAAACCATCAGTGTCACTCCAAAACACCAAAATAACATGTGAAATTATATAATAATGTGTATAGAATATAAATAATTTCACACATAAGTCGCACCCCCAGCCAAACTATGAATAAAACTGCGACTTATAGTCCGAAAAATACGGTACTAGTGGATGAGCATCGTTCTGCCTGTCGCTGTATGTTTTTGGTAGAAATGCCGGTAGATAAACAAACATATCTTACACAGATTTGTTTTTAATCCCATTTTTTGTACTTAAAGCAACACTAAGTAGCTTTTCAACCTTGAGAAAATATTTTCATTACATTTGATAATATGTCGACTGACAACTAATTGACACCTCTTTTATATCTTGAGGGGGTCTGCATCGCTTTCACTAGCACTAAATACCGTCATTTTTGCACTGTAAGGCGCAACTAACCATAAGCTCCCACCCATCAAATTTGGCACGAAAACAGCCAGAGATTAGATTCACTGGACTATAAGCCGCAGCTGTTCTTACTGTATTAAGGGATATTTACACCAAAAGATAATAACCAAATAAAATAACATTTTATTTGACAGCAGCATCATAATACTGTCATAAGACCAAATGAACCACCAATCATGGCTTCAGAAGCTTCATTTGGCCATCAGTGCTCCCTTGGGGGAGACAGTCAACCTCTGCTTCCACCTGCTGTCAACACAGTTGTTGTCCAACATGCCTCCTAGCATGCATTGCAGCACTAAGGATGTAAATAAGAATCAAAATTCATGTTCTGTGCTAATTATTTCCTCAGTTACTGTTCCAGTTGTTTCATTAATTGCCAGTTATGGTACTTGGTAACACTTTATTTGACAGTGGCACCATTAGACTGTCAAAAGAACCTCCTAATTATGACATGACACTGCCATGAATATTAATGAATGCCTATAACAGATGTCATTTAGTGTCAAATTATCTCACTTTTGAATAGATGTAAAAGATCCAAGCTGGACATAAATGGAGTTAGTGACATAATTTGCCGAATGACACTTAATAACATCCGTCATAAGCATCAGTCATGTCATATTTATGATGCTCTTATAATAATAGTTTTATGACGCTATCAAATAAAGTTTTACCTATTAACACAAATAAATCAACAAATAAGCCGCAGGATACAAAATGAAGGAAAAACGTTTTGGCTTATACTCCAAAAATTGTGGTAAGGAGGGTGGCAGGAACCATTAAAAAAAAAAAAAAAAAAAAAAAAAAAAAACTACAAATGCTGCTTTACGTCATACGTCATCTCCCCCTTTCCCCATTCATTATAAAGATGGAAGTTGATGCGAATGCATTCGTGCGAATTGTACAAAGATATCAGCGCAACAATAGAGTCAAAACGTTTTTTCCGAGGAGGTAAAAAAGGGAGGCTACCAAGTGACTCAAGAATAAACATTGGCCTGGCTTTCATTCGCTGGCCTGACACCCTCCACCCCTCAACCGAACTAGTCAACGCTGATGAATTCGGGTGGGGTGGGGGGGGGGCATAGCCGTACAGTTGCTAACAGTCATATGCTATTGTTTAGCCACAATTGGATTCATTACCTTATTACCATTCACCCTTCACAAAGCCGCTGGAAACAGAAATGTCGTTTAATCCATCTGCAGGCGACCGAGAGATTCATCTTTGATTGATTGATATTTTGACGACACAGTGCGGGTGTGCACAGGTCCTCATGGAAAACGTAGTCTTCCTTAAGGCAAAAATACCTCTTTTGTCCACCGACGTGGCTAAACTCGACCAAAACTGAAAAGATGCATAGTGTTGCTTTAAAGGTACTATAGAGAATTTTTGTGTTAATTTAAAAATACTTTTCTACTCCACGATTGCCCCAACAATGCCCTGATGAGTACACAGAGCCCTGACATTGTAACTGAGAAAGCCCCTAAAAGCCCTGTTTCTGTTCCCTTCCTTAGAGAGTGTTCGGGTCGAACGCTCTGGGCGAAAACGCGTCTGCGCACGTTGTTGGGATTAAATCAAATTAGTTCTGTAACCTTAGTTTAAATGCACGTAAATAACTACTGTATGAACCTTCTTACTTGTTAACACTTTGATTTTACATTACTTAATCATCTAATAATCAGCATTATTAGTTTGATTACACTTGCCTATGAATTGACAAAAGTTCTCATATTCTTCACACAGAGTTGGGCTACACACGCACACCTAAACTAAGCTCAGTAAACTAACAGGTTAACCAGTGTTGATTTTGGCAGCCCTTTTAATTTTCGTCTTAGTCTTTTGGATGAAAATACTTGGGCATATTTTTGTCATTTCAAAATGTGTTCGTCGTCGTTCAGTCTTAGTTGACAATTTTTCAAAATGTTTTTGTTTGTAAACTTCAAAACTTTTTTAGTCCATGAACAAATAAATAGATAAAAGGTTTCCAACAATTTCAACTGAACATTGACAGACGAGCACATACCGTAATTTCTGGACTATTGGGCGCCCCTGATTACATGCCTCACCCAGTACATTTTTAAAGGAAAAACCATTTTGTACATACATAAGCCTCTCCTGCCTATAAGCCGCGTATGCCCACTTAGTAACAAGAGACAGTGACAACGAAATACACAGTTTTCTAAATTTTAATAACACACCTTAACTTTTCGTTCCAAACAGCGCGGGCAAACACGGCAGTTATATAGCAGCGGCACGGAAGTTACATAGCATCAGCATGGCGGTGCAGCACTAATGGCGTACCGCAAGCAACACGTCACTTCCGCTCATTAATATTCATGACATTAGCTACTGTTGCTAAGTAAGGACACCGGGACAGTTTGTCCGTTTGTCCACCGTTTGTCCCTAATAGGAAATGAATGGAAATCGTGTACGAAGGAGATGTTAACAGAGTTAAACCTACCAATTCTCTCTGAAAATGATGTGCCTGGTGCCAAATTCACTGGCAAAGATGTGGAAGAACATAAAAATGTTCAGTTAACCCTTGAGAGTCGAAGGACGCGCCGGCGCGTCCTCAGCGCACGTCGTCTTTGAAGCGCCCTCACGTTTTAATTACGTCACCCTTATGCCTTTGGTTGGTCTCGTTTTAAAGTGCGGAAGTTGCGGTTTACTCTCGTTATTATTTGAAGTCAATCGACCAACTAGAACGTGAGATATTGTCATTTAAGTTTTATAGTTTTATTGTCCTCTCAAAAAAACATTAAAACGCTGCATGGATCATTTGTTTATGTCTATATTTCCATCATTTCTTGTCCTTTTTCAAAACGGAAGCTCCATGAAAAAAACAGCTATGGTATTCTTTCTATTGTCATACATATAGATTTCCATTATTATTTATTGCTGTATATATTTTTATTTTATACTTTATTATTTTCATAAATACTGACTTTTTTCATGTACATTTATAGTGACAATGAAAGTAAAGTGAAATGAAAATGGAAGGGTGGAAAGAGGACCAACACCCCATGTAAGTGTGAGCTGTGTGATGTAGCCCTGTGTCTAATTCCAGGACGAAACTGCTTTTCAGAGTGGCAAGCCTGACAAAAATTTAACTTGTTTATTGTAAATATTTTTGAAAATACTTTTTTTTCCAATGTTATATATATATTTTTTTCCCCACAATCAGCATTCTCAATTTGTGTATATAAATGTGTGTTCAAGAAGCTTGATTGTGTGTACATAGTTTTCATCAGGTGATGGGCCGCAATACCTAAACTCATAAAGAGATGGCCTCTAAACACTTTTTGTGTTAGATGGTATATATTTTTTCACTGTTCTTCACTGTTTGGTCTGCTGTATATAACCTGTTTTGACTAGAGCATGTATAAAGGCAAAAAACGCCTATGGCTATACCTGTTGTTTATGTTGAATTGTCAAATATAAGACTATTTATTCTAAATTTTTTTGGTTGAATGTTCATCCTAACATGTTGAATAAATATTACAAAGTTTCAAAACGGTTCGTTACGCATGTTTGGTTGTCAATTGGACATCAATATTAAAAATTTTGACAAAATGATTTTGGAATTTTTGGTCTTTTTGGGCCCAAAATGATGATTTATAATTGGTTAGTGAAGGAAACAACAGTTTGGACATGAAGTTCAAGGTGTCACAAAAAAAGGGACCAAACCAGGTCATCGTAAACAATTCTTTCTTTGAAATATAAAGGCAACTTCAAAGGCATGCAAAATCAGACAAAATAGGCCCAGACCTTAAAGGGTTAAAGAGATGGCTTTAGTGTCGAAGGCTGAAAAAGACGAAAAAAACGAGCCGACCTAAGCATAGCTTTAGCTTTTTTATCGACGTGACTGACAATGACATTCTCCTGTTTCAACAAGGTACCCTTTACCATCAGCCCTGTCTTTCTTATATATCCTCTGGTTGTCCTACGTCTCTTACCGTTCTTGGGGGTAATTTAGTTAGCTTTGTGTAGCGATCGCAAATGCTACTCTGTGACAGCCAACGAACACATTTAATTTTTTCATTGATAAAATCTTAATCCTATAATTTATTTACACTTCCCCCTTACTAAAGTTGTTTTTTTATATATATAACAGAAACGGTAACAGTGGCAGTCAGATACCATTGTAATTCTTTTCAGGTCATTCATTGTCAGACAAGCAGTACGGCACAACGTTACACTAAAAAAATAAGTTAAAAATATAAAAATGGCTTACCTCTTTGTCCTCTGAAAGACCATGCCAACCCAACATAATGTTTACTGCATATGAAACGTGAATGGATTCACCGAGCTGGTGGTAAAGTCCACGCAAGTTGATTCGGTCTTCACATTTTTTCCTCTCGAGTTTTCCGGAAACGTATGAAGAAAACATCTTCATGTGTCGTAATGTCTAGAGTCGTTTCTACAAGTTCCAAAAAGCAATGCGTGATCGACATGTTCGTTTTTGAAAGATTACCGGAGAAAAGTAGCACTTTTTACGTTGGGTCTATGCGAGGGTGGGTCTACAATGTCCCACTTCGGCTTTACTTCCGCTTTACGATGCGACGTCACGGTCTAAAAATAGCCTGCGTGCGATACGCCAATGTGCTGGTTAATAAAAACATAAAAGTCTTTGTTAGCAATCTTCATCTTCCCCCTGTGCATTCAAACCATGGAAGTCTTCACCCTCAGTGTCGGATATGAAGATGCTCAGATGCACTTTGCCACGCACCTACTCAGTCTGTCCTTCGCTGTAGCCTTCAATGTCTCCCATAATGAGGCAAATCCACTCCCACTCCGTCCTCCTCGCGCTTCACGCTGCCAGGCTCCCCCGGCAAACCTGCGCAAAAGCTGCTCTTCGCATGCGGCGAGTGTTGGCAAACGATCTCTCGCCGTTCGTCATCAAACCTTCCCATACAACTCGGATGGCCAATTTAATTTCTTTTAGCATTTTCCATGATGCAGGTCTGCCAATTCTACTCATGCATAAAGACGAGGGTCCGCCACTTCTATTCATGCACAACGCACAAAGTTAAACTACCGGTAATAGTGCAAACTAGCGTCTTCTTCGACACATATATTCCACGTGTCTCACTCCCACATTCCATGCTCGAGCGCCCCTGGCGGCCGTCAGAAAAATACACAACTTGGCCGCATCATTGCACACGCCGTAGGACCCAAACTGAGGGGAAAAAAGTAGCGGCTTGTAGTCCGGAAATTACGGTAATTGTACAGCCTACAAGGACAATACCGTCTTGGTGATGATAATACACATTCGACAGGAAAACAGTGCACTATTTTCAATTAATTAAACTCACCGGGACGCCACTGTATGTAAAAAGATTTCCAGGAGTTTAAGACGACCCCATGCTAAATTCTAATGCTAACGCGAACACTATGTTAACACTACAAGTTGCATTTAGTGTGGTGATCACTAGCACAGACCTTTAAAGGCTCAAGAAACATGGCATATCTAGCCAAAATAAGAAAACAAAACTTACCAAGCAGCATCTGACATGTCTTTCACAAAAGTTTGGAGCCTGGAGAGGGTGGGCGCAGCAAATCACATGAGTGGCACGACCAAACACTGCTACGATTCGTGCTGACTACACATACGATAAGAAAATGTTACACATAGTGAACTTATGACAGAAACTATGGCGCATGTTCATCTCATTCTCGTTCTTGAAAACTGGCATTCGTCTCGTTGTGTTTCAGTCTCCCAAGACAAGTTTTTAGCTCGTCATTGTCATGGAACAAAATTGGCCGTCGACAAAATATTTTCTCTATCATCATCATTGATGAAAACAACACTAAGGTCAACAGTTCACAACGGCTTCAGACGCAGAAGCAAGGCAGAATGAGGGATGAAGACAAACCTCATCTGTAAGTAGTAATAGAATATTAAATAACCACACCTTTGAAGTACAAAGGTTGCGCACTGACTGAAAAAAGTACTGATCCTTCCACTATCTGTATTTCGCCAAGATAAGGGAACTATCAGCCAGAATTCTGTATCTGTATTTGTAATATTCTCTGGAATTAATACACCCGGAGAAAATTATCACATTAAGCATGTGAGTTTTTTCTTGAATCCATTATTGCATCATTTAAGTACTTTCCGTTCACCATGATTAGTGAACATGCAGAACAGGTCAATAATTTAGTTACACTTGACCTTAACTGGCGTCCCGTGGACGTTAAAAGATTATTTTCTAAAAACCTCAGCGCGTGTCCCCGAGGCAGCAGCGTTGTTTCAACGAGCCTAGTCTCAACTTTTCTAACCTACTTAAGACTTTCTACTAAACAATAACGTTTGTTGTTTTGTTTGTTTTTCAAGTAAAAAAGTTATAAACTGCATATAGCGCCTTTATTTTTTAGTTACAGTATTTATTTTATGTTATCAATGCATTTCGAATGTAATAAATGGATATTTCAACTCCAAATGTAATTTAAGTCGTATATAGTGCTGTTCCCAATAAATACTGTCTTCATTTTAGGTATTTCAAAGACGTTAATCCATATGTTATCATTATTATGCCATGTTATTAGCTATATATTGACCTGCTGCAGAGGATCCACAATTGTGTGTTTCGATCGTTTTTTTGTACATCTTAAACGGATAATTATTTTTAGATGCTGAAGAGTACTGTACCTTCTGTTTTTCCACGTAATCAATGGGTTCTGTGGTTGTGACATAAAAGTAGTGGTGTTAAGAGGTGGGAAATGTCTAGTTACTGACCTTTCATGATTTACGTCTTTTTTTTTTTTTTACTGCATGTCTGCAACCGACAAGTCAACAATTACAGCACTACTACTCCTGCTATTGTAGTTTGAGTGATCTGAGCACTCGAAAGGAACAAGCTGCTCCACTCTTGCATAATTCAACAGCTTGAGCACTTCACGCAGTGACTTTGCCAACTGTCCTTATTAGGCAATTAATTCACAGCACTGGCATGTCCTGTTAACTGTACATGATGAATAACAGCACTCCTGCCAGCACTGTTTGCTAAGTTAAGGTGATGAGGCAGCTAGGACATGACAGGAATGACCTGAGAGAACTATTACCATCATCAGTAGATGGATTGATGTGAACCTTTATTCAGCCAACGGGTCGTGTCGGTAGTCTATCATAACCCTGCACTCACATAGTATTAAGGTCATTGATATAAAAAAAAAAAAGACTTCAAGGGAATAGATATAAAACAAGACTTATTCTGCCACTTAAAGTGTTGCATTTGGAACATCAAAATGTCATGTGTTAGCGCTAAACCTATGGCTGTTTTGTGAAAGTACCTGTTGCTAACCTATTCAAAATAGCACTCCAGCTCACTTTTGGGTTCCGATCTGCTAGTCGAAAATCACAAAACCCATTTTAGTTGTCTGTTTTGGTGGAAAAACGCATGTTGCTGCTGGTTAGATTTTGTTTTGTTACATAGCCGGCTGTGGGGGCGTTCCCGACATCACACCTGCAGCTAATTCCAGCTAACCAACATTAGTATATGGCGGAAAACACAGACAAGACAGAAAAAGCAGTTTCTGCTCTTGCACCCCTCTTTTGAAATAAACTGCTGTATTCTAAGCCAAAAGAACTGTTGTCATAGGCGGAGTTTGACTTTTGGGGCAGGGGGGGGGCACAACATGTTAATGACCCTGAAATGCAGTGTCAGCAATAAAATTAATTTACAAGAATATTTATAATAATAATTATGGCTGTCAAAATTATCGCGTTAACAGACGGTAATTAATTTTTTAAACTAATCACGTTAAAATATTTGACGCAAATAACGCACATGCCCCGCTCAATCAGATTAAAATGACAGCAAAGTGTCATGTCAACTTGTTACTTGTGTTTTTTGGTGTTTTGTCGCCCTCTGCTGGCGCTTGGGTGCGACTGATTTTATGGATTTCAGCACCTTGAGCTTTGTGTAATTATTGACATCAGCAATGGCGAGCTATTAGTTTATTTTTTGATTGAAAATTTTACAAATTTTATTAAAACGAAAACATTAAGAGGGATTTTAATATAAAATTCTATAACTTGTACTAACATTTACATTTTAAGAACTACAAGCCTTCCTATCCATGGATCCCTTGAACAGAATGTTAATGTTAATGCCATCTTGTTGATTTATTGTTATAATAAACAAATACAGTACTTATGTACAGTATGTTGAATGTATATATCCGTCTTGTGTCCTATCTTTCCATTCCAACAATAATTTACAGAAAAGTAAGGCATATTTTATAGATGGTTTGAATTGCGATTAATTACGATTAATTAATTTTTAAGCTGTGATTAACTCGATTAAACATTTTAATCGTTTGACAGCCCTAATAATAAGTTGAAAATGAAGGTTTTTTTTTGCTTCCCATCATTTTTGGGAAATTCTATATCTGGCTGCTTAGGGCAGCTGTACCTTTCGCCAAGATCGTCATCCATTGAATATGGTATGCCTGTCGGTGTTCTGTCAAATTTTGCACCCCATCAGAAATTGCAACTCTGTGTTTTAAAAATAGCCGCGAATAGAGCAGTTACAAAGTAAACATTACAAACTTTCTTTAAATAAAAGAATATTTGCTTGGTTCTGATCATGGACGGACGTGTACAAAAGTTCTCCTCAGACACATCCTGCCATGGTAGGGCACACAACAACTACTTTCCATTCTCTCACTGTTTACGTCTTCGCTGTGTCGTTAAGCATTAATTTACACCATATATGTGCTGAACATGTATATGTTTACGATGTTACTTGTTTATTTAGCACCTGTGGATAATACTGAGAGTGCAACTGAATGTAAAAGAGGGCTTATTCACCGCCACAACAGCTTTGGGAGCAAAATATTATAAAGTTGCGAAATTCGGCAGAACACCGGTGGTGGCTCTGTTGTACAATTAGCATTTTGAAACTCACCATTTTAGTGGTGCATTTTATGGTCCACATTTTCAATTCTTGGTTCTTGCTCAGTAGTTGTTATCTCTTTTGAAAGCTTAGGTTTGACAAAAAAATTACGTATATGCATCTTGCCTCTTCGGTCCTCAGGTGGTTTTGGCTAGGCAAAGCAAAATCTAAGGTGTTAGTCACATGATCTGTTCAAAAAATAATTCTGACCCATTATAAAAAAAAAAAAATGTTTCTTTTCATTCATTTTTGTTGTATTGCTTTGCAACTTTTATAGACAATATTTTACCGGAAAACTCAGATTTTAAAATCGGATATAGGAAAGTCAATTACATGCAATGACACATTTTAGCCTCAGAGGGGGCTATGCCTCCTCCCCCACCCCACCCCCACCCCCCTCCGAAACTCCACCTATGACTGTTGCGTCTGATAGAACAAATTGGGCCAAGTGCTGCCATAGCAGATTCATGGTGCATTAAGCCCCCGAACTATTTTATATTTGTCCGTCTTACCCTGGAAACCCCCGTTTACAGATGTCGCACTACCGCTTTTGTTTCAACCCAGCCATAAAAATAAGGGAAATAATTATATTTATTATTCAAAATGTCTGTCATTTTTAGCTTAGAATCATTAATTGATGTCTAATATTTCGTTTAAAAAAAAAAAAAAAGACTTAAAAAAATTATTCATTCGCATATTTTAAACTTTTTGAAAAAAATTACGTCACAATGAATAAAATGGTGTCTGCAAAAAAGTCGCAGATATCTACCTCATAACTATCGCTTAATTATTTTTTATTTATTTTTTTGTTACTGTCGCATTTTCTCCAATATGTTAGATGATAAATAATCGATCCAAACAAAGAAAAATTGAAAAACGTTTAAAAGGGTAAATGTATGAAAAAGAAAATCTCGACCACTCCTTGATGTCTGCGATTTCTGCATCGTGACCCTTGTTATATTACTATTTTTCACCCATAAAATCCCCCAAAAATCCGGCTGTGGCCATTCACATCTGTGTCTTGACACTCGATGATACATGCTACACGCAGTTTTTGGATCGAAACAAGGTAAGTATGCGATAATATCTTAATAATATCTAAAATCGTGGCGTCTTTGAGATTTTAAGCTTTCCAATTATGTATCACACATGCATATCGGACAGTTTTGAAATTTGGCCAAATTGAGCGTCTCAGAGCGGAACTTCAAGTCACCTGAGTGTTCTCCGCCATATATATAATGCTGGCGATCTAAGACAATGGTGCCGAGATATTAACTTGCTGATCGCCATTCGATTTGCTACCTTGTTCGTAGGCTGTTTTGTATTTTGTGATTCCTCTACCTTGTATGGGTATTGAGTGGGTTTATTTCTGTTATCTAATTGGCGCTCTGCCCACTGCTTAGTTTATTGTTATTGATCCTCACTGACCTCTTGTCACGGACCCATTTTGTTATTCCCCCTTTTCCGCGATCATGTGTTTTGTTTGTATTAATAAACCCTTGTACACATCTCCTCAGTTGTTGTTTGCTCTTGGGTCCAATCTTGTATCCCGCATTCGCGGAGCATAACATTTACTTAGATGCCTTATATATGGACCAGTATTGGTCAATCATGGCATGACATTCCCTTTAGTACAGCTTCATCTAGTGGATGCATAATGCAACCCCAACAACTACTAATACTGCGCCTTATAATGCGGTGTGCCCTATATATGAAAACAGTTTTAGAATAAGTCATTCATTGAAGGTGTGCCTTATAGTGCAGAAAATATGGTATATCAAACTCCCATGTGATACATTAAAACTGTTCAGACCATAAGGACGCTCAGACTCCGTGTTCAAGCAGCTGAACAGGACAGGTTAAAAAAAATGATAAAAATAGTAAGTTAGAAAATTCAAATCTATTATACGTTTCTGCTCCTGTTCTTTTGTATACCTTAAAATGCATCTAGATATGCTTTTTGTACTGTGAGTCAGAATACTCAAATACCATATGCTTTAAGGCACTTTAGGTCCAGTCGAGAAGAGGAAAAGAAAAGATGCGTCTACCGCAATGGAGTAGATAGTGCAGGACTTTTTTTCACCCTCCTTTTCATCAGTGCTAACACAGCAGTGCTGCTATTAATCAAAGTGAAGGTCAAGTATTCATGCTGACAGCTGGGAGAAGTGAGGGTCAAGCACACCAAGGGGGATAAGACACCTTCGGACGGTATTAAGAGATGTAAGAGTAACAGGCTGCTTTGTTGCAGCCACTTTGTCTTTCATCTCCTCATTGCCACACACCAGACTCGCGTCCTAGTTTTCCACTTTTTATGTCACCTCAAATTCCACCTGGCCTTGTTTCTTTCTTCCTCCCAATCTTTTCTCCTGAAATTGCTGCTCTATAAACATCAGTGGACCAGCAGAAACTAAAGTTCAACTAGCCCCTTTAAGTTTCTTCTACAACTTTAACTAATACCACCCAGACAACAATAAAAGCGCAGTGGCGTGTACAATAATGCCTTTAGATTTGAAATTTTGGGTGCAAATCTGGTTTCTGCAAAATTCTAAAAACGTGCATTTCAAGTTATTTCAAAACTATTTACATTTGAACATGGTTTTTGTACATGCCGCTAATCTCCTGTTTATCTATTTATGGCCTCTCTGTGAAAGTCAGCTAAGAAAAGGCTCACGCTCAACCACTTTGTTATAATGAGGGCGCGTGGCTACGGTTGCCAACCGTCCCTTAAAAAAACGTAATCGTCCAGAAACAAAAGTAAACGCCCCGTATTAAGCTTACAACGGACGCACTTTGTTCCGAATTACCATGAAATCGAAAATTGTGTTTTATTTGTTGAACGACTACTGGTATGGTGCTTTTCAAGAATATATGTAGGGAAACATCTCTCAACTCTCAAAAACTCTACTGCTTTCTGACCAGTGAGCTGACAGAACAATGACAATCCCGCTCATCTCCTTGGACGAGGAGATACTGTCGTTTGCGATGAGGAAAACGGAAAAACAACATATGGTAAGTGTGTGGGAGATAAGAAGTTTGAGTGAAGCGCGAGTAAAAAGCATGTTCAAAATGATGATCGTTTGTTTTATTGTTCTTCTCTGTGTACTTTATTTTCACTATTTGTATTATATTTTTGTTTTCTGTCAATTTCCTTTGCAGTTCCATTATATTTGGAGTGATCTTTTGCGAAACTGGTTATTGTTGAAGGGACTTTGAACGCCCTTAAATTATTAAAAAACAAACAAAAAAAAGTTTACCTCAGAGTTAATGTTTGCACGTTTTTAAAAAAGTATTTAAAAAAGAAAACACCCCACCACCACCACCGCACACACACAGACACACACACACACACAATATGCTCAGGACCTTAAGTTGAATTATACAGTCTTAAATTTAGCATGACAGATGGACATTTTATTCTAGGTTTTTTTTTTTTTTTGTATTAAAACTACATTGCTGATTATTATTGTTTTTCATGTGCTTATACCACTCAAATATGTACATAATTAATTCAGTTTTGCGTAAAATTATAATAATATTATAATTATAGTTTTTTTTTTAAAAAAAATCACTTTTCACATACAAAAAAAAAAAATTAAAGTCTGTGGTTGTGGTGGTGTTGAATAAATACTAAATTAATGATGATAATAATAGTGAGAATAATAAAAGTGGTGATATGGACTGCGGTATATGTAATAAAATTAATAGTGATACTGAAGATAGTGATTACAATTATCAAATGATAATAATCTTGTATTTTAATGGCAATAAAACGGCCTTCACGGAATTCAACTACGTTTCCCACAATACCATTCTGTAAAATGACGTCATAAGAAAGTGCCCATAACCTTGTGCTGTGTCTGCTAATATGCTGCAGGTTCTCCTGGAGAGAGTTTCAGTTTAGGAAAAAAGTATAAACGTTTTGTTTAGCGTAAATTAATTTAAAATGAGCAAATATGTCTTGCCAGTTTCTGTCTTTGGAACTGTTATTGGATGTGCAGTCTTACTCAAGTGAGTAGTTCTAAATGAGCGCTACATACTTTTTACTGCATTGTAGCCTGAATTATATCAGTCTAGTCGTCTGTCATGTGAATATTTTCATCAAATACGGGCTGTATGTTTATTTATATAACCGTCATTTATTCTGTCTGTTTCTTTTAAATATGTTAATTATATCTAATTAAAAAAAAGTTCTTCTCCTGGGTTGCATACTTTCTCTGTTGACTATACAGTGAGATGGGATACACTCTATTCAAGTTGCATCAATTGCAGATAGCTCAGATGGAAGGATAGACAATTTACAGTCGTTAAGAAATTAATATTCATCTTTTTGAAAAATGAAAGGCAGCCTTAAAGTAGAACAACCTCACACAGGAAGGCAGGAGCTGAGATATAACCTCAGAAATCTACTAACTCCTCGTCCACACTAACAGAATCCTGCTACATACTGTTATGTTTGTTGTAACAAATGTGTCAACATGAAATTTTAATTTCATTCCTTTTTGCAGGAACCACGTGACCGGCGGTCGCTGTCCTAGCAAGGCCAAGCTAAATGGGAAGACTGTGATTATAACGGGAGCCAACACAGGCATCGGCAAAGAGACTGCACGAGAACTGGCTCTGAGAGGTGTGGAAATGTTATAATGTCCATGAACGTTTGTTCATTCATTTGCTGCCAACCCGCCCACTTCAAATGGATTGGACTTTTAGCGCCGTCAATAGCAGCCAATGAATTAACAAAGAAAATACAAATATATCATTCATTACCATTACTATCAAGAGTAGTCAAATTTACACTATGACAACCATTTTTGTGTTGTCATGTGTCTTTTCATCTGTCTTGTTTAGCTGCTTGGACACGGAGAATGTGAATCTGAGTGTCCTTATGGTCTGAACAGTTTTAATATATCACATGGGAGTTTGATATACCGTATTTTCCGCACTATAAGGCGCAAAGGCGTATAAGGCGCACTTCCATTGTGGATGTTCATTATGTTTTATTTATTAGGAGAAAGCAGCGAGCACGAAGGTGTTTCGGGGTGACAGAAAGGAAAGAAGCAGACAGAAGAGAAGATGAACAAACAACAAGAAGAAATACATTGTTACACACCTATGTTGCCTATGAACATAGTCGTGCCATCATTGGCTAATTATATATACCCAAGTACACCATTTGCAGGAAATGGGGCGCGGGACCGCTCCGTAGAGCTGCTATTTTCAAAAACTTTAAAATTCAAATATTTTCAAAACCAAAGCCGCTAGCGTCCTTAAAGTAAAACAGGCACCTCACTTAGGCATATATGAGTCTCCATGAGCAGCGGTATCAAAAAATTCAAAGTCTTTCCCTAATAAAATCCACAATTTTCTTTTTTTACACAAGTGTAACAAAACTTTAAAATGACTTTAAAATTCTCAGATTTTACTACAAATGCAGAGATAATCACCTATATTTTCAGGATCAAAAGCAATATTTAACATATCATATAAGTTTTTGCCCAAAATAGCAACTTAAATCTTTATTTAGTGCAATTTTGACATTAGTTTACAACAGCTAATATATCACTCAATTTTCACACCAGAAACTTAATACTTGAGGAAAGCATCTTAATTTTACTCAACAAAAGCAAATTTTGCATTTTTCTATCTACAATTGCAACTTATTTAGGTTAAATTCTGATGTCACTATCGCCTCAGCACGTCTTGCCGGCTGTCTGGCCCTCGTTGTTTTTAGATTTAAATGTTACATAAAATAAAAAAACGTGAAAGCCCGAAAAAATTTATATGGACATGGAAACGTCTAAATTACTAGTTCTTTGCCCCCCCCCCCCCCCCCCCCCCCAAAAAAAAACAGGCAGTTGGCCGAAAATTACCTGATAATTTGGATGTAAAGGTACGCTATTGTGTATGGATACAAAATCCAACATGGCAGCAATCGCTAAACAAAGAACTGAAAATTGAAAGGTTGAAAAATTTTGTAAATAAATGCATAAATCCCGGAATTTCTATATATACTTTATTCTATATTCTTTGGTAAAAGCCCCCCCAAAAAATAAAATAAAAACGGGCAGTTTTCATTCGTTTTACATAAATATTTCAAGCTTAAGTTAAGCAAATTTTGTTCCGCTCATTTCATTTTTTCACAACGTTTGAAAGTGCGTGAATGGTGCTATTTTATATAATAATTACCTTGGATCCTGGACTAAATCACACACGAGACACTCCTGCTTGTATGCACTAAAACCTATGTCCTGTTTCCACCTCAATCCGGCGTTAGAACGCAGTGTGTGTTTGAGTTTATCGCAGTGAAAACTCCAGGATGCTCTGCCTGGCCCAGCCCCCTACGGGAAGCCGTGGCGCACTGTGGGAGCTGTTTCGTCAACTGATAGTGAAGTCTATGGGGGAGGAGAGTGTAAAGAAGATGTGATTAGGTGGAAAAATGGAAATGCTGTGCGGTGGCCCCCTAGGGCAACATGACAACAAATTTCTGGTGGCCTGTGTTAGTGCTAAAACAAATAACTAAGTATCAATACTTTTGCAATGAAATATATCCAGATACGACATTTCAGTATTAATACTTTTCTAAACATTTGAGATTACTATTTGAGCTTTTGGAAATAGGACTGAATTTCATTAAGGGGATAAATAATGTATCTATCTGGGTTTCACGCTTGCAGAAAGAACACAAACATTTGAAGTCAGACATAAAGAGGCTGTGTTGTTCAGGAGATAGTTTTGTTTTTGTTTGATCCCCAAAATAATCCTCAAGTAGATGAGTTGGGAAACGGCAATTTGTCATTTGTTAACCGCATCTAAAATTGCATTCCTTTTTTCATCACAAAGGGGGAAGGATCATTATGGGATGTCGAGACATGGAGAAGTGCGAGGCGGCTGCCAAAGAAATCCGGGGTAACACTCTGAATCCTCATGTTTATGCCTGCCGCCTTGACTTGGCCTCCATGAAATCCATACGAGAATTCGCCGAAAGGATCAAAGAAAGTGAGTTCATTAAAAAAAGATTATCACATTCTTGTTTATTGAATATATGGAAGAAGTAACACTTCTTTGAAAATTGTATTATTGCTTTACAGAGGAGCAGCGTGTGGATGTGCTTATTAACAATGCGGGGGTCATGAGATGTCCTGCTTGGAAAACAGAGGATGGGTTTGACATGCAATTTGGAGTTAACCACTTAGGTACATGTAGAATTTGTTTTTCTTACCAAAATCAAATGGGATGGAGCTTAATTTTAAAGGACAAGCATTGCATAATAGAAAAATGAATGGAAATGACTTGGTAGTAGTCCAAGTTAGGCACGGTGAGGGTGTATATTATTTTATTCAACACCTATTTGAATATTTCTCTATGAGAAATGACTAATACTTCCTACTTTCTGCCTCCAGGCCACTTCTTATTGACTAATCTTCTGCTGGAGAAGTTAAAAGAATGCGCCCCCAGCAGAGTGATTAACTTAGCCTCGCTCGCCCACATTGTTGGGGAGATGGACTTTGAGGACCTGAACTGGGAAAGGAAAAAGTTTAATACCAAGCAAGCGTACTGTCAGAGCAAGCTTGCCAATGTTCTGTTCACCAGGGAGCTGGCCAAGCGTTTACAAGGCGAGTTGAGTGGCATGTGTAGGAGGAACTACAGCTTTTATTGTTATCTTGAATCTAGATATATGAGCGATGAGCTAAAATTAGGCTGTCTCTTCTTAAGTTATTTTGTGGAAATAATGAAGAATAATTTGAGTCAAAGTATTTTTACGCAAAGAAAGAATACGGAGGTTTGAAGCTGAAAAGTTAATTTTATCAACATTGTTTGTTCTTGTTTGAAAAAGGCACAGGAGTCACGGTGAATGCTGTGCACCCCGGCGTTGTTTCCACAGAACTTGGAAGGCACACTGGTCTCCACCAATCTAAAATCTCCTCCACTGTGCTTAGTGAGTACTGTAGAATTATTGAAAATGAAAAACATATTTCATTTTTAAAGTTTTATCAATCTAGACATCATAAAGAAATCTTACCAGAGAGTGGTAACTGGAAAATAATACAAATAAACAACATATATTTGTTGCCTTTGTTAAATAAAAGGTACAGTGGTATCTCGACTTACGACATTAATTGGTTCTGGAAGTAACCCGAGAATTTCTTAAGTAGAGACCCGTTTTACATGTAAATGCCCTAATCTGTTCTGAGCACTACTGACACGCCACATTAAATTTTGTAATCGGGGTTAAACCTGAATAAAACAGTCAAACACATTTGAATCATTCCATATAACTAACCTAACCTTTGATCTATGTAATAAAATAGATAATAAAACAAAATGCAAAGAAAAAAAATTGTGCTGTCAAATTTATCGCATTAACGGGCGGTAATTAATTTTTTAAATTAATCACGTTAAAACAAGGGCTGTCAAACGACTGAAATTTTTAATCGGGTTAATCACAGCTTAAAAATTAATTAATCGTAATTAATCACAATTCAAACCATCTCTAAAATATGCCATATTTTTCTGTAAATTATTGTTGGAATGGAAAGATAAGACACAAGACGGACATAAACATTCAACATACTGTACATTAGTACTGTATATGTTTATTATAACAATAAATCCACAAGATGGCATTAACTTTGTTAACATTCTTTCTGTAAAAGGGATCCACGGATAGAAAGGCTTGTAGTTCTTAAAAGATAAATGTTAATAATAAATTGTTGACCTCGCCGAGCGGGGTCGTCACAGCCGTTCTTCCACAGTGTCTTTAAGTACCTAAGATAGTGATACTTAAGAAGTATGAATGAATGAATGCCAGTTCTCTTTGCATTGAGCGCTTTTCTTTTTGTTAACATTTTTTTGAGATAGGAATATTATTTTTGTTGTGCTTTCACTAAATGATACTGTACCTGTAGCAACTTAACTGTTCTGCCCAAATGCATGATGGGAAGTTGGGCAACCATGACTGTCAGCAGTGGCTGCAAATGGTATACAGTATGTTCTGCGTTGTGATTAACTAAGCGTGTTAAGAAAAAGATCGTCTCCTGTGAGAGATAGGAATATTATTTTTGTTGTGCTTTCACTAAATGATATTGTAGTGACTTAACTGTTCCACCTGAAATCATGATGGAAAGTTGGGCAACCATGACTGTCAGTAGTGGCTGCAAATGGTCTACAGTATGTTCTGCATTGTGTTCAATTAAGCGTGTTAAGAAAAAGATCGTCTCCTGTCATTCTTTCCCATGAGCTGGCAAAGCTTAAGCCATTAAAAGGCATGAACCAACGTCAATGAACGAATGCCTTTTCGCTGTCAATGTCCTAAAACAACGTCATTGTAAACTGTTTGAGGCAACGCATGAACAGGTCATTCCGTGCATGCGTTAATTGCGTAAAAAAAATTAACGTGATTAATTAACAAAATTAATTACCGCCCGTTAACTCGATAAATTTGAGAGCCCTAGATTTAACGCATGCACGGAATGACCCGCTCATGCATTGCCTCAAACAGATTACAATGACGCCGTTTTTGCACATCGAGAGCTAAAAGGCAGTGAAATGCAAGTGGACACAGGTGTTCATTGGACCACGCCTTTTATTGGCATAAGCTTTGGCAAACATGACAATTATGGCGAGTGATGTGGGGAAGAATGACAGGAGATCATCTTTTTCTTAACACGCTTTAATGCACACAACGCTGAACATATACCATTTGCAGCCACCACTGACAGTCACGGTTGCTTAACTTCCCATCATGCTTTTGGGCGGAACAGTTAAGTTGCTACAGTATCATTTAGTGAAAGCACAACAAAAATAATATTCCTATCTCTCAAAAAAATAATGTTCACAAAAAGAAAAGCCCTCAATGCAAAGAGAACTGGCATTCCCCATCAAAATAGCTATGCAAAATACACATACAACTTACTCAGACTTTGCCTTGGCTAAATTTCTAATTAATTTAAAACTCGCCATTGACACCTTGTGGTGTATTTCAATCACTACCTTATTTAATTAAAGACACTGTGGAAGAATGGCAGGAAGCCCATGTGACATCCCGCTCGGCGACGTCAACAATGGCGAGCTATTAGTTTATTTTTTGATCGAAAATTTTACAAATGTTTTTAAAACGAAAACATTAAGAGGGGTATTTAATATAAAATTTCTATAACTTGTACTCACAGTTATCTTTTAAGAACTCCCAAGTCTTTCTATCCGTGGATCCCTTTAACAGAGAGAATGTTAATAATGTTAATGCCATCTTGTGGATTTATTGTTATAATAAACAAATACAGTACTTATGTACAGTATGTTGAATGTATATGTCCATCTTGTGGCTTATCTTTCGATTCCAACAATAATTTACAGAAATATATGGCATATTTTAGAGATGGTTTGAATTGCGATTAATTACGATTAGAGCTGAAACGAAAACTCGAGCAGCTCGAGTTTAAAAACTGATCCGAGTAATTTTATTCACCTCGAGTAATCGTTTAATTTTGACAGCTCTAAGCATCACGTTCTGCTCGGACTACTTTTAATGCGGGACAACGTGCTGATGTCACGTGCGTAGAGAAAGAAGCAATACATTTTTTTTAAAAAACTTACTGCAGCCGACAGCCGCTACAAACGAAGCCGACGTTGCTAAAAACTAGCCCGCATGATGCTACGGTGGTAGCAGGTAGCGTCTGATGCATCTCATAGAGATCACATGTATGTTGAACTAGATGCGAGACGACAGAGTCAGTGGCGTTGGTAAACAGCCGCCATCTTAAAGCAGTAGAGCGCTAAGCGCTAATAAAGAGCGCTAAGCGCTAATAAATAAGATTAACGTTACTGTTACTCGCTCACGTAATGTTAGCCCTGCGGAGGGCTAGGTTTCTATTAATTATGACCACTGTTGATGCCTGGCTAACGTGTCTTACATACAGAGGCTTTAAAATAACATAGCGCTGAGGAGTGATGAGGGTGTAAAATAAAAACTTAATAATGCTAACAATCAATTTTTCCTCAGTAGTCATTGCTGGATAAAACACCAAGTAGCACTGGTCCCTAATGTCCTCCAATACAGCCTGTATCATACATTTATTTTTAACACTGCAAAAACTTAAAATCCTATCAGGACTTACAGTTTAAAGTAACTTAAAACTTAACTAGAACTTAAAAATAGCTTGACACAAATAGAAACTCAATTGAAACACGTGGGGAAAAAAATTCTAACTTTTAAGTGATGTATGCTATCAAGCGTAATGGCGTTTTTAGGTAGAAATATATATATATGTATAAGATCTAAAGGTTTATTTGAGTGAAAGCAGTGAGATCGTTTTTTTTTATTTTTTTTTATTCTATTTGCATCTGAGATGCAATTGTTGGCTGTTTTCAACAATCTACATCGAAAATAAAGACATTGATTGACTGAAAATGGTTCAATATTAGATGAAATGTCTTGTTTTCTCATGTATATTTATAATTGCTCTTCACCTAAAAATATATGTTTTATCCGATTAATCGATAGAATTTTCAGTCGATTACTCGATTACTAAAATATTCGATAGCTGCAGCCCTAATTACAATTAATTAATTTTTAAGCTGTGATTAACTCGATTAAAAATTTTCAGTATTTGACAGCCCTAAAAAAATATATCTTACCTTTCGAGTGAGGCAATGTCCTCTTTCACGAGATCGATGGTGCCTATCACCTATTTCATTCTTCGTGACACAAAAACGCAAGGAAACCTATGCTCTAATGTGCCACTAATGTAATGAACCGTCTTTGGGCTTTAAAAAAGTCTTCAGGAGACAAAAAAACGAGGAACATTGTGCTCATTTGGCCCAGACGTCGACCCGCAATAGCAACAATAACACCGTCACGCTTGTGCACGTCATCATATTGCGGGACCCAAATTGAAACATCGTCAACAAAAGGCCAATAGGAGAGTCAAATCCCATTACAGAGGCATGATGGGAAATATTATGACTAATAGGGCAGCAGGATCTCATGGCGCGACATTTAAAAGCACGAAGTACATATGGATCTTTTGCAGTATTGTATTTTTGCCTCTGGTAACCTGAATTTTTTTTCTCAACAAGAGGCAATATTATCCCGTTTAAATGTGTCGTAACCTGAAAAATAAACAATTGTAGAGACGTTCGTAAGTAGAGCTAACACTGCAATTTATTCTACTTTGGAATAAGGCTATTATTGTTGTTATTATTTTAAATTATTCTCATTCCTCATTTAGCTCATTGGGATAAGCATTCACAGCCAGTCCTCCCAGTTTATTGCTGTCAATGGCATGCAGTGATATACTACATAAAAAACATCAACTTCAGGGTGTTGCTTGGCTCCGCAACCACTTTTTGTTCATTTTAATTAAATTGATTTAGTTTTTATTAGCATTATATTACTTTATAAATTTACACATAATTATAAAAAATCATAATAAAATACAATAATTAATAGAAAGATGAAGAAAATAATGATAACTGCTAATATATATATTTTTACAGCCAAAAATAGTCACATAACCTATAAGGGTTAAAGGTCTTAAGTGTCCATTTTTGACACTTAAAGCGCTCAATTAGAAATACAGAACAGATCAGACGTTACTTTGCCGCTTCCATGCTGTACACGGCTACCAGATGCTCTCCATTTACAGTTCCAATCAACGTGACCCTAATCAAACCGTTGGAACACACTACAAAATTCAGGCCTCTCCTGTGTTTCCCAGGTCCATTTTTTTCCCTGTTGGTAAAGAACCCAGAGCTGGGGGCCCAGCCCAGCATCTACCTGGCAGTGGCTGAAGAGCTGGAGGGGGTGACGGGACGCTACTATGATGTACTGACAGAAAAGGAGCCAGCTCCCCAAGCCATGGATGAGGAGGCAGCTGGAAGGCTGTGGGAGATGAGCAGCAGGCTGGTGGGTCTGAAGGAAGACAACGCACAACCTCGTGAGTCCGGCCAAGCCGACTTGCCAACACAAAGACAGCAGACACATGGACAGAGCCCAGGACCAGTTGGTCAAGCTGTGGGGTTGTAGCATGTCTGTTCTACTGTCTTGAACTGGCAATGAGAAAAAACTACAGTCGTGCATTGGCTTGCAAATGTATTTGTTCTGTGAACATGTTCCTAACTTAAGACACATACTGTACCCAAAAGTTGATGTTTTTAAAATGCTGGAATAAAATCATCCACAAGCTTTTTATTATTGATTTTTTTTTAATTATATGAAGTGTTTTAGATCATAGATTGTGATGTTTTATCTTTTAAGCAATAAATACAAGCAGTTATAAACATTTTAATGGGAGGCAATAGAAGGTCTTGGTCCTGAAGGAAGTTTTTGTTCTGTAATGTTTTTCTTTTAAAACAAAATCTAACAAATGAGTTGAATCATGTACAAACACGCCAAAGTTGGGGGAATCCAATTGTTTACTGAGCTTGCAAAATATCCGCAGGGTAGCCAGAGTCTTTGTATCCAAAATCCCTTGAAGAGATTTGAATGTGTTATGTATGCTCGTTTAAAGATATGCTGGGGCAGAAAGGAACATTTAATTGCACAGAAGTACACAGTAATGTCGTTTGCTTTGCCTACTGAGCGATTCTCAAACTAGGGTTTCCAGAACCCTCAGGGTCCGAGAGCAATCCATATCTTAATTTGCAATTGTACTAACAATAATAAAATTAAAACTTCAAAATTTCTTTACTCTAGAATTAATTTGTCATGACATGATAGCTTCTTTTTCTCAAGAAAAAAAAAAAAAACTGAAAATGACAACTTTAATTCCTGCAGCATTTAGAGGTGCACAAGTTATGAATGTGAAGGGGCCCTTGGAAAAGACTTTTCCCCTCCAAGAGCCATTTAGAACAGAGTTTTAAGTTCAGTTTAAGAATTTCAACTGCTAGCCCTCTACCTAATGAGATGAGAAACTGGTTTGCTCAGTGGAAGCTTGACTCGCACTGGATATGAGGAAGCACAACAGATTCAAACAGAAACAAAACCGGTCAGCATGGACTCAAATCTTGGTCTACTTTTAAAACATACTTTAAAAATGTGACAAAATCTGAAAAATTCACTTAGTCATTAGCTTTCTAGTTTAGATATATCAGGTTTAGATTTTTTTTTTTTTTTTTTTTAATTGCTTTGTTATCTAATCTCTTATGTGTTCTCTGAATGCACATGTGAAACTCGTGGGGTTCGGTACCTTTAGCAAGGGTAAGCACTACTGATTTAGAAATAAAATAAATCCTTGTCTCACCGTCGACAAAGGGCGTTTGCATTATAAGTATGCGTTGTGTTGAGCTGTAGCGCCATCTAGAGTTCATACTCTCCTCTCTGAAACATTCCCACCAATTTACAGTAGAAAAGTTTTAAACTACTAACCTGTCCTAATGATTTTTGTCCACTACACTCCCTGAAAAAACAGACTCCTGCATGAGCAAATTAAGAGTTAACTTTTCCAGAGTAAATGCAAGAGACGGTAGTGTTCAGATTAAAGTTAAAATATTTGTAATAGTATATTGATTAGAGCGCACCACTTCCCATTCACAAAATTATACATTAGAGTAAATAAGTAATTTTCTGATAAAATACGAAAAACGGCCGCAGTATTTTGACACGTTACTACAAAACTCTGTTTCCCATAATGCACCGCAAACAGCCGTCAGAAAACTAGCGTCCAAGGTACAAAACAACTATTGCAACTTATCAGGACTACGGGCAAAAGCTCTCTTTTAGTCTTTTCTCGACTTTTTGTTGTGAAATTGTTGGTAAAGGGTTGTTTTTGGGCGCTTTACGCTTTTTTTCTTCGACAGGTAAGAAAACAGCCGTAGCTCTGATTGACTTTCATTGCATAGCACAGCACCAATGCTAGCACAAAGTATGCATCTACATGCGATAAGTGTTAAAGTTAAGCGTTACTAATGCGCTTTGTTCAGAACAAAATGACTGTTTAGTTGGCCTTTAAAATTTTTTTTGCAAAAGATATTAGCTGAGCTTAATTTAGTGAAATGTTGTTTTCTGTTTTTGTTGGAAAAAAATGTCATTTCTTTTTCTAGTCCTTTAATTATGATGTATTTATCGAGTCTATAATTGCAATGAAACAATACGACGATAGGATCTGAGATTTTGCAGTATGTTATCAATGGCTCTTGAAGTTTAAAACAGCATTTTATTAAGTAGGCTCAATTTTATATTGATTGCAAGCAGTTTGTAAGAAAACGGGGATTTTATGATCACCCTATAGTTCATGCTGGAGTTCATCGTGTAATGATATTGTGTGCACTTTACGTGCAGCTGTGGCATGTGGTATTGAGTCATTTTCAACTTTCTTTACAAGAATGGAAGAACCACAGCGAGTATGTGATCTGTTACCCGAAGATGTTGCTTCAGATGACTGCCTGACTTCCTACACTCACATCTACAGCCCAGACTTACTCAAGTAAGTATTCGACTAACACAGGATTGAATATTGAATTAAAGCAACTATATTTTTAAGACATTTTGGTTGTTGATAACAGGAAGTGACTTTAATGTATTTTTCAGAGATCAGGTTGCATTTATCACAGGTGGTGGATCAGGAATTGGACTACGAATAGCAGAAATATTCATGAGGTGAGTAAAATAATAATGAACCTGACCTCTCTGGAAGCAGCATTATCTGAATAATCATTTGGCAAACATGAGTATAATAAGGAAGTTTGACTTTGAGTTGAAACACTGAAATATAGGAACTTTGCAATTTAAAACAGCATGATTATAAGTTACTTTTTTGTGTTCAGGCATGGCTGTGACACGGTGATTGCCAGCAGGAACAAAGACAAGCTCACAGAGGTTTTAATTGTCTTCTGCTAATCTTTTGGCAAAATGTCGGCATGGGTTGATGGTTGTTTCATGTCTCCTTCAGGCGGCGAAAAAGCTGTCTGCTGTTTCAGGACGTCGCTGCCTCCCGTTGTGCTTGGACGTGAGGAAACCTGAGAGTATTTCTGCGGCTGTAGATGAGACCCTTAAAGAACTCGGCCGCATAGACATTCTTGTTAACAGTAAGTATGATAACCAAAGTGGGGATATTTGAAGCAATAACAGGTTTCCATAATGGAAAGGCAGATCACTTATAGATGATGTTATTTAAAAAAAATAAAATTAAAAAAAAAAAACATAGTAAATAATAATAATTTAAAATTTTTTTAGATTTAATGGTATTATTCATGATTACTTAAACCATAAATAATGTACTGTAATTTTTTTTTTTTTTTAATCAAATCTTTGTATTTACAGTAACAAACCAAATTTAATATGTTGTTGAAAATGTTAAATGTACATATATACAGTGGGGAGAACAAGTATTTGATACACTGCCAATGGCAGTGTATCAAATACTTGTTCTCCCCACTGTATATATCTATTTTATTTTTATTTATTTTTTAAATTATTTTTGGTATTTTGAATTAACCATTTTTACATAATTCATTTGAATAATGCTAAAATAATTGGTCATTACAATACATGAAGCAGCTGGGATTGGTTCCAGCCACCCCGTGACCCTAGTGAGGATAAGCGGCTTGGTAAATGAATGAATACATGAAGCAATTATCTCATACAAAATGTCATGTTGAATTTAAAAAAAAAAAATAGTATTGGGTCATTTAAAAAGTATGTAAAATTTGCCAAATTGTTTATTTTAATAAGAAAACGTTTTTGTTAAAAAACCTTATAAATGCCATTATTATGTATTAAGCACATATTTTATTAAATACATTTAAGAATTTTTTAAAAAATGCATGACATTTTTTACGCAACTTTTAAATTGGAAAATGTAGTTGATTAAATATTTCATTTTTACAATTCTTAAATTATTAAAATAGTTTATATAAGATCTGGGTATAATAATATTTTTCAATTATTAATGAATTATTTAATTTTACGAATGAATACAAAATGCATACAGTATAAACTAAATAATAATATTAACCATTTCTAGAAGAAAAAATAAGCTGATTAATACGACAAATATTATAGGATTCTTGATCTGATAAATGTTGGTGAAAGCATGCAGATGGACCTGGAACAAAGATCAAAAGTAAAAGACTGGCTTAATCATCAACTTTTAGGTTTCTCAGCTCTTCAACACAAGATTGTGTCACTTTATACGCATCATCACTGCAATGTCAGTGATGTAAAACAAAATAACCATTGTGGCATTTATTGTCAGATGCTGCTGGAAATTTCCTCTGTCCTGCCACGGCTCTTTCTTTCAACGCCTTCAAGACAGTAATGGAGATCGACACCATGGGAACATTCAACACTAGCAAAGTTGTATATGACAAGTGGTTCAAGGTACAGTTAATATCTATGCATCCACATATCCCCTGTGATAACCAGGTACACAGAAATACGAGTGTGTACTACCTAATATATGCAAACTGCAGTTACGGGACACCATAATTAAATGGATTTTGATTTTCAGGATCGTGGAGGCAACATCGTCAACATCTCAGCAACACTTGGTTACAAGGGACAGGCCCTCCAGGTGCATGCTGGATCTGCTAAGGCTGCAAATGGTAAGATTTTTCTATATATTTCAATTTATCACAGAAGATTAGGACTGCAGCTATCGATTATTTTAGTAGTCGTATAAGCTATCAGCTGCTTAGTTCAAATAATCAAATAATCGGATTAGGAACATTTAATGCATTGCAGAATAAATTTTAGGAGATTTAAAAGAAAAACTTGCTAAGATTGGACTTTCAAAGAGCATTAAATGCGAATAGAAAATAAAATTCCCGAGTGTTTCTTGCACTTTCATTTGAAAAATGAATTAAAATGCCTGAGGTTAGCCTCAAAGGGCATAAAAAAAATCAATAAATGAGGCTCTAAGTACAACGAGAGAACAACTGGTATGGCAAAAGTCCGCTAGCTCAAATGCTATAAAATGCTAACGTTTTTATTAGGGCTGTCAAAATTATCACTTTAACGGGCGGTAATTAATTTTTTAGATTAATCACATTAAAATATTTGACGCATTTAACCCACATGCCCCGCTCAAACAGATTAAATTGACAGCACAGTGTCATGTCCATTTGTTACTTGTGTTTTTGGTGTTTTTGTTGCCCTCTGCTGGCGCTTGGGTGTGACTGATCTTATGGGTTTCAGCACCATGAGCATTGTGTAATTATTGACATCAACAATGGCGAGCTACTAGTTTATTTTTTGTTTGAAAATTTTACAGATTTTATTAAAATGAAAACATTAAGAGGGGTTTTAACATAAAATTTCTATAGCTTGTACTAACATTTATCTTTTAAGAACTACAAGTCTTTCTATCCATAGATCGCTTTAACAGAATGTTTATAATGTTAATGCCATCTTGTTGATTTATTGTTATAATAAACAAATACAATACTTATGTACAGTATGTTGAATGTATATATCCGTCTTGTGTCTTATCTTTCCATTCCAACAATAATTTACAAAAAAATATGGCATATTTTATAGATGGTTTGAATTGCGATTAATTACGATTAATTAATTTTTAAGCTGTGATTAACTCGATTAAAAATTTTAATCGTTTGATAGCCCTAGTTTTTATACAATGCTTTTGACAAATTGTTCAAACACATATTCCCACATAAAAAAAAAAAAAAAAAAAAAAAAAAAGGCTAAATATACTGTACCTATAAACTAAATTGCGAATGCATAAAAAAACATATTAGCGCAAACAAAAACTTACCTTATGTTAGTCTTGAAGGAATCCGACCTTTTAGCCAGACTGCCGGAATCACGCCAGCCGAACCGCCGGACCCACGCTGGCGCAGCTCCAACGACACGGGCCTGCGAAATTCGGACAACTCGGCCAAAAGGCCAAATACCGCGCGCTCACCTTAGTCTTAACCCCTTGTACTGACTCCATTTTGAAAGCTGGAAAAGGCTTCGAAACACAAGTTGACAATTTATACAGGTAGACCGCGATCAAACGGCAAGGCAAAACAGCTACAGAGACCCAGGCGAGGAGGCAGACTGGTTCCAGGGTCGCCATATCACAAGTCAACAAAAGATTTCCGTGAAGAAATGACAACTATTAGTTAAACATTCAATCTTTTTGAAGGCTCTCGCGGGGCGGGCTTTGGGCAGGAAGAAGGGTGTGTTTGGGTCTTTTTCTGTGAGGATTTGGGCGGTCAAGTTTGTGTGTCACCGTTGCTGGGTCATGGTTAATGAGGCAACTGAGGTGGGAGCTCGGCACGCCTCACCCTCTGAGAGGCGCCGAGCTATCAAACTGAGTTCTTTTTGTTATTAGGTGTTGTGGTATTAGTACAGGACGTACCGCCATTTGTCCTGGACTGGTATAAAGAGCTAATTGTGGGATTTGGTGTTTCAGACGTGGGCTTGTAGATGTCTTGCCTATCACCTGGTAGTCAGCGTCAATCTTGCTCAGTCAGCTGCATGATGCACGCGTTGGGCTTCCGTGGTCAGAAGGCGTCATGTATCGCTTATGCCCTATGTCAAATATAGTCTGCTTGTTTTCCTTAAACTATGATATACATGCTATTTTTTATATTGGGTACGTTACAGTAATACAAACAGTCAAACGGTAAATACGAGAAAAGATACTATTCCTTCAGTCTTAACAGGGAGCAGCTGGATTCAGCCATGTTAAAGGAGTTATGTCATATTCACTGTTGCCATCAATAAAAGTAATGCAAACACTTTCAAAACGTACTATTACAACGCCACTCTAATTAAACGAATACACGGAGCAGCAAAATTTGATTCAAAGCCTTTTTTCTACTCGACTTTGTCCGAATATCTAGATGCCATGACCAAGCACCTGGCTGTGGAGTGGGGACCCAGTGGGGTCAGAGTAAACGCCGTGGCTCCTGGGCCTATTTCTGGTACCGAGGGATTCCGCAGACTGGGTAAAGATTCTGCATCATCCTGCATATTAAAGAAGTTTCTAAAGCTTGGTGGTATACCCTTAAAAAAGTTTTTTTTTTTTTTGGTTTTCTTTTTTTCGGTGGGGGAATCCTCTAAGGTGGACCTAAAGGGGAGGCTGCGGGTCTGTTCCAGTCTATCCCATTGCAGAGAGCAGGCAACAAGACCGAAATGGCCCACTGCACTCTTTTCTTAGCCAGCCGGGCCTCATCGTATGTAACCGGAGCCATCCTGGTGGCTGATGGTGGATCTTGGCTGACCTCCGCTAATGATGTCTCCAGGCTGATGGGTATAGCCTCCTCTAAATCCGCTAAACTCTGAGCAGGGGCTCTCCTGTCCTCCTCCTGACCCAGGTGTGTAGGAGGAGGTGGAGCTTTTCTAACAGCATGAATAGAAGGCAGAAATATTTTCTTTTTATCTCACTTTATATTTCAAAAGCCTTACATTCAATAGTGCTTCCCAACCTGTAATGAACCAAGGCACAGGCTATTTATACGTTTTGTCATTTAGTAGAAGAACATTCAATTGTTCTCCCTGTCACAATACATTGTGTGCATGAATAGATCTACATTTTACATGTATTTTTTTTTTCTCATCTTTTCAGGTTATTGGGCGTCCGAAAAGAGAGACAAGTAAAAATCACCAGAACAATAACATAGCTGCATTGCTGTAACACTACAGCAACAAGTACAGTATTTGTTTCAGGCTACAGATTTGTAGGTTGATACATAGTAACTGTTATCAGTTATACAATGTGGCAGGAAATGAAAGTTTTCCAGACACTCATTCCTGATGCAAATATTGCTAAGATTTTCATAAACTAGGAGCACTTTGTATTTTCAAATTTCAGTTTTGTCAATGTGCATATTATGAGCACTTGTGGTATCACATTTCATTTTTAGTCCAACCCATTAATAAAACTTTATTAATGCAATTTAATGCCATATTGGAGTAATATTCAGTTTTATCAGCTTTATCTCAGAGATCCATCAAATGTTCCCTATGGAATTTCTTAATTGATCTAAAAAATATATAGGGCGGAAAACACCGAGGTGACTCTAAGTTCGCCTCTGAGACCCCCAATTTGGCCAAATTTCAAGTTTGTCCTAGATGCATGTGTGATACATCATTGAAAAGCTTAAAATCTCAATTTTCTGGGGGAAGGACATTTTTAAACATGAGGGCATTCATTTTTTTTTTTTTTTTTTTTTTTTTTTAACCCCTAAACCTAACTCGAGGTGAGAGCATGAGAGACATAATTAAAGACACCATGATTTTAACGAGATATTATCGCATACTTACCTTTTTTCGATCCAAAAACTCAATGTAGCATGTCTCACCGAGTGTCAAGACTTTTGGGGGATTTTTGGGGGGAACACAGTAATACAACAAGGGTCGCAATGGAGAAATCTCAGACATC
This sequence comes from Corythoichthys intestinalis, assembly GCF_030265065.1. NCBI lineage: Eukaryota > Metazoa > Chordata > Actinopteri > Syngnathiformes > Syngnathidae > Corythoichthys > Corythoichthys intestinalis. The sequence continues at coordinate 16,297,481 of NC_080415.1, read as the reverse complement.
AAGGAGTGGTCGAGATTTTCTTTTTCAAATATTTACCCTTTAAAATGTTTTTTTTTTTTTTTTCTTTTTCCTTGTTTGGTTCGATTATCATCTAAAATATCGGGGAAAATGGGACAGTAACAACAAAACAATTAAGCGATAGTTATGAGGTAGATATCTGTGACCTATTTACACAATTGTTTTTCATTTTCACGTAATTTGTTTAAAAGTTAGAAATATGCGAGTGAATAATTTTATAAAGTTTTTATTTTTAGACTAAATCTAAGCTAAAAATCATAGACGTTTCGAATTGTAAATTACCTTGTTTTTGTGGCTGGGTTGAAACAATAGCGGTTGTGCGGTGTCTGTAAACACGGGTCTCCAGGGTAAAATGGACAAATTAAAAATAGTTTGGTAGCTTAATGCGCCATGAAACTGCTATGGCAGCATATAAACATATTGTTCTATCAAACACAACAGTTCTTTTGGCTTAAAATACAGCAGTCAATTTTAAAGAGGGATGCAAGAGCAGAAACTGCTTTTTCAGACGTGTCTGTGTTTTCCGCCTTACTAGTCCTTCTCAAAAAATTAGCACATTGTGATAAAGTTCATTTTTTTCTGTAATGTACTGATAAACATTAGACTTTCATATATTTTAGATTCATTACACACAACTGAAGTAGTTCAAGCCTTTTATTGTTTTAATATTGATGATTTTGGCAAAAAAGTCAAGAAAAACCAAAAATCCCTATCTCAAAAAATTAGCATATCATGAAAAGGTACTCTAAAGAAGCTACTAACCTAATCATCTGAATCAACGAATTAACTCAAAACCCCTGCGAAAGATTCCTGAGGCTTTTAAAAACTCCCAGCTTGGTTCATTACTCATAACCGCAATCATGGGCAAGACTGCCGACCTGACTGCTATCCAGAAGGCCATCATTGACACCCTCAAGCAAGGGGCAAAGACACAGAAATACATTTCTGAGCGAATAGGCTGTTCCCAGAGTGCTGTATCAAGGCACCTCAGTGGGAAGTCTGTGGGAAGGAAAAAGTGTGGCAGGAAACACGGCACAACCAGAAGAGGTGACTGCAGCCTGAGAACGATTGTGGAGAAGGGCTGATTCCTGATCTTGGGGGACCTGCAGAAACAGTGGACTGATTCTGGAGTAGAAACATCCAGAGCCACTGTGCACAGGCGTGTGCTGGAAATAGGCTACAGGTGCCGCATTCCCCAGGTCAAGCCACTTTTGAATCTGAAACAGCGGCAGAAGCGCCTGACCTAGGGTACAGAGAAGCAGCACTGGACTGTTGCTCAGTGGTCCAACGTACTTTTTTCAGATGAAAGCAAATTTTGCATGTCATTCGGAAATCAAGGTGCCAGAGTTTGGAGGAAGACTGGGGAGAAGGAAATGCCAAAATGCGTGAAGTCCAGTACCCACAGTCAGTGATGGTCTGGGGTGCCATGTCAGCTGCTGGTGTTGTTGGTCTACTGTGTTTTATCAAGGGCAGGGTCAATGCAACTAGCTATCAGGAGATTTATGAGCACTTCATGCTTCCATCTGCTGAAAAGCTTTATGGAGATGAAGATTTCATTTTTCAGCACGACCTGGCACCTGCTCACAGTGCCAAAACCACTGGTAAATGGTTTAATGACCGTGGCATTACTGTGCTCTGTTGGCCTGCCAACCCTCCTGACCTGAACCCCATAGAGAATCTGTGGGATATTGTGAAGAGGAAGTTGGGAGACACCAGACCCACCATTGTGGATGAGCTTAAGGCCGCTATCGAAGCATCCTTGGCCTCCATAACACCTCAGCAGTGCCACAGCAGATTGCCTCCATGCCACGCTGCATTGTCATTTCTGCAAAAGGATTCCTGACCAAGTATTGAGTGCATAGCTGATATAAATAAGTGAAGGTTGACTTTTTTTGTCTTAAAAAACACTTTTTTTGTATTGGTCGGATGAAATATGCTAATTTTTTGAGATGGCATTTTTCGGTTTTTCTTGATTTTTTTTTTTTGCCAAAATCCTCAATATTAAAACAATAAAAGGCTTGAACTACTTCAATTGCGTGTAATGAATCTAAAATATATGAAAGTCTAATGTTTATCAGTACATTACAGAAAATAATTAACCTTATCACAATATGCTATTTTTTGAGAAGGACTATATTATTTGATCATCTATAAATGCCAGTGGCTTATAGTGACAGGTGGGGGGGTCATTGCAGTATCTCAACCAAACAGGCTCAAGATTTCCCTCTTTATTTCTGAGTAAATTAATACGAGATAAATATGTCATTATATCCTTTTTTTTTTTTTTAACATGCATTTTAGTGGTATGCGTTGAGATATTTCGTAAACAAGTGCCAAAGTTCTAAAAGTTGGGATTCACTGCACTGAAAAGACTCAAGTAAAAGATAGCTCAAAACGAAGAATCAGTACCCGTGTATGCCATATCGGGGCGCTGTAGCACAGTTGTAAAATCTTCACGTGAAATTGCTTTGAAATCTACTTTTTTTATGCAAAAAAAATTTGATTGATTGTTCTCGGAGAAGTTAGCGTTCTAAAAAATGTTAAATAGTGAAGTGTTGGTTGGGGGCGTCCTGTACTCAGAAAAAGCAATACGTTGCCACATTTTCACCGCTTGACAATAACTTAACGGTGTTACAGTGTATTTAAAGCGTAAGACAACCTAGTATAAATGACATTAATACAAAAGACGATTGCTCAATACACATATATATACATCATTTTACTTACCTATAAAGGGTTGAAGTGTTAATGTGCTCGTCACAAAGTCACATTTTTCAGGCACATTCAAACAAAGAGTGCTAATGGATTTGTAAACATGGCATGGATTAAAGTAACTTGAATGTAGTTGTACATTTCTTTCATTATTGTTATTATTTTTTAGAATATCCACCTAGAGAATTGACATTGCGGGGTTTTGTACGCTTGCGTGAAACGTCAGCGCATGTCTGCAGCCACAGGAGGAGGATGACGAAGAGGAAGAGGAGGAGTAGGGCTGGGATGCTGATGCGAGAGGGAACTCGTACGTGACAGCGTCGGCGGTCAAACGATGGGAAATCTCGCCATTTAATCCTGTATTTTTGTTTCATCGGAACAAGAAGACATCTTCGTGGAAAGATTTGTTTGGGGGTGTGAATCAGCCGATTTGTCACGGTTGCCTGTTGGCCTTCTGGAGCATTGATACAGGTGGATTTCCGCCGGAGGAAAAAAACAACCAAACGCCGAATGTACATATCCACGACGGCTACGTACGCGAATCTACTGACATTGACGGTGACCTATTTTTTTCTAAGTGATTTTTCCAAGGAATTGGATAGCGGACGGAGGGTTTGGCCTGGTAGTGAGCTAATAGGCTAATTTGGGCTAGCTCGACAACTAGCCAATGACGAGGAGGTGGTGGGATGCTTAAAAGGAGGAGTTAATCGTAGTTTTTTTCCTACTTCGCGCAGGATAAGTGCTTGACAATCTTGTAACAATGGTAGGAAAACGCCAACGCGGCCAAATGTTTCTGACTTAACCGGTTGTGTTGTTTCCCCTTACTCTCTCAAGGGGATACGAAATAATCGATTGAGTTAGTGTTGACAAGACACTTGTTATAACTCGATTTTTTTGGGGTTCGGTAGCATGAATTTATTATTCATGTCAGCTTCCCGATTTGAACTTTAAACGATGCTTAGGACGAGACAGCGAGATTTGGGGAAAGTCATGAGTGGACCTGCCATGCCCGAAATGCACCAAGTGAGTCAACTCGATTTTAAGTTGTGAAGATTTAGATATGGCTTAGACGTCAAATTCCAATACAAAATGAGTGCGATATTAGCTAATATCTGTGTTGGCTGTGCTTGTCAACCTGTCAAGTTAAAAAACATTGTAAAACGTGTATTCACTTAACAGTTACCCACGCAACACTGACGCAAATGTTGTGTTTAACCCGTGTTTTTCGTTATTTAAAGTACTGCATTTCAATTTGGTTTCAACCTAAAGCACCAGTAGTCACAGTAAATGGAACCCACGGTGGTTTCTAGCCCTTTGGGGCATACGCAAACGTTTCCTCTTGGATTTCTCACCCTAGATTCAAACAATGGAGGTGTGCTGTGTCAGAACAATAGTGGCCAGACAGGTTTGCGTTTTGGCGACCCCACTATGACGTCGCAACAAAGTGAAATGGATGAAGTCTACCAGGAAGCACCGGTGGAGTTGGACAAACTTTTGTACATATCCGATTATCCGTGTGGAGATTTGTTTTTCGAAGAGCGACAACACACTCCTTCTGAAATGTCACCTCAGTCGGAAAGAAACAAGGAACCAGATGAAAACACTGACTTCATGCTTTCCTGGCTTTTTTCACCCAACCTTACTGATGTGGTCGGGAAAAACTTTGCATTTGACGAGGCCAACCTCAATGGACAGACTGAGCTAATAATCAACAGTAGCGCGACGGTACTGTGTACACAATCTAAGTGGAATCCTGAATCAAACCCGACAGATTCACTTATTTCAATAGACCTGCCCGCAATTGATCAGGATACTGTTGCCTCAGAGTCGTTTAGTGAGTCACATGGTGTCAGCGAAGGACTGGTACACCTGTCACAGGAGGAGCATGGCAGTGTGACAGCGTCACATGAAACTGGAGACAAAGGTTTATTCCCTGATCAAGTGACAGCTTTGTCAGTAAACAGTAGCTCGATTCCACTAGGGCTACCTGAGAACAGTCTACCACTAAACCACAGCAGAACACCTGAAGGATCTTTGTTGGATTTAGTGGGTCCAGAACTGGATAACGGCCCGGTTCTTTGTCCTGATAATCCAAAAGGTGCACTGTTGGATCTAACCCAGGATTCCAATGTGGAACATGTTGCCCTTACAGAATTCAGGACTTTAGAGCAACCAGATGAGAGGGACTCATCTCCTGTGATTTTGTCGAGGACAGGTCCACTGTCTGATAATGCCTTGGTCCAAGGTGATCTCAGCTGTGGGAGCGTCTCTGTGGAAAGTACTTCAAATGATTTGATGGAAAGCCCATTATGCTCTGTGGTTGAGCATCAAGCCAGCGAAGCAATGGCTTTGGATTTTTGTTTGACCACTGACAGCGTCCACAGTGATGAAACATGGATCTTAAAGACGGAGGGAGTACACGGTGAAGTTCCTTCTGATGTGGCGCCAGACCAAAGGGAAGAGGAACAGGCGCCTCCTGTTAACCATCGCCAAGATTTTAATGTTTTGGAGTTGAACGGTATTAATGAAAACAGTAGATGGACAAGTGAGCAAAATGTGGAAACCGTTTCCCTCTCTAAGATGGTGGGAGATGACTCACTGCCAATTGTTTCAGTTGTGAACACGAGCGAGAAAGATGCCTCCCCTTTAAAAACTGTATTCGATGCTTTAGACCAGGACGGTGACGGCTTTGTTCGCATTGAGGAGTTTATGGAGTTTGCTGCTGCCTATGGTGCTGATCAGGTAAGATGTTTTTGTGAACTCGCTTCTAAAACTTGCATGTACACCAATACTCACTAAAAACTAAAGCAGACCACAAAAGTAAAATAAATTCAAAAACGAAAAACATCAAAGGTGATGCCATAGTGTGCTGTAAATGGTTTGTTGCACAAGATACAAAGTGTTGGAAAGTTATTTAAATCAAATAAAGTAAATAAGGGTTTACTCAACATATTGGTCTACCTTGAAGATCAGTTACACATTAAGTGATTGCAGATCACTTTTAGTATTGTTTTAACACGCATTAACAGACTCAACCTTGGTTTCAGGTCTTTAGAAAGTAGTTTTATCGTTTTCAAAGAATTTAATGTATTTAATTTGATGACATTAATAAAAAAATGTCAGCGAATTTAAATAATCAAATTTTAGCCAATCAGATTTCAGCCTGTATATGCTGCCATATCAATCCAATGTATCAAGGGCCTTAGTGATCAGTAGTACTGGGTCATGTGAACTTGATCTGTATTGGCAAAAAGTGTTCTCTAACCATTTAGATTTGAAATTCCCGTCAGAGCCATTGCCAAGCTTGTCCAAAATAATTTGCTGATTAGTTGTGTCAGAACAAGCGAAAGACTCTTTAACAAGCTGCTCAGTACACATAATATTTTAATATTCAACCTTTCTGGTGAGTCTGATGTAATTCATTTAAAAGTTTCTCGTGTGACTGTGGCTTTTTGTCACGGCCGTTTTTACGTTTGTACGTAAACTCAGATTTTCCGATTTTTAAAAAATTTTTCAAAACGCTACTTGTCCTACAATTTTTGACCAATTCACATAATTTGGAAATCAAAAATTCCGGGACCGTGAGGGGCATAAATATTGTATACAGAATTTGGAAAAAAATTACGGTTCCCCGGGAATTTGCCAAAAACTTTCCCATTCATTTTTAATGGGAAATGTCCCATTCACTTTCAATGGGATTTCCAATAGAATCTACATTGCATTGTTGCCATTGACGGCCATGTATGTCAAATCTATTGATGCTAATGGACTTGAATTCTATCAATGCCTATGTAACCCAATGCCATTGACGGCCATGGATGTCCAAAATTTTTCCCATTCATTTTCAGTGGGAAAAACAAAAAATTCCCCAAATCAACAGGAAATGACCAGATATCAATAGGACGTGTCCCCCAAACTTCCCAGATTCCATTGACGCTTTTGAAGGGTGCTGCATTTACTTTGTTTAATGCCATTGACGGGCATGTTTGTCCATTCTATTGATAGCCTTGGGCGGGGGTAAGATGTGTATCTCCACACGGCAAAGACCAGAAGTAATTTCTCCAGAAATTGCAGTTTCTAGTTTTACAAATGTTTGTAGTTTGATCATGAACTGCTCGAGTAGATGTGCAGTAACTGCATCTGGTTCTTCGTGTAAGTGACATTAGTACCAAATGCATAGCCTGTCTGTGGCTTTCAGCATTTTTAGACTTAAAAGATTAATTTCCAATATTAACTGACCTGTTTGTCTGGAGGTTTGGGTAAACCTACCTAAAACCATTGTTTAAAAAGAGCTATGCATTATCCATGTGAGTGGTGGACCTGCCATTTGTTAAACAGGCATGAGCAAGCAAATTGCTTATTGGTTCTACAGTAGGTGTGACTTTTGTATATTTGCCGCCAACCTCTCCTAGTTTCCTGTGCTAAAGGAGATCAGCGTCACATGACTTAAACCGCAGCGGGGATTAGTTTTTATGCATTCGCTTGCCAGCCCAATGCAAGGATTTGGGTTATTATCTAAATATGCCTGTCAAGCATATTGGCTGCATTGGTCTGGTGTGTCCTCCATATGTCAAATAAACTCTCATCTTCTCATTTGCATAGTATTTGCTTTCAGGATTATCTACTGTGAAATGCCTGATGTCTCCCTCCATGCATGACCCTCACCCATTTCTTGCATATTATACAATTCATTCAACTTGAAAAGCTGGGGGTGTATGATTTGAAGTGAATTCCATTCTACATTTCAGCCTGAAGGATTCTAGTGTGGTTATTTTTTAACGCTAGTTTTAAAGCCAAAGGTTATGTAGCATATGAACAAACTAAAACCACAATTTTAAACTTAATGATTTTATTTCCGCCCTACATACAGTGAAGAAAATAAGTATTTGAACACCCTGCTATTTTGCAAGTTTTCCCAGTTAGAAATCATGGAGTAGTCTGACATTTTCATCGTAGGTGCATGTCCACTGTGAGAGAGGTGATCTAAAAAGAAAAATCCAGAAATTACAATGCATAAATTTTTAACAATTTATTTGTGTGATTCAGCTGAAAATAAGTATTTGGACTCCGGTCTATCAGCTAGAATTCTGACCAATAAAGACTTGTTAGTCTGCCTATTAAAGGTCCACCTCCACTCCATGTATTATCCTGAATCCAATGCACTTGTTTGAGGTCAATGGCAGCATAAAGACACTTGTCCACCCCATACAATCAGTAAGATTTAAACTTTTAACATGGTCAAGACCAAAGAGCTGCCCAAAGACGCCTGGAAAGGGCTACGAAGCAATTGATAAGCAGTTTGGTGAAAAAAGGTCCACTGTTGGAGCAATCATTAGAAAATGAAAGAAGCTAAACATGACAGTCAATCTCAATCGAGTGGAGCCCCATTCAAGATATCACCTCGTGGGGTCTCACTGATCCTAAGAAAGGTGAGGAATCAGCCCAGAACTATAAGACAAGTGTTGGTCAATGACCTGAATAGAGCTTGGACCACCATTTCCAAGGTTACTGTAGGTAATACACTAAGACGTCATGGTTTGAAATCATGTATGGCACGGAAGGTTCCCCCCGTTTAAACCAGCTCATGTCAAGGCCAGTCTTAAGTTCGCCTATGACCATTTGGATGATGTAGAGGAGTCATAGGAGCAAGTTTTGTGGTAAGATGAGAGTAAAATAGAAATTTTTGGACATAATTCCACTCACCGTGTTTGGAGGAAAAAGAATGATGAGTGGCTACTATCTCAAGAACACCATCCCTACTGTGAAGCTTGGGGACGTTTTTCTGCGCATGGGACAGGACGAGCGCACTGTATTAAAGAGAGGATGACTGGGGCCCTGTAGTAGGAGATTTTGGGGAACAACCTCCTTCCTTCAGTCAAAGCATTGAAGATGGGCTGTGCCTGGGTCTTCCAACATGACAATGACCCAAAGCGCACAGCCAAGAAAACCAAGGAGTGGCTCCATAAGAAGCATAACAAGGTTCTAGCATGGCACTAGCCGATCTCCAGACTTAAACCCAGTTGATAACCTTTGGAAGGAGCTCAAACTCTGTTTCACAGCGACGGCCCAGAAACCTGACAGATGAGTGGGTCAAGATTCCTCCCGCAGTGTGTGCAAACCTAGTGAAAAACTACAGAAAACGTTTGACCTGACCTCTGTAATTGCAAACAAAGGCTACTGTACCAAATATTACCATTCGTTTTCTCAGGTGTTCGTATACTTATTTGCAGCTGTATCGTACAAATAAATCGTTAAAAAAATCATACATTGTCATTTCTGGATTTTTCCTTTAGATTATCTCTCACAATGGACATGCACCTACAATGAAAATTTCAGACCCCTCCATGATTTCTGAGTGGGAGAACTTGCAAAATATCAGGGTGTTCAAAACCTATTTTTCTTCACTGTATCAAACACCCAGCCGCCTTTACATGCAAAGAGCGCTGAGATGTCACTGATGTAGCCTAACTGGTAACCAAAGCAAACAAAACACTGCTCTGTTTAACTTGTAAAAGCCATGTTATATTTTTAATTAATGTGTTAATCTACTTTATTGTTCCTTCCTTTTCATATTACTCAACTGAATTTCTGTTACAGTTACAAGAATTTCAGTGAATAAGCCTGAACAGCCCGCTTATAATGCTAAATTGAGTCCAACTTTCTGTCATCCATCTGTTCTATTCATTTTCTCTCCCTCTGACAGGATTGTTTCTCGCAAGTATGCATTTATGGATCAGAATTCGGGGAATTCTGAAGGATTACGAGGGAAATGTTTGAATTAGAAGGGCTTCGTGTTTTGTTGGCAGATCACAGACTGTCAACGCTTATGTGTATTTTAGGCACAAAGCCGGGCTATTGTTATACGTATGTAGTTGGTCAACTGAGTATTGACTCCACCTTTTGTTGTTCTTGTAAGAACACGAGCAGAAACCTTTTCACAATAGTTAAACTCCTCATTCATATATTGGCTTTAACGATAAAGAAATTTACATTATTTCGAAAAGAAAATCACAGAATCATTGGACAGGATTAAGTCAAGTAACTTAGTTAGGGTTGCAGCTATCGAATATTTCGTTAATTGAGTATTCTGCTGAAGATTCCATTGATTAATCAGATAAAAAAAAAATTTTTTTTTGGGTAAAGAGCAATTATAAATATACATGAGAAAACAATACATTTCACCTAATATTGAACCATTTTTAGACAATGTCTTTATTTTAGATATACATTGTTGAAAACAGCCAACAATTGCATCTCAAAAGTGACTAGAAAGAAACAACAAATTCACTGCTTTCACTCAAAAAACTTAAGATTTTTTTTTTTTTTTTTTAAAGATCTTATTTCTTACCTAAAAATATCATTACGCTTGATAACACACGACTTAAAAGTTAGGCGATTTTCTCACGTGTTTCAATTGGATATCCATTTATGTCAACTGTCAAGCTATTTTTAAGTTCTAGTGAAGTTTAGCTTAAATCTAAATTATAAATCCTGATCTTATTTTGAGTTTTTGCAGTGTTAAAAATAAATGTATGATACCTACTGCATTGGAGCACATTAGGGAACAGTGCTACTTGGTGTTTTATCCATCAATGACTACCGAGGTAAAATTGACAGTTAGTTAGTATCACTCCTCCGCTCTCGGAGTAAACTGGGTGCCTTCGGTGGAGCGGGGCTGGGCGGGTGGCTTGCGCGATGGCGCCCGGCTTGGGTTTCGGGGGTGGTCATCGGTCGCGGGGTCCAGCCTGGGGTGTGGAAGCATCAGCAGGGCCGCGGGTAGCCGGTGCCTGGCGAGGGTAGTTTTATGCAAGCGCTATCTTACAGTGAATACATGAAACAGTGTTCACCTTGGTCTCCAGCTTGAGATGCTCCCACAGTTTTAACATTTTCTGCTTTTTCTTGCTGCCTTTCTCTTTGCTTACATCAGCTTCTTTGCCGTTGCCTCTATATTCATGCGTGGTTGCAATCAAAGGTATCTGCTGCCTCTCTCATCTTCCTGTACGCACGTGACGTCAGTGGGTTGTGCCGCATTAAAAGTAGTCGGGGCAAAACGTCATGCTAAAAACTGGCAAACTTAAACGATTCCTCAAAGTGGAGAAAATTCCTCGATCAATTTTTAAAATCGAGTTACTCAAATTATTCGAGTAATCGTTTCAGCTCTAAACTTATTCAAGAATTGGATTAAACATCTGTGTCATAAAAACCATGATTGGTCAAGTCAATTGTGAATAAGATGTAAAGTATATTTATGTGGAGATATGAACAACCAAACTTCATTTGAATCTATCATGAAGTGATGGTTTGGACCAGAAAATGTTTTTTTTTTTTTTTTTGTCTGACCCCATTACCTTTTGAGTATCTAGTCGTGAGACAACAGTTCAGTTTTTGCATACGTACATGTCCACTTTGGGTGTGTGCGTAAGCATGCAAATTAGTGTTTGTTCCAGAATTATTCCAGGATGTGATAGCTGACATGCAAATGCAGATATATACCGTATATACAGAGTGCACTGGCACTATAAGCGCTTGAGGGTTATTTACTGTAAAATACTTAATACTCACAAATAAATGTTTTAAATGATAGCATGTTTATATGTGGGGAGAATAAGTTTCTTTTTCATTTTGATAGGAATATGTAATAGAATACTTTGTTTGTTCCACATGGTAGCTTTGACAAAGCTCACAAACACATTCACATATTCGCATTGGGGCACTGTTCACATAGGAAAAACAATGAAAAGTAAGTGTTCAAGAGTACAATGTTTGTTTCTGTAATGATACATATGGCGGAAAACACTCAGGTGACTTGAGGCTCTGAGACTCTCAATTTGGCCAAATTTCTAAATTGTCCTATATGCATCATTGGAAAGCTTAAAATCTCAATTATATTGGAGAAGAAAATGTTTTAACAGGAGGGCATTTAAAAAAAAAAAAAAAATTTAAACCCCTAAACCCTAACTTGAGTTGAGAGCACGAGACAGCATAATTAAAGACACCATGATTTTAACGAGATTTCATTGCGTACTTACTTTGTTTCGATCCAAAAACACAGTTTAGCATGTCTCACCAAGTGTCGTGACACAACTGTGAATGGCCACAACCGGACCTTTGTGGGATTTTATGGGTGAAACACTGTAATATAACATGGTTTGCAATGCAAAAATTGCAGACATCAAAGAGTGTTTTTTCAAATATTTACCCTTTTAAACCTTTTTTTTTTTTTTTTTTTTTCAAATTTTCTTTGTTTGGATAGGTTATAATCTAAAATATCGGGGAAAATGTGACAGTAACAAAAAAAATACAATTAAGCAATAGTTATGAGGTAGATATCCGTGACCTATTTACAGACATTATTTTTTTCATTGTGACGTAATTTGTTTAAAAGTTTAAAATATGCGAGTGAATAATTTCATTAAAAAAAATTTTCAAACTACCTAAATATTAGACATCAATTAATTATTCTAAGCTAAAAATGATAGACATTTCGAATAATAAATATAATTACTTACCTTCTTTTCATGGCTGGTTTGAAACAAAAGCGGTTGCGCGGTGTCTGTAAACGGGGGGTCTCCAGGGTAAAAGGGACAAATTAAAAATAGTTCGGTAGCTTAACTGCTATGGCAGCATATAGACATATTGTTCTATCAAACACAACAGTTGTTTTGGCTTAAAATACAGCAGTTTATTTTAAAGAGGGGTGCAAGAGCAGAAACTGCTTATTCAGCCTTGTCTGTTTTCCGCCATTTAAAAAAAGGTTTATTTTTGTAAGTCACTCAATCAAGTTAACTCATTAAAAAAGGAAAACATTGATTTTGAATGATAATTTTGCCACTCTCGAACCAACTAATTCAGTTTTGAGGCACGATTCCCATCTGTTTTTAGTGTGCTACTGTTGTGAAAAACAACTACAACATTTTCTTCCAACGTGCACGCATATGGAGTTTCTGAAGTCTTTCAAAGCCCTCTTGGTAACCGCCACGCTCACTGGTTTTGACCCCAATTGTGCACAAAAGCCACACCAAGCGGTATTGTGGCGGCAATGCTCTTGTCCGTCGACACTCCCAACCCCACTTTTAGCCAGCCTGCCTCCCCTCTGCTTTTATGCGCTGCCCCTCTAATCCACAATGGAATGTTCAGTGGCCTGAAATGTCCCCTTTTTAGCTCCTCTCGTGTCTACTGTATTTATAATGTTCACCTCTCAAAGCAGTCTTTCAGCATTTCTTTCAATCTATTGATCATTTTATCAGCACTTTGGATGGGAACTGTTGTGAAATCCCCCCAGGAAACTTCCAGCAAAAGCGTATTCTCGGAAAAGGGTTAAGAGTAATAGTGGTATGTGGGGGTGCAGTCAGGCATGCTCCATCTCTGATTAGACACAAATAGAGGAATGAGAAAACCCACAATGCCTTTAATGCTCGGACGACCAGAGTAGCAAAATGCCTTTGAGTCCAGGCATTTTATGGTTACTTTTAAATGGTGTCTCAGAACTTTTTTAGAATGGTATTGTAGAATTTTACAGTCATAAGGCAAATTTAAGTAAAATTATAAATCATGTTTATCAATTTGATATAAAAGAGCAAATCAATATTCTCTACTGAAATATTAACAGAATCTATGGTCCGTTAGCCATGAGGCTAAAGAAACGGATTCAACAAGGTTTGCAATTTAGGGCTGAGCTACATTGGATACAGTATTGTTTGGCTTTGACAGAGTTTGGCACACCATATTGGTAGGTGATTTTTACCGTGCTGTTTGTGGTTATTTTGTACTGGTTGCAGAATGGTGTTCCTGGTACTGTACATATTGAGTCTTCACACCTCTGTTTTCTCGCCTTATCTTTCGTTATGTAGCTGCAGATAACATTCTACATTACTGTGAAATGTAAAAGATCAGCTTAGGCTTATGAATATTCAGTTTTACGATTTGTTATGCGCTAATAGCGTCACTGTATGTTTTTTTTTGTTTTTGTTTTTTTTTTGTAGTTGTTTTCGTTTTGTCGTTTCGTTTAGGGTTGCCAACTCCCTGAAGAAGAAAAAAAGGGCACCTCATTGGTGGAGCTGGCAGACCTGATAACCGTCACCCTTTAATTATTTTTTTTTTTTTGCATGTGAAAAGTGTTTTTCTTAATTACAATTATAATATTATAATAATTTTACTCAAACTTGAATTAATTAGGTAGATATTTTAGTGATATAAGTACATGAAAAACAATAATTATCAGGAATGTATTTTTGATAAAACACGAGAATAAAATAAACATCTGTCCCGCAAATTTAAAACTACAATTTAATCCTTAAGGTCCTGACCCTTTTTTGTGTCTGTGTTTTTGGCTGTTTTTGTCTTTCTTAAAACTTTTTTAAAACGTGCAAAAATAAACACCGAGGCAAAGTTTTTTTTAATTAATTAAATAATTTAGGTGCTTTGAAAGTCCCCACAGCAATAAGTTTCGTATGATCACTACATCATCCGTTCTACAAATAAAACACTATTTTCGATTTTCATGATAATGCGGGACAAAGCGCGTCCCTTGTAAACTTAGTTTTTCCCAATTGCTTGGGTACTTTTCTCAGATCAGAATTGAAATTCTCAAAACTACTTGTTCAATCATCACAACATGTAGCACTTGTAGCAAAACAACATGGATTACCTGCAAAAGCCTGTTTTCTGTGCAAAATACTTCGTCTATCGCTCAAAATTAAATTTTTGTGTCAATGAACATGTCAGTGTGGTCAGAATGATAAGTCCTTGTTTCATTGTGTACAGACACAATGGGGCATCAAATTGCTTAGTCATGCTACCAATTGAACAGTTACTCTGGTGGAAGGCTCTGATGTTGAAGATGGTGTACGTGAGTTTTGATGAAAATTGCAAGTTACACCTTTGTGTGTGGGAGATTGATTGCAAGAGACTGGACAAGATTGTTTACACTTTTACTGTTTTTACAATGTCTTGACAGATCATGTCATTGCAATACAGAAAGCAAAAGACAGCACTGGGTATCACAAAGAAATATAACGTAAAAGCAAAATTAGAAATGTGAACATAAGAAAATTGGCACAACTAAACTTTAAATTGTCAGGATTATTCGCCCATTCTTTCTACACATCTTGACGTTCCTCTCTGTTTGGCCGCAAATTTTCATCCACGTCACAACGGATGTGCTCTCTTGCAATCCAGCGTGGAGACAATGCCTTACCCAGCCTTTGCAGGCATCTGCTGTGATATCACTACATGCTGCATTCATGGCATCCAGGAGAGTCATCTGATTGTGAGGCTGGCGATCAAACACTTGCTATCTCCAAGTGGAGAAAATGTTTTCTATGGGAATGAGGAATGGGGAGTATAGTGGTAGGAACTTCATTACCATTCTGTTGTGGCTTGCAAACCATTCCCTGATGATATTGGCGTGGTGGAAACTCTCATTGTCCCAAACTATTACAAATGTTGGCAGGTTAAAATAAGTTACGTAAAATAAGTAATGAAAATACTCAGAAATAAGCACACACATGTTGACATATTCTGACAACATGTTCATCCATTTTGCATGTAAAGGCTGGCTTATGCAATAAAGTAATGACTAGATGTTGTGGGTGGTGAGACTATTCATGAGAGACCCATGATAATCCATTTTGACCGTCATGGCATATGCAACTGATTGTAAAAAAATCATTTGCATGGATGCAAAAAAAACATCTGCAACTTGCTCAAAGGAATGAGAAACTGCTGTTTTGATGTGCAGTAGTGATGCGATGTTGTGAGGATTGAAGAAGTAGTTTTGAGAATAGCAAGTCTGATCTAATAAACGTACCAAAGCAATTGAGAAAAACTGTAATACGCGTACTTTTGTTTCGGAATACGGGACAATTCTGTTTTTCAAGGGACTGTTGCCTACCCTACTCACGAGGCAACATTAGCGGTATGAACGAACTTCAAATACTTGGCAGCTGGAGTGGATTTCAAAATAGATGGAGCAGTTAAGGTAGTGTCATGCCCTTGCATGTGGACAAGGAAAGACACAGTTGCTGATGCGCTTTCAGCAGTTTCTTGAGTGAGGAAAACTGAAATGCATAAATATAAAATGCTAATGAGTGCAAAACAAAAATGTGAGGTGCAAGTACAAGCATGGTCATACTAATGGAATGTTTTTATCATCACGAGATACATTTCACACAAGTTTAATAGCCGTATGAGCCTTGCCCTAAGTGAGAGATCAGCATTGCTGAGCAGATCAGCTTGTTTGCAAGACTCACTGATACAAAGTTATACACACAAGATCGTCTACTACACAGAACAGAGTCTTTAAGAGGATGTACACCACAAAAGACTCACTGAATTTGTTTGTGATTGTACCACAATAATAGGTTTGTGTCATTTTCAGTCTTGGAAGTCTGTTATTTGTGTGTGGATTTTAATTGTTTGCTGCTACTGTCAACCCCGCAGTTACAATTGCTTTGCCGCGTTTAAAGTCTTCTTGAAGGCTGGCCACCAAACAGATGGCATTGATGATGGACCCTGGAGTTTTTGCACATTTTTTCCCAGTGCAGATCTGCTCCGATTTCATGTTATTTTTATTCTCTGAGGTGCTGCAGTGCCGGAAGCATGTCCTTGTTGCTAGGTTACAGCCTGATGGAATATACACTATGTAGGTAGCCTTACATAACCCGTTTAACACTGGAGTGCAGACATTTCTGCGCGCTAAAAACTGCTTTGCACTTTTTTTTTAAATTTATTTATTTATTTTTTTAATACCTTGACTTTATGAAAACTCGTGCACTTTGGACATATCGACACACTCGGAATTGCAGCCGTAAACAATCCAATTTACGTAACATTGTTCAGGTATTGCTTTAACTTTGGTGGATAATGTTGCCAGAAATTCAACCTGAAGTCAAAACGTGCATTATTATGTTAGCATTATGTCAGAAATTGTATGTTATAATGCTAACAGTCGAAGGATTCATTTTCATTTTTAACCTGTAAAGGCCTGCAACATGAAGCAATTGTCGGAGAATCCCAAAATTTGAAAAAAATAAGCTCTTAAGGGAACTTTTTTTTCAAATTTGTTTAAAAAAAATCTAATACTATAACCCTTGCTAAATCCTGATTTTTTTTTTTTTTCTGATGGAACCTGCAGATGCATTTGTTGACTTTCATCCATCATTTCTTTTGAGAAATTTCAAAATTCTGAATTGGAGTCTCAAAATTATGACATTATAAGTGTATCAAATGTGATATATTTGGCTATAACAGGTTAAGACTGCTGTGTTTTTGCTTTTCAGGTCAAAGATCTGACCAAGTTTTTGGATCCCAGTGGTCTGGGAGTAATCAGCTTTGAAGACTTTCACCGGGGAATTTCCGCTATCAGCAATGGAGGTGAGTGAAACACATTGGAATGCAATTGAAAAGTTAAGGCAATTTGTAGAGTTTTTAAAGATCATCTGAAGCAAATCGAAGAGAAATGTCAGCACCGGCTTGTTGTTAAAACACTTAAAAGCCCTGCTTGCTTATATCTGCTCAGATGTATTGATGCCATCAGATTCCCCCCACCCTGCTAGAGTTTTCTGGGTTGAATTGGTCTGGTTACCCATTGACATGAATAAGAGATGCACTTGAAAGCTTGAGCTGCACGAACACGCTGGCACCTTGGTAAGTTCTCAGAGCTCGACTGAGGGCAGAGCGTCCTGTTTGCCTAAATAATTTAGTGCTCTCTTTCTCTTTGGGGCCTGTCCAATGATTGTTCCTTCTTTTGGTTGCCAGGGACACAGCTGCATTGAAAATGAACCTAAAAAATCTCAGTCATGCCTTTGAGGTTATTTTTACCAATGTGAAATGGTAGCAAAATCAATACGATAAACTACAAACCATGAACAATTTTTTCAGAACAATTTTTTTTTTTTTTTTTTCGAAAAGTACTTCAAGCTATGAATAAAACGAAAATGAAAAAGTTTTTTATTAATCTGCAAACTTATTGAACATGCAAAAACAATTCCAAGCATAAATACTAAACAATAATTGACTACAAAAATAAATGCTTGTTAGTCTCTATCCTACGGTCAATCTCTCGTTCTGTTACGCTGCTTGAAAGCTGTCTTGGCTTTACTATTAATTGTTTTTGTGCACACAGCGTCTATGTCTGGAAGGAAAGATTGCTTTCCTAGCTGACAGTCTTTGTCTGAACCTTTTATTAACGGACAGGTATTTATTTTTAATAAACAGTAAGGCTTTAGCCTGCAGGTTATGGAAGTGTCTCATTCCTTGTAGCAGCCATGGTATGTCTGCAGTCTCATCTTGCTTTAAAAGGCTTGCAGTGTGTCCAATTATCGAGTAGCAACCTATTATATAAAACCTCTGGGTCTTCTCCTCTCCTTCTCTTTCACCAGAGTGCATTCAAAGCTTTGTTAGATTGACACACCAGACTCCATCATGTCCAGCTCATGTTACACACTTTGTTTGTGTTAAATGCAGCTTGGCGTCTTCCACTTGTATAGATTTAGGACTTTGCCCAGCCCTTGTCGTCATCATAAAATGTTCTGTAGTCCCTGAAATATGAACGTCAAATGTTACATAACAAGCTTTGCTACTGGGGCGCAACCTTGAAAATGTGCTGATTTGATTGTTCACTTCACCAAATACAAGCTAGAGAGAAAGATGCATCAGTTTGTCAAACAGGAATTCCTTGCACCTTATTGCTATTCATAGTGAGTCTTGGTCCCAAAGGTTGCTGCGACTATTTCCCTTTTTCTTCATGATGGCTGTTTATACGCAAACATTACTACTCCCTGTGTTTGCAGAGCTTCCTTTGCACGATGACATAATGTTTACACACATGAACCACGTGTTCCCAATTTTACCTGCAGGTCCAGAGCCACAGCTGTACAGTGCGCACTACAGTCCAGGCGACGGAGCTGTCGGGTGTCCAGAAGAATATGACGAGGTGAGGCGTCATGCACAGTGACCATGTTTTTCCCCTCCGTGACTGGTTGAACTCTTTGTGCACTCTCACTCTTGCCACTGTAACTGAATGAGCGGCTCGTACAGCTATCATTATCACTCTGAGAATATTCGACAGACTGAACAACCTGGTTTGGCGGACATTGAGTAGCATCTGGCAGGCTTAGCTTTACAGGATTCTTCGACAAATATTGAATTGGGCGGATCACAAAAGTCTTTTACACAAGAAGGAACTGTTTTTACAGTTGTGGTTAGCATATCTGACATTCCTGTCCAACCCCCTGCACCAAACTTGTATATTTAACCACCGTATTGTTGCTAGCCTTTGCAAAAATGCAAACGTTTCTGCCGTTGTGTGCGTTTTTAACAATGGAGAGTCATGATTTGTGTTGTTTTAACCTTCACTTGGCGACCCACTGCCCTGTTTGGTTTCTTAAAGCATGTCTGCTTTCATTCAGTCAGTGCCAGCTCTTCTTAGTTCAAATGGATAGGATGTCTATCACGGTCAATAGCAGCCAATGAGTTAACGGTTTTATTTCTGCACTGTGTTGTGTGTGGTCATTTATCCTCTCCATTTATCACACCCCTGGTTTGCTGGTATAGAGACATCTAGTGGTCTTTCTGCATTATTCATTTAAGATGTAACAGCACTGTAGAGTTAAGTAGAAGGAACTCATGATGTACAAATTTACTATTGTTTTGGAAATACAATGGTACCCCTACATACAAATTTAATTCGTTCCAGTAAGTCAAAATGGTTGTATGTAGAGTGGGATACATTATAATAGAAAAAAAACAAAAAAACATTATAATTTTATTAATTCATTCCACAGCCCAAAACCTACGCAAAATACTTTTATAAATACTGCAGGTACAATCACAAATAGCAGTTACATATAGCAAAGTAAATACAGTGGTACCTCTACATACGAAGTTACCGTATTGGTCCGAATATAAGCCCTGATTATAGGACGACCCCCTCTTTTTCAAGACTCAAGTTTGAAAAAAGACTTTTTTTAACACCAAATTATTTTTTATACAGAAAATAATTACAGTACATCAGAAACAAATGATTATAACAATATATTTGAGAGAGAAAACCATGTTATTTTGCCTCATTCAAATCTTAATATCTGAACATTTAAATATGTAAACTAAAGTGCAATCACATTCGTCAATGAATGGCTTCTGGTTTTTGAAATGTAAATAAACCAATCTATTGTGATAAAACAACAAAATTGCAATAACTGCATTAACCATCAAAGTGAAGTCAAACTGTAACTGTAGTCTTGAAACACATCTGAATAAGGAAAAATATTGCAATAAATTAATGCAAACTGGTTAAACTTCAGAGTAGCTGAGATCTGTCATGACAGAACATCGCTTCAATAATATCTGGCGCCTTCTAGTGTCGTGAATGGGTATAATGTCTAGACCGCAAATATAAGACGACCCCATGTTTTTCAGTCTTATTTCAGTGCAAAAAAAACAGTCTTAAATTCAGGCCAATACGGTGATTCGTTCCAGGACCTTGTTTGTAAGTCGAAATGGTCGTATGTCGAGCAGGATTTTCCCATAAGAATACATTATAATTCCTTGAATTCGTTCCACAGCCCGAAAACTTCCACTAAATCCATAGTAAATACTGCTGATACTATTACAAATGGCAATTACACATAGCAAAACAAATAAATCATTAATAAAAACGGGAATAATATAATAATAATAATAATTCCTGTAATAATGTAATAACGAATCGGGTTCGAATGTGGCGGACGTGTTTTGCGTGCTGCACCTAAACGCAACGTGTCGCTGACGTGACAGAGAGGGAGCGTTGCGGTTGAGATTTACTTTCGCGTTTAATATTCTGTTGAGAACACTGTCAACTGCGGCGAACGGTAGGCGTGTTGTGATGTACAAGTTCTGAAATAAATGATAAAAACCTGACGAAGCTGGAGATTTCTTTCGCGATGTTACCACAATAATAATTGTCACCTTAACTTATAAAGACTGGCGAACGGAGGTCGGAAGAGGACCGTGGAGATTATAGACATTCTACAGCCGTATTGTTGAGCCAGTTCAGGCATGCGTGCCACACGTTCATATGTTTCTATCATTTCCATCTTCATTTCAGTTATAAGCGTCACCTTTTTCCGTGTTTCACCACCTGCACAAACCTACTTGGAACTTGTGTTGATTTTTCTCACAAGAAAATCCGCCGTGCGTCCGTCTGCGGCGCTGTCATGTCATTGTATTTCGAGCATGTCGTCAGATGTAGAAACAAATGGCGAGTCAAATTTTACGTCGGATGTTGAAAGACTTGTGTGTCGAAGCGATCATATGTCGAGGTACCACTGTAAATTATAAATTCAAATCGGAATTATAATAATAATCTAAAGAATCGAGTTCTAATATGGTGATTGTGTTTTGCACGCTGTTCCTGAACGCACCGTATGACAGACGACAGAATGAAAGAGGTTCAGGAAAGTTTTTACTTTCCCTTTTCATGTTGTTGTCGTCAGCTACAGCGGACAGTGGCCATGTTGTATTGCACGAGTTCTGAAATAAATAAAAACCTGACGAAGCTGGCAACTTCCTAGCCAATGTTACAATAACAATAATTGTGACCTTATAAAGACTGGGGAACGTAGATCGGAGAAGGAACGTCGAGATCGTAGACATATTCCGGCCGTATTGTCGAGCCAGTTCACTGGCGCTCACACAACGCTCATATTTTTCTATTATTTCCATTTTTTTTTAATGGTAAGTGTCACCTTTTCTCACCGCTGGCACTAACCTTCTTGGGACCAGTGTTGTTAATAACGGCGTTGGAGTATAACAGCGTTACTTACGGCGTTATTTTTTTTTCAGTAGTACTTTGCAGCGCCATTACAGTTACTGAGGTGTGAGTTGGTGCGTTACTGCAAAGGGGTTGAATGGCGCGCGTGTTGCCTGAGAGAAACGGAGAGAGCAGAGCGGTAGGCAAGGGAGTTGTGTCACCGTTGCAAACACGATGCTAGGTGGCTCCAATAATACCTGACTGTAGCCAACAGCCTACAAACTACGCTCACATGATGCTACGGTAGATATCACATGTATATAGAACTAGATGCGAAATGACACTCAGTGGCGTTAGTAAACATCTTAAAGCAGTGGACTTCTCAGGAAGGCTCTGTTGTAGCTAACCTTCCTAGCATACCTAAGTAACTTTTTATCTACAGTACTCCTAAAACAGCAAAATCTTGACTTGAATATATCTATAAATGTTAAAACAGTTTTAAAACGTTCACACGTCCAAAGTAGACAGAAGGGAACTAATGCAATGACGGGAGCAATTTTAACAGCTTTAACGGTTGATTCACAACATTAAATGACTTCCAAACATGGCAAAGGTTACAATCTAGTTATCGTAAATCCGCAATACCCCTATGTCTAGTTAAGTTGATGGTAAAGAATTTGGCTAGGGCCTATTGTCCCAAAAACCCTTTAAATTTCAAACAGTGTGACCTTTTTTTTTTTTTTTTTTTTTTTTTTTTTTAATGGAAAAAAAAAACAAACCATTCAAGTCCATCTGTTAACGTAAACATATTTGATGTGAAAGACGTTATAGAATGGATTATGTAATAACGTGTGAAACATGAAAAGTGACGCCAGTTACTTTGCCAAGTAACTAATTGCTCTTAAATTGAGGTAACTGAGTTACGAACTCAATTACTTTTTGGGAGAAATTATCTGTAACTGTAAATAATTACTTTTTTAAAGTAAGATTAACAACACTGTTTGGGACCCATGTTGGTTTCCCTCACATGAAAATCCACCATGTGTCCATCTTGCCGGAAAACAAAGAAATTACGATGCTGTCATAAATCGTCGTATTTCGAGCATGTCATCATATGTCGAGATAAATGACGGGTTAAATTTGACGTCAAATGTCAAAAGGATTGTACGTCCATGAGATCATATGTTGAGGTACCACTGTATACCCAGCACTTGTACATGTCGCATAATTTGAGTGTATTACTGTCTTAAGGATTTATTTTCATTGGTGCGTGGTTGTCACGAGGATTATGCAAAAAGTGCTAAACCAATTCTTAGGACATTTCATGGAGGGGTGAAGCATTGGCCATGGAAAAACAAATTAAATTCCGGTTTAGGTATGAGCGGAATCTTGGTACGCAATTTGAGACTCAGGTTTTATGAAAACTTCCTTTGTCATTTTGCATGTGTTGATTTGAATATGATTAGGGCTATAGCTGGGGCTGCTGGCTGTGAGCAATGTTTGTCCACATCTTTTTGAAGTAGTTGCCACACCTGTGTCTACGGGTTTGTTTTTCCACTCAGAAAAGTAAGTGTGCCTCCTCAATGCTTGCACTGTTCTGCCACTGTTTGCTTTCAAAACAAGCACGTTGACGCTGTAAACTCTAGTCAAAAGACCCTGTCCACCCACATTTCCCTTTACTTTATATTTCCCTTCGTTTTATTTTTAAACCTCACATTTTAAAATCATGCCTAGAAATAAAAAAGTCACCTAAACCATAAAACGGTAGCCTGTTGTTCATCTATGACATTGACACAGCAAGAGCACTTATGCAAGGCTTTCATGTTGTGCACTTTACAGATTTACCCAATCATAATTATTGTGACTAAGCCGAAACCTGAGAAAGATTGTGTCATCGTCATGGTGTTTTATCTTACCACTCGGTTGTAGGAACGTTACAGCTGACTAACACTACTCTTTTGGACTTTGGTCTCCTCCCCCTTGACCACCCAGCGGAACTGAATGTGTGCATAGTACTTTCCATTTTTCAAACCTCAGTGTGAATGTGGAGGATAAGGAAACATTTCGGATGCTCTAATGGCAGGCCTTTCCTGTCCGTGACTTCGTCCTGGGAGAATGGTTTTGGGCATGGTGGGTAGATCTTTTGACCCAGTTCTTACTGATGCATCATTTAACTTGGTACGTCAACAATTGTGAATCACCTGTCTTGAATTCATTGTTACTTTGCAGCCAGGGAACAAGTTGATGTCTAGACATTTAAAATCTAGTCTCTAGCTTTTTATATTAAGCTTGTTTTTATTGAAAGCTTAAAGCTATTTTCCTTCATCCAACCGTTTGAAAAGCAATGAGCTGCCTCTGAAGTTTGTTAATGGTGCGTCAGTTGTTTTCATTGCTGTTTCTTGGCATCGGTCCCATGGCGAGATTGTGTATTTAAAAAAGACTTTCATTCTCCTAGATTCTTAAATCTGTATTTTTTTGGTCTGTAGTCTTGTGTACAGCTGAAGTATCTAGACAATTTTAGGGCAATCTGCATAAACTAACATTTTTAATGAATGTTGTATCAGTCCGACAAGAACATGTTGTTAGAAAATTACGCTGGCTGTTCTGATGTAATTCGTGTGCATGCGGTGCAGTTTTTGATAAGACTGTTTTTTTTTTATGTGCTGCAGCAAAATGAGGTGACAGACAGCGCATACCTGGGTTCAGAGAGCACGTACAGCGAATGCGAGACCTTCACCGACGAGGACACCGGTGCCCTCGTGCCCCCTGAGATGCACGAGGATGTGGACACGGACAGTGGTATCGAGGCAGCTCTTCACGACCCTGAAGAGGCCATAAATAGGTTGGTTTCAAGTCTCGTACAAAGTACTATTGTCTGTCTGCTAATATGTTTGCCCTCTGCTGTGATTTAACATGTCTGTTCTCGGCTGTTTAAGTTGCAACAAATGTTAAGTGTAAAACAATGTTTCACAATTTTATTGAGTAAATTTTTATATTTTTACATGCTTTGAACACATTTTAAATCGTTATAGCACAATTATTGCTTGGTGGTTGTCCTCACACTTTCCCACAGTTCTTTAAATAAGAGGCAAGCTGTTTGTCTCTCCCAGTTGAAGTTGACTGTAAAACTAGAACGCAAAACAGAGAATCAGCCCAAACAAAAGTATTAAATCAACCCATTTAAATTTATCTTAAGTGTGCTAGTTACAGTCATGTAAAAAAAAAAAAAAAATTAGGACACCCCATTAAATATTCAGTTCTTTATTAAGAAATGTTCACATATCAGTCTCTTCTTTTTGTCTCTGGAAAAGAAGGTGATTTATTGCAGGTAAACAACAAAATTAACATATTTTACTCATTAAACCAAATATATCAACAAAAGTATATTCTAACTGAGGAAAAAGTTAGGACACCCTCCCACCTAGTTAGTGTTACCCCCTTTGGCAGAAATAGCTTCAGTGAGACGCTTTTTGTAGCCATCTACCAGTCTTGGACATCGGTCTGAAGAAAGTTTGCCCCAATCCTCAACGCAGAATACTTTCAAAAGTGACTGTCCTAACTTTTTCATCAGTTAGAATATTAATTTTTGTTCATATATTTGGCTTAATGAGTAAGACTATGTTTATTTTTATTGTTTACCTGCAATTAAATCACAGACTGTACACAAGAAAGCCTGCAAACAGTTTGCTGAAGACATGTCAACAAAGCACATGGATTACTGGAACCATGTCCTATGGTCTGATGAGACATGTGGGCTTTCTTGTGTACCGTCTTCAGAAGAGGCTTCCTCCTGGGGTGACAGCCATGCACACCAATTTGATGTAGAGTGCGGTGTATAGTCTGAGCACTAACAGGCTGACCCCCCCACCACCACCTCTTCAATCTCTGCAGCAATGCTGACAGCACTCCTGTAACGAGTCACATAACATTTTTGAGGGAAAATGACAAGCAGTACTCAATTTGGACATTTAGGGATGTACATGGTTTCTATGGGGTGTACTCACCTTTGTTGCCAGGGGTTTAGATATTAATGGCTATATTTTGAGTTATATTGAGGGGAAAATAAATTAACTCTATTATATAAGCTGCACACAGACTACTTTTCATTGTGTCAAAGTGTAATATTGTCAGTGTTGTCCCATGAAAAAATAAAGTTAAATATCTGCAAAAATGAGAGGGGTGTACTCACTTTTGTGATACACTGTATAATGCCATACAAATGAGCCTGTCAGAAATTAGCATACATGTTACAGTGTTTTATCTTTTGGATGAAAAGATGCTACTTTTCTTTCCCTTTGAGTTCTGCGGCGTAAATAAGGTTGGCATTCATTGATAATTTCCCGCAGAACACCTGATGATTACTCAATGGTTGGAAATCAGTGTGCTAAAGCTAGAGTAGCCCACGAACTGACCCTTTACACTGGTCATGTGATGTTCGTGCCAGGGCTGGATAAGTGACTATTCGACTTCTATGTGGGTCAGTAGACGGCAAGATTAATGGGAAGCATTGCTTACTATCCTTGTACATTTAGGTCTAGCTGTAGTTTCCTGAATAGCCAGCCATTTAACATTGCACATACGCCACAGGGATGCTGACTGATGGTGTCGTCAGGATAGCTCAAACTTATCCCGATTCTTGAGATAACTTGAGACCTTGACTTTGGAATCCCTTTCCCCTTTTGTTATGCAAATTCACCATGTTGTCATTCTTTTGGGTTGGGAAAAGACAGAGATAAATCAGAAAAGTACTTACTACTGAGATAAAGGTTTTATTTGTATCACATAGGGTTGTACCGCCAGGCTTGTTGTAATTCAACTTGTCTCATTGTATCCCACGGGATTTGGATAACGTGTTTGTATTGATTAGAAGTTTTTTGTGTCCGCTCCAATTTTGTTAGTGTTTAGGGCAAATGACAAGTGCTGACATTGGGATCTGCCCTGATGACTGATGGCTGTGTTTGGCCTTCCCTTTCCAGCCTTCAATTCCAGGAAGTGTCGAGCTCAGCTCTTTAGTTGTTTTCCTGTACTTTTTCTGTCTTTCTCTCGGAATAAGCCGATTTTCTCCATTTCCCGTTCTCACCGTCTAGCTGACAGGAACACTATTCCAATGTCCGGTTGTCACCTTCTTTCCTTCTTGGCAAACAATGTACTCCATTGCTACAAAGAAAATCAGTTCTTGCTTGATTTCTTTATGGCATTTTCCTCATCAGGATTAAGGGCAAAACAATAACCTTCTTGTCTTTCCTCAATCTTTCTGGCCGAACATTGAAACATTGGTTGATTCATTTCTGGCGCCGACTTCATTAGCTTATTCCAAGTCTAATGTTACACGGTTTTCAGTGAAAAGGTATTCTCGAATTTAAATGGTGCTAATTCTTGATGTGAGTTTTGTGTTAGCATGCTAGCCAAAAAACATAAACATTGTATGCACTATGCATTGGGTGAGGGATTAAAACTGTAACAGGATTAGCCTGCCTCCACCCCTTCTGTGTCCAAGTGCTGTGTCCTCACACATTTGGCCCTTGGCCGGTCATCTGGACTGTCTGATGACTGTTGCTTAGCCCCAAATCTGATTAACCCACTCGTAGTCAACACTGATTCTGTCCGGTCTTGGTTCAGAAGATGTACCACCAGCCATAGTGCATGCTCAACTGTTGGGCTATCAGGACCGTAGTCTTAGCTCTAGCTAAAGACTAGTCTTTGTTTTTGTTTTTACCTCAGTGGCGAGTCTTGGTTTTGTTTTAGGCTAATCAGTAGGATTTCAGAATTCCACTCTGGTTAGCTGGGGTTTTGACCCCAGTTGCTCCTAGGCTTTCACGCCAGAGCATTGGAGGGCATTTAACGATGCGTTCTCTTTCCTCACCGGCCATCTCTGTGAGGGACCTCAACATAGGGCCATGCACTAAGAGTCTGGGTAAAGGGTAAGTAAATTTTGACTTGGTAGTGTTACTGTCAGTGTTTAACCAGTTCCACCTAATATTTGTTCAGTGTAGGGGCTGTTTTTTAAAAAGTATCTTTTCATAAACCTTAACCTATTCACTAGGGTTAACATGGTTTCATCTTGTAAACAAGCAAATTTTGGCTTTGTAGTTTCTTGCTGACAAAGCAAGCTTTGTGCTGATATGGACACCCTCATCCTGAGTGTGCAGAGGTTCTCGATGTATCCCATCGAAAAACAGGAAAAGCCAATTTTCCATTCTTTCAAATGAAGATGAGTGGGGTTATTTTTCAATGGAGTGATTGAGGCCATAAATATCAAGTTGCCAGTGTTTTTGTTGTTCTTTGTACATCCGAAAAAATTAAGACGTGTAGTCACATAAGAGTTTTTCTTTACCCATGTCAGACGCAAATATCCTTTCTACACGTCCATTTAGCTTTCTTATGACTGACAGCAAGGCATTTTGTTTCGGCCAGAACTGACGAGAGGATTAATTTGAATTAGCAGATTAGCCATCGCTCAACTTGTCCAGATTGCTGGTGTTCTTGGGCTCAGATTAACTGCTCTTGATTCAAATTGCTCCCTTTTGTTTTGATTGTACAAATCTAAGAAACCAAGTTCTAATTTGTGTTCTTGCCGCTTGTATGCTACATAATGTTACTGCCTGTGTGTTTCTTTGTTTAGGTAATTTATACATACCATAATTTTCGCACTATAAGGCGCCCCTGATTATAGGCCACCACCCACCAAATTTGGCACGAAAACAGCATTTGTTCATAGATAAGCAGTGACTATAAGCCACAGCTCTCGTCACTGTATTATGGGATATTTACACCAAAAGATACTAACCAGTAACAGTTTAAGACCAAATGAAACACCATGAAGCTTTGAACCAATTGGCTGCATAGCTTCATATCTTCAAGAAGCTTCATTTGGCCATCACTGCTCCCTTGGGGGAGACAGTCAACCTCTGCTGCCACCTCCTGTCAACACTGTTGTTGCCCAACATGCCTCCTCGCAAGCATTGCAGCGCTTCAGATGTAAATAACAATCAAAATTCATGTTCAGTGCTAATTATGTCTTCAGTTACTGTTCCAGTTGTTTCATTTATTGCTAGTTCTGGTATTTGGTAACATTTTATTTGACAGTGGCGCCATAAGACTGTCATAAGAACCTCCTAATTATGACATGACACTGCCATGAACATTAATGAGTGCCTATAACAGATGTCATTTAGTGTTATCTGCCAAATTATCACGCTTTTGAATGGATGTAATAGATCCGAGCTGGACATACAGTAAATGGTAAATGGTGTTATACTTATATAGCGCTTTTCCACCTTTCAAGGCGCTCAAAGCGCTTTACACTATCTCGCCATCCACCTCCTGGTGACGCAGCACCAGGAGCAACGTGGGGTTCAGTATCTTGCTCAAGGACACTTAGACGAGTTCATCAGGGCGGAGAATCGAATCCACAACCTCTGGGTTGGGGGACAAATACTCTACCACTGAGCCACGCCACCCCTAAATGAAGGTAGTGACATAATTTGCCGGATGACACTTAATGACATCTGTCATAAGCATTCAGTAATGCCCATAATAGTGTCATGTCATAATTTTGATAATAATTTTGTTCTTATGACACTCTTATGACGCCACTGTCAAATAAAGTTTTACCGATCAACAGAAATCAACAAATAAGCCACACTGGACTATAAGCCGCAGGATTCAAAATGAAGGAAAAAAGTAGCGGGTAATCGTCTGAAAATTACGGTATACGTTTTAGGCTACGTTAATTATGGTTCTGTTCCTCCTCTCCTTAAGGTTCTCCCTCAACTCAGAACTGCACAACGCCTCCCTCGTGGCTGTCATCGGTGGTGAGGAGGAGCATTTTGAGGATTTTGGGGAGAGCAATAACTCTGAGCTACTGTTGGAAAGTGGTGAAGACGGCACTGATGGCGCGGTCGATTGCCCTCTGGCACAGACCCCTCAGCAGATCGATGTCGCCTCCCTGCTGTCTCCAAGGTACACACATTATTGACGAAATAATTTTGAAATATGAGCATCACTGTGGTATTTTACTTGAATGAGATTGCGTAAGTGACTAAAATGTGTTTCAGACTGTTAAATCAATCTTGGTAAGAGATAAATACTGAATACATGATTTACATGAAAAAATGAGCATGTTATATTTTAGTATTAAAATAAACTAGCGTACACATTTTCATCAATCAATGTGAGCGCTTAAGTTTTCCCTTCCCTGGTTTCGAGACACCGAAAATGAAAATGTGATAAGATATCAGTGTTTGTCCTTTACAACGCTGTCTGATTTTCTAGTGAAGGGCAAGAAAAATACTACAAAGTTTACTCCTCTTTTCTCACTCTCCTCTTTACCGCAATAACAGTTTTCTGGTATTTCCAGGAAGTTCTGAACAATTCATGGCAGCCGTCAGTGATCACACACACATTTCTTAGATAATTTTCAGAAACTAATACTGTATGTACTCAGATGTTGGCAACATTAAATACAACATCTTTGATGTTTAATTAAAAAAAAAACAAAAAAAAAACATGTCAAGCATTTTCCCATAGGCACGGCCTGTTTATTTGGACAGGACCATTCACGAGGAGAATACCTATGCTTTACAGCGAGTAGAGAAAAAAAATGATGAAAACCAAGATTAAACAAAAAGATGAAAACCAATATAAAATCCGAATATGAAATTAGCGTACATAAAAGGATGAAAAGGGAAAAGGGACTGAATTTAAAAAATAGCAGTGATCAATAATGTTTGTAGGCCAGATGTAAATGCTGCGAGAGTTTGAGAAGTCAGGCATCCACAAAGTTCTTTCCTACGGAGCCTCTAAAGAGACATTGACAGATAAAAAATAAATTTAAAACATCTGGTGCGCACCAGATAGTATGTGTTGTGCACCAGAAACAATCTGGTAAATAATAGCATTATATAGTATTTAAGCTAGCTGACTTTTGCTACGCAAGTTAGCCAATTATTCTTTTGTTGTACTTATATCCTCATTTATTTATTTTCTAAAATTGTTTGAGGCTAAGCTCAGGCGCTGGTTGAGTCCAAGATTGAAGTAAAGCTCAACCAAATTCTGTATTCTCATTTTTAGCGCGCCAAAACTGCTGGTGTCCGATGCGCACCTTATTTTAGCCATAGACTACACGATCAGCTTACGGGACACTGTGCTCGCGGATGATCCGTAGGGGGGCTATTTTCAAAAACTTAGAATTCAAATATTTTCAAAACCAAAGCCACTAGTGACCTAAAACCAAAACAGGCTCCTCCCTTAGGCATATATGAGTCTCCATGAGCAGCGGCATCAAAAAATGGATATAAAATTCCCAGATTTTACGCTAGATGCACAAAAATCACCAAATGCCGAGATAATCACCTATATTTTCAGGATCTATAGTAATATTTAACATATCATATAAGTTTTTGCCAGGAATAGTAACTTAAATGTCATGCGTAGAGATACAAAATCCAACATGGCGGCCGTCACAAAACAAAGAGCTTTTTAAATTGAAAATTCTTGTAAATAAATGCTTAAATTGTGGAATTTCTATAGTTATGAACGTAAAACAGTCTTGATTCTTGGTTTAAATAAAAAACGGGCAGTTATCGTTAATTTGACGTAAATATTTCAAGCCAAAGTTACGGTATTGTGTAATCCAATATGGCGGCTGTCACGAAACAAAGAGCTTTTTAAGTTGAAAATTCTTGTAAATAAATGCTTAAATCGCGGAATTTCTATAGATATGAATGTAAAATAGTCTAGATTGTTAGTTTAAAAGCATAAAGGGGCAGTTATTGTTCATTTTACGTAAATATTTCAAGCCAAAGTTACGGTATTGCGTAATCCAACATGGCGTCCGTCACAAAACAAAGAGCTTTTTAAGTTAAAAATTCTTGTAAATAAATGCTTAAATCTTGGACTTTCTATAGATTTGAACGTAAAACGGTCCAGATTCTTAGTTGAAAGCAATATACGGGCAGTTATCGTTCATGTCACATAAATATTTCAAGCCAAAGTTACACACATTTTTTATCCATTGATTTTTTTTTTTTTTTTTCCCACGACATTTCAAAGTGCTTGCATTGTGCTATTTAATTAATAATTACCTTGAATCCTTGACCAAATCACTCTTGAGACACTCTTGCATAAAACCTTCATTCTTTTTCCACCTAAATCCGGCGTTGGAACGAAACGCGTGTTTGAGTTCATCACAGTGAAAGCAAACTCAACATTCTGCCTGGGTCGGCCCCCTACAGGAAAGTGTTGCGCAATGTCTATGGGAGCTGTCTTGTCAACTGATGGTGGAGTCTATGGCTTGGCCTCAAACAATATTAAAAAAATAATGAATTAGGATCTTACAATAGAACAATTGGCTAACTTGCATAGCAAAATTGTGTTAGCTTAAATGCTATACAGTGCTTATGTTTACATGCAGCTAGTATGTGGTGCACACCAAATAGTTTCTAGTGCGTACCACATACTATCTGGTATGTATTTTCTTTCTGTCGATGTCCCTTTCGAGGCTTTGTACTTTCCACAGCTGAGGCGCTTGGAAAAAGAAGACTGCTGGTTTGTTTTGGTTCCGGAAACATTGACTAAGCTTGCATCCGACAACCTGAGAAGGGCCTTGAAGTCTCAAACGGAACTAACTCTTCAATTTTATCCATGATTTCTCTACTCATAATCTCGCCATGAAAAAAAAAAACACTCACTCACATATTTTTTTCATTAACTGCTACTTTCATTTACTCTTATATGATGTGAGGCTCTTGAGATCCCCCTTTCAATCTGAACCAAAATTAAAAGATAACTTCACATAGAATATACAGTATGATGCTCAGTTATTGCAACCCACAAACATCACCCCCACGGTGTGAATGCGTCATTCTCAGCAGTGGCAGCCTACACACACTCTCATAATTATCTTCATGTTATAAGCTTATTGACAACTTGTAAACTTGCTTGAGTTCCACACTTAATGATACAGCCATCAATTAGTTAGTGAGATGTCTATGGCTCATAACAACAGTGTGTATGACCATCAAGTGACAGTGACTGATGCTCATGTCGAAGCAGCGTTAGTGGCAAGGCAAGCAAACCTGCGCCAGACGGTTGCATAATGGAAGGACTGACTCACTTGCCTTGTATAAACAATCAGCTTGTAGCATGGCCATGAGCCGTTTGCACACAGGTTCCCCCATTTAATGACTACATTATGTATTTAATCTGTTTTCTAAAATGGCTTATGCTGTTGTCAACTTTGTTGTAGCAAATGAGCTCCTTAGCTAAAACTTGTGAAAGACTCAACTTGATTTGGCTTATTTTGGTGTGTCTGCTGAATGTTCAGATTCATTTATCCATTTTACTGCTGTATTACAGATGTTTTACTAACGTGTCTAGTAATTACATATTTAAAACGATCTTTACGGCTTGTAGATAAGTGCGATTAAAATTTGGGTGGTACCGCTTATAGTCAGATGTGCCCTATAATCTGCAATTCACTGTAAGTGTTGGAGCCGCGAAAATATATTTCAACCATAATATAACAATGTTGCCACAGTCCACACGCTGGCTGTTTTTTTTTTTTTTATTTTTTTTTTTTAAACGTACCCCTTCCTGCTCCTCTGCCAGTCAATGTGTGATGTGGACACACTCAAGGGGCTCTAAAGTGGCCACATCAGATGACTATCTCAAGCCAGGGTGTCAAACTCATCTTTGTGATTTGTCGCAGACAAGGGCGTAGGCTTGCATAGGGACGGGAGGGACATAACACTAGCAGCTTTTCAGTAAGCTCAAATTGTGCATACCAAATTTCAAGCAACCTTATATGCATGATATAATGACTTCAGTTATATAGGTCTTCCCATATGTTGTAAGGATAAAAATTGATCCTACCATTATTAAGTG
Organism: Corythoichthys intestinalis; assembly: GCF_030265065.1. Lineage (NCBI taxonomy): Eukaryota > Metazoa > Chordata > Actinopteri > Syngnathiformes > Syngnathidae > Corythoichthys > Corythoichthys intestinalis. The sequence goes on along the minus strand of NC_080415.1, from coordinate 16,264,135 downwards.
AACTATTTTCATTATCAAACTTACATTTACCCCATTTCACTTGCTGAATGTGCCGGTCCATATATCCCCCCTCAAATGCAGTTTCTTTGGCTGATGACTTGACCCACCCCCGACACACACACGCACGCTAACACTCAAACAACACCAACAGAAATAGATGTCAATAAACATGCCGCCTCCTCCACCCCCTTTCGAAGAGGAGGGATATTCGTTTTTTTTTTTTCGGCCAGCAGCAGCCACTGTAAGTAATTTGAAAAGACACCAATGTTGTGGAGGTGGGGAACACACCACAAATTTTGCTACTGAAAGTCTGACGTGCGTCAGAGTTAGCATAACATTAAACTGTGTGAACTTGCTAATCTGCAAAACTTGAGTAGGAAGCTGCATAGAGAGAAGTGTCCTTCTGTTTGTTTTCTACAGTTAACGTTAATTAAACTGTGAGAAATGTAGTGAACTCTGCTAGAAACTATAGAACTAGAAAAATGTGAGCAAGAAGCTGCTTAAAGAGAGAGGAGTGCTGCATAACCTCAAATGTTGCTCACACAACATAGACAAAACATAATCATAATTAACTACAGATATGTACATTTTTTAAAAAATGTTTTTTGTTTTTTTGTGCTGCGAGCTACCCACACTAGCGTTGCGATCGACTGGTCGATCGTGATTGACGTAATGAGCGCCCCTGATTTAGCATATCAATTAATTAGGCAAGGCAAGGCAAATTTATTTATATAGCACATATATAGCACAACACAAGGCAATTCAAAGTGCTTTACATCACATGAACATTATAAAAATCACATTAAATCATTAGAACGTAAAAACAAAGACAATTGAAACAGGAAATAAAATTATACATAAAAATTGCATTTAATCACGAATAGAATAAAAAAAAACTACTACTACTACTTATAATAATAATATTAATTGAAATCAGCAATGGAGATAAAGCACAAGAGGAATAGAAAGCAAATAGCTTGAAATATATAGACAGTTATGGATATGCTGTGCTAAATAAAAGCGTTTTCAGCCCTGATTTAAAGGAGCTAACAGTTTGAGCATACTTCAGACCTTCAGGTAACTTGTACCAGAGGTGAGGAGCATAATAACTAAATGCTCCCTCACCATGCTTGGTTCTTGTTCTTGGAACATACAGGAGACCGGTTCCAGACGACCTTAGGGGTCTAGATGTTTCATAGGAATCTAACAAATCAAGCATGTATTTTGGTCCAAAGCCATTAAGTGTTTTGTAGACGAGCAGTAGTATTTTATAGTCTGTCCTTTGACTCACTGGAAGCTAGGCCTGAACAATATTAGAAAAAACTATTGCTGCGATTTTTTTTGGGGTTGCAATATATTGCGATATTATATTGCGATATTTAAAAAAAAAAAAATATATATATATATATATATATATATATATATTTTTTTTTTGCATTGGAAAAAGATACGTATTATACATATATTAGACATTTTTTTCAAAATTTTCCCCCTAAAATATGCTTTAAAAAATGTATATGGCTAACTTTAAAAAATGATTCACTCGCATATTTTAAATTTTTAAACAAATCACGTCACAATGAAAAATATAGCATCTGTAAAAAAAGTCATGGATATCTACCACATAACTTTCGCTAAATAATATTTTTTTGTTACTGTTGCATTTTCCCTGCTATGTTAGATGATAAAATCACTTATCCGAAAAAAGAAAAATTGGGGGGAAAAAACTTTTAAAAGGGTAAATATATGAAAAAGAAAATCTCGACCACTCCTTGATGTCTGCTATTTCTGCATTGCGACCCCTGTTAAAGTACCATGTTTCACTCATAAAATAAAATGAAATAATCCTGCTGCGGCCAGTCACAGCTGTGTCTTGACACTCAGTGATACATGCGACATGGAGTTTTTGGATCGAAACAAGATAAGTATAATATCTCGTTAAAGTCATGTGTCTGTAATTCTGCTCTCGCATGCTCTCACCTCCACCTAGGGTTTTGCTGTTTAAAAAACATTTCTTTTTTTTTAAAAATGCCCTCCTGTTAAAAATGTTTCTTCCCCCAGAAAGTTGAGATTTTAAGCTTTCCAATCATGTACCACACGAGCAGATCATCGAATCATTTTTAAACAAGAATAATGTCCTGTAGTAGAAAAATGCTTTGCTTTATTTTAATGCTTCTGTTTATCTACCTTGGCTGCAGAATCACTTCTAGTGTTTATTTCCTTGACACAACACAACAAGTGTACAAAGCATACCCATTCGTCAGAACACCGGCTGTCCATTTCCACGCACACACATTCATTCCAGCGCACGCTTCCTTCATGCAACGCCTTCTTAACAAGTTAAACGACGACTGAAAGATGCGGTGTGACTGAAGTCCGCCTCTGTGGCAAGATCAAACACAACCATCGTTAACTTTAATAAGCAAGTGCGCAGAGGAACAAAGACCTAGGAGAGGGAGGGAGGGGGAGAGGGAGGTTGTGTGAGTGTCACTAAAGCGATCAGCTCAGGACAGAGAAAGCATGGAGCAACATGCATTTGTGGATTAAAAAAAATAAAACTATCGCACGTCCTTGCGATGGAACTATTGCACATGTGCACATCGCGATGGCGATGTTTAAACGATATATCGTTCAGGCCTACTGGAACCCAGTGTAACGATTTCAAAACCAGTGTAATGTGGTCCAGCTTCCTTGTATTTTTGAGGACTCTGGCTGCAGCATTCTGTCCTAGCTGCAGCTTCCTGACTGATTTTTTTTTTTTTATCAAGACCTGTAAATATACTGTTGCAATTGTCCAATCTACTGAAAATGAATGCATGCGTAAGTTTTTCCATGTCTTGTTGAGTCAGAAGCCCCTTAATTCTGGCTATATTTTTTAGGTGGTTATAAGCAGATTTAGTGACGGACTTTAGATGGCTATCAAAATCTAGGTCTGAGTCAATAATTACGCCAAGATTTCTGACTTGATTTGTAGCTGTAAGCTGACATTATGCTAAGGTGCCTGCCTATCTTTGACCTTTCCTTTTTTGGCCCAAAAATGATCACTTCTGTCTTTTCCACATTTAGCTGGAGAAAATTCTGGCACATCCATTCATTGATTTGATGAATGCATTTCCTCAGGGGGATGAAGGGACTATAGTCATGTGGTGACACAGTTGTGTGTCATCTGCATAGGTGTGATAGGAGATGTCATACTGTTCCATAATCTGAGCCAGGGGAAGCATATAGATGTCAAATAAGAGTGGTCCAAGAATTGACCCTTGAGGGACTCATTAGGTTCATATGTGTAAGAAATGTTGCCCTGACCCCTGTTCACCCAATCTGTTTGGGCTTATTAATGTCCCATCCCGAGCAAAAAGTGTACATTCAGGTTATGCTGTTATATCGTCTCTACCAATGTTGAGACCAAACGTATCCCCTTGGTCGCACCACAGATCGTATATTTGCAAACTAGGGCTGCTATCGACTAATTGATTTTCAAAATGAATTGAGAAATATTTTGATAGTCGATAAATCTTTGAGATATTGTTGACCTCTATTTTGGGCCTCTTATTTGCAAGCATGATTTTTTTTTTTTTGAAAAGGGGAAAATCAGGAAATATTCTTTGATGTTTTTTAATGTATATTAAAATAGTTTTCCTTAAAAATATTCTGTTATTTATTTGTTGTTAAAATAATGGACGGTTTCTGGTTTCCGTAGTCCTTGATCATTCATTGAGGACTACAGAAATGTATATTTTGCTTTAGCAAGGAACAGGCAATCAAAAGCAAACGATTTACTTTTGTAGGTCGCACAAAATGAATTAATGGACGGAATCTGGTCCCTAGGCATTGAGTTTGACACCATGGTCTAAAGGAAGATTACATTTTCGGCTTGTAGGCTTAACTAGCAAGCTAAAAGCATGTCACAATTGTGCTGCATAATTGCCGAGAGACCACAATTGAGTCCTACTTAGTACTCAATTTTGTTCATATTTTCAGGAATAATTATCAAATATGTATATAATGTATTTAGAAACATCACAAAAAATACCTTTGCAGTGTCTTTAAGACTTGACTTAAGCCTTACTTACACATACAGTAGGTGACTTACCCCCACCTCTATTAGAAAGGATGGGAAGTTTACACTTACGGGAACGCCACATCCTCTTGCAAATGTTTCCTTCCACTTCTCCCGCAACCTTCTGAAGGAGCCCTTTCACATCATTCCTGTCATATCTCATGGGTCTTCTCCCACCTTAATGCACCTCTTGCTCGTCTGTCACTCACCACATGGCTCTCCTCCTTTTCCTCCCTTCCTTCTTCCAGTGCACCCGTTCCTCTCCCCGACTGCTTTCAGAGCTTCCTCAAGGAGGAGGCGCTGGACTTTTTCTGTAGCCAGTGTCACAAACAAATAAGTCGCCTGGAGGACCTCTCCACTCGTCTCAATTTCCTAGAGATGACTAGGTAACACTCATCTGCTCTGTGGGCCCGTTTGCAGTGTTGTGGTAGATGACAGTGTCACGCATGTTTCTGTCGTCGTGTGTTCAGATTTGTTGGATTTGTGCACGTTTTGATACGTTTTGAGAACTGCACTACTTGTAAAAAGTTTAGACACATTTTAAATTCACTCCCAAAGATTATAGAGCATAATAGAATAATGTTAAAATGTAACTTTATAGCCAACTTTTTGTGAGTAGTGTTTTTTACACAATGCACAAAAGCTTCTTTAGCAACAATAGTTTATGTATTCCACCTTTTTGTTGCTTTGCCATAGTTACTGTAAATCTTAAACCAGATATCACAGGTGAGTCATGCCTTTTTTACTGCCTTTTGTCTCCGCCTTTGTCACGTTTTGAGTTACACGGTCACTTGCTGAATGAAGCTTTTCAAAAGAGCTGTTGATTAGAAAAGACTTGCTTATCCAGGATTACTGGCCAGTAGCAGAGTTACAGTAACCCTGCAATCCTATTTGATCTGCTTTCAGTTGTAAAATTGTGAAAGAGACTACATTTATAGAACGATAATCTGAATAAGACCTGTTTAAAATAGTGTTTTTCACAATCATGAACTTCGGCAGGAAAACCTAAGCCTTTATCAGCACTTTCTAGATTCAATCTACAGTTACGTAGGAGTTCTGTTTTAGTTTGCTGTGTTGTCAGTAGTTTTTTTGCTGTGATTTTGGCACTAATAGTATTAGAATTTGTCAAGCCCCCTTTGTTCCACTAGCAGAAAGGGATGGTTCTGATAACAGGCTTTGAGCAAGAGATGGTGTCTCCTGCCCCTATCAGTCTTCTCTTCCTGAACACTTTCCTCTTGTTCTTTCCAGTGCTGGCAAGAGGCTGTCCAGCAAGAAGGTGGCAAGGTAAATAAAATAATTTGGTTTTTTATATACAGTGGTACTTCTACTCACGAAATTAATTGGTACTGGAAGTACTCTCATAACCAATAAAATTCTGTAAGTAGGGACGCGTTTCCTATGTAAATGCCCTAATCCGTTCCAAGCACCACTGAAACGCCACATTAAATTTTATAATCTGAGTAAAATCGGAATAAAACAACAGCCAAACGCATTTGAGTCATTCCATTTAACTTACATGACCGTTAATATCTTTAATAAAGTAGATCTTCTTTTTAACAGAACATAGGGCAAAGGAAAATGGAAAAATATCTAATATTGCTGCAATGATTAATCTATTAACTCGAGTAATTCGATTAGAAAAAAGATTCGAATTAAATTTTGTTGCTTCGAGTATTCGTTTAATTAAAGTGGCGCTGTCATGGATTGTTTTGAAAGTGTTTTGCATTTAGTTTTATTGATTTGGGTGGATACTCTGCCCTCTAGTGGCAACAGTGAATATGACAGAACTCATTTCACATGGGTGAATCCAGCTGCTCCCTGTTAAGACCAACATAAGGGTTTTTGTTTGAGCTGGGTTTTTTAATGCATTCGTAATTTAGTTTATTCATATATTTACCCATTTTTTGTGGGACTATATGCTTTAACTGTTTGTTAAGAGATTTTTTTTTAAAAATAGATAAATAAATAAAAAATTTGCATTTTATAGCATTTAAGATAGTGGACTTTTTCTGTAAGTTAGGCAATTGTTCTTTTGTCGTACTTAGATCCTCATTTTTTGATTTTTTTTTTTTTTTTTTTATGCCGTTTGAGGCTCAACTCAGATATTTTAATCATGTTCCTGATCCGATGACTTGATTATCCGAACTAACTATTTATCGATTAATCGACTACTAAGATAATCGATAGCTACAGCCCTAATATCTAACCTACCTTCTCTTTCAAGATAGTATTATCGCCTACCTTACTCTTTGTGATGCAAAAACAAGAAGAGACCTGTGCGGTAATGTGCGACTAATGTAGTGAACCGTGTGCAAGCTTAAAAAAAACTCTGTGAGGCAAAAACGCGAGGAGACTTGTGCTTTTTTGACGAAGACGTTGAGCTCGCTATAACAACAAAACCTTTGCGCCTGTGCACATCATCATACTGCAACACCCAAATTGAAGCGTCATCAACAATAGGCCACTAGGAGAGAAGAATCGCATTAGTAAAGCATGATGGGAAAGATTACTGTATGACCAATAGGGCAACAGGATCTTATGGCGCGACATTTAAAAGCAGAAAGCAGGAAATGCATATGTATCTTTTATAGTGCTGTACCGTATTTTTACCTCTCGCATTCTGAAATTTCTTTCGTAACAAGAGGCAATATTTTCCCGTTGAGGCGTGTCGCAACCTGAAAATTCTGTTTGTGGAGACATTCGTAAGTAGAGGTACCATTGTACTGTAAATGCTGTAAATACATGAAGCAAGATTTATAATTTTGATATAAGTGTGATGTTTAACTAAATTTTGCTCTTCCACATGTAGACATCTTCTGCAGAACAGCTCAATAACGCTGGACACTGTCAGCGACTTAACCCGCGACATCCTTGAGTTGGCTGATAATGACATCACAGACAAGGTGAGCTATTACCCGGAGTCATTGTTTGAAGTTTGTGGCAGCCCCAAATGAAAGTGGTAAAGGCAGAACAAACAAGTATTCCCATCTCTCTTCGATTCATTACTATTTGCTTTAAACTCTTGGCAGATGCTACTCCTCGAGCGCCGTGTGGCAGAGCTGGAGAAGGACTCTGAAACTTCGGGGGAGCAGCACGCTCGTCTGAGGCAGGAGAATCTTCAGCTGGTGCATCGTGCCAACGCCTTTGAGGAGCAGCTGAAGGAGCAGGAGCTTCTCGCTGATGAGCAGTTGCAAAACGAGATCCGGCGCCACAAGGAAGCTCTGAGCAAGCTGGAGAGGGAGAAAGGGTTGGAGTTGGAAAACCTGCAGGCCAGGTACTTTCCTAGAGCACTACCAAAACAAAGCTACCGTTTGGTGACTCAATGCCGCCACCATGTGGCAGTAAGCTGAAACCCAGTTTCACTGCTGACATTAAAGTGCATACGACAGGAGAAAAATAGGATTATTATGTGAATTTGAATATTTTGAGACGATTCGACTATATACAACAATTTAGCAGATGACGAGAAATTAGTCTTTTAATCTGCCGGTTAGCCACGCCTACCATTATAGGGCTCTAGCGTCCCCAAAAGGTGGATGACGTCAGCGAAGTCAGGATTTCATCTGATTTAGTATGCAGCCCATTGAGGGGGAATTATTCATATCGAGGAAAACGAGACAAAGAGAGCCGCAAAATGTCATTGTTTCGGTCTCCTTACTCCAATATTTTTTACAGGATACTCTTTTTATCCAAGTATTTTCCCCAATTGCTAATTAAATGGCATGGTCATGACAAATAAGTTTTGTGATAAATGGAATATGAAATAATAAAAATGCATTTATTCAGGACGACATGGCAATATTACTCCATAATGGTCAAAACTGTCGACTTCATCTTTACTGTCGCACCTCCCGAACGATATTTTATGACACCTAAATCGGACATATGTCATTTTCCTTCCCCGGCTTCGGAGAATGTAAACAAACCAAGAGGCGTGACAGCTAGCCGACATGCTAACCCGAACAGAGTGATGTTTTAAAGTCTTCGAAGCGGAAAATCACACATAACTAGCCCGGAACATTTCACATGACGACTGGGTTGTCGATTGTCTTCGCCGATCGGCAAACCGCCCAGCGGAGAGCAATTTACAGCTCATTCCCCGGAGGAGGGCGGCTGCAGTTGTTGTGCAGCTAACGTGCAGCTAATGTGTATGAGGAGAGCTTTTTACATGCCTATCCATGATCAAACGTAAGTAGTTCTTTATTTAAAGAAAGTTTGTAGTGTTTAGTTTGTAATCGCTGTATTCGCAGCTATTTTTAACACAAAGTTGCAATTTCTGATCGGGTGGAAAATTTGACAGACTGAGTATAGTGGTCAGCGGGCAGGGGGATGTGCGACAAGCCGCCGGTTGTCGGCCGAGGGGACAAGGAGCATGTCAGCCATAAAATGCAAACCACCTCCGTATTAAAATGATCCCAGTATTTGACATAATACAAAACACGATGTTTACTCACTTCCTCGTAAGATCCATGGTCCCACAGTTGTAGGGCTTGTTTTGGCCAATATCCACCGATGAATGGAAAACTTTTGAAACTCCAAAAAGGCGCACATGCCTCTCCCTCATACAGCAAGATTTTTCTGCGGCCGTTTGGCTGGCGTGATGCGAAAAATAAACGTATTAATCCGCAAAATCAGCTATATCCTTAGTCCTTCTCATACAACAGTACGGCTGTATAGTGAAGAGGACTCCGTCCTCTGTACACGTCACAGCGCCCTCTTTCTCAACTCGAGACTGTTGCCGGAAGTCACTCATTTTCATGGCGCGGGATTCAAAAAACTAAATAAATATAGCGATCGCTTCCACACACATCCAAGCGGTCCATTTCATTCAGGAGCATAAAATACCGCGTGTATTATGAAATAAACATGCTTTTTTGTGTCACAGGCACTTTAAACTCATTCACTGTCATTGCCATGGATAAACATCAAATCAGTTTTAAGTGGGATGGAAGGCCTTAACATGATCATGTTTCAGTGCCATTGACGGTGATAGACGTCCAGTTTAATTTTACTGTGAGTGCTGACAGCGATCATTTAACAATTAGAAAAATATCGCTTTATTGCTGTATCCAAAATAAATGCCATTACTATTAAAAATAATAAGAATAATAGTAGTAATAGTGTGTCATTCCATAGTAATGGTTGTGTTTGTTCCACAGATGGATGCAACTGGATGAAGAAAATTGCGAACTGAGGTCCTGTGTTCCTTGTCTACGGGCTAACATCGAGAGGCTCGAGGAAGTCAGTGTTATGCCTCAGTCTGCTTCCAACAGTAATCAATAAAAAACACCCCATTTGATCTCCATTTTTTCCTCCAGGAGAAACAGAAGCTCGAAGATGAGGTGGACATAATGAACGACAAGTGGCAAAATGAAATGGAAACCAGGCAAAAGATGACTGACAAGCTGAGCCATGAACGGCATCAGACCCAAAAGGAAAAAGAGAGCACGCAGGAGGTAGGGCCGTTTTGCTAAATCGTAATGCGCATTTCCAAGCAAAAAGTATTCTCAATAATTCCTGTCCTTTCTGTCCTGCAGTTGATTGAGGACCTACGTAAGCAACTGGAACACTTGCAGTTGTACAAGCTGGAGGCCGAAGCAAAGCGAGGCCGCTCACCCAGCGCCGGACTGCAAGAGTATCAAACCCGTACTAGAGAGGCAGAACTGGAGCAAGAGATCAAAAGACTCAAGCAGGTAGAAAATTCGAAATCTTGAAATATTTGATCTGTATCCTTGGTCGTATGGGTGGGGGAGTCAGTTAGGCTACGTTCATACTACAGGTCTTAATGCACGAATCCGATTTTTTCGTGTTTTTCTGACTTGGGTGAGGCATTAACTTGACGGTCTGAACGGGATAAGTCGCATAGAAGTGGACCATTTCAAATCCGATCTGGGTCACTTTCGTATGTGGTTTAAATCCGATCTGGGCCTCATTTTTCCAGAACGTCGCGGCGGTCTGAACTGGCAAGTCTCCCATATCGGAATTCACGCAGCAATTACGTCATCAAAGAGCGAGAGAGACTGCGCCTATCAGTAGCGGTGCAGCTGTCCGTTAGCGCCTAGCTCGCCTTGAACACGGCTTTTGGGGAAGGGTCGGGCTTGGCAACATTCATTCATTCATTCATTTTCCATACCGCTTATTCCTCACGAGGGTCGCGGCAGTTATAGAAAAAAATTTTTTTAAATGGCTTGAGGATAAGCCTGAAGATAAACGGGGATTCTTTATGTCTTTTATTTGTGTCCTCTTTTTGGAAATCAAAATATGATTGCCCTAGAATGACGGATGACAGCCAGTATGTGTTGTCATTTGTTTTGATGTTTCTGTGCATGCGGGTAGTCTTGCTCAGCGCGTGTCGGACTGCGAATTAGTGCTTATGCGTAATACTTTAACGGTTTCAATGGCCAATGGCAGTCTGAACTGGCAGGCCGAAAAAACAGATATGATAAAAAATCGGATTTGTGCATTAAGACCAGCGGTATGAACGTAGCCTTATTGTATCAGCATTGACGTCATTTATGTTGACTTACTGTGCAGGACAACCGCAGCTTGAAGGAGCAGAACGATGAGCTGAATGGCCAAATCATCAATCTGAGCATTCAGGGAGCCAAAAGCCTCATGTCTGCTTCCTTTTCTGACTCCTTGGCAGCTGAGATCAACTCTGTGTCTCGCTCTGAGGTGACTGAATCAGTCGAATTTTAAAAAATTGTTTTGAAAAAACCAAAAACATTTTTTAAATCAAAAATTTAGCTTGAATTTCAATATTTTCTTGTGAGCATCCAGTATTATGCCATAGACAGACTAGTTAATCATTTTATTTCTTAAACTCCTTCACTCCAATTGGGTTCAAATGGATTGGACCTCTATCAATGGCACTGGAACATCACAATGTTGAAAAACTTGAAAAACAATTCCATTGTGTTGGATAATTATGCTGATTAAAATGAAAATGGACATGCTAATTCCATATTTTTCTACACAACTTTACTGTGTTGTTACTACTTGCACAGAACTAGTCAGAGGTGGGCAGAGTAGCCAAAAAGTTTACTCAAGAGTAGCGTTACGTAAAAATAATATTAGTAAAAGTAGCCATCCAAAAAATGTACTTACATACAAGTAAAAAAGTATTTGGTGAAAACAATACTCAGTTATCGATATGAACTGTTCTTATTGAACTGGACAATAACCTATTACATAACCATATTAAGCCAAGAGAATTTTTTTTTTACAGAACTGAATCATCATTCGTCCAAAAAACATGAGTGCCCTCTAGTGAGGAAAGTAGTTCCTAGTTTGAATAGCTGAATAGTGAATAGTAGTTCCTAACTTCCTTTATATTTCCTATAGGGCTATCAAAATTATCGCGTTAACGGGCGTTAATTAATTTTTTTAATTAATCACGTTAAAATATTTGACGCAATTAACGCAGATGCCCCGCTCAGACGGATTTAAATGACGGTATAGTGAAACGCTCACTTGTTAATTGTGTTTTATGGAGTTTTGCTGCCCTCTGCTGGCGCTTGGGTGCGACTGATTTTATAGGCTTCAGCACCCATGAGCATTGTGTAAGTATTTATTGACATCAACAATGGCGGGCTACTAGTTTATCTTTTGATGGAAAATTTTACAAATTTTATTAAAACGAAAACATTAAGAGGGGTTTTAATATAAAATTTCTATAACTTGTATTAACGTTTTTCTTTTAAGAACTACAAGTCTTTCTATCCATGGATCGCTTTAACAGAATGTTAATAATGTTAACGCCATCTTGTTGATTTATTGTTATTATAAACAAATACAGTCCTTATGTACCGTATGTTGAATGTATATGTCCATCTTGTGTCTTATCTTTCCATTCCAACAATAATTTACAGAAAAATATGGCATATTTTATAGATGGTTTGAATTGCGATTAATTGCGATTAATTACGATTAATAGATTTTTAAGCTGTAATTAACTCGATTAAAAATTTTAATCGTTTGACAGCCCTAATTTCCTATTATGAAATTAAAAGGATCATATCTCCGGTTTTCCAGAGTCAACCAGTGCCGAATAAAACTTGGGAGAGAGGTTAAAATCTGCGCTTTCGAATCATGTTGAGGGCAGAGCTCTATGTCAAATACTTAACTTTTTACGGTGCTTTAAAGACACTACGTGATTGAACAGGCTGGCGTGATCAAAGAACGGCAAGCACGAGTCTGATTTATATAATATAGTCATGTGATTATTGTTGCAGCGTCTCACTGGTGAAAATGGTAGTTATTGTTGGCATTGCTGGCAAAAAGGAAAATAATGTAGAATAAAGAGGATAAATGTAACGACCAGTGTAGCCCAAAGTATCGGAGTTGGAGTATTGTTTCTTCTTCACAAATCTACTCAAGTTAAAAGTATGGCTCCGTAAACTTACTTTTAGAAATACATTTTTCTCAAAAAGTTACTCAAATAAATGTAACGGCGTAAATGTAACACGTTACTACCCACCGCTGGAACTAGTCATATCCTTTTTAATAACATAATTAGGGTTGGGTATCGTTTGAATTTGAACGGTTCCGATTCAGATTCTTTTAATACTCAGGGTAAAAAAAATTGCATAGTTTATATTAAATACTTCTCGATTTTTTTTTTTTTTTTTTTAATTATATGAACTTTCAAATAACTTTGTTATGAATTTCTCACAGGGCTATTTTTAACTTGTATATAAATATCAGTCTTTGAACTTGAATATGATGAAGTTTCTTTCCACAGGACTGCACTTTCACAAAGATTTTTCAAAAGCTCAAGGAGAAAATATTAACACATATTCTTTTGCCTATGTTTTAGAGCAGTGTTGTGAGTAGGTCTAAGAGGTTTGGCGTAGGAAAGAAACGCAGAGCCCTATTTTGGTACCCTCATTAAATCTAGACAAAGTGGCTTTTTAGACCAGGTTCTGGACCGGTTTGCTCCCTTTTTATAGGCTTAATCCTATTAACTGCTAGTCCTCGATCTGATGGGAGGAGGAACTGGTTTGCTCAGTGGAAGGTTGACTCGTACTTGGTATGAGGGAATACAGCAGACCAATGGGCAGCATGGTCTCAGATTTTGACCTGTTTATAAAACATGCTGTCAAAATAAGAGGAATTTTTAATTTGCTAGTTGCTAATTAGCGTGCTAGCATAGATATATTAGTTTGAATTTGAAAAAATATGCTTTATTATCTCATTCCGAAGGGTTCGGTGAATCCACATGTGAAACTTATGGGGTTCGGTACCTTTAGCAAGGTTAAGAACCACTGTTTTAAAGTGTCTTATGCTGGAGGCATTTTTACATGTTATTGAGCTCCCACTAATGGGCTGACCTGGTTCAGAATATCAAACAAACAAACAACTTGTAAAACCCAGACTGTCAGGAAAATGATCATGTCTGCCTTCTCAGGCCATAAAAGTGAGCGTTCTGGACGGATAGTGTCTCCTGCAGTGGAGAATACGCGTTCACTGGGTGTAGATGAAGCTTGAACGCATAACAGCTGGTGATTGGTACTCACAGCAGAGTAGATAAATAAATGTCACCTATCACTTGTGAAGCACGTGAAAAAAACAACAACTCATGATGCACATTGATACGACGGGGTATTATGGCCAAATTTAATACATTTTAAAAAAGGACTACGAGATTAGTCGTACTATTGAGAAAGTCACAAATATTACGTAAGGGTAAGGTAGCTGTGAGCCACTATGCACTTTACAAACATGTACCTTAGCTGGGGAGCTACGAAGAAGCATTTATTGGTATAAGTTCTTCTATTGATTATAATTTGATGATCTTTTAATACTTTTGATTTTACCGGAGGCTGCAACGCGCTACATAAAGTACGAAGCTGCTATATAGCTACATTAGCCCGACGTAATAATACGACTTATTCTCGTACTATTCCATGCATCCATCAATCATTTACCGCTTAATAAGGGGTCGCGGGGGCAGCAGAAGACGGAAGTAATTTATTGTTTTACTTACCTGGTTCTGACTGGTTAGAGGTCCGGCGCAGTGCGTCAAATACGCGGCACTCAGCTATGCACTACTCAGCACTTGTATTCCATGAAGCCGGAGGTGTTTAATCATATTGGTCATGCGGTCACCTTTGCCTGATATGGCTGTGTTGCAAATTTTGCACTGAGCTGACTGGTCATTGTTCTTTGTGAAGTTGAGCCAAACTTTTGACCGCCACCACACAGTGACTATGTTTGAAATCAAGTTGCAATGCACAACCACACGCTTCATGTGGCTCCGTCTATGTAGTGTTCGGCAGCTATTTTTTCCGGTCGGCGGTCAGGACTTCGAAACTTGGAATCTAAATTAAAAATTTTGAACGGTTCCGGGAGAACCGGAGTGTTAGTCCCGCATCCCATCAATGCTCGATGCCCAACCCTAAACATAATAGTGTTAACTTTACAGTCATGCATTTTTCTTTCATATTTCATTGTCAGTCAGTATTTGAAAACTTTTAATGAACCAGCAGTAAGTACAACATTTTCCATATTTTTTTTAGAAAACTGTAACCCCGTGGCTCAAAAAAATCATGTCATGGGGAAAAACTGAGATCAGGTTTAGTTTCCGCACCCAGAAATTAGCTTAAAACACCTGTCAAACCTAACTCAAGAAAAACTGCTTTAGGGCTGCAGCTATCAAATATTCTAGTAGTCGATTAATCGTTGGACCAGTTAGTTCGAATAATCGGGTAATCGGATATGGAACATGAACAATTAAAATACCTGAGCTGAGCCTCAAAGGCTATAATTTTTTTTTTTTTAAATGGGGATCTATGTACAACAAAAGAACAATTGGCTAACTTAAAAAGTCTACTAGCTTAAATGCTAAAGTTTTTTTTTACAATGCTCTTAACAAATGGTTCGGACGCATTTCCACAAAAATACGGCTAAATATATATATAAACTAAATTATGAATGCATTAAAAAACATTATCTCAAAAAAAACTTAGCTTACGTTGGGCTTTACAGGGAGCAGTTGGATTAAGCTATGTGAAAAGAGGCAGACCAGAGGGCAGTGTATCCACCCTAATTAATAAAACTAAATGCAAACACTTAAAAAAAAAAAAAAAAACATTACAACGCTACTTTAATTAAACGAATACTCGAAGCAACAAAATTTAATCCAAATAATTTTTTTCTAATCGAATACTCGAGTTAATCAATTAATCGTTGCAGCACTAAACTGCTTACTATTGTTATCGTTCACTACCAGTTGAATGACTGAATTGGACGTCTTTCGCTGCCAATGGCAATGAATGAGTTCAAATCCAGTTCCATTTCTGAACTCAATATATCTTTTGTTCACAGTTGATGGAGGCCGTCCACAAGCAGGAGGAGATCAATTACAGACTCCAGGACTACATTGACAAAATAATTGTGGCCATCATGGAGTCCAACCCTTCCATCCTTGAGGTCAAATAGGCGTCACCTAGATGGAGGGGAACAAAGCGACACAGTGACCTCATCGTGAATAAAAACAAGTAATCCTCCACAATAATAGAAGATTATTATATTTGTAAGTGTGTATGTGCGTGTCAGGTTCTGGTGACTTCCATGTGTTTTGGCCAGAGGAACCTGACGCTAACGTGTGAAACTAAATCATCCCACAGCCCCTTCATCCTTAAATTTTGACTTTAAAAGAAGGATTAGGTAATTACTAGTATATACCTTGAAGGCCTTAAATTTGGAGGTGATCAAATACATCCTACTACTCGCCTCAGTTGAAACTGGAATTGTTGGGATTTGCACCATCGTCTCCTGAGCTAAGCTGCTGGCGTATGGTATGAATCACTGGTCAGCTGCTTTTGACTTTTTGGGGGCACTGGCTAAATTATAAATGGCGTTTTTGTTGTTGTTGTTAATTTACAATGAAACAAGGGTCCTGGAACTCCGGTGGGCTGGAAAGTCAGAACTATATAGCAATGTTTTTCCCAACCTTCATTTACTTGTCATTAGACAATGTCACAAAAGTGACTACACAGATACATACATAATTTACCTTCTGTCATCTAGTAGCTATTCGACAAAGATACATAATTTGCAGTAAATACAATTTTCATAAACTGGATAATATCTCACTTTGGTTGGAAATCAAAACTAAGAGTATTGACGCCAAAAAAGGCCCAATCTGGTTCCAGTGTCCACTTGCTGAGTTTGTGTTTTGTTTTGTTTTTTTGTGAATTATTGTCAATGAAACTGTCAATACAAAAAATATGTTTAACTGGTTATATGTGAAGAATATGGAAAACTTTATGAACATTTATTTGATACCCAGTCTATGTACTGTTATTGTTCTCATCAGTAACACAATTCAGCGTATTTATAGAATGACTCTCTCACCCCAAATGTTTTTCTCTACTACTAGTGCCACTTTTGACCTACTACACACCTACTACATCTTAGTAAACTACTGTCTTTCAGTAGTACCACTTCTAGGCCCAACAAATAAGTTTCCATGTCTGGTATCCATCTGTCTTTCACATACAGTCAATCTATTTTGCAGTTTAAATGGATTGGGCGGCTGTCAATAGTGCACTCTTTATTCTTAGAAATCCTAATTCCTGCTAGTTGGGTCTAGTAGTGTTACTAATATAGTACACTGGTTTACTAGTAAGGCTAAATTGCATAATAATATGCTAAATGTAGAACTAGTAATGAACAAAAAACCTGCGAGTCATTTTACAACTGCACTGTTTATTCTTAATATCAACTCATTTGCTGTTGTTGACGGCTGGCTACGAAGTTTGCTGCCAACCCTCCCAGTCAAAATGGATTGGACATCTATCGTCCTCAATGGACACAAATTAATATATAGGGTGGGGCAGAGCAACTTTCTTATTTAGATTTGGCGCCCTGAAGCCGTGGTTGCTCTGAGGATGGTAGGGATGGACTTATTTGAAAGGGTGGGGCTTAAAGTTTGGTTTTTAATGTGCGTTATTTAGTTTATTTTTAAGGAACCCCAGTGAGCATCATGAAGTGGACAAAGTTGGAACGCGCTTCGCTGTTGAGGCATTTTTTCCAAGCGGTCGTTCAATTGTCGCAACGCAACATGCGTTTCATAGACATTTTAATATTGCTTCCCCGTGGTCGTGTTCCTGGCCGGAAGTCGATTATTTCATGGGTAAACAACTTCAGGGAAACTGGTGATGCAAAGAAAAAGAAACCTGGCCTACCACGAACAGCAAGGACACCCCAAAACATTGACGCTGTGAGACATTCTGTTTTGAGATCTCCCCAATGGTCTGCCCGCAAACACGCATCTGTTCTTGGGGTGTCTGCTCGTTGTGTGGGACGAATCCTCCATGAAGAATTGAAATTTTGGAATGGAATGCACGTTACGCTGCATTAAGAACCAAACTTTAAGCCCCACCCTCTCAAATAAATCCGTCCCTACCATCCTCAGAGCACCCATCGCTTCAGGGCGTCAAATTTAAATAAGCAAGTTGCTCTGCCCCACCCTGTAGTACATTGATGTTGACCTGGATTTCTTTCAAGAAAATGGGAGAAAGGTTTGAACAGCTTTTATACTAGAGTCAAATGCACTTTGCACTAAATTTTGTTTGGATTATGTTGTTTTTTTCTTATGAATTGAAGGGATGAAAAAGCAAATCTACAAATTTGTGGGATTTTAAGCGCGCTCAGGTGCGGGCTCATGCAATGACCAATTTACAAGGCAATCAGAACTGCCACATTTCATCAGAATTACTTGGTTTTGCTTTCACGTCACAAAGATTACATCATTAGGTGGACTCTGGACTTCTCTGGATGATGCGTGGAGCAAACCTTCAATGTAATTTTTCACCCACGTGTTGGACACCAATGCTGCATTCATCTGGATTTTGAAGGACTCATGAACAATGGATCGAAGTTATAGCTTTTAATGTTGGGTGAGAAAAACTGTCCAGCTTTGCTTTCTGCACAAAACTTGCTCACTTCAATGTCACCCACAATTCTTCACCTGCCACTCCTTGGAATATGGCCTTGGATGTAAATGACTTGTAAAGTTTTTTCTACGCTCATTCTAGATTGTAGGTATTTTTTTAGACAGAGGGGAACAACAACAAAAACATTTATTTTTCTCATCTTTTACGGTGAGAAAAACGGTGAGGCTGCCTGTATTCCATTTCTAGCATGTAGCGTGTACAGTTTTTCTTTATCGGAAATCACAGATATTTATTCAGTAAGTGACACAACAACACACTTGTTATCTATTCTGCAAAATCTTTTTGTTTTGAGGCGATATTTAATACACAGTGATTTAAGAGAAATGTGCATATCATCTCAGCGTGTGCGTAATAATTTGCTGCAAGAAGTCATTAATTGAGGTAGTGTATATTATCGTGACCGCGCGAGGGTCCAGCTTTGAGTCGTCTTCCCGTTTTGAAGTCAGGTACTGCATGGAAACACTGATTTTCATTATATACTTCTTACCTATCCAGGCTACTGACAATATTTTGTCACTTTGAGTGCGGTTGGAGCATTTTCTTCATTTGATTTACTACCCCTGCAATGGTTCTCACCACCATATTTATTGTGACATGCACAGTTTGAATTTTAAAACAGTGTTTAAATCTTGTAAAAAAAAAAAAAAGTCCCTGTAAAGTAAAAATGAGTTTTCTAAATGTGACACACAATAAAGAAGCCGTGAACACAAGGCACTCCAAAACGGTTGACGCGACAAAAAAAAAAAAAATTCCACCCATTCTTGCAATACGAAAGGCTGACAACGAACAGTTCCAAAACTGCCAGGTGGCTATTTGAAAATACGATGCTTTTCTGGTTAATATGTTTTGAACAAAGCTGCTGGTGTTCATATATCGTGAGGACTTCTGTCAGACTACAGTGATCCCTCGCTACTTCGCCCTTCAAACTTCGCGCCCTCAGTCCATAGCGGATTTTTTTTTTTTTTTCTATAAATTATATGCAGATGAGCTGCTAACCCGAGCAGATCGCGTAGTCTCCCTCTCCTTACCTCCCTCTCCCTGCTCTTTGTTGGTCAGGCAAAGAGTGCACTGGAGTTACTTATTAAATTCAACGATGATTGACAGACGTTTAATGTTTGCTCTTGCCAGAGAAGCGAAATTCAAAGCTTTGCATGCATCAATCATCGTTTAACTTGTTAAACAGTTGCTGTGGCAACTCTTGTGTACACTGGAAAAAACACTTCTAAAACGAGTAGAAAATTACTTGAAATGAGAAGATTTGCTTATAACAAGAAAATTTTGCCAATGGAACGAGAAATTTTTGTCTTGGTAAGTATTCTTAAAATGAGACATCCATTCAGGATGAATGAGATTTTAAAACTAGTTATATTTTACTGTATTTTACTTCTTACCAAGACAAAAATTGCTTGTTCTATTGGCTGAATTTTCTTACTTGTTATAAGCAAATCTTCTCATTTCAAATCATTTTTGACTCATGTTGGAAGTGACATTTTTTCCAGTGTAAGTGAGCAGCTGGAGCGATTTTAGGTGGGCCCACTCAATGAAGCATTTAATAAAGCCAAGCATTTTTCTGCTTTATTCTTGTTCAAAAAATAATGCGGTGGGACAATAACATGTTTATAATTTATCATAATCATTACATTTTAAGTGCTTAAAAAACATTTATTAAAAAAAAAAAAAAATATATATATATATATATATATATATATATATATATATTAGGGCTGTCAAAATAATTGCGTTAACGGGCAGTAACTAATTTTTTTAAATTAATCACGTTAAAATATTTGACGCAATTAACGCACATGTCCCGCTCAGACAGATTTAAATGACAGTAGAGTGAAATGCCCACTTGTTAATTGTTTTATGGAGTTTTGCCGCCCTCTGCTGGCGCTTGGGTGCGACTGATTTTATAGGCTTCAGCACCCATGAGCATTGTGTAAGTAATTATTGACAAAAATGGCGGACTACTAGTTTATTTTTTGAATGAAAATTTTACAAATTTTATTAAAACGAAAACATTAAGAGGGGTTTTAATATAAAATTTCTATAACTTGTACTAACATTTATCTTTTAAGAACTACAAGTCTTTCTATCCATGGATCACTTTAACAGAATGTTAATAATGTTAATGCCATCTTGTTGATTTATTGTTATAATAAACAAATACAGTCCTTATGTACCGTATGTTGAATGTATATATCCATCTTGTGTCTTATCTTTCCATTCCAACAATTTATTTTACAGAATATATATATATAATTTACAGAAAAATATGGCATATTTTATCGATGGTTTGAATTGCGATGAATTACAATAATTAATTTTTAAGTTGTAATTAACTCGATTAAAAATGTTAATCGTTTGACAGCCCTAATATATATATGTGTACATAAGTATGTTTAATTTGGGGAAAAAAGTGAAAAAACATGTCTTACATATATTATCTCTTTCCAATACTAAATCTGAATAAATACATTGAACACATACAAAAAATATACTTTTGGGGGAGAGGGGGGGGCTACTTTGACAGTTTTTTTACTTATCGCATCGGGTTCTGGTCCCCATTAACCGTGAAAAACGAGGGATCACTGTACTGTTTTTTTTAGCCATGCCTAACACAAAACATCAGAAAAACACTACTAAATATTTTGTATTCATACACATTTTAAAAAATTATCTTCAAACGTGCACTATACTCATGAAAAAAAAAAAATAAGAATTCACTTCACAGGGTCTTTAATGATCATGAAATTGTATTTCACACGCACAAGAGTTATACGTTAAAAACAAATTGTTCTTAAAGATTAAAGCAATTAGGGATGTCCCGATCCCATCAGGTGATCGGAAATCGGGCCGATTGCGCCATTTTTCAGAGGATCGGAATCTGGTGAAAAGGATGTTTTTTTTATCTTTATCATATATATATATATATATATATATTTTTTTTTTTTTTTTTTTTTAATTAAAAAAAATATTTGTTTTTCTGTTTCATGGTCGTACAGCCTCTCACTCTCCATTCTGCTGCTATTTTTGGTCACCAGTGCAGCTGGCATTTGATACTTAAAGATGATTGACAGGTTTGTAGCTTTGATCTGGCGGGTGAAGGCTCGGTAGCTCTGTGATCAAAGGCACAAATGTGTTAATCATTGTTTAGTCAACATTCATTGTCGAGATGCTGTTCTCGGCAGTGTGAGCATCAAAGTGTGAGTGAATTTGAGTGGACTGATTCATATGAATGTTATGGAGAGTTATTAAAGTATGGCGTTAAAGGTAATGCAATGAAAAATGTGGGCGCGCCTACATTTTGTGCTGGTGCACCTTAAGAAAAAAGTGCAACCAGTGCAAAAAGTACCTAAGTGTGCAGCCTTGGCAATATTTATCGTAATGTTATTTTTTTCCATTATCGTTCCAATAAGTCAAATTTATATATTTTCTTTACTTTAAAAAGTAACAAAGCTATTCAGAAATACAATGGCATCACCAAAAGATACAAAAATATATACGTTTTATACTCCGCAACACTCCCAGAAAAAGCGGAAGAAGTGTTTGGAACTTTTGTTCAAATGAAAACAAAACCAAAAAAAAAAAAATTTTTTTTTTTTTTTCCAGGAATAAGATCGGGACTCTATCGGCATATCCTCAATATCAGGTGACTCGGACTTGGGTGCAAAAATACGCGATCGGGACATCCCTAATAGTAAATTGAATACAACAAAACTCCTATTTCCCCATTACAGAGAGCTAATGTACTAATAATGGTACTAGTAAAAAATTAAGAGCCACAGCTTTACATACATGGAAGAATTGCTTTGTTAAGAAGAAACAGGATGACAAGAAAACTAACTTTTGCACATGAGTGACATTCAACATTTTTTTTTTTTTTTTTTTTGGGCAGAGGTGATTGCACTTTAACCACATTAGATTTTTTTTTATGACCAAATATGTGCTAATACAACTCTAGTTCATCAGGTAACACAAACATAAAAGAATCACTCTTCTAGTCTAAAACACTGTGCCTGTTTCAAACTTTGCCTCTAAACAATTCTGACAGAAAAAGCACTGACCACACCACGTTGTTTCATGATTAATGGTCAAACTTTTGCTGTAAATTTAAATTGTCACTTTTGTGGATTTTGCTCTCACTCACTTCCAGTGTCCAAAGAAAATTTCAGGCGCCGCCATCACTACATGTGTAGTGCATGATTTGCCATATATTGTATGACATGGGAAGAAGACATGTTGGAGAAAGAAAAAAAAATGAGTAAAATGTATTCATATTTTGGAAAAATAAATGTATAAATTATAACGGTATTGTTTAAAGCAATATTTTATTTTTATTTTTGAAATATCCCTTATAGATCCAATTGCCGTTGGGGTAAATACTGTACAATTTTAGTTATTGTAAAAAGAGAAATTATAAAAGTAAACAGTGAGTGTACGAATAGGAAAATAAAAGGAGTAACATAACCGGCTGTGTATGACTGTTTATTTTACACACACATCCAAACCCGTCCATGCACTATTGAGCAGTAGTGTTAATCTTACTTTAACAAAGTACCGTAATTAGTTACAAATTACCTCTACTCAATTACCTCACTGTGAGTTATTAGTTTTTCAGCAAAGTAACTGACGTTACTTTTCATGTTCTACACGTTATTACATTATACATTCTATAACATCTTTCACAATAAAGATTTCAAAGTTTATATTAACTGATTGAAGATTAAAAATACTATATACAGTATTTTAGAACATTTGGTATTTTTTTGGATCAAATATATTAGTCTGTTATGAAACACAAATGTAAACTGACCATTAACCAGTGCAAATCTCTGAAAGTGAATCTCCATCCTACTGCACAATAAGCCGAACACTATTCTCAAATATTCAGTAAAGTACCAAAATTAAATCTGATTCAAGTTTGAGAACGCTACCTTTGAAATTCCCTGCCGTTATCTCTGTCTTGTTGTTTTTGCCAGAGCGTGCAGTCAGAATGAAGCATGGCATGATCTGCCCACCAAGCCAATCATCGCGTTTGCAATGGCGTCACCACACCCGTCCCTCCTCCCCTCTCCCGCTCTGCTCTCTCCAAGCAAGCAGCTGATGTGTGACAAGATCAACTGTCGACAACTCGCGCTTCATTCAACCAAATTGTAGTAACACGCCCCTTCACATCCTCAGTTACGGTAACGGCAGCAGTCTGGTTGCAATGGCCACGCCGGCTAGCAACAGCCCATCCTCCGGCGATGGTGAGAGTGGGAGCGGCGTCCGCTCTCACGTGCAGCTGGTGCAGGGAGAGACAATAGACGAGGAAGAGGGTAATGATGAGCTGGTGGAAGTTCCTCAGAAAAGCGCAGGGCAAGTAAATAGAGATGAAGAAAGTTACTTCCTAGGTATATTGGCAATTGTTATCCACCGGGTGGCTACATTTTAAATTAAATAAATGGCAATTAAAGGGTTAGTGCCAGCTAGTCCATGTCCCCGTTTGCAATTGTGTCAATGCTAGTCCTACTATCCCTCTAAAAAATAATATTTCCTGTTAATTTCTCAGTGGCTATTCAAGTTAAAATGTATCATAATGCAATGTGTAGTTCTTCACTTCATAGCCGCTTCATTTTTCTCTCAAAGTGTACGAAATTGATGCATTTTAAAATAAAATGTATAAAATAAAAAATAAAAAAACGAATCTGATTGGACGATTGATTTTGTACCTTGGGTCCCAGACTATTTCTCACAGTGTTTGAAAAATACAGGGAGAAGAGTCTGGCTGTGCCAAGCAATATATTTGCAGCCTATGCAGACATTTTTTTCAGATAGTGATACAATAATCATAGTAGAGGTACAAAGCTTTCATTTTTTTGTTGCGTTAAGCTGTGCTTGGTAACAAAAAGGAGTAGTGTTTCACCTGAAAGGAGTGTCCTTTTTTATATATTTATTTATTATTTTACCCTAGAAGTTTTTTTTTTGTATTTATTGTGTATTTTAATATTATTTATGTTCAAATATTGCGATTTAAATTTGCTGACAACATCCAGACATTTATTCTGGAAGTTTTCAAAATCTTTCTTTAGTAGGTTTGAATCGAACGGTGTACCACCTGAACCAATGCACATGAAAGTTAGTCAATCCAGATTTATTTTGCATTGATTATTTAGCCTATTGAATTAATTAGGTTGATATTCATGAAAATGTTGAGACCAAATTTAAGCCCTTGTATAAAAGTGATGTACTGTACAGTACAGTAGAGTTCAGTACTGTACTTCTCAAATGAGGCACGAATCAGAGCGTAGTTAACACAGAATTACGATAGATGGCAGCAGATTTCAGGATGCACGTCAGACAACCGGGGCAAATAAGTAGAAGAAGATGGTTGACGGAACTTGTCTTTTGACCCTTTGCTAACCAGCCGGACTTATTTTGATGGAGCACGCAGTCAACCAGCCATGTCCTCCAATAATGTTTCTAAATTATTATCCCTTGACTGAACACAGCTAAGTAAGATTTTTAAATATAATGTATTCATTAGATAGGATTATTATGTATATTTTTAAATAGGTGCACGCGGGTGTTAAGTTTAAGCAAAGCCACGCATTGTAAGAGAAAATGGTGTACTATTATGGTAGGCTACATAATGTTTGTTTTTAGAATACTGTGGTCGAACACTGCACTGTTTAATGTAGTTTGACCATATTTTGATTTCCAAAAAAAGCGCAAGATACTTACATTTTACTCGAAGTTCACTCAAAGATGCCTTACCACTTAAAGATATTTAATGTGTGCCTCCTCCGTCTGGATAGAAAATTCAGCTTATCAACAAAAAAATAGCTATATAACTTAAGACACCAATTCAAATTCACAGAGGGGACTCAACAGGTTTTATTTATTCCTAAAATAATAGAACAATAATAACGTAAAAATAGAAAAATTAAACTCAAATGAAGCAATGACATAAAAATGCCTCTTCTGTATTAGTGAATCACCCTTGAACCAAAAATAGTTGACTTTTCAATTCTTACTATACAAATAACTAATCTGAAATGATACCTCTTCTGTAGAAAATCCAGCTTTGACAAAAAGCCATTTTCTTTTTCCAGAGAAATAATGCAAATCAAGGCAAGGCAAATTTATTTGAATCGCACAATTCAACACAAGGCAATTCAAAAGTGCTTTAAATCACATGAAGATCATAAAAATCACTATAAATCAAAAAGTTAAAACAAAATCGAAACGGAATAAAATTATACATAAAAATCACATTAAAAACGGATAGAATTGGAAAAAAAAAAACTAAACTAAAAACAATAATAATTGAAATCGGAAATGGAAATAAAGCAGAAAATGAATAAAAAGCCAATAGCTTGAAATTTGAAATATACAAACAGTTACTGTGATAAACATATGCTGTGATAAAAGCGTTTTTAGCCCTACTTTAAAGGAGCTAACAGTTTTAGCACACTTCAGACTTTCAGGTAATTTGTTCCAGGGGTGATGAGCAAAATAACTAAATGCTGCCTTGGCACTTGGTTCTTCTTCTTCTTGGAACATACAGGAGACCTGTTCCAGACGACCTTAGTGGTCTAGATGTTTCATAGGGATCCAACAAATCAAGCAAGTATTTTTGTCCAAGGTCATTAAGTGTTTTGTAGACGAGCAATAGTATTTTATAGTCCATCCTTTGACTTACTGGAAGCCAGTGTAACGATTTGAAAACCCGTGTGATGTGGTCCAGTTTCCTTGTATTTGTAAGGACTCTGGCAGCAGCATTCTGTACTAGCTGCAGCTTCCTGACTGATTTTTTATCAAGACCTGTAAGCATACCGTTGCAATAGTCCGATGTACTGAAAACGAATGCATGGATAAGTTTTTCCATGTCTTGTTGAGTCAGAACACCCTTAATTCTGGCTATATTTTTTAGGTGGGAATAAGCACATTTCGTGATGGACTTTAGCTGGCTATCAAATTTTAGGTCTGAATCAATAATTACGCCAAGATTTCTGACTTGATTTGTAGCTGTAACTGACATTGTGCTAAGGTGCGTGCTTGTCTTTGACCTTTCCTATTTTGGCCCAAAAATGATCACTTCTGTCTTCCCGACATTTAGCGGGAGAAAATTCGAGCACATCCGTTCATTGATTTGATGAATGCATATGCAATCAAACCATAGCCTTACAACAAACCTAATTTAACAACAACAAAAAACATCACTTTAGTCTAGTTTTTTTTTTTATTTGTTTTTGTTTTGTTTTCGCACTTTGGGGTACGATGGAACACTGCTCCGATGTCTGTTTTTTCTGTTACTAAGCACATCAGAACCAACCACTGGCCAGGCTCTTTGGGAACATGACACAGACAGCACACTACCATAGTATTCTGTGCAAAGTGTCAGTCAATTTCAACGCATGCTAATTGGTCCTGTGAAAAATAATGAAAACTAGATATTTTTATGAATTTATAAAACCCCGTCAGACGCCCCAGACAGGATGTAAAAAGTGGAAACGTCCGGGCAAAAGTGGACGTTTGGTCACCCTAGTTTAGTGTAATTCCTAGCAGCTACTCTGCAATCTTATAGAAGATGATTTTTTAGAAACCATATTAATTCAAGATTTATTTCGAAATACATTTTATCCCCAGAGGGTGTTTGTCTACCAAGATGGAGTCTTCTACCCGGATTACTGAAGTTCGTCTAGAAGTGTCTCACTGTTTCCAGAGTTTGACTTCATCAGCGCATAAGCAAGATGCCATCCTTGCTCTTCAAACCCTCCGCTCTTACTTGGACGAAACCCCTGAAAATGCCAGCGTTTCAGGTCAGAGGACAGAGTTCCTAAAATCTCACTTCACTCGCACCCTTCAGTTCCTTGTGAGGAACATTGGAGCCGACTGGCTACACGGCTTGACCGTGGCACAACGCTCGGAATTATGGGATGGTCTTTTCTTGCATGGACCTCCGGAACAGACTCTCCTAGTGCTGATGGAGGCAATCGGAGAGCTAAAGTATGTGTCAAATTAATCTAACATCTGTGCACGCATGAATAAAGTTGGATTTTTACCTTACTCTCCAGGCCAAGTTCAAATCTGGACCACTTGGTCAGCATCACTGAAAGGTTCATCAAGAGCGGTCGCCTGGCTGAAATGCTGTGGTCCTACTGTTTAGCCACGGGGCCCGCTGATTCCCCCCAGATCCGAGAGACCCTCTTAGCACGTATCGTGGCACTGCCTGACCTCGCTGCTAATAAACTTCAACACAACAACAACCCCACCTTCCTTCCACAGCATTACTATCCTCTGCTGGCTAAAGAGATGCTCACTGCCTTGGAGCGAACGTGCATGGCACTCAAAGGTAAAACATGGTCATGAAACTATCCTAGGTACTATTTAATTCTTTAGCTGCCATTAACAGAGAAAGACGTCCAATGCATTCTGATCATTTTTCATTCTTTCTTGTCATGTATTTTACAGATGGCACAAATTGTTCCTTGGTTTTTGTTGCTCAAGTGTTTGGAAAACTCTGTGCCCAAGGACATAGTGGTAAATTTAAATAAAGTACATGTTATGAAGCTTTAGGATTTCATTTTCAAGACTAAAACCCACTGCATGTATCTAAAATGCACTCACAGCAAGTACCAAAAAGTTGATACTAGGTATGTGCCGGTTACCGGTTTCAAGGTTTACCGTGGTATGAAAACGTCAAAACCACTAAAATTTTCCGTAATACGGTAGTACGGTATTAGCTATTTTTTATGTCCCAAAAATGCAGCGAAACTCCCCCTCCCCCTCCAGTTATGGTCTTTCGTGAAACTACACCTGAGCCCCCCCCCAAAAAAAGACAAAGTCACTAGTATGGGAGTACTTCGGCTACGAAAAAGAAACAGAGGGCCACGGCTTAGAGGACCTCCAATATGATTACATGACCATCATTTGTCACTTTACACAAAATATAAGGTAAGTAAACAATGTCATGAATGTTTCCCACCAGCTACGAGAGTTCACTCCAGCGTGTTTAGTGTGTCTAGCGAAGGTAAAACAAATACGATAACGTGAGTGGGTTAACGTGGCTAGTTATCATGATTAAACCGTTAACTAGTTTCCTCTCTACCATTAGCTTACCGTTGTAAAGTCTTCCGCCATTGTAAACTGTTCAAAACAACATTTTCATAGTACAGCCTGTTGTATTTTTTCTCTCTGGCGACTTTCCGTGTTGAGAGAGGGTGTGTGTTTGTGTGTATATAATGTGTAAATAATGATACGTGTCATACACACACGTTCTTGCTCTCTATTAATATTCAACTATTTAGTATTAATAGTAGTAGTGTTATGTGTTTTACATAAAAGCAATTCGATCATATATGGTTTAAGTCCAGTTCTATATTACTAAGGGTTCTTGTTGAGAAACTTGAGCTGTGGCTGTGGGTTTATAAGTTCTATTTATTTCAATTTTATTTAAAATATTTAAGTTATTTATTTGTTGTTATTTTATTTATTTATTTTAACAACATTTTCATGTTGATGTTCCAAATTGCAAATGTATGAAATTTTTTAAAAATCCTATTCAATGGAAAAAAGTTTTAAGTTTTAAAAAGTTTCATACATCTCAAAATAACACATTTTGGAGCTATAATTGCTATACAATGATACCGTGAAACTGCAGTATTTTTACTTAGGGTTATCATACCGTCAAAATCTCATACCTGCACATGCCTAGTTGATACATGAGGATTTTCAGGAAAAAGTTTCGCCTTGTACAGTATTTATCATTGATATCTATCATTTGTCACTTTTTTAACCCTTCCCGCAGCTTCGTTGATGGCAGTGATGATTCCCAAAATGTCCAGCTCCACTCGCACTGACATGGTGTGGCAGAGGGTTTGCCAGAAGCTGCTGGAAAATGTTCCACAGCGCTGGATGGAGAGCGTGCTCACTGGTCTGGTGCAGGCTGTTCATGGGTAAGACCATTTGGATTGCTGCGTCAGTTCTCAGAATATACACAAGCATTTATTCCAAACAATAAACAAGATAACAGAAAATAAAACTACAAAGACGACAATTAATATGTGGGAATTAAGTTAGCAGTTTATTTAATTCCATGTTTCTATAATCCAATGGATGTTCCTGGCGAGGTCAGGTTGGGCGGTCACCCGGGACGGCTCGGGCCTCATGCATGCAAGCTGTATCCGAGTGATCGTCTACTATTATAATTGCCGCACCAAGCGGTGCAGTAATGCCCCCTGCAGACCGCATGTTACTGTCTGCATGCAACCCCAAAAGTAGAAGGAAGTGGGAGAAGGATTGGATCAGTTAACAGCAGCCACGTTTACATGCTGACTTTTATTCATACCGATTCAAATCATTCCGAATGGAAATTTCACATCAGCTGTTTGCATGTCACTTCATCTATTCCGATCCAGCGTTTACATGTGACTGCCTTTATTCCGAAAGGACGTTTGACAACTGCCGTCTGACATGCGCAGATTAATCAAAACAAAGCGTCACGTTGCAAAACATGGAGATCGATCGTCAGATCAGTTGCTGTTTCAACTTTTCGAGTGGAAACAAAACTTCAGAATGATACGCCGTTCATTTAAAAAGTTGTGTGGGTGCGCTGTGCGTGTGCTTGGAAGCCATGTTGCAAGTGACGTTACTTACGTCACCAAGTGACGTCACCACGTCAGTACGGAGCATGCGCAGAAAGAACGCAACCAGACACCATTCCGCTTCCCTGTTTACATGATATAATTTTACTTCTAATCGGTTTGGGAAAAGGAATATTCCACCCCTGTGAATCGGAATGAAATTCCATTCGGTTTGGGCCTGTTCATTCCGAATGAGGTGTTTATATGGAACACATTTATTCGGTTTGAACAAATATTCCGATTGTAATTGGAATATTTGGCTCCATGTAAACGTGGCAAGTGTCACTCACCTAGGGTTGACTTTGATTCTTAATGTGCAAAGAATCTTTTTTTTTTTTTTTTTTTTAATAGAATATTTGACTTAGTTGTATAATGCATATGAATTCTTCCTGTTAAAAATTCTTCAAGACGTTTAATAGTTTAGCCATTTAATTAATTTATTTTCTATTTATAGCGGTACTTTTACTTTAGAAACTGCTCGTGCTTTTATTTCCAGTTCTGTGTTTTCCGGTTCATGTGTCTGCGCCTTTAATGAGGATGTCAGTATGCCTTGTAAAGTGAATTAAAAGCGCTGCGAATAGGTAGTGAACATTCCTCACAATGCCAGTTAGAGGAATAGTTGTGTGGAATGTGATTTTGTGTCCGTTTTTTTTTTTTTTTTTTTTTTAATTGGTTCACACTTGTAATTTCGTGGTCATTAGCATGTTTATTACCGGCTGCAACTCTTAGGATCATATCAAAATAGTTAACGTTAGCGGTGAATGTAATGGTTTGAAGGGAGGTGGCGTGCAAATGTTCACTATAGTGGGTTTATAGTTAAAATGATGTGGTTTAATGTTCAATAAGCTAAACACTGTGACTGTATGTCTGTATGTTATTCACCATATACTAATTATGTGTACATGTATGCACACCTGCACATGAGCCACAAAAAGTATTTGATTTCATCTCCTGTGCTCTCTAACCGGAGCATCTGTAGTGGTCCTTACGTCTGAGAAAACTAGTCACAAGTAGAATCTTCCACATATTATTACCGTATTGGCCCGAATATAAGATGGCCCTGATTATAAGATGACCCTCTTTTTCAAGACTCAAGTTTGAAAAAAGACTTTTTGAACACCAAATTATTTTTTTATACAGAAAATAATTACAGAACATCCTAAACAAATGATACAACAACATATTTGAGAGAAAAAGCATGTTATTTTGCCTCATTCAAATCTTCATATCTGAACATTTAAATATGTAAACTAAAGTGTAATCACATTCGTAAATAAATGGCTTCTGGTTTTTGAAATGTAAATAAACCAATCTATTGTGATAAAACAACAAAATTGCAATAACTGCATTAACCATCAAAGTGAAGTCTAACTGTAACTGTAGTCTTGAAACAAATCTGAATAAGCATAAAAATAAATATAAAAACATTGCAATGAAATAATGCAACTGGTTAAACTTCAGAGTAGCTGAGATCTGTCATGACAGAACATCGCGTCAATGATATCTGGCGCCACCTAGCGTCGTGAATGGGTATAATGTCTAGACCGCCAATATAAGACGACAACCTCTTTTTCAAACTTATTTCAATGCAAAAAACACTGTCTTTTATTCGGGCCAATACGGTATTTCTACAATATTTTAACAAAGTTTGTGATGTTAATTTAATATTCTCTTGCACATATTTATTATTGTGCACTTTCGACTGGTTTGATAGCGTTAATAAATATACAGTAACCTTCTTTGCAAATACTGTCATTTGTTTGTTTTGTTGTCCTAAGTATACTTTAGGCGCTGTATTTTGTGGGTCAACCGTTGTTGAAGGCTGGGAACGCCACTGCTATACTGTAATCTCATACATAAATACACGATAACAAAAATTTCAGTTATGTTATATTTCACGAGTAAATGTCATGGATCCTTTATTTTTTAGGCCTGATGCTCTGGGTAGAATCATGGGGAATCTTGTGGTAACAAACAAGACAGCCCAGTTCGTCATAACACATAAACTGCTGTTACTCCAACACAAATATGAGGTATGTTATTACTTACTTGCTTATTTCAGGCACAATTTGTAAAACAAAGGTAAGCGTGCTTTTCTTTTTTCCCCACTTAGACTCGCACATTGAGAGTCATTCTGGGCTATCTAGCTGCAGAGAAGGATAGAAGACCGCTGCTTATACAGGTAAGTGAAATTGAATTTTTTCTAATACTGTGTATTAAGACAAGGAATTCTGTGATTGCGGTTGTGTGTGTTTTTTGTGCGTGTTTTAAGGTATTACGGTCCGTGTCCCAAGCGTGGGCCAACCCAAGCGCGGTAAAACACACTCCCCTGGAGCAGCAAATGTACGTCAGCAAGGCATTGCTGCTGTGCGTCTGTCTGCTGGAGGACGCCGAGTTGCAGGAATTGCGTTCAGGTGCCTCTTTTTTCATTCAGATACGCCACATTTAGTAAGGCGAATAAGATGAACAACATCAAGGTTTTTCTTTGAATCGCATTCACTGAAAAGAGGTCATTCTATATTTTGTTCACAGAGCTGCTGCAGTGCATGCTGGGAGGCATGCAAAGCCACTTGGACAGCAACGTCGTACGCATCAGGCATATGGGTATGGTTGTGGGGGAGGGTCTGAGCTCCCGCATGAATATCAACGGGACCAAGCTCAAATTTGAGGTTTGTTATTACGGTAATTCATAGATGTGCAAAAAAATCATTAACTCCTTGCCTGCCAATGACGGTGATAGACATCCCATGTAGGGCTGCAGCTATCGAATATATTAGTAATCGAGTATTCGACTGAAAATTCTATCGATTAATTGAGTAATCGGACAAAACATATTTTTTTAGGTGAAAGGCAATTACAAGTATACATGACAAAAAAAAAATCAATTAAAATTTTGAACCATTTTGAGTCAGTTGTCTTAATTTTCGATGTACTTTGTTGAAAACATCCGACAATTTCATCTCAGATGTGACTAGGAAAAATTCACTGCTTCCACTCAAAAAAACGTCTAGATCTTATTTTTAAAAAATCTTATTTCTTCCCTAAAAATTTCATTATACTTGATAACACACATCTCTTAAAATTTAGTTGTTTTCCCCAAATTTTTCAATTGATTTTCCATTTGTGTCAAGCTATTTTTAAGTTTTAGTTAAGTTTTAATTTAGTCTAAACTGTAAGTCCTGATAGGATTTTGAGTTTTTGCAGTGTTCAACGTAAATGTATAATACTTGCTGTATTGGAGCAAATTGGGGACCAGTGCTAGTTGGTGTTTTATCCAGCAATGACGACTGAGCTAAAATTGACAGTTAGCTTTATTATGTTTTTATTTTACACCCTTATCACTCTACAGCGCTATGTTTTTACAGATTAAAGAAAGCCTGTATTTAAGACATGTTAGGAACGCATTGACAATAGTCGTAATTAATACAAAACCTAGCCCTCCACAGGGCTAACGTTACGTGAGCAAGTAACGTTAATCTTTATTAGCGCTGAGAAGTCATCTGCTTTAAGATGGCGGCTGTTACTAACGCCGCCGAATCTGTCATTTCGCATCTAGTTCGATATACATGTGATATCTTTGACACGCATCAGATGCTACCTGCTACCACTGTAGCACCATGCGGCCATAGTTTTTAGCAACGCTGGTATAGTTGGTAGCGGCTGTCGGCTGCTTCTTCTACCCTCTACGCACGTGACGTCAGCGCGTTGTCTCGCATTAAAGTTCGGACAAAACGTGATGCATAGAGCTGGCAAAATTAAACGATTCCTCGAGTTGAATAAAATCACTCGGATCAGTTTTTAAACTCGAGTTGCTCGAGTATTCGTTTCAGCTCTAATCCCATCCATTTGAAAAGGGTTCAGATAGATGGGATGTCTTTCACTGCTAATACCGTATTTTTCTGACTATAAGTCGCAGTTTTTTTTTTCATAGTTTGGCTTGGGGCGCGACTTATACTCTGAAGCGACTTATGTGTGAAATTATTAGCATATAATTATATCATTTCACATGTTATTTTGGTGTTTTGGAGTGACACTGATGGTTTGGTAAACCTGTTAGCATGTTCTTTATGCTATAGTTATCTGACTAACTCTTAATAGCTATGTTACATTAACATACCGGCCATGTTCGCATTTCGTTGTTCATGCATCATGTAACATTATCATACTGAACACTTATTCAGCATGTTGTTCTCTATTGTATTTTTATTTTAAATTGCCTTTAAAGATGACATATCTGGTCTATGTGTTGGATTTTATCAAGTAAATTTCCCCAAAAAATGCGACTTATACTCCAGTGCGACTTATATGTTTTTTTCGTCTTCGTTGGGGATTTTATGGCTGGTGCGACTTATGCTCAGGTGCGACTTATAGTCCGAAAAATACGGTATGTCTTGATATCATAAAATTTAGAAAACATTCGTCCATACAGTAAAATAGATTTCAGCATTGCTGTTCATTAAGCATGACACATTAAAAGATAATTATTGTACAAGTCATCACTTATTCATCATATGTTATAGTACGAAGAAGATGAGGAAACTCGAGAGCTGGTTTCTCTTTTGATTCCCCTTAACATGGACGAATCAGAACCTGAATCGGAAGAAGGGTAAATAGCAAGAATTGTAAAATTTTAACCTTGAATGATTCTATTTTAACTAGTTTTATTCAATAATCTATGCAGCGTCAGCCTTCAAGAAATCAAAGAAAATCAACCAGATTGTAATCATACATTAGCAAATGAAGAACAAGAGAAAACATCCACAAAAAAAGAGCTAGACTCTGACCTGGATAGGTAAGTATTAACTGTGCAAAAAAAAAACACTGAATGGTGAATTTCAATGTTTGGAGAAGTTTAATTCAGATAAAGTCTTCAGGTCGTCGTGTGAAGCGTGTCTTTTAATATTGCAGTGATGACGAGTTCACGCCGTACGACATGTCCGGAGATAAGGAACTAAATAAATCATCACCACCACGCTACCTACGAGACTGTCTAGAAAGTATGTTATACACTTGATTTTTTCACCTTTTTTTTTTAGGTCCTAGTATCATTTCATCATTTCCTCACACTTCTTATGAATTTAGATTTAATTTCCTCTGAGGAACCAGAGCGTGTGGAGCTCAGCTTGATGGTTGCAGAGAGTCTAGTGAGAAAGAACGCATTTGCAACCAAAGAGGTACAGTGGCTACACACCGATTAATCTGGCAAAGTGTATCAACCTTTACATCACACATACACTGCTGGCCAAAAGTATTGGCACACAGGGGTGCCAATACTTATGGTATGCTAATGATTGAATATATATTGTCATTATTACTAAACTGAAATTTGATTTCGGTGGAATTCTTTTGAAAATGTGTATTTATTGTGTAATTTTCCCCTTTCAGTAACACCATGTTACAGAAAGAAATGTTCCTGGCTTGTAATCACTGTATGTGTTGCCTATATCGGGGGGGTCAAAACTGAAATAGTCACTGATGCGGCCATCTCAGAGTGCAAGCTGACAACCTATGAAATATTAATATTTGACCCCTCGGGATGTAATCTAGACTAGTTGTCAGCTTGGAAATTTTGATTTTGTCCGTCTTATAACTATATTTTTAAAAGTGGCCAAATCGGAATTTATCCATCAGTATTTCCTTATTCGAATTAACCCCTACTGTACTCTTGGACACACTTCCAATATAATCAATCTTATGTGCAAATATAACCTTTAATAAAATGAATAATAAGCGTAGCAAAAGAGTATTTCACCACAGGGGTACTGTTTTGTTACCACAACTGTGTTGAGGCCTGAAGAAAGAGGTTCAGTGGAGATCACAGAAGGTGTTTTCATAGGAATTCATTGATTAAATTCACTAATTTCTAATTGTCTACAACAAAAACATCTCTCTCATTTCTAACTGTCTACATCAACAAACCAGATCTCACCACAAAGTGGCAGAAAAGGTAGGAAAACCTATTTCCCAACTAGCTGAACGTCATAGCTAGATATTTAAGCTAACGTGCCTTGGTAATAACTACATGTTGATGTGCACTGGGAATATTTATTTCTGCACAATACCAAGTTCTACATTCTGCTAGATAAGCGTTGACCACCTTTTTAACTAGCATAGCAAATTACTCAGCTCAAATGATCCATATTTTCTGTCCCCTAAAGAGATACAAGCAGGCTAAAAAAAGGCTAATGATTCCCTTGCTTTTCAGATAGGACATGGAGACAGAGGGGGCAGAAAGCTTAGTGTCCAGGACATGATGTTATTGGAGGAATAGATCTGCGTTATGCTGAAGAAGTTGTGCCTGAAAGTCTATACATGTTGTTACGACTTCTTTGTATTGGTGATGCTGACCTACAAAATGATAGTGAAGAAACCGTTAACACAAAACTACTAGTGCTCAAGACATTGTTTTCCTAGCTTCTGGTGGACGGAAACCAACACCAAAAAAAGGAAGGACTGCATGGAACCTGTGCCAGCAGTATCTTCATCTTCTTCAAATCTTTGATGATGAAGAAATGCCAAGTCCAGACACTCTACGCTTGGCAGAACAATTTGTATGCAAATTATACGACCCAAAATCAAGCAGCGAATCAATCCATGAGGTTCAATGTGCTCTGTTTTGGAAGGTGAAAGCCAATGAGGATGCGTTACCTCCAACAAGGGATGCATTGTATCTGCACTTCATGAGGACACATTATCAAACAAAGATTTCGAAACAGTCACTAGTGTCTCATCCACCGCTACCTTCACCAACTAGCTGTGGTTGGCATATGAAGGATGGTGTGCTGGTACCCAAGGTTTTAACCAAAGAACCATTACAGGCAAGATCTTTGGCGCTTACGACCTGTGGATGCAAGGAGAGTGGAACTCAGTGCAGCATGAGGCATTGTTGATGTTGAAGAGGTGGGATATTTTGCTGTGGGGCATGTGGTTGTGCTTGTGCAGCTTGGTGCAAGCACACTCAGTAGTAACCACATCACATTATCATATGTTAACCATATTATGTTCAAAACAATAATTTTCCTGTTCATGTGATGCATTTCTTACCAAAATAAAACCACAAACTCTTCTGTTAAATCCCTGTTCAGGATTCTGACTGAAAATGTGGACATGGCTCGTAGATGTCTTTTTGCAACATACATTTTCCAATGTCTTCTGTCTTCTACTGTGTTTATTTTTATTAAACAATCTTCTTGGCAAAAACATAAATAAGTTGACCTGATGTTTTTTATTCCACACTCATACATGCATACATACATATGTATCTACACTGCTAGCTCCCCTGCAATTCTGTCAGATAATGCTCAATTTCTCCCAGGAAATGATTGCAATTACAAATGCTTAGGTAGTAATATCTTCATTTATTTTGCTTAAAATGAAAAAACACTAGAGAGAATGAAAAAATATATATATATTTTATACAAAACTCCAAAAATGGGCCGTACAAAAGTATTGGCACCCTCAGCCTAATACTTGGTAGCACAACCTTTAGACAAAATAATTGCGAACAACCGCTTCCGGTATAAATCAATGAGTTTCTTACAATGCTCTGCTGGAATTTTAGACCATTATTCTTTGGCCAACTGCTCCAGGTCTAAGATTTGAAGGGTGCCTTCTCCAAACTGCCATTTTCAGATCTCTCCACAGGTGTTCTATGGGATTCAGGTCCTGACTCATTGCTGGCCACTCTACAAGTTCCAGTGCTTTATCTCAAACCACTTTCTAGTGCGTTTTGGAGTGTGTTTTGGGTTATTGTCCTGCTGGAAGACCCATGACCCCTGAGGGAGACTGAGCTTTCTCACACTGGGCCCTCCATTATGCTGCAAAATTTGTTGGTAGTCTTCAGACTTCATAATACCATGCACACGGTCGAGCAGTCCAGTGCCAGAGGAAGCAAAGCAACCCCAAAACATCAGGGAACCTCCGCAATGTTTGACTTTGGGGACCGTGTTCTTTTCTTTGAAGGCCTTTTTATCCCCCCTGTAAACTCTATATTGATGCCTTTTCCCAAAAAGATGTACTTTTGTCTCATCTGACCAGGGAATATTCTTCCAAAACGTTTTTGGCTTTCTCAAGTAAGTTTTGACATCCTCCAGTCTGGCTTTTTTATGTCTCTGGGTCAGAAGTGGGGTCTTCCTGGGTATCGTACCATAGAGTCCTTTTTCTTTCAGACGCCGATGGATAGTACAGGTTGACACTGTTGTACCCTCGGACTGTAGGACACCTTGAACTTGTTTGGATGTTAGTCGAGGTCCTTTATCCACCATCCGCACAATCTTTTGTTGAAATCTCTCGTTAGTTTTTCTTTTCCGTCCACATCTAGGGAGTTTAGCCACAGTGCCATGGGCTTTACACTTATTGATGATACTGCACACAGTAGACACAGGAACATTCAGGTCTTTGGCGATGGACTTGTAGCTTTGACATTGCCCATGCTTCCTCACAATTTTGCTTCTCAAGTCCTCAGACAGTTCTTTGGTCTTCTTTCTTTTCTCCATGCTCAATGTGCTACACACAAGGACACAGGACAGAGGTTGAATCAACTTTAATCCATTTTAACTGGCTGCAAGTGTGATTTACTGATTGCCACCACCTGTTATGTGCCACAGGTAAGTAACAGGTTGTGGTACACAAAATAGAGAAGCATCACATGATTTTTCAAAGGGTGCCAATGCTTTTGTGCGGCACATTTTTGGAGTTTTGTGTAAAATGATAATGATTTTTTTTTTTTTCCTGACAAAATCTGACAGAATTGCAAGGGTGCCAATACTTTTGGCCAGCAGTGCATATGAAATGATATAAGTGTCCAGTTTATTGGGACACCTTGTAGTGACGTCGTAATTAATGATCTTGACCTTTTGTTTTTCCAGATCAGCGTCCAGCTAAGCAAAGTTCTCCTTCACATGGAGGATAAATACAACATAAATGGCTTCCTGGCTCTCAGGCAGGCTACTATGGTGGCGCTTGTGGTCACAGACTGCATCCCGGTACTTTCCGCTGCTTCTTCCATAAATGATTATCGCACGCTACTACTCATTTAAAGTTTTATACTAGCTCACGTGTTGTCTGATGATTGATTTCAGGTGACTCAGTACCTGACTACAGAGTTCTACTCCTTAAACTACAGTCTTCGACAGCGCCTAGATATCTTAGAGGTCTTAAAAAATAAAAGTTTGGGATTTAGAACTGGTCTGAAAAATCAGTTCAAAATAAGAATGCTGTGTTATATTTCAGGTGCTTGCTGTGGCAGCTCAAGAACTCTCCAAGCCAGCATTAGAAAACACAGATCCAAGTGTTGCCATGGATTTAACACCCTATTCAGCTAATAACACTGCACACTGGCAGCAGGTCGTTGAGAAGCGCATTCAGAGTAAGACCAGACGCATCAGTAAGGTATTTAAAACATAAATAATACTACTACTGCCAATTTGAACATTTCCATAAAACGACAACTTTGTATACAGGGTGGTACGAAAGCTCCAGCAAAGGCTGCAGCCAACCGTTACGCACCATTTGCTGGATATTTCTTCTTTCCTCTACTTAGGAATTATGACAAGTAAGTTGGATGTTTTTCACCATAGAAATGCAAGGTTGTTTTGAAGTTAAAGTATTTTCAGATCAGTGGCGGTTCTAGGATTTTTCTGAAACGGGGCAAAGAAGGGGCCACATGTAACCCACAGGGGCAAAGTGTCGCTGACATCTTTGTTTAGTGGTGGTTTTGGTCAACAAGGCAATACGCAGATTATCCTGCATGTGGCGGTAAAAACATCTTTGCTCGACACTGTCAAGCGAACCAGTGTAGTTTACTGCCGTGAAGTTGGCCCTCCATCAGATGCAAATTTATGTTAAAAAAATTATATTAATCGTTCATGCTTGTTTGTGCGGTAAAAAGTTTTCTAAAAAGTTTCATTTGTGCTGCTTTCGTTTCATAGATATTGAGATTGACATCATTTTTATATAAATTTGCATCCAATGGGGGGCCAACTTCACGGAAGTGTAAAGTTTGTAATAATTTGTGTTTAATCATGCTGTGTGCAAGTAAGAATACAATACATGCAACAATAACTTTAATCACTTCTTGAAAAGCCATTTTAAACACAAAAAGCAACATTAATATTTGACATTATTTCATTCTCCCTCACTTCAGAAAAGAAGGATTTGCCAATAGCGTACCGCACGTAACACGTCACCTTTGCTCATTAATATTCATGACGTTAGCAACTGTTGCTAGGGGGGGTCAAACATGCGTTTACCCCTCATGCTAGATGCATGTAATTAGTGTACGAACGAGATGTTAACTGAGCTAAACCTACCAATTCTGTCCGAAAATGAGGTCCTTGGTGCCAAATTCACTGGTAAAGTTGTGGAAGAACAAAGAAATGTTCAGTTAAAGAGATAGCTTGAATGTCAAGGGCTGAAAAAGACGCAAAAAAGAGCCGACCTGATCCAGAGGTAGCTTTTTTATTGACACCTTTTTCTTGTGTGCATTGCCGTACGCCACTTACAATGACATTCTCCAGTTTCAACAATCTGTCCTTTACCACCATATGCCCTGTCCTTCTTATATATTATATCCTCTGGTTGTCTTACGTCCCTGACCGTTCTTGGGGGTAATTTATATTGCTATTTTTGTATAGCGATCGCAAATGCTACTCAATGACAGGCAACGAACACTTTTAATCTTTTCATTAATAACAAATCTTAATTTCATTAATTTATTTACACTTCCCCCTCACTAAAGTTGCTTCTTTACAACAGAAAAGGTACCAACAGTGGCAGTCAGATACCATTTTATTTTTTTCAGGTAATTAATTGTCAGACAGAAGCAGCACGGCAAAACGCAAGGCTAAAAAATAAGTAAAAATATCAAAATGGCTTACCTCTTCAGGGAAGACTGTGGTAGGCAGTGGATCAGCATTTTAATCAGTAGGACTATGGCCCACAACAAGATGTTTACTGCATATGAAGGTGAATGGCTTCACCTTGCTGGCATTAAACTGGTCTTTTGGACGTCCGCACAAGTTGATCCATTGTTCACATTTTTTCCTCTGAGTTTTTGGCTTCGGGAAACGCGTGAAGAAAACCTCCTTCGTAATGTCTAGAGTCGTTTCTACAAGTTCCATAGCAGCAGAGTTTACTCGGCATGTTCTTTTTTGAAAGCTTACCGGCAGAAAACAAGCAGGACTAGCATGGGTTGTATGCGAGCGCGCTTCTATGTTGACCCCATTCCAGTTTATGATGGTGACCTCACGCAGCCTTGCGGTATAAAAATAGCATTCGTGTGGTACGCTATTGCCATGCCTTGTGCTAAAATGGGTACAGGGGCACTTCAGGGGCCATTCAAATTAGAGGTGGGGCCAGTGCTCCTTTGGCCCCACCCCTAAAACCGCTGCTGTTTCAGATGTTCACTCACTCCACTTTACTAGGCCTCAGGTTACCTTTGACTTGTTGGGTGGTGACCACCTGGTGTTGGGAAGGTTGATCCACACTCTAGGAGTCCTCATGCATCTGGCAGTGAATGCACCGGTACCGTACTTGAATTATTACAACAAACCACTTGTCCCCTTAAATCACTTAATTGAGGGTATTGATGAGGGGTTAATGTTTTTCCATTTTTGTCCCGCAGGTAGCTGCACAAATGGGTCGTGCTCTGCTTGACTTTGTATGGGCAGTGCATTACCATACTGACCAGTAAGTTAGCTTGGAAAATGTGATTTCATGATCCAATTGTTATTACAACTAAAAATAAATTGTGAGCTCTACAGAAAACGCACAGTTTGTGGTATGTGTATTAAAAGCAATGTTGTTTTCCTTTAAGGATGGTAAGACGAAGCGTCCTCTTTGCCGTCTGTTCCGTGTTCATGAGCATGCCAAGTCAAAATCTCCTGGTGGACCTTGCAGACCAGCTTTTTGAAACCAGATCTTGGCTAGCAGGTAAAAAAAATACAGAACGCACACACAGCTGCACTGATTTTTTTTCTTTAAATGTACCAGGATTCAAAATGTCCAGCAAATGCATACATTGTCCATGACGTGATTGGTTTAGTTAATGATTTCATTCATTCTGGAAATCCATTCTGGAAGTCCATTTATAAATTAACCAGGAGCCAAATCACCACTCCCTGTTATGTCATTAAACGTTTTTATTGTTTTTTTTTGCTGCGCAATGTGTTATGCTCCCAAGATGTGGCTGAAGGTGACCTGGATGCAGATTGCAGGAATTTGGCCATGCAGAGTCTGGTGCTGCTGGATAAGAGCCTGAAGAAACAGCTCCAAAATCCACAAGCCTTGAGTATTGAATCATGAGCAACAACAACAAAATAACTGCACCAGGTCAGAGTGAACTCAATGTCCTCTCAAGGACTGCAGGTGTTTATTGATGATCAAGGAAGCAGATGGCACCAGTGTCCCCAAGAGTGGGCTTACTTTTGTTTTCCCTTCCTGGAAGGTGAAAACAGTTTCCCTTTTGTTGCTTTCTCTCTTTCCTGTAAAAGCAGATCTCACTATCGGGGTTTATTCAAGTAGGAAAGTCTTTGAATATTTACAGTTTGTACAGTGCATAATCGTTTAATCAGATATTTTTTGTTTTTTTAAATAAATACCCATCCTGCTAGGACATGTAACCTGAATGCCTTAAAGTGATGGAACTGTGTTAATATGCAACAGGGGAGTTGCGAATACTCCCTTTGTGCTTATTGTGTTATTTGTAAAAAAAAAAATATATATATATATATATATTAAAGATACACGATAATATCGGCTACCAATAATTATCGGCCGATAATGGCAATTATGACGTCACACAGATAATACAGATAATTAAAAAATCAACCGATAATGCAATCCGATAATTATATACTTGATTTAGCCTCCAAATGTGCGCAGCCAAGCAGTTTTCTCCACTTCTTCACTGCCGCCTGCTCAACCCCTCTCCCCTCTCTGAAACCCCTGTGGGAGGAGGGGTTTAGGAGTACGGCGTCATAGAGGAGGCGGTGTTACACATCAGTGTTGACACTGTTGAGGCGCTCTCACTAGCGTGCTTTGCTTTTCCCGTGTGTGAAATGAAATAAACGATGCTCTCGCCATCTACAAAACAGTTCCTCAAGGCCTAAAGAAAGCGTCCTCATTGAACACCACTAGCACTAACCCAGCAGCCATTTAAAACTGCATCACAATGATTTTTGGAACGAATATGAGGCTGCTGCTAGCACGAATGCTAAAGCTATTGTTAACAAATAAACTATAAAGGAAGCTACGGGGCTTGTGACGATACAGAGACGCTGCGGTCCTCCCGGAGTCGGGGTGTTTGGGAATGCAGCCCAAAGCGAGTGGTAAACTCCCATCTATGGCTAAACACCTCACGAGATCGATAGTTGACAAGTAGCTGTCTTCCGACGGAGCCCGCCGGTCCGGCAGGCCGCCGCCGCCGCCTCGCCCTAGGCGGGTAGAGGATGAGATCAGAGCCATGCACCGAATGCGCTGCAGCGAGCCGGCCGGGGCGGGTGGATATCCGGTACGAACTTAGCTGCCGCCGCCACTCCGGTTCAAGACAGAGGCCTGGCGCGGGTGCTAATTTGGCAGCCGGGCGGACTGAAGGGCACAGGCGGGAGGAAATTCCCGAAATGACCCGATAGCCAAATCCCTGGATGAAAAAATAATGCAGTTTATACGACCACGATTCTTCGTGAAAGACATGCCGATTACATCAGTTTTACCACGGACATTTACACAGCTGATGTCAACAAACCATGTTTATCAGGACGGCACAGTGGTTAGTTGATAATTGTAACATGCACCAAACGACACAAAGAAGTCATCCAGTCAGTAATGCATTCAGCACGCTTTAAATTTATGACGTCTTAATCAGATCATTCTTCATTCATCTTAAATCTAGTCAAATAATTTTCCCCATCTTGTTTGAGTGTTGAAGACTAGTTGAATGCGCCAGATTATTCCACTTACTTGAACTAAATATTGCAATTTGTTCTTATTAAGCCCAAACATCTAAAAAAATAAGGTCATTTTCACCTAAATCAAGAAAAAATTGCTTTCAAATAATGTTTTGAACCATACATATTCTTGAATAAAGAACATTTCAGTTTTTTTTTTTTTTTTTTTTTAGGATTATGTATAATAATTTATTGCTTAAAATAAGGCTGTTAATCTTATTTTCAGCTGGCCATTTTTCTTCAAGAAATCTGAGTGAAATACACTTGAAGTGCTGGCAGTTAATTTAACTTATTTCCAATAGATTTACACTGAAAACAAGGGACTTTAACTAGTCTTAAAGAGCATACGACACGAGAAAAAAAGTCTTAAATGGCATTATTATGTGAATTAGAATCATATTTGGAGACGATTCGACTATATACAACAATTTAGCAAAGCACAGATGACGAGAAATTAGCCTTTTAATCTGCCAGTTAGCCACGCCTACCATTATAGGGCTTTAGCGTCCCCAACAGGTGGATGACATCAGCGATAGACTGGGCTCATCGATTTTACTATTCAGCCCATTGAGGGGGAATTATTCAGAACGAGGAAAACGCGATGAAGAAAGCCGCCAAATGTCATTGTTTCAGTCTCTGTACTCCAATATTTTTACAGGATATTCTTTTTATCCAAGTATTTTTCCCCAATAGGCTTGAGAAGGACCAGTCAGGCCGTCGAGGGAGAACTATTCACAACGAGGAAAACGCGACGAAGAGAGCAGCAAAATGTCATTGTTTCTGTCTCTTTACTTCAATATTTTTACAGGATATTCTTTTTATCCAAGTATTTTCCCCAATTGCTAAATAAATGGCATGGTCATGACAAATAACAGTCTTGTGCTGAATGGAATATGAAATAATAAAAATGCATTTATTCAGGACGACATGGCAAAATTACTCCATAATGGTCAAAACTGTCGACTTCACCTTTACTGTCGCACCTCCCGAACTATATTTTATGACACCTAAATCGGACATATGTCATTTCCCTTCCCCGGCTTTGGAGAATGTAAACAAACCAGAAGGCGTGACAGCTAGCCGACATGCTAACCCGAACCGAGTGATGTTTCAAAGTCTTCAAAGCGGAAAATCACACATAACTATCCTGGATTATTTGACATGACGACCCGTCGCGGATCGGCAAACCGCCCGGCGGAGAGCAATTTACAGTTCGTTCCCCGGAGGAGGGTGGCTG
Source organism: Corythoichthys intestinalis (assembly GCF_030265065.1). Taxonomy (NCBI): domain Eukaryota; kingdom Metazoa; phylum Chordata; class Actinopteri; order Syngnathiformes; family Syngnathidae; genus Corythoichthys; species Corythoichthys intestinalis. Next base: position 16,219,298 of record NC_080415.1, on the reverse strand, counting down.
GAGTTGTTGTGCAGCTAACGGGCTGCTGCTAATGACCATTAGGACAGCTTTTTACATGCCCATCAATGATCAAACGTAAGTAGTCCTTCATTTAAAGGAAGTTTGTAGTGTTTACTTTGTAATCGCTGTATTCGTATTTGACAAAATACAAAACAAGATGTTTACTCACTTCCTCGTAAGTCCAATGGTCCCACAGTAAATATCCACGGTGAATGGGAACCTTTTGAAACTCCAAAAAGGCGCATACGCCTCTCCCTCATACAGAATGATTTTTCTGCAGCCGTTTGGCTGGCGTGATGCGAAAAATAAACGTATTAATCCGCAAAATCAGCTGAATCATTCGTCCCCATACACAACAGTACGCTGTATAGTGAAGAGGACGTCTTCTACCGTACACGTCACAGTGCCCTCCTCCTCAATGCAAGACCGAAGCCGGAAGTCACTCATTTTCCTGGCGCGGGATTCAAAAAACTAAATAAATATAGCGATCGCTTCCACACACATCCAAGCGGTCCATATCATTCAGGAGCATAAAATACCGCGTGTATTATGAAATAAACATGCTTTTTCGTGTCACAGGCACTTTAAGGAGCTGTGTTTTTGCTGTGTAGTAATGTTATACTTTAGGAATGGCATACTTTTAAAGCCATTTTTGTGCAACTTATGTATTTACTCTGTAAGTAATTGTTGCCAAAAGTTTACCATTACACAATGTCAGACAATCTGTCTTTATTTAGATGTTGGAATTTACTACTACTACTACTTGTTCACATTTGATGTTGAAAAAAAAAGAGCAATATTATTTTTGCACAGCAATATTTTCTCTTGTGTATACTTTAAAATTTTACATAAATCTTTAATAAAATTATCGGCTTGACATTATCGGTTATCGGTTGGAACGAGGAGGAAATTATCGGTTATCGGTATCGGCTGAAAAATGCATTATCGTGCATCACTAATATATATATATATATATAAAACTGGACAGAAGAGGGCTTAGTAGACAGAAAGAAACGACAGGGGGAATTGTTATACAGAAAAACATTGATTGGATAGATCGTAATTTTCAGGCTACAAGCTGCTACATTTTTCCTACAATTTGAACCCTGCAGCTTAGGTTTAGTCCAGTTGGGCTTATTTGTGTATTTTTACAGGTTAAAGAGCTGCACGTCTTTTTTGTGTACATATCCCACAAGCAGTATATCCTGCCGTTGCTCAGATTTGTATAACATGAAAGCACTATATCCTAATGGCAGATAAACATATTTTCATTATAGATACAGCTCTAATGTAATAATAGTAAAAGAACACCATTTAAAGGGTTAATGTTCAATCGCTTTCCCATCACTTACAGTATCGTGGCGAGCGACGTGGAGAAGAATGAGAGAGGTTTTGTGTTTCACACTTACTGCTTGACCCCAAAAGACAGTCCCTTAACTGAAAAAAAAAAACACAAGAACATAACAAAAGCAACCACCCCTCTCAGTCATGGTTTGCACTATTACCCGCAAACTATTGCGGGCATAACACATATAAATAACAGTCGCTACAGTATGAATATCCAGCAGAAATGAATCCCTTAGTAATATTACGAAAAATTGTACTTTTTTTTTTTTTTTAAATCAAGCGTCTTGTGGAGTACTCAAAGCCGCAATGTATTATCACAGCACATTTTAATTTGAGCTAAGCCAACTGCGACATTGCAATCGCAAGAGACGCATCTTTTGCCCAAAAGACTGTCGCCTCCACAATCAGGGATTTTCCGTGTTTTTTTTTTTTTCCCGAATTAATTTCCCACACTAAATCGAGGCCTACAGAGATCAAACCCGCCTAAGAACACTCCCAGAAACATAAAGTACAACTGTGTTAAATTTTGTCGAAATCCACCCAGCCGTTTCAATGTCCATTGAGAGCAAACACACGCACACAGACACACACACACAAAGTTCTATCTATGTAAACACCTGCGGCAAAATAGTCCAGAGACGTTCGTATATGAACAATTATATAGCACAACCCTCCCCCCTCAAATGGATTGGTTGTCTCCAGGCGTGAATGGCAGCCAGAGTTAAATGTGGAATAAATTTTAATGAATTTATCACATGTCGACATCCATCCATTGGCAGTGACCCCCCCACTTCAAATGGATTGGACGTCTTTCACCTTCAGTGGTAGCCAATGAAGGATAAACACCAAATAGCCACTTGTAAATGCTATAACAGGGTTTCTACAGGTATCAGCAAATCTCATTTAATGCTTTATAATGCCACTTTTAATGTCACTTTAAACTAATTTAATGCCCATGCCCGTCTGCAGATAGTTTCACACACACAAATTGTAAGTAGAGTTGTCTGATAATTATTTTTCAACAGATAGCCGATATCCCGATATTGTCCAACTCCAAAAATCTGATACTGATATCAAACCGATACTGATATATGCGGTTGTGGACTTAACATATTATGGCTAATTGTATTGTGATGCCCCACTGGATACTTTAATAAGGATCAATGTAACAACTTCAAGGTTTTCCAATAAATATTCTGTGGAAAAATAGGAGAACAACCTCAACTGAAGTTTTGGAAAAAGTGCCGATATTGCACCTCTATATTTAGTGTTCAAGTCAAAATAATGCAAACATTAGTTTTTTGGATCAAGTGCAAAGCGCAAATAAGGCCCTACTCTCTCATTGCTCACATATGGCTCACACAGTGCTTCTTGCGTAAAATAACAACAAAGGCACACAGTGCAGTGAATAAGGTATATAATTAGTTCATCATTTTTCAATCATTTAATGTTCATTTAATTTTTGCATCATAAATGCAAATGTTCTGCCCACATAACAAATCCCAAGCATCTTAGTTTGGAGACATCTAATGTTCAATAAGCATAACTGCTGTGCTAAGCTGTGACCTGCCCTTGTTCAAAGGCAGAAGGCTTCTACATTCACTTTGAAAGCAACATGCATATTGGCCGAAAATCTATGTCGATATTATCCGATATCATTTTAAAATGCTTTCATCGGCCAATATTGTCGGCTGACAGCTCTAATAAATTATGTTGAAAGGGTGTTTTTAATAGTTTTGCACCGATACCATTTTTTGGGCCCCGATACCGATTGCTGGCTGTGCAGTATGTGTGTATATATATATACACACACATATACCCACACACACAAAGTGAACCCAGTAGAACTTTTTATTGCATACCTGGTATGGGTGACAATAGTTAAATAAAACTTTGGCTCTCAAAGAGCAAAGTAGTGGCAAATTTGTGAAATTAAAACATGTATAATACTAGCCCAACAGTAAGAAAGTAAAAACACAATGAATGAATAATTAATAAACTTTTTTAAACCCTGAGTCTTGGCTCTCAATGGCCAAACGCTGCAACTTTCATGAAATTATAAGTAATAATAATTGACCACAGCATCTGTCTCGCTATTAGCCTCCATCTCTGTGCACCAGCAGCAACACACACTTAGCCACTGAACTTGGCTTACTTTGCTTACTTCTATAGCACTTTTGTTTTGAAACAGGTCTCAAATTACTGCGGCATTTCTTTCAGTAAAAGACAATAAAAGCAAAGAGGACGAACTGAGCTGACCAGAGACTGTTATATCGCAGTCCTGCTGTTGCAGCCTCAAACTCTTTGTGTTCGTTCACATGTTTCGTCTTCAAATGTTTTATCAGGTTCGAGCAGGGGTCGCGTTAACCGAATATTTTCCGTCGTTGACCGATTTTTTAAAACGGTGACGGAAAAAACTGAAGTCCATCCGTCATTTTGACAGGTTGCAATTCACACCCCAGACCACAGGGTGGCGAGTGAGCTTATTAATTAGCTATTGTCTCTCTTGATGCATGACGTCGTTGGCCTTACTCTGAAAAATGTCAAGGCAACTGAGTGTCCGAAGTTCCTTCAAAAAGCCCCAAAACGACGATGGTGTTGATAAAAGAGGTGAAAAAACAGGGACTGCACAAGCGGGCACGCAATTCAAGTCCATGCGCGCCAGGAGGAAGGTGTGAAAACTACTTTCAGGCCACAGCCGGTGAACTGTTAATTTCATTGTTCCATATGCTACATATGGTAGGCTACCTACCTACTGGGGCCACAGTCAGCTGTTTTTGTCACTGCGGAGAAAAAGTTACATATTCATCTGCTTGATGTGTGATGGCACGGTGTGGATTCTCTGTTAAGCTTGTTCGGACAGAATATTAATTTAAAATGAATGAAAACTGTCACGTGACTGTGTCGTAGCCGCTAACGCGCTCGGCCAAATGGACACACAAGTACGGAAGTTGAATTATGCCAAACAAAGGGTCACCACAATGTCATTATCATCATTTAAAAAATTTAAGTGACGGGTAAAAATAGATTATGACCGGATTTTTATGACCCTGTCAGTCAAAATGACAGACAATGAAAAAGTCTAGCGCAACCTCTGGGTTCGAGGTATTGAAACTGGCCGATTTAACACCACCTCTCCAAACTTTCAGGCCGCAAATTTTGAATGGAGCCATTGTATGAGACAGAGATTATAAGCTAAAATATTTCCAGGCCGCCGACATTTTCCTCTCATACTTTGTTTTTACGACATATGAAAAAGCTGCCTCGGCATTGGTTAAGAGAGGCTATTGGACCGCTCTCATTGATCTGGAGCTGGCCAATAGCGATAGCTGCTTGGCATGCAAATTGGTCATGTGTAATCACACAACAGGGAGTGTAGTGAGCGTCAAGAGAAAAAAAAGGTTGCGGTCAAGTGTTGTAATGCTGGACTGGTAAATGGTATCGGCGCCCTCTTTGTTGGTACTCGCCGATACCACTGTTTCGGGCTGGATCAGCCCACCTGCCAATACTGGTATCGGTGCGTCGTTAGTTTTAAGCCATCAAGTTTACATAATTTTTAATGCCTCGGAAATTTAATTTAATGGTTTTTAAGACCTGAATTTTGACAAAAAACATTTAAGGACTTTTAAAGTGATCCTCTAACTTAAATACATGTAGGCTCTAATAAACCACAATTGTTCTCTTGTACTAAAATATGTTGTTAGAAACACATAAAATGTTAAATCAATGGCAATATTTTACAATATTTAGTCCATATTTTGACCGTTAGTTGGCGCCATGGTTTGCGGGCTCGCAGTGATGACGTAATTGTTATCTTTCCAAATGTGTAGCGTGTTAAACAATTGCTTATTGCTGCCTAAACTCGTGAAGTAAAATGCCACGATGTGCTGCTTTTGGATGCAATTTCCAGTCAAATGGAAACAAGGGGAGTGAAGTGAGTGGTCAAGGTGGAATTATTATTTTTAGTGAATAAATGTGTATAAGTGGAAGCTTCTCCCCCTTTTTGGTCCCTGTATGCACGTACCCTACCCATCACGCGTTACAACTGGCGCCCGAACATTTTTCCTGGATCCTCAGTCAAGTAAGGGATCCGTCTATTTTCTGGATCCGACGCTCCCACCGCGTCTGCAATATTGGTTTCGGATCTATCCATTTTTTTGATTCGTCGGTCCCACAGCGGCTTTTTGGATCATTCTATTTTGTGGAATCGACGGCTGCGACATTGCCATGGGATCGGTCTAATTCCTGGATCTTCGAGTGAGTAAAAAAACGCGGATTTGGATTACTATTGCTATCTTTTATGTTGACTATTCTTCGTGGGAGTTTTCCCCAAATCATACTAAATAATTAACGCACTACGGCACGCTTCAGTGACGACAGTGACTCTGACGTGGACCTCACAACAATGTTGGAGTTCGTCAGGGAAACGCGTATTTGCTTACTGCTGAGCTCCCGAGTGAAGAGTGGTCAAGGTGGAAATATTATTTTTTGTGAATAAATGTGCATAGTGGAAGCTTCTCCCCTTTTTGGTACTTTTATACACGTATCCTAGCTACCACGCGTTACAATGTACAAGACATGGATTACACAAGGTGTGCTCTTTGGCCTGTACTGTATGTGAAGCACACGACAGCTCTGGATGCTAACTATCTACATAATTATATTGGGATAAGTTTGAAAACGCAATATGCTTACCTTGAATATCTGCTAATAAGACCGGAGTTCCAAACAGCATACATACACTCTCGCTCCCAACCGGAGTTCCAAACAGCATACACTCTCGCATCACCAGTTTTGCACAACTTTTGTCTTATCAGGTATTTGCTGCACGCATTTTTCCCTGAAGCTCGTCTTGTGAACGACCGACAGTGCTGCCCTGCTCTTCACTTTTCAGATCTGGTTCAAATAGGAAGGGTAGAACTGACAACATGTTGGGAAAGCTAACGAGTGACACGCTGGAATTTGGGCAACGGGACCAGTGACGTCACGCACTGCGACGTAACAAGAATGGCGACCTATCACTTAAAATAATTTTACAAACTTTATTAAGACAAAAACATTAAGAGGGGTTTTAATATCAAATTATTATAACTCATACTAACATTTATCTTTTAAGAATTACTTGTCTTAAAAATAGAGGATCCCTTTAATGCTTTTTAATGACCTGCAAAAACCCTGTGTGAAACAAATATGAAACTTAAATTGCTTTTGCTTTGTGGGTTAATTGTTAGAACAAATTTAAATATCTTTATGGCTATCTTCCATTTATTGTGTTTTCAATTTCATATGTCTACTAACGGACAGAGAAAAAAAGAATGCGATTTGAAGCTTCTTGGACCGTCCCGCATGCCTTAGCAATATGGGGGCGTGACCAGAGGGCAACTCCTATAAAACCAGACAACAACAAGAGTCCTCGAACGACACTTCAGACCTGAGTCAAGCAGAACTCCAAGGCGAGCCAAAACCTCACTTTACCTTTGTGACGTATTTGACGTCCGGAAAAAAACATTTCTATCAATTCATACACAAAAAGAAGGAAGCTTGTTTTCCTCGTTGACAACAGCACCGCCACCACTGCAAGGGGGAAAAAAGGAGAAAAACGCCAGCGTCGCTGTGTCTGCGTCAACAATGAGTGTGAACGGCGTCTTGTGCACGCTGGCGCTGCTGCTCGTGTGGCGGGCGGAGGAGCTGGCCGAGGCGTGCAGCTGTGCCCCGGTGCACCCGCAACAGGCTTTCTGCAACGCCGACGTGGGTGAGTACACCGCCCACACATGTCCGGACACGCTCCCGGTTGTTTTTGTTGATGTTTGTTTCACATGCGCCACCACTAGCAGTCTGGCAGTCAATCTTTTTAGTGGCGCTGTGCTGTTCAAGGCCACGATTGGAGCTGCATACTGATTGAAACAGCAGCAGTACTGTCCTTCTGCAGACCCCTCCTACTGCAAAAATTTGGTTCATAACAAGAAGAAAAGTAATGCATGCATTCGTTTTGAGCAAAGTTGTAGGCTAGGGGTGTGAACCTCTGGGTATCACCAAATAACAAATATATTAAATCAATTATTGGCACACGGGTCTGGAAATCAGTCTGCGATATTCCACAATACAACTATTTAAGAGAAAAACGAGCTATTTAAAATTAACTGATAATTTTTCGCACTGTCGCAAGCAATCTGTCAAAAACTTTAGTCTTCCTCACAGACTGAGAATATTTAATTGCAACATGTAAAATAAATATAGCGACACAGTGTTAATGCAGCACTTTTAAACAAAGGTCTTAACTCAATGCCTTCCATTGACAATTATAGACACCAAATTTATTGAAACTGTGAGGACTGACTTCGAATGCTCATGTTTGAGTGCTATTGACGGCGCGAGACGTCCGATTCATTACATTCCCAGTCAAAATGAAGTGGACATCTATGACTGGCAATGGCAACCACTGAGTTTAAAGAAACTATTCTAGTGGAAAACTTTGGTTGCAATATATCGGGTACTTTGAGTGACATCTTTTTAAAACGATATATCGTTTCTTGACGGGAGAATATCAATAACCTACTGGGATACGAAGTATTGTGATAAATCACCATATTGATAAATTATCACACCCCTAATTTCTTGTGACCGATATGCAGGGGGGGAAATGGCTAGAATTTCTTGCCGGAATTCCCCGACGTGAAGGTCGCCACGGAGCCAGAAATTTTGTTTGTTTATTTATTTATTTTCGGGGGGGGGGGGGGGGGGGGGGGCGTCAAACCTCCTAAAACTACTGAAATGCAAAGAAAACTGTTTTGGCACAGTTATTTCTATAACACACACAAAAAGTGATTTTCATTCAAAATTGTATTTTTCAATGATTTGCAAAATAAAAGTTAACAAAAACGGCAAAACCCCCAACTTCCAACTCCTAATTTTCATTTTCCCTCATTTCCTCACATACTAAATGCCAAATCTCAATTTTAACTACTTTAGAACATAGGATGTATATTAAAATTGAAGTTAATGTAAACATTTACTTTTTCTTTTTTTTTTTTTTTTTTTTATATAATAAAGATAAAAGTAACATACATACAGAAAAAAAAGTACAAATGAGCTATATTATGCAGAGTGAAATGGAATATATTTTGAAGATCGCGCAAACATTGACTTTTTTAAATCATAAGGAAATGATAAGTAGCCTAATATAAATGAACAACTATAAGTCCAAAGTGCACATTGACCGCTAAGATGTTCTGAACCTCCCCATCAGAGCAAATAAAACTAAATATGATAAATAAGCCTCCTCAAGTCTTTCTTGCTCTTTAAGATTTGATCCATTTTCTGTTGCATTGCCCTTTTTTGTCGCATCAGTTCAACAAACTTTTTTTTTTGCTGTTCCAGAAAACATGCACATTTGAACCAATCAGAGCTAACTATCTCTGCTGATCACATGTCAGTATGTCAGCCAACTGAACAGATAATTGAGTCCAGGCGTTTTGCTTTGCTGCGTGCATTCGCACATTGACATGACTCATCATTGTCAGACTCTGATAACTGCAGCAGCTAGGGAAACATCCATGCCGTCCGTGGAATAAAATCAATCATAAATATTGGTGGAAATGGATTTTGCTACACAAGCACTTTATTATGCTTGTTGTTAACACTTGCGTATGTAAATCTGCTGTTGGTACATTGTTTTCTTCTTGGAGATGAAATGCATGTGTGGCAGCTCAGCATTGTTTCTTTTTTTTACATAGCGTTTTGACAGTTGCTGTCATATTTTTGGAATCAAAGCACCGTGTAACGGAACAGCATTCCGGCCCTGAATCTTATACCGGAACTGCGTTCCAGCCGTGAATCTTATACAGGAACTGCGTTCCTGACCGTTCTGGCCCACTTTCACCCCTGCCGATATGGGATATTCCAATGCTGAGATCGATATCTAAATAAAATTTCAGCTGATTGCCGATATACAAATCGGATTTTGTAAGCCGATATTTGAGGCTGATATACTTTTTTTTTTAAGCACGTCGATTATGAAAGGCAATTAAAAAAAAAGTTTCAACAGCTTCAAATCTACAATGATGACCTGAGACTTAAAGGATTAATTCGATCTCAATAGAGGTACCAAACCAATGAACGCAGCACTTCTTTTTATGACTATACACACACTGCAAGAACAGTATTTTATTTTCAAATAATTAAACCCACCAAGACGTCACGACGAGATGTAAACAAGTGAGAGGGAGAATTTAAGAGGATGCTCGCCATGCTTATGCATGATAACATTAAGCAAAAATATCACGGTATCATGGTATTGCAATTACAGCTCTAAAATGTGTTACTTTGAGATATCGGACTTTAAAAAAAAAATTTTTTTTAACTTTTTTTCCGTTGAATAAGGTTTTAATATTTCAAAACATTCACAAATTGGAATTGGAAGTTTAATGTTAAGTTAAAATAAATGTAATAATATATGTATATTCTAAATAAAATTAAAATAAATGCAGTCCTTTTTGGTGAGCGTAAACCCACAGCCATTGATAACATTATCATCAGAACAAAAATAATTGAATTATTTTCCCTTAAAAGCACGTGTGTATGACTCGTATCATGTTTACATTACACACACACACTCTTACTCAACACAGTTATCAGAGACAGAAAAACATGTTTTACCACCGCTAGACACACTAAACAGAGTTAACTCTCCTAGCTGGTGGGAAACGATGATAGTGTTTACTAACCATTAATTTTGTATAAATGCGAAATCATATTGGAGCTATTGCCTCCTCGGCAGTCACCCTTCGCAAACATGTTTTACATGTCTGTCGGCCCTTCTGTAAGCCAAGGCCGTCTGCAACTTTTCTGTAGCTGAAGTATTCCCATACCAGTGATTTTGTTTTCTTTAATGGGGGTAAAATGTTCAGGAGTGAGTTTCACCTTCTCCAGCCATCGGGTAGCACAGCTGACTCACTGACACTGAGCAACAACCGGTTGGGGAGGGTTGAGCCTTACAGCTGCAAGTGAGGGATTTTTCCATGCATTTGTGGGACATAAAAAATAGCTGATACCTTAGGGACTGTATTCAGTATAGGTTGGGGGGAGCGCTCTATTCAATATATATTTTCACAGACCAACATGAGTTTTACATTGTATGAAATGTGTTATGATTTCTTTAGAAAAGTGTCCTTTAGAGCGTTTAACTTACTCTTCCAACGGCGCGGGAAGTGAGGTGCTGCAGCACCCTCTGGTGTTGGAAAGAAAAAAAAGTGTTTTGGTAGATATTTTTTGGGTTATAAATAAATCGTTGAAAAATTAGGTTATTTAACTTTAGGGATTCAATACGTATGTTGAAAAAGTTTTTTTTTTTTTTTTTGTTAACAACACCACCTGACAACTTGATTCCTACTGGGTCACGTTGAATAAAGGGCTATTGGAACGGAAAAATGAGCTGTTGACAGAGGATGCGTTAACATGGCACCAAAATGAGCAACGAGAAAACTAGCAATTTTTTTCTTTACAAAAATGGCGAAATTTTCTAAAATTCAATTCTAGGTCTTTGCTGTCTTTGTAGTAGCCAAGTAGTTGTCCATAAACTATCCAGAATGCGTATGTACTGGCATTGTGCACGCCTTGTATGGAAAAAAACACGCAAGCATTACAAATTTGGACCGAAATGGCAGTTTTTGGATGGGGAAAAATTAAAAAAGATACTCAGAAACTCCTACTGTGAGTGATGCCCCAGTACTCTTCCATATCTGTGGGCTAGTGGAAAACTCTCCCCAATTTGCTTAGGAAAAGTGTATTGAGCATGACATGAATACTGGATTATTTCATATTATGGTGTAGTGGAACACTTACCTGACTTCAGTGCAAGTAGTATCAATGGATGTCTCTATACAATGTGTTCCCTGTGATGAATTGGGAACCAGTCCAGGGTACTACCCAATTTAAGCTTGAAATTGGCTGTATGCGCTCCCTTGACCTCTGAGCCTGAACCAGTTAAACAATTCAAATGGCTAGATTGATGGAAATGTGGGAGTCTTAAAGAGCACAGGTCTTCACCTTTTAAAGTTATAAGAAACAGGCATGAAAATCTCTCACCTTTTGAGGAAATTTGCCGTTTTAAAGTGAAAAAGGGTGACCTACATGAATTGTGTAGATCCGAGAAAAAAAATGTTGGGGGGGGGTGTTTTTAATGTCGGACGTTTGGTATGCAAACGGGAAAGCGGCACAAAGCCAAAAAAGTGCACCAGAGTGGCCAAAACATTGACTTCTTTCAAAAAAAACAAAGGAGGGTACACTGTTGTGTCCTGTCTCTTCAATGCCAAGCTTGGCCTCACGTCAGCCGTGAATGAACACCGAATGCGCTGTCACCCAGTTGTAATTTTGGAAGACGACAGGAGACTATTACAAGCTGGCAGATCGTAAGACCATCTAACTAACTAACGACATGTTTTATTGAAGTTGCTAAGCCTGTTGCGATATGCAATGAGTCCATTTATCGCATGGTAAATAAAAATGAGGGCGGTATTTTTCACGGTTGCATGTTATCATGCGCGCGCGTGCATACATTTATGCGTGTGTGCTGATGGCACACGAGACTCCAGTTCCTTTAACAGATGTTTATTGGTCATCAACACGCCGTAGAATTAAAGTTCAAACATACAAAAGAAGGAAACACATCTATATTAAACACTGTAAACATTAGCATTGCTACATTGAGGCTAATAGGGAAAAAAGACAACCTACTTTAGCCTGCTTTAAAACATTGGCAGTGTTATCCAAAACGCAAACTTGCGGTTAAATGGTGACATTTCTAGCATGAAAAATCGCTGGTTAAACAGCATTTGCAAATGAAAAAAATTGATTGCTTACACCACATGCAATGACAAAAAAGAGCTTTTTTGCGGAGTGTAAAGCTCACGGTTAGCTGTTTAGCGAACGTACTTCCGGCGAACATTTCAAAATAAAAGCTCGTCATTTTCATCATATAAATAACGATTTCTGGAGTTAATCCCACTTACTTCAGAATTCAGAGTCGACACATCTTTAAAATGACACCCTTTATGAAAATCTGATTGGCAATGAATAATTATTATAATACTTATATATATATATAGTATTAATGATAGAATTTTTTTTTTCAAAAGCACCTCTTATTAAAGCACAAAATAAATAGAAGAAAACATCAAACTTGTGTAACTTTGTATTTTTATTGCTCTGACAGTTGTTAATTTACAGTTTAAGACAACACAGCCTTTTTTTGTAGTGATCCACCGAGGAAACGGTCAGATAACACTCGCCAGCTGGCAACCTTGGTAACTTTTTTATAAAAATAAGATGCTACCGTTTTCATTGTTGGATTACAGATGGTTGTAGTTGTAGATGTTAGTAATACTGCATTTGATAGTTCCTACTCTGTACACTCACCATAACCTTAAATTCTAAGTAGTGATCAATGATAACTTATTTGTCCCTGTTTTGGTTTGTCTTCTTTTTTTCCTGGTTTTCATCTACCACCCCCTGGATTATACTCCCAGATGGATATTTTTATCTATTTTATTTTTACCCGAACGTATTCGCCATCTGACTGCGTACACCGAACCATGACTGCACGGGACGAATACAAATAGCATTACACTCTTAATAATCACACATTAGCGACTTTGCACTCAGCATCTTTGCTGCAGTTCACTACACATTCTACATTCACAATACTGTCATTTTTTTTCTTTTTATGAATGCAGTGAGCATTATAATCTGAAAACGAGACAGCCTTTTTACAACACCATCGGGATGCTGACGGAGCTCGGCCGGGGCAACGTGGCACCGCGAAGAGAAAAGAGAGGCAGTGTGGAAAGGGTCGGTCTCTCGTAAAGTGGGGGTTGGAGGAATCGTATCTCAAACACACTACAAACTTTTCTCCCTCCTCCATCTCTTTACATGATTTTTACTCCTTTTTGCAAGGAGTGGGGGTGCAAAGTGAGATTACAGTAATGCGACACACACAATTTAAAATCTGCCAAGAAATGCCGCAGTGCCCACATGATATGTAGCACTTTGGCTACATCCAGCGTTTTCAAGCGAACGGGAAGCAGTGAAAGTCCCAATGCGTGCAAAAATACAAGTGACAAGTTACGATTCCTCCACTTTGTTTTTGTGTGTGTTTCTGTGCTTATTTACTGACATTTTAAATGACAAGTGGGAGGGTTTTAGCGGTTTTAATCAAAGTGCCTTTGATGTGACGGTCAGTGTTGTTAATAACAGCGTGAGAATATAACGGCGTTACTAACGGCGTTATTTTCTTCAGTAGTGAGTAGAGATGTCGCGATCGATCATCCCGATCGATCGGGTCGGATCACGTCATTTTCAAAGTATCGGAAATAGCAAAAAAATATCGGACATGCCTTTTTAAAATATATATTTATTTTTTTTAATTAAATCGTTTTCTAATTGTATTTAACGTTAGACATAATATGTTACACTCATCCAGTCTTTAGTTTAGGCTTAAGGTAGGGTTATCAAATTTATCCCGTTAACGGCAGTAATTATTTTTATTTTTATTTTTTTTAATTTATCACGTTAAAATATTTAACGCAATTAACGCATGCGCTGCACGACCCACTCACGTTGCTTTCAATCTGTAATGGCGCCCTTTTACCTATATATAGAGCTAAAAGGCAGCGTAAAATGAGTAGAGTGAATTTTGGCAGCCTTTGAAGCCTTTTCTTAATTGGCTAAAGCCTTACAATCCCTCTCCCTATGATTAGAAATATCGTGGGAAGCAATGTGTGGAAGAAAGGTAGTAATTGATCTTTTTCTTAACACCCCATGTTATTTCCCAACGCAGAGAAGATATATCAATTGGTACCACTACGCACAGTCATGGTTGCACTTCCCATCATGCATTTGGGCAGAACAGTTAAATGGCTACAGTATCATTTACTGAAAGCTCAACAAATACACTAGATGGCAATATTTAGTCACAATATACAAAGTCACATTTATCCTTTAAGAATTACAAGTCTTTCTATCCGTGGATCCCTCTCACAGAAAGAATGTTAATAATGTAAATGCCATCTTGAGGATTTTTTGTCATAATAAACAAATACAGTACTTATGTACTGTATGTTGAATGTATATATTCGTCAGTTTTATTCATTTTTTTCTTAATGCATTGCCAAAATGTATATGATCGGGAAAAATTATCGGGAATGATTGGAATTGAATCGGGAGCAAAAAAAGCAAGCGGATCGGGAAATATCGGGATCAGCAGATATTTAAACTAAAATGATCAGGATCGGATCGGGAGCAAAAAAAACATGATCGGAACAACCCTAGTAGTGAGTAATCTAATTAATTACTTTTCTCATCTTGGCAACGCCGTTACCGTTACTGAGGCGGGAAAGGCGTGCGTTACCATACGTTGCGATGTTTGTTGACTGACGCGAGAAAAGTCTGAAAAAGACTGACTCACGGAGACCAGAGAGCAGAGCAGGAGCGGGCAAGGGAGTGTGACGCCGTTGCAAACTTGATGCTACTACGCTAGATGGCTCCAATAATACCTGACTGTAGCCGATAGCTTGCAAACTACGCCCACATGATGCTTCGGTAGATATCACATATATACAGAACCAGATGCAAATGACTCCTAAATCGGCTAAACTTAACTTAAATCTATCTTTAAATGATGAAACAGTTTTAAAACTTACACATGTCGAAAATAGACAGAAGGGAACTAATGCAATAACGGGTGCAATTTTAACAACTTTAACGGTTGATTCATAACATTAAATGACTTCCACACATAGCAAAGGGTATTATCTAGTTATCGCAATATCCACAATACACCTGTGTCTAGTTAAGTTTAGGGTAAAGAATTGGGCTAGGGCCAATTGTCCCAAAAACCCTTTAAACTTCACATTGTGTGACCGTTTTTTTTTTTTTTTGGGGGGGGGGGGGGGGCATGAAAATTATCACAAGTTACTTTGCCAAGTAACCATTTACTCTTACATACAGGTAGGCATGTGCCGGTTACCGGTTTAACGGTTTACCGTGGTGTGAAAACGTTGCGGTTTCAAAACCACTAAAATTTTTCGTCAGACCGCAGTACGGTATTCGCTATTTTTCATGTGTCAAAAATGCAGCCAGAAGTGGCTTGGCGCGGCAGAGCTCACCCCCTCCCGTTTGTTGCTGTGTGTGAAAGTGACGCTATCGGCTAGACCAGGGGTTTTCAACCCAGTCCTCAAGGCACACTGTGGGTCCTGGTTTTTGTTCCAGCCGATCCAGCAGAGACAGTTGAACCAATGAGGCTTCTGCTAAAACAAGCCACACCTGACTGCAATCAACTGATTGCACTTGTAAAACACCAGATTGGGGAAAAAGTGTTGTCATCTTGTTTGGTAAGAATGAAATCCTGCACCCACAGTGTGCCTTAGTGGAATAGGTTGGGAACCCCTGGGACAGCCAGTGAACCCAAAAACAAATACTCCAAACATAAGGCGTACTTTTTTTCAATTTATTGAGCTCTCAAATCGTGGTAAGTGGAATATACAAAATGAAACATTTAAAACGTTGTACAATTGTATTTTTCCATGTGTGAGTAGCTTCAACAGATTAGCACCATGCATGAAAAAGTTTGCCAAAAACAAAACACACATTTTCCTTTCAAATTCAATATGCAAACTAACTAAAAGCTTACAAAGACGAATGTTACCTTAGGCTTAGTTGGGAGAACAACTTTGTCGAGTGTTACAGCCGCAGAGTGAGAAAACAAGCTTGATTCACTTGAATGAAGGGGAAAAAGAGATAGCATCAAAGATCGCTTATTGAGAAAGATGCTCTTGCCCTAAGCACAAATCCACGTTCGCTGGATCAAGGAGAGGTCTCACTCCCAATATTTTTTGTTTGTTTGTTTGTTTAGATAAAACCTTTCCACCACAATATTTACACTTTAAACCAACTTATACATTTTTAACTAACTTATTAACTTATGAATTCTTTGTTTTTTAACACATAGGCATGACATCATGTAGACTGGAGCTCACACAGTGGCTGAAAACTTCACTTGAGCTTTTCCACCCTCCAAAAAGAGTCATGCAGTAGAATTTGTTAAAAAATTTTATTCAGAAGTGTTTTTATATTTTATGGAAATTATTTTGTTCTTGCTCTAATCTTGAGCAACTTGAGCTGTGGCTGTGGGTATAGTCTATAAGTTATATTTATTTTAATTTTATTTAAAATATATATATATATTTTTTTATTTTATTGATAATTTATTTTAACAATATATTCATGTTCCAATTTGAAACTATGTTCTGAAAAAAAAAAACATCCTGTTCAATGGGGGGGGAAAATTTTTTTTTAACCCATACATCTCAAAATAACACATTTTGGAGCTATAATTGCAATACCGTGATACCATGAAACGGCGGTATTTTTGCCCACGGTTATCGTACCGTCAAAATCTCATACCGGCACATGCCTACATACAGGTAACTGAGTTACTAACGTAATTACTTTTGGGGAGAAGTAATTTGTAACTGTAATTCATTACTTTTTTAAAGTAAGATTAACAACACTGGTGACGGTAAATATTACACCCAAGATTGTGTGAACCCCTCTGTTAGCTGCAGAGGTGGGTAGCAACACATGACATTTACTCTATTACATTTACTTGAGTAAATTTGTGGGAAAAATGTACTTCAAAGAGTAGTATTATTAAGCCATACGTTTTTACTTCTACTTGAGTAGATTTGTGAAGAAGAAATGCTACTTTGGGCTACACTAGTCGTTACATTTTTTTCTTTATACTACAGATTTTCTTTCACTTTTTTTTTTATCTGCCAGAGAGCAGTTTTACCAATGACACGTCACAACAACAATCACATAACTCCATTATACCAATCAGACTCAAGCTTGCCGTTCTATGATCACGCCGGCCTGTTCAATCACCTGGCGTCTTTTTAGTTAATTAGTATTTGACATAGAGCACTGCCATCAACATGACTCAAAAGCACAGATTTTAACCTCTCGCATTTTTTATTTGGCACCGACTGACCACATAAAAACCGGAGATCCTTTTAAGTTTCATAATGGGAAATATATTTTCTCCACTAGAGGGCACTTATGCTCTTTGGACGAATGATGCTTCATTTCAGTATTTTTTTCTTTTGCCGGAATTATTATATGTAAATGGTTGCAGTCTTTATCATTAACTATATTTTGCTTTGTTGTAAAGCACTTTGAGCACCTCTCGAGTTTTGTAAAGGGCTATATAAATTGATTTGTCTTCAAAGTATCATAATCACAGTTTATGTAGAAAACTGCTGAGAAAAAAAATACAATAAAAATCAAACATTGTAAGCAGTTACTCACAATGTTACACCTTGAAACCAGTAATCGACACATGTCTACTTGAGTAATAGTATTGTGAAGTAACGCAATTCTTACTTAAAATTTTTGTCTAGTTTACCCACCCCTGGTTAGCAGTCATGTTAGTGTAAGGAGAGCACCTCGGCAAGCATGCCCTTTGAACCGTAGACGCTGCAAAAAATAGGTTTGAAAATAAAAATCTTAAACTTTTTTCAACTATTTTTGTTTCCTCGCCTTGAGAAACTGAGTGTCCCTCTGCAGAGTGAATGTTTGCTTAGCCTGTGTATATTTTTTAGGCTTTTCGTGAGTCAATAGACCTTTACAGGAAGTCTAAAATGTGGTTTTGGGTTTGCCCGTGACACAGCAGCACAGTCCTAGAAAGGATTTTTGTTTTTCAGGCCGCATGTCTGTGTTCTTCCTGCGAACGACACCGTAAAAATGATGCGGTCTGATAATGGCTGTTTGTGTAGTGGAAGTGGCTTCCATACTGTAAATAACTGCCATGTATGAGAAGCTGTTTTCATGCTGTATGATGCCGCAGTCATGCAGCGTCATGCTCCCACCTCAAACATCGCCGAAAATACAATTTTATAATGTTGCTTCTTGTTGCAGGGCAGAATTCATTCAGGTGCTATTAACAACAGCAACAGCGTCATGTTGTTGTCATGCTGTCTACAATGATGCAACCACATCCTCCTTTCAGTTCTCAAAGGGGAACATTACGATTTCACCATTTAACTTTTGGTACAGTTGATGTCGTAAAGGAGGAAGTAGTGGTGAGGAGTGGATTTCAAAATAAAGCTGCTCTTGCACATCAGTGTTGAAAATAGAATATGGCTGACGTGACAAGAAATTACAGCTGACGTTTTAGCTTGCGCGCAGCCTGATGTAATTGGCTCAACATGTGGCGGCTGATGGAAAAGGAAGAGTGGTGATGGGGGTCGAGGTGGAGAGAGGGGGTTTCGCGAATGGAAAAGTTGTCCAGAATCAGCCCGTCTGAGTCATTCCGTCGTATCTGAGGGCGTAACAAGCAAATGTGGGTCACTCGGTGGTTTGCTGGCGGATTGGTGGTCTGGCGCTGATCACATGACCCGGTGGTGTTTGATCTGCAGTCTTTAAACTATGAGAGTAAGATCAATTACCTAGTCTGGGGCTGCATCAACTCTGCTATGTACCTCTGAACTTTTTAAACATTAGAAATCATAAACTACAATTAAGAAAATTATATCATCGTGTAACATTGTCTATGTTTGCATTTTCGCCATAAGTTTTCACCATTCAGTTGAATGAATTTCAAAACTGTACTGTTCATTTTTTTTTTTTTTTTTTTTTTTTTTACAATTTGCGTTGCTCTATGTAGTGTCGTTTTTGTCATCCTTTTAATTTTCGTCCTAGCCTTTTCGGTGAAAATACTTACTAGTCTTAGACAAATTTTAGTCATTTCAAAATGTGTTCGTCTTCGTCTAGTTTTAATCAATGAAAACTCAAATTTCGTCTTTTAATCGACAATTACTCAATGTTTTTGTCTGTGAACTCAAAAAGTTTTAGTCCATGAATAAATACATAAATAAAACCAACAATTTCAAATGAACATTAACAGCTGAGCACATAATTTTAGTCTATAAGGACATCCCCATCTTCGTAATGACAATACACACTCAGCAAGACAAGTACATTTTTTAAAATTAATTCAACTCACCTGGACGTCCCGAACTGTATGTGAAAAGTTTTCCAATAGTTTAAGACAACACAATGCTAACGCGAACACTATGCTAATGCGACAAGTTACATTTAGTATGTGACAGCACACACTTTTCAAGGCTAAGGCAACATGGCCTCTCTAGCCAAGATAAGAAAACAAAACTTACCAAGCAGCACCTGGTATATGTTTCAAAAAAATCTGGAGCCTGGACCCGTGAGTAAGCGTGTGTGCATGATTGGCGCAGCACGTCATATGAGTGACATGACCAAATACTGCTACGATGCGTGCTAACTACACATCCGAGAAGAAAATGTCACACATTGTGAACTTATGACGGAAATGATGGCAAATTTTCATCTGCTTTTCTTCTCGTCAGATGAAAACTGGCATCCATCTTCTTATGTTTTGGTCTCACAAGACACGGTTTTTTGCTAGTCATCGTCTCGTCATCGTCGTGAAAAATGTTTGTTGACGGAATGTTTTCGTTATCGTCATCGATTACGAAAACAACATTGGATCTATGGATTAGTGCCTTCTGTGGGTCGCATCATCATTGCTTGTCCACGGTTACACTGCTAGCCAAAAGTATTGGCACCTCTGTAATTCTGTCAGATAATGCTCAATTTCTCCCAGAAAATGATTGGAATTACAAATGCTTTGGTAGTAATGGGTAATGGTGTTGGACTTGTATAGTGCCTTTCTACCTTTTAAGGCCCCTGAAGTGCATTACACTGTCTCTTCATCTACCGACTGGTGACGCGGCAACGTGGGGTTCAGTATCTTGCTCAAGGATACTTAGACGAGGTCATCAGGGGGGAGAATCGAATCCACAACCTCTGGGTTGGGGAACGACTACACTATTTCCGTAGTTAGCTGGGATAGGCTCCAGCACCTCCGCGACCCTCGTGAGGAAAAGCGGCATGGAAAATGGACGAATTAATTTTGCTTGCAATGAAAAAACACAAAAGAGAATTGGGGGGGGGGGGGGGGGAATTGTCATTTTGCACAAAACTCCCAAAATGGACCAGACAAAAGTATTGGCACCCTCAGCCTAATACTTGGTAGCACAACCTTTAGACAAAATAACTGTGAGCAACCGCTTCCGGTATCCATCAATGAGTTTCTTACAATGCTCTGCTGGAATTTTAGACTATTCTTCTTTGGCCATCTGCTCTAGGTCTAAGATTTGAAGGGTGCCTTCTCCAAACTGCCATTTTCAGATCTCTCCACAGGTGTTCTATGGGATTCAGGTCTGGACACATTGCTGGCCACTTTAGAAGTCTGCAGTGTTCTCTCAAACCAATTTCTGTTGCTTTTTAAAATCTGTTTTGGGTCATTGTCCTGCTGGCAGACCCATAACCGCTGAGGGAGACAGGGAGTCGAGCAGTCCAGTGCCAGAGGTAGCAAAAAACCCCAAGACATCAGGGAACCTCCACCATGTTTGACTGTGTTCTTTTCTTTGAAGGGATCGTTTTTTCCCTGTAAACTCTATGTTGATTCCTTTTCCCAAAAAGCTCTACTTTCGTCTCATCTGACCATCCAAAACGTTTTTGGCTTTCTCAGATAAGTTGGCAAACTCCAGCCTGGCTTTTTTATGTCTCTTGGTCAGAAGTGGGGTCTTCCTGAGTATCCTACCATAGAGTCCCTTTTCATTCAGACGCCGACGGATAGTACCGGTTGACTCTACCCTCGGACTGCAGGACAGCTTTAACGTGTTTGGATGTTAGTTTTGGTTCTTTATCCACCATCTGCACAATCTTTCGTTGAAATCGCTCGTCAATTTTTCTTTTCCGTCCACATCTAGGGAGGTTAGCCACAGTGCCATGGGCTTTGCACTTGTTGATGACATTGCGCAAGGAAGACATAGGAACATTCAGGTCTTTGGAGATGCACTTGTAGTCTTGGGATTGCCCATGCTTCCTCAAAAATTTGCTTCTCAAGTCATACAGTTCTTTGGTCTTTTCTCCATGCTCACTGTGCTACAGACAAGGACACAGGACAGAGGTTGAGTCAACTTTATTCCATTTTAACTGGCTGGACGTGTGATTGTTATTGCCACCACCTGTTATGTGCCACAGGTGCTGTTAATTACACAAATTAAAGAAGCATCACATGATTTTTCAAAGGGTGCCCATACTTCTGTCCGGCCCATTTTTGGAGTTTTGTGTAAAACAGGGGTCCCCAACGACCGGGCTGCGGACCGGTACCGGCCCGTGGCGCATTTGGTACCGGGCCGCACAGAAATAATATTTTATTAACGACTGTATTCTGGCCGATTGACTTTGGCCTGTGCCGCTTAACACACCAATATCCCCGTCTACTCAAGATATACAACTACAGGATAGGAGGTCGTCAAAGAAATGCATTGATTGGACTGTTAGCAGTACATCTTGTTTTGTATACAGTTGTGGTCAAAAGTTTACATACACTTGTGAAGAATATAATGTTATGGCTCTCTTGAGTTTCCAGTTATTTCTACAACTCTGATTTTTCTCCAATAGAGTGATTGGAACAGATACTACTTTGTCACAAAAAACATTCATGAAGTTTGGTTCTTTTATGACTTTATTATGGGTGAACAGAAAAAAATGACCAAATCTCCTGGGTCAAAAATATACATACAGCAGCGCTAATATTTGGTAACATGTCCCTTGGCCATTTTCACTTCAATTACGCGCTTTTGGTAGCCATCCACAAGCTTCTGGCAAGCTTCTGGTTGAATCTTTGACCACTCCTCTGGACAGAATTGGTGCAGTTCAGTTAAATTTGATGGCTTTCTGACATGGACTTGTTTCTTCAGCATTGTCCACAAGTTCTCAATGGGGTTTAAGTCAGGACTTTAGGAAGGCCATTCGAAAACCTTAATTCTAGCCAGATTTAGCCATTCCATTACCACTTTTGATGTGTGTTTGGGGTCATTGTCCTGTTGGAACACCCAACTGCACCCAAGACCCAATCTTTGGGCTGATGACGTTAGGTTATCTTGAAGAATTTGAAGGTAATCCTCCTTCTTCATAATCCCATTTACTCTCTGTAAAGCACCAGTTTCATTGGCAGCAAAACAGCCCCACAGCATAATACTACCACCACCACGCTTGACGGTAGGCATGGTGTACTTGGGGATAAAGGCCTCGCCTTTTCTCCTCCAAACATATTGCTGGGCATTGTAGCCAAACAGCTCGGTTTTTGTTTCGTCTGACCACAGAACTTTCCTCCAGAAGGTCTTATCTTTGTCCATGTGATCAGCAGCAAACTTCAGTCGAGCTTTAGGGTGTCGCTTTTGGAGCAAGGGCTTCCTTCTTGCATGGCAGCCTCTCAGTCCATGGAGATGCAAAACACGCTTGACTGTGGACACTGACACCTGTGTTCCAGCAGCTTCTAATTCTTGACAGATCTGCTTTTTGGTGATTCTCGGTTGAATCTTCACCCTCCTGACCAATTTTCTCTCAGCATGAGGTGATAGCTTGCGTTTTCTTCCTGATCGTGGCAGTGACAAAACAGTGCCATGCACTTTATACTTACAAACAATTGTTTGCACTGTTGCTCTTGGGACCTGCAGCTGCTTTGAAATGGCTCCAAGTGACTTTCCTAACTTGTTCAAGTCAATGATTCGCTTTTTCAGATCCATGTATGTATATTTTTGACCCAGCAGATTTTACTTTCAGATTTCAGATTCACTTTTTCTGTTAATCCATAATAAAGTCATAAAAGAACCAAACTTCATGAATGTTTTTTGTGACAAAGAAGTATCTGTTCCAATCACTCTTTCGGAGAAAAATCAGAGTTGTAGAAATAACTGGAAACTCAAGAGAGCCATGACATTATGTTCTTCACAAGTGTATGTAAACTTTTGACCACAACTGTATGTGCGCTTGGCCTCGATAATGACGTATAACGTAGGTCGTCGCCCATCACATTTGTTCCCGGAAATAATTAGCCCCCACACTAGAATGACTGAAAAACAGATATCTTTGGACAGATTTTTTTTTACGGGGAAAAGGGAACCTGACGAGCCAGAAGATGAGCCTCCAACCTCGAAGAAAACAAAATCCATGCTACTTCCTCATGACTAAAGACCCACAAACTGCGAAGGAATGGATTCGTGACCCGTATGTGAATAAACCGAGTGATTCGAGCATGTCTGTCCAGCAGGAATATCAGCTTGTAGAGATCGCAAATGACGGCGACCTTACATTTGAGACAACAACTCTACCGAGGTTCTGGATTAAAGTCTTTTCGGAATATCCTGATATCGCTAGGAGATCACTGAAAACTAGTGATGCACGATAATACATTTTTCAACCGATTTTGATAACCGATAATTTCCTGCCCCTTCCACCCGATAACCGATAATGTCACGCCAATAATTCTATTCAAATATGTATGTAAAATTTAAAGTATACAAAGATCAAATGTTACTGTGCAAAAATGTAATTTAGTGCTATTTTTTTCCACATCAAATGTGAACAAGTAGTAAATTCCAACAACTAAACAATTGCAATGACATTGTGTAATGGTAAGCTTTTGGCAAGAATTACTTAGAGAGTAAACACCCAAGTTGCACAAAAATGCCTTTAAAGGTAAGCCATTCCTAACATATATCATATTACTACACTGCAAAAACACCTCCTTAAAATTAGCAGAATTGGACAAAACTGTTGATTGCGCTCATTTGGAGGCTAAATCAAGTATATAATTATCGGATTGCATTATTGGTTGAATTTCGTTTTATCTGGATTATCTGTGTGATGTCATAATTGCCATTATCGGCCGATAATTATCGGTGACCGATATTATCGTGCATCTCTACTGAAAACTGTGCTACAATTTCCAACATCCTATCTTTGTGAAGCGGGCTTCTCTCACTATCCCATCTCGGGACCATCTCGTCTCAACGAAACATGCTCAGGCCTCCCACTGATTCAGCGGGTGAGTTGTATTTTCCCTGTACTTAACACGACGGGGCTAAAAACAAATGTTATTTTATATTTGCTGTATTTTTCTGCTGCACATTGCCGGTGTTCTGACAAATTTGGCATGTGCGTAATGTCAAATGACTGTGAATACAGCGATTCCAAAGTGCACACTACAAACTTTCTTTAAAGAAAGGAATAGTAACTTACGCTTGCCATGTTAGCTGCACACAACAACTGCACGCAGCTCTCTCACTTTACGACTTCGCTGTGTCGTTAAACATCCATTCACGCCATTTACGTGTTGCACGTGTATGTTTATGATGTAAATAGTTTTTTAGCACCATTGGATAGCATTGAGAGTCCAACTGAAAATAAAAGAGGGCTTTTTTCACCGCCACAAAAGCTTTGGGAGCAAAATTTCATAAGGGTGCAAAATTTGACAGGACACCGGTCCGTGAAAAAAAGACCCAAATCACACCAGTCCGTGGTGCAAAAAAGGTTGGGGACCCCTGGTGTAAAATTATAATGATTGATTTTTTTCCATTCTCTTTTGTGTTTTTTCATTGCAAGCAAAAGAAAGTACTACTCCCAAAGCATTTGTAACAGCGATCATTTTCAGGGAGAAATTGAGCATTATCTGACAAAATTGCAAGGATGCCAATACTGTTGGCCAGCACTGTATCTCATGATTCTCATTCTGCCTTTCCTAAGTTAGCATCTTCTATGATTGTCTGCGGTTTGCGGTATTTACGTTTCTTTCCTCCCCTTGTGGTTAGCATTGTTCTCTGATTTGCTTTGTCTTCAGTTTAGGTCGTCATCTTCTGTGGTTTACTTTATGTTCTACAGTTCATATAGTCAATTGTATCTAAGTTAAGGTACCTTACGAAACGATTTGTAATACATGGCTCCCGATAACGATTATCTCACAATATGGCGATATGACTGTTATGGAGACATGGCTGAGGAAATCATTTTACTATAAACAGAAAAATGAGCTCTTTTCATTCGTCTGCTGTGAATTGAGTTCATCACTAGTAGATGTCCTATTCATTTAAACTGGGAGAATGGCACTTCAAACGGATTGGACATCTATAGCACTCAATGAAAACCAATGAGTTTAATATTGGGGTATTTCAGGTCATTTGCTATCGATTTTCAGTCGCTTCCTTTTGATTTTGGAGGCATTTATGGGTCATTTCCTGCTGATCTTGGGTTGCAGAACAGGAAGTGAATCTCCCCAAATGAATAGGCAGTGTTTCAACTTACAGGAAGAGACCTGAAAATGTCCTAAAATGAACTGAAAGTGACCTGTAAATGCCCCGAAAATCGTTTTCAATTGAACATACATTCACCTCTCCCAGTCTAAATGGATTGGGCGTCTTGGGCTGTCAATGGCAATCATTGAGTTAACAGAGACTATTCTAGTTCAAGATTTTGATAGCAACTTATTGGTTCACAGTTTAGGTTTGTCCAAGCAATAGCACTTAAGTTTCTCCAAGTAAGTCTTCAAACCTGAATTACTGTTTAATTTATAGCACTTGTCCTGAAGACATTTTTGCGAGTCCTGTTATAATCCATATACATATCTTTTTAATAGAGTTGGTGAAATGGCAGTTCGACTGTATTTCCCGTTATAACTTTTTTCCATTGAACAGGATTTTTATTTTTCAAAACATATTAGCAAATTGGAACATAAGAATAATGTTAATTAAAAAAAAAAAAAAAACATAAATATTCCAAATAAAATTTAAATACATACGTTCCTTTAGATGAGCCTTAACCCACAACCACAGCTCAACATTATTACCATCAGATCAAAAATTATTACAGTATTTCGCATAAAAAGCTTGTGTGTATGACTCGTGTCATGTTTACATCATACACTCTCTTTCTCAACACAGACAGTTGCCAGAGAGAAAAACACAAATGTTTTACCACCGCTAGACACACTAAGCCCACTGAAGTTAACTCTCATAGCTGGTGGGAAACGTTCATGACAGTGTTTACTCACCTTTAGCTCATTCACTCCCAGCCATTTTCACCCGAGCAACCTCCTTCAGTCCCGGCTGTTTTACTGGATTTTGACTGATTTTGCAAGGCCCACAGAGAATTCTGTTCTATTGCTATATGAACATGGAACCCACTAAAAGAAAGACTCTCTTCTTTCAGCAGGAAAAAAGTTAGTTCATATCTTTTTCCATTCTTTAGAAATCAGCATTAGAAAATAGCTTAGTTTGAGCAATTTTCCAATTTCTGATGAAAAACGGAGAAATTGAGCTTTTTGTAAAAGCATACATTTCAAACATAACTTTGACTTTAACACAGCTAATTTTTGCTTTGTGACATCCCAAACATCTGAATGTTTTCCTTTTACAAAATAACAAACAACAAGACAAATAGAGCTTTGTGACATCCCAAACATCTGAATGTTTTACTTTTACTAAATAACATAAAAAACAAGACAAATAGAGCTTTCGATGGCAAAGTAACAATTTATTTACGCATAACTATTAGAGGCGTGCGAAATTTCCGATTCTTAGATTATTCGCGATTCGGCCGTGGAAGATTCGAGAACGATTCACAAATATCGAAATTCCGATTATTGAATTATACCAGGTAAAGTGGAAGTAAAACACAGTCAGCGCGGTCTTTGGGACACAATGAGGAACAGACCCAGAGTAAATATCATGTTCAACTCATGCCGCTAGATAAAAAAACAATCATACCTGACTGTGGCTGACAGCCGCTACAAACAACGCCCAGTTGCTAGTTGCTACAAACATACGGCTACAGTAGATATCATATATATGTAGAACTAGATGCAAAATAACAGACGACGTCGGTGTTAGAACATGTATTATTAAATAGAGATGCGAAATGACACTTTCCGGCGTAAGTAAACAGCCGCCATCTTAAAGCAGTAGACCTCTCTAGAAGGTTCTGTTGTAGCGAACCTAATTAACGCCTAAATCGGCAGAATCTTGTCTTGAATCTATCTTTAAATGATGAAATAGTTTTAAAACTTTGACAAAAGTAGACAGAAGGGAAATTGTGGAATAACGGGAGCAATTTTAACAACTGTAAGTTGAGTCACAACATTCAATTAATTGAATGTAGTTTAAAGCTGCTGATACAGAATGAGTTTTTTATTTACTGTTATTTTGTATATTTGTTTACTGTTATATATTAACTTGATAATGAAATAGTAGTTTGGTTTAGCCTGAGAGGATTTTTGAACAATTTTGGAAAAAAAAAAAAAAAAAAGGAGGGGGGTGCATCAATAATCGTTTTATAATCAAATCGGAGCCTCTTAATCGTAATCGAATTGTTAGGTGCCCAAAGATTCCCAGCTCTAATAACTATACTACTGAACTGAGAGATGACGCTGTTGTGGCGGCGACAGCCAGGGTAAACTTTTCCTTCATCGCCGCCTCTCATCAAGATGGATTTTTTTTTTGTCTTTCTTTTGTGGAGACCACTGCCTCGTGGCGGAGTTCGCCTGGGGAACTTGTGTTCCTGGGGGAAACTGGTTTGGCCGTGGGCGTTTCCGCCTGAGTCGCGGGACACTGGAGGGTGCGGGGGCCGCGAGCGGCCGAGCACGGCGGCGCAGGCTCTTCTCCGCTGCATTTATGGTCCCGGTCGTTCTGCTTGGTCGTCCAGCGCCTTGCATCCCGGGCGTCCTCCCGGTTGTTCTGCTCGGTCGTCCGCCGCCTGGCACCCTGGACGTCTATTCAGTTGTCTTCCGCTGGCTCCCCGGCCGTGCGGCACGGCCGTTCGTTTCATTGAATCGGGTTGCGGGTCTTACCAAATGCACTACTGCCCTCCAGTGGCCAGTTTTATTGCTTTAAAATGGATTTTCAGCATTGTGCTTTGGAGCTAAATTGCATTAGAACCTAGAGTTGTCTCTTGTGGAAAAAAAACGTAAAAGACGTATAAATATGTCTTTGGGACACTGAAACAATTAAAAATGGAACATATTTATACGTTTTTGGGAGCAAATGAGTTAATTTTGCATAAATGGGAAATCATATTGGAAGTATTGCCTCCTCGGCAGCCACCCCCCGCAAGCATATTTCACATGTTGGTGGGCCTTCCTCTAAGCCGCGGCGGTCTGTAACTTTCCTGTAGCCGAAGTATTCCCATATCAGCGATTTCGTTTTCTTCAATGGGGGGAAAATAGTTCAGGAGTTTTATCTCCTCCAGCCATCCTGTAGCCCAGCTGACTCGCTGACACTGAGCAACCACCGGTGGGGGGTTGAGCCTTACAGTTGCAAGTGAGGGATTTCTGCATGCATTTTTAGAACATGAAAAATATCTTAGCGATGGTATGACGAAAAGTTTTTGGGGTTTTAAAACTTTCTAGATACCGTTCATATCAAATCGGCCTCATCCCAAAGACACCCAACCCTGCTTTTTAATTACTTTGTAGTTGGAACTACTGAGTGAGTTTTGAGGGTGCTGTAGCTTAAAGTGGAGCGCAAGCCAACGGCGTTCATTAAACGGCATGCTGCTTATACTATAGCCAACAAAGCGAGTTTAACAGCAACTTCCTGTCAGCTTGCTCCCCCGCTGCCGATCCTCCGCTCGTTAGTTTGCAACGCGGAATGAGGTCAGGAAGCGAGAGCGGGTGGAGGGGGGGGCGGAGAGGAATGCGGGCCAGAGCGCCAGCCAGGTACAACCACACTTGTGTGCGTGTGCTGAATATTTGCAGAGTGGGACTAAAAATGCTGAGGTTTGCACACTGTGCATAAAGTTGAGCATTATTCATTCCTGTAAGAAATGATACAATGTTCATTGAAGCGGTTTACTTCGGTTCAGAACATTGGGTAGAGAAGTTGCAAAAATGGCATTAATGGACATATTAGTTCTCGAATGAATGAACACCTGATTGACTGTGCCAAGTAGTGACAGAATTAAACTGGTGAGTATGTCTAGTGAGTGTGCATGTGTTTTATCCACTTATGATTGTTTTTCCTTGACTCTCTTGCTCACATTTTCCATTGAGAATTAATGTCGTCAGCATAAGTGAAGCTGGACGTCGTCAAACACGCACACTGTGCGCATATCAGCTTTCAGGTTCTTTAAATAGAGTCGAATAAAAAGCCTTTTCTAGTTCAGATTGTGAAGTCTGGAAGCGGAAGGCATCAGTCAAAAATAAGGGTGGGTACCTCATGATACGATACGATTTGCGATGCAAGGCTCACAATAAAAATGATCTCACTATATGGCAATAAAACAATTATCGAAATATTGGTCAGGAAATCATTTTATGATGTTCTACAAGACTAATAAACAGAAAAACGACATCCTGTATTTTCATCCTTCTGCTGTGAAGTTATCACTAGTAGACATCCAGTCCGTTTGAACACTTGACACGGATTGGACATCTATAGCCGTCAGTGGCAGCCAATGCCAGGCAAAGAGTTCCTTTTCGGTCACTTCCTTTTCCTTTTGGGGCATTCACTGGTCACTTCATGTTGATTGTGGGTAACTGAAAAGGAAGTGACTCAAGAATGTCCCCAAATGAATAGGAAATGACTCAATACCAACTTGAAGTAACCTGTAAATGCCCACAAAATTGGCTGTGAATGCTTGTTTCAGTGCCATTGACGGCACTAATGTTCCAATCCAGTCAAAATAAATTTGAAAAAAACTGCCGTCAATGGCAGCCAGTGAGCTAACGTAGACACTATTCCAATGGAAGATTCTGGTAGGTTTTTTTTGTTTTTAAAGTGTGACACTTTTGTAAAACTGTATATTGATTCTAGGTGGGAGCATATCGATAACCTTTTGAGCAACAGAGTATCGCGATATATCACCTTATATTGTCACCAAGGCAGCAACAACTAATTGATTAAATCAGTCTTGTTTTTGGCATCCCTTTTAATTTTCTTCTTAGTCTTTTGGATGATAACACTTATTAGTTTTAGTTATGTTTTAGTCATCTCAAAATGTGTCTTCGTCTAGTTTTTGTTGACGAAAACTCAAAACTAATTTCGTCTACATTTAGTTGACATTTACTAAAAATGTTTTCGTCTCAAAAATTTTAAAAATTTTACTCAAAAAAGGAAGGTTTCCAACTATTTCGAATGAACATTGACAGACTAGCACATATTGTAGCATCTACAAGGACAACGCCAATTTGGTGATAATACACACTCAGCAGGAAAACCGTACATTATTCTCAATTGATTATAGCTACCTGGACGCCATGTACCGTACTGTATGTAGAAAAAGTTGTTTGAGAGTTTAGGTGGATGCGTGTCATTAGCAATAACCTAATGCTAACACGAACGCTATGCTAACACTATGAGTTACATTTATTGTGTAATGATCCCTCAGCACAGACCTTTAAAGGCTAAAAAAAATGTCTCTGGCCAAGAAAAAGAAAACGAACTCTACCGTGTGTGCAAGCTTGGAGTCTGTGGGGGGGTTGGGTTCAGCACGTCACATGAGTGACACATCGAGACATGCTATGATGCTGGCTAACTACACATAAAATGTCACACAATGGGAACATGTGACGAAAACTATGGCGCATTTTCGTCTCATTGTCGTCTTGTCAGACGAAAACTGGCATTAGTCACGTTGCGTTTTAGTCTCCCAAGACACGTTTTTAACCCACTGTCGTCTTGTCATCATCATGAAAAATTGTTCGTCGACGAAATATTTTCGTTATAGTAATCGTTGACGAAAACGACACTGAAATCAATTAATAAATTAGTTGCTAACTAATTTGATAATTGTTCTTTGCTGGCAGCAATGAGCAGTCCCATTTGGGTCTTTGAGTGAAGTGTGAGGCTGTGCGCATGCGCACGCCAGTGATTGTGGCAGGAGAGAGAGAGTTCACTGCTGCAACTGCTGCTGTTGTTGGGTTGCTGAATCTATAATATTACGAAGTGTCAAGAGTAGGGGTGGGAACCTCTTGGTCCCTCACAATACAATTTGCGATACAAAACTCACGATAATGTTGAGCTCACTATATGGCAATACAACTATTATCAATACATTGGTCAGGAAATCATAATACAAAACAGGTTGTTTTTCTGTTTATTAGTTATCTTAATTCTTCTGCTGTAAGCTGCTGTTATCACTAATAGACATCCAATCAATGAACTGGGAGGGTAGCAGTGAATTAACCCCTCCCACTTCAAACAGGCCTCTCCCACTTCTATGGCCGTTAGTGGGAGCCAATGCCAGGAAACAAGGTCAATTTGGGCCATTTCAGGTCATTACATGTTGATTTGCAGTCACTTCCTGTTGATTTGGGGGCATTTTAGGGTCATTTCCTGTTGATTTTGAAGCATTTTACGTGTCAGTTCCTGTTGATTTTGGGTTACAGAAAAGGAATGACTTGCGAATGAATAGGCAGTGACTCAAACTCAACAGGAAGTAACCTGCAAATGCCCCAAAAATCGGAAAAAGGCAGTGTGAATGTGCTGGTTTCAAACGAACAAATGTTCATTCGCCCTACCCGGTCTTAATGGATTGGGTATCGAGCCCCGTCAATGGCACCCATAGAATTTAACAGAGGCACTATTATGGTGGAAGATTTTGGTAGCAACTTGTTGGTTCCTTATATATATATTTTTTTTTAAACAGACACCTTTATAAAACGATATCTCGATCCTTGGCATGAGTATATGGATAACCTTTTGGAATGCAACGTATCACAATATATCACCATTTCGATATTTTGTCACACCGCAGTCGAGAGTTAGATTGTCTTTTGTGTTGTTAGCCAGTCTGGCTCTGTCAGAAGTGAGTAAATTAAGCCAATTGTATTGTTTGTATTATTTGTTGATGAGACGTTACTACTTAGCACTGAGCGTTAAGCTAGTTAGCGATTATGCTAATCATTATCTTAAGTGTCCATTTGTATTGTGTTTTGGAGAAGGATATAAGCACTTGGGTTAATGTTAGATACTAACGTTGTCTTTTTAAAGAAACCACACACGTAAACCCATTCATATAACAGTCTCAACTCAAACTGTAAGTTGTCATACAAGAGAGTGTGCTTTGAAATTAGATTTGTGTTTTATTTATGAACAAATGTTTGATAATGAAAATCGATTCATTACAGTCTGCCTCCTCCTTATTCAATGTTGTTGTTTAATTTGTTTAAAGAAAATAAAAGACTGAATGACACAATTTATATCAGTGATTTGCGCACAAGAAAAAAAATCAATCATCATTTTTTATTAATTTGAATGAAGAGGACATTTGTCTGATTTGTGTACTGAGAAATTCTTCGAAAAGTTTAATGTACTTAAAACAGTACAGTTGTAAATCACAGTACAGTTAAGTCAGGAAGCTGTAATAAAATATCATTTATGAAGGAAATAGTCATCCATATTGTCTTCATTGTTACTTGCAACATGCCTAAACAACTTCAAGTTGAATTGTGAAGGTAATTATTCGCATGACATTGTCTAGTCAAAAATATTAAAGGAAGATTTGCTCATTTTGCTCACTTTTGCTGGTAAATTTGACACTTTTGTTGAGCAATTTTTTTAGAAACTCGAATTCAATATAGATATATTTTCTTGAACAGTGATCCGAGCAAAGGTGGTGGGTGAACGTGAGGTGGATTCTGGCAACGACATCTACGGGAACCCCATCAAAAGGATCCAATATGATGTCAAGCAGATTAAGGTAACCGCAAACAATCGTTGGCAATGGCAGGCAATGAGTTCAACTTAGTGTTTTTTTGCACTTCTGTAGATGTTCAAGGGACCCAGTCAGGACATCGACACCATCTTCACCGCACCCGTGTCGGCAGTTTGCGGTGTCACCCTGGACACTAGCGGCAAGAAGGAGTACCTGATCTCCGGTAATGACCTCATCAACATGTCACTGTTTATCTGTTAAGCCATAATGGATGAAAAATAAACATCAAACTCATTCACTCTCATTGACAATAATAGACATCCAATTCATTTGAGCTGGGAGTAGCTTGTAGTCCTCATATATTCATATGGTTCATTGATATTTGATGCTGCTTGACTCATCATCCCTGCAGCTGGAAGACTGACATGCTCTGCAGACTAGAATACTGCAAACTCAGCAGATGTTTCAAAATTCCCCAAAAAACAGTTGGTTAATCATCATTTATGTCTATTTTGCAGGCAAGGCTGACGCCGGCGGGCAAATGCACGTGACGCTGTGCGATTATATCATGCCGTGGGACTTCTTGACCAACACCCAGAAGAAGAGTCTCAGCCAGCGTTACCAGATGGGCTGTGAGTGCAAGGTAAGTGCTGGGTGAAGAAATTGTCATTGAAATGACTGGTAACGTACGTATTCCCTGCATGGGGCGTAATCCTCGCATCTCTAGAACCTTCATTCAACATAAGAAAAAAAATTTGATGAGATAATAACACTGCAGCACAAAGAGAGATTTAGATCAATTTGTAAAAGGAACGGGACCACCCAATTATAAAGATTTTAAAAATTTGGACAGAAGCGTTACTTTTTTTGCTTCTTGGGGGAAAAAAAAATAAAACACAAGAAATTTAAAGTGCATATCTCAAATAATTACAATTACCGTATTTTTCGGACTATAAGTGGCACCTGAGTGTAAGTCGCACCGGCCATAAAATGCCCAACGAAGAGGAAAAAAACACATATAAGTCGCACCGGAGTGTGAGTATAAGCATTTTTCGGGGAAATTTACTTGATAAAATCCAACACATGGAACAGATTTGTCATCTTGAAAGGCAATTAAAAGTAAAAATACAATAGAGAACAACATGCTGAATAAGTCTACAGTATGATAATGTTACATGATGCATGAACAACGAATTGCGAACGTGGCCGGTATGTTCACGTAACATAGCTATTAAGAGTTATTCAGTTAACTATAGCATAAAGAACATGCTAACAAGTTTACCAAACCATCAGTGTCAACCCAAAACACCAAAATAACATGTGAAATGATATAATAATGTGTTAATAATTTCACACATAAGTCGCCTCAGAGTACAAGTCGCACCCAGTCAAACAATGAAAAACAAAAAAAAACTGCGACTTATAGTCCGGAAAATACGGTAATAATTACAGTAAAATTACAATTAATCATTATAGGAATAAAAGGGAATATTCAAATGAATCATTATAGGGAAAAAAAGGGAATATTCAAATTCATTCTGAAAACAATTCGTACACTGCCAATGGGTTTTCCCATTGGCAGTGTATCAAATACTTTTTCTCCCCACTAATTTTAATTAAAATATGAACAAAATATAACTGACACAAAAAAATGTATGTAATAAATTATGTAAATGTGTTACATAAATTGGGGCTGCAGCTACCCATTATTTAAGTAATCGATTAATCTATCAATTAGTGAGTTTGAATTAACGAGTAATCAGATAAGGAACATTTAATTCGTAGTAGAATAAATTTTACAAGAGAGACCTCTAAACTAAATTACGACTGAATAAACATTATTTATGTATTAGCTATTTATTATTATTATAATTATTATTATTTAGTAGCTCAAACAAAAATTTATAACTTTATGTTGGTCTTAACAGGGAGCAGCTGGATTCAGCCATGTTAGATGAGTTCATCATATTCACTGTTGCCATGACACTTTCAAAACCATTAAACGAATCCTCGAAGCAGCAAAATTGGATTCAAAGCTTTTTTTTTTTCTAATCGAATTACTCTAGTAAGTTGATTAATTGTTGCAGCACTAATGTAAATAAAAGTATAGTCCTTTAAAATCATACAAACTTATTTACCAATATATGAATCAATAAACAACCACATCCACGTTAGTCAATCAAGTAAAAGTTAAATGGAAATATTATATAATATACACTAGTGCTGCAAGGATTAGCTTGAGCAATTCGATTAGGGAAAAAAAAGCTTCGAATCAAATTTTGCTGCTTCTAGGATTTGTTTAGTTAGAGTGGGGTTGTAATGGTTTAAAGTGTTTGCATTTAGTTTTAATGATTTGGGTGGATACACTGCCCTCTAGTGGCAACAGTGAATAAGACATCACTC
Source organism: Corythoichthys intestinalis (assembly GCF_030265065.1). Taxonomy (NCBI): domain Eukaryota; kingdom Metazoa; phylum Chordata; class Actinopteri; order Syngnathiformes; family Syngnathidae; genus Corythoichthys; species Corythoichthys intestinalis. The sequence continues at coordinate 16,183,964 of NC_080415.1, read as the reverse complement.
ATCTAACATAGCTGGAACCAGCTGCTCCCTGTTAAGACCAACATAAGGTATGTTTTTGTATGTGCTAATATGATTAGGTATTCGTAATTTAGTTTAGAGGTATATTTAGCAGGTTTTTTATGGGAATATGTGTTTGGACGATTTTTTTTAAGAGCGTTGTAAAAAAAAAAAATTTTTTTTTTAAACAGTTCGCATTTAAGCTAGCGGACTTTTGCTTTGCAATTAGCCAATTCTTGTTTTGTTGTACTTTGATCCCCATTTATTTGTATTTTTTTCAAGATCAGGTATTTTAATTTATTGTTAAATGCATTTGTTGCTCTTGTGAAATGAATATGCAATTCTGCATAGTTTGAAAAAACACTAAGAAGCTTTACTTTGTATTCGCATTTAATGCTCTTTTGAAAGTAAGCTTGGCAAGCCTTTGTTTTACATCTCTTAAAATTGATTCTGCAACGCATCAAATGTTCCTCATCTGATTACTCGAACTAATAGATGGATAAATCGATGGCTTAAATAACCGATAGCTGCAGCCCTATAATACACCTAAAAAGAATAATTACTACATATCTACATATATATATATATATATATACATATATATATATATATATATATATATATATATATATATATATATATATATATATATTAGAGCTGAAACGAATACTCGAGTAACTCGAGTTTAAAAACTGATCCGAGTAATTTTATTCACCTCGAGTAATCGTTTATTTTGACAGCTCTAAGCATCACGTTTTGCTCGGACTACTTTTAATGCGGGACAACGCGCTGATGTCACGTGCGTAGAGGAAGAAGCAAAAAAAAAAAAACTTACTGCAGCCGACAACCGCTACAAACGACGCCGACGTTGCTAAATACTAGCCCGCTCATGCTACGTTAGTTGCAGGTGGCGTCCAGTGAGTCTCATAGAGATCACATGTATGTTGAACTAGATGCGCAATGACAGACTAGGCCGCGTCTGGGCAGCGTTAGCAAACAGCCGCCATCTTAAAGCAGTAGAGCGCTAAGCGCTAATAAAGAGCGCTAAACGCTAATATACTGTATAAGATTAACGTTACTGTCACTACTAGCTCACCTTACGTTAGCACTGCGGAGGGCTAGGTTTCAATTAATTAAGAGCGCTTTCGATGCGTGGCTAACGTGTCTTACATACAGGCTATAACATAACATAGCGTTGTGGAGTGATGAGCATGTCAAATAAAAACTCAACAATGCTAACTATCAATTTTAGCTCAGTAATCATTGCTGGATAAAACACCAAGTAGCACTAGTCCCTGATGTGCTCCAATACAGCCTGTATCATACATTTATTCTGAACAGTGCAAAAACTTAAATCCTATCAGGACTTACAGTTTAGACTAACTTAAAACTTAACTAGAACTTAAAAATGGCTTGACACAAATAGAAATTTAATTGGAAAACGTAGGAAAAAATCCTAACTTTTAAGTGATGTGTGTTATCAAGCGTAAAGGCATTTTTAGGTGTGTTTATATATATATATATATATATATATATATAAAAATAAGATCTAAAGGTTTTTTGAGTGAAAGCAGTGAATTAGTCATTTTTTAAAATTCTAGTTACATCTGAGATGCAATTGTTGGCTGTTTTCAACAATATACATCAAAAATAAAGACATTGATTGACTGAAAATGATAAAATGTCTTGTTTTCTCATGTATATCTATAATTGCTCTTCACCTAAAAATATATTTGTTTTATCCGATTACTCGATTAATCGATAGAATTTTCAGTCGATTACTCGATTACTAAAATATTCGATAGCTGCAGCCCTAATATATATATATATATATATATATATATATATATAATGTATATAATGCAATTAAAATACATTTTTGATGATGATCGGCATATGTTGTGAATACAGTTGTAATAGATACTCTGTAACGCTTCATAATAACTATCCGTTATAACAAGTAAATACTTCGTTACTAAACCATTAATAAATGATTTATTGTTGACTTGTTAAGTGTTTCTTAACAGTTTGCTGTGATGTATGGACATAAAATGCCCCTCATAAATTCATTTTATCCCGTGTTTAGCACAAAAGGCATCACAAACTCTTGTATTTTGTTGTTCTGCCATGTGATGGCTTAGTATGTGATTTTTTTTATGCATTAAACAAAATAGTCAACATTTCAGCTTCTGTGTTTCTTAGGTAAGTACAGCACACAGAAAGGCCTAAAAATATCACTTCACATTTCTGTACCTTGACCATGTTCAAACTAATTGCTGTTCTTTAAATTTTAGTTGCTGGTTAGCAAACTTTTAACAACTGATCTGTAAAGTGTTAGTCATAGACTTCATAACTTTGAGTTTTGAAGTCAATGTGTGAGTTATATAAAAAAATAATATATTTTGATGTCATGAAACGAGATTTGAACATCCCGATCTCCTGTACCAAAGTCAGCGACAATTTTAAATATATTAAGTATAGTTATAAGCTTACGTATGTTAATGGGACATTATTCTCAAGTAGCACTTATTCCTCATTCACTAACAATCAAGAAATGAGGAGTAGTTGAAACTTTAGAATAACGTCCCAATAACATGAATAAATCATCAACTGATACTTAATACTTAATAAGTCATTAGTAAGCTACCCAAAGTTGTTTATGGTATTACTAATTTATAAGGTGTAGGTAAATAAGTCATTTTTTACTCATTAACCATGAGTTTGTTTATATTAACTATCTATAAGGCTTCATTATAAATGCTTAACAAATTTTTAACAAGCACTTAACAAATCAACAAAAAAATAATTTATTAATAGTTTACTAATGATCTATTAACTAGTTATAACAGATAGTTATTATAAACTGTTGCCAGATACTCATTAGTTAAAAGAGAAAATACACAGTGAAAGCACAAAAACATGATTATTGAATAGAAACATATGTACTGTACTATAAATAATACTACACTTTATAATTCAGGCCAACGCAGTTGCTTTTAGCAGCTTTATGTACAAGAATTAAACGGCAAGAAATGTTTAATGATCTTTGACCACGACCAGCACATGCGTCAGGTGATCTAACAAGGAGAGGCTGTAGAATTTTACGAATTGGCACTTCGAGCCAAAAATGGCCAAGTTCTTGCATTTTGAGGCTTCCAATGAATCTATTTGCGGGTGGTCTGCAGATCGTACGCTGCCCTTCGTTGCCCTGCGAGATCTCTGCCCCCGAGGAGTGCCTGTGGACGGATCTGATGATCGAGAAGCAGGTAAACGGTCGCCAGGCCAACCACTACGCCTGCGTCAAGCGCGCCGATGGCTCCTGCTCCTGGTACCGCGGCGTGGCCCCGCCCAAGAAGGAGTTCCTGGACGCCGAGGACCCCTAGGGGAGAACCCTTCTCTCTGGCCTGAAGATATCCATTCACCAACCCCATGAAAAAAACAGGCCATTTTGATTTAAAGGGAAATAAGAAATCTGTAGCCTCTCTCGTGTCCATTTTAAACCAAATGAGAATTCTTTGTTGTTGTGGCGGTGGAGGCATGAGACTGATCGAGTCGTGATGTAATTTCCTCCTGAGGCTGGCGTCAGGAGGACGCAACTTGTTGTTTTAATGTTTGTATGTATGTAACGACGGAGCACTTCCTCTAAAGCTCTTTTCTTAGTCTGGACCAATCAATCCCTGAGCTACGCACATTTAGTCCCTTCAATGACCTTATTGTCCATTTTTCCAAAGCCAAATTTCCAAGTTGCCTTTTTTTTTCCTTTTTTGGAAGCATGCCCACATCAGGTCCTTCACCTAGCAAAACAACACCATTCAGCATTCCCATTTGGTGACAAATAGCTCACTGGACTGTTTGTGTGTGAATGTATACGAGCAGAAAAATACACATTTCCTTGCTCCCATTTTTCATGAAGCACAATGAACCGTTTTCGAACGAGAAGCTTCGTTTGCACAGATGTGTTCTGACTGAATTCCTGTTAAATGGGAGCAATAACTGTTAGATTCATTTGCAGCTGTACAGCACCTATGCATATGCCTTTTTGTCCTTACTTGACCATTAGTATTATTTTTTATGAATTATTTACTGCATTAGCTTACTAGATTTGCACTTTTTATTCCCCGAGGAAATGTTCCCGTACAGAAAGGCCTGAACACTGATGATGTTACAAATATTAGTACCAGTAGTATTCTTATCTTTTCGGCACGCCTCACCAGAGAAGTCTTATTGAAAGGAATAGGACGACCAAGGGATTTGTTTTTATTATTTCTACTGCTTTTTTTAGTGTGTTATTATTGATTATACGTTCATTTTCACCGTTCGCCATTTTCCATGTCTTTTACTCGCCAAAGCTTTCGCCACGCCTTTTAGAACGCATGTTTACAGCGCTGCTTTATATGCAAAGAAAACAAAAAAAAAACAATAACACAATTGCGTAGAGGCACTTTCCACTTTAAAGGGTACTGTATCCTGAAGTAAAAACCAACAAACCTATTAAATTTCACTCTTTAATTGCGTAAAATTAATAATACAAATTTGGGCTAGAGCTATCTATTACAGTGATCCCTTGTTTTTCGCGGTTAATGTGGACCAGAACCTGCCGTGATAAGTGAAAAACCGCAAAGTGGCGCACCCCCCACACCTGAAATTAAAAAAAAAAAAATTGGGGGCGTGTGTTCAATGTATTTATTCAGATTTAGCATTGGAAAGAGATACATAGAAAACATGTTTTTCCACTTTTTCCCACCAAAGTATAATTTTAATAAATGGTTTTAAGCACTAGAAATGTAACTAGCCCTGCAAGCAGGACTGAACGGGCCCTCGCAGTTTGGCACAATGTCAAGCAAACTGTTCTAATTGGGCCAATTTGACAAAGTGTGCCAAATTCTGTGGCTCCGTAAACTACATAAACTCTGAAAGCTGCTTAGGCTGCCCCCCACCCCAATCATGTAATCTGTGCAGCCACGACTTTATTCAAAAACAAAATGAATCATGTACTTTGTCCAACAAGAACCCTAACCCTAAACAGAAAAAAAACGCCCGACTTTGGTACCCAGCCCAGGTCGGGCCCGTGAATCAAAACTCAACATTTTGATAACGTAACATATGTCTCATGAACAGTCTCACCAATTTTGAGGAGGATCCAACTAACTGCCTAGGCGCAATGGTCTCAAACGCGCTATTTATCGTCTAAAATTGCATGTTTTTTTAACATTAAATCCAAAATACCCGATTTCCTGTTGGGTTTGGAATATGGGTGCAAGAGATTTTTTTGGAGCAGTTTTGCACAACGTATCGACTCCCCAAATTTGATCGCTCTATGTCGAAAAAAATTAAAAGGAGAGGCCTTTTTTTAAAATTCAAGGGGGCCCCACTGAGCCATTTTGTTACATTTTTTCACACCGTTGCCAAATTATCGAAATTTATAATCTATGTGCAAATTTTGGTGAGTTTTCGAGCATGTTCAGTCCTTCAAATTGGCCATTTTCATTTGCCATGATAAAAATAAAACATTTGCATTCCAATAGGGCTCACGTGCCAGTTGTATAATAATTAATAATAATATACGTTTTAAACATGTTACTTTCCCACCGAATTATTTTTAAACAAAAAAAGTACTGTACTTGCTTTTATTAAATGCTTCATTGAGTGAGTCCACTCAAACTTCTCACTTACACACATTGAGTTGCCACAGCGACTGTTTAACAAGTTAAACGATGATTGGCGCATGCAGCATTTCGAAGTTAACGGGTCTGGCGAGATCAGACCCAAACATCTGTCAACATCGTTAACTTTAATAAGCCACTCCAGTACATGGGCTGACGAACAAAGAGCAGGGAGAAAGAGGGAGGGAGCGTGAGTGAGACTACGTGATCGGCTCTGGACCACCCATCTTTTTTTTTTTTTTTTAAATTGAAAAAACAGTTCGAGATGGACGAAGAGCGTGAAGTTTGAAGCGCGAAGTAGTGAGGGATCACTGTATTTAGGTAATCTATGAGGAATCCATCATGAACATTTAATGTGTTGCAGAATAAATTTTAGGATATGTAAAACAAATAAGTGTTTACGCCTGCAATAATAATAATTTTGGCTTGCCAAAATTACACTTTCAAAAGAGCATTAAATGCGAATACAGTTTCACGAGGAATATTTGTATTTAAAAATGAAATACCTGAGTTAAGCCTCAAATGATTTAAAAAAAAAAAAAAAAAAAAAAAAAAAAAAAGATCAATAAGGGTCTAAGTACAATAAAAAACTGGCTAACTTGCATAACAAAAGTCTGCTAGCTTAAATGCTATAAAATGCTAACTTTTTTTTTTTTTTAACAATGCTCTCAACTAATCGTCCCAACATACTCCCACTAAAAAACTGCTAAATATACTTCTAAACGAAATAACGATTGCATAAACAAACATATTAGCTCAAACAAAAACATGCCTTATGTTGGCCTTAACAGCAAGCAGCTGGATTCAGCCATGTTAGACGACTTATGGCATACCTGTTAAGTTGTAGAAATTGCAAATAGGGAGATTTCTGTTTGCCAACCCCGATGACGCGCGCGCGCGACAATCGCTAAGACAAAATACAACCATTTTTTTTCAAGTTCATTTTGGTCACAACACTTGTGTAAAAATTAACTACACTGTCAAAGAACCCCTTTTTGGTGGCATCAGAGATAGTCTTCAACTTGCTCCATGTATTGTCTGGCATCATGTGATACTGCTATGTTGCCTGTGTCATGCCAGTTCTCCTTGTTCCTGTAATCAACATCTAGGATATCCTCAGCTTTCCTGATCACATCCATTTGCACAAATTTGGACATCAGCTTCCTCAGCAGCCTCTTCATCTCATCAACCATCACTCCAATTAGGGTTTCGTCAGACTAAATCAGCAAGATTAAAAACATTAATTACATCATTTAGAAAATTAATCATATTTGTTTTTAAAAGTATCTTTGTCATGGCAGTTTTTTAATTGAATTGTAACCTAGAATTGAAACTTTATATTTTTTGTTTCAGCACAGTAATAATGATATAATGTAATAAAGTGTATAGTATACACTTTAGCTTTAGCATAATAGCGAATCTAAATGATTAAACTTCAAGTAAGTAACGATATGCTTTCTCACTTAAATTCATATATTGTGGGGGTAGGACCGCAGTGGTTTAATATTCCATGATGTTTGATCCACGAAAACACAGAGTAAAGCAGGGACTTCTTCCTCGTCATCGTTCTCCTATCATTAGCTCTAATGCTATTAGCATTAGGCTAGTTAGCTATCGCTGGCAGGTAAGACTTACGGCAATTACGTTGACGAACGTCGTTTTTCCCGAATACTGGAGGCCGACCAGGGTCAGCTCCATCTCTTCCTTCCAAAATAAAGACTTGAACCAGTCTAAAAGCCGGTTTATTAGTGCCAGCATCTTGGGAAGTCGGTGGTGCTTCGCCTCTTCCCTCCCAGTCAGATGATTGGTTGGGCTTTTCCAGCTCTGAAGGGGAGTGAGGGCAGGGAAGTCGGAGACGGCCAGGCTATTCGTTGTTGGTCACTTTCTGAATCGGGCCGAATGATATCGTTACAAAACGGTGACAAACAAAAACGTAAAAAAAAAAAAAAAAATTGACATTTTTGGAAAATCGGGAGATTTGGCTTTCTAATCGTGAGGCGTGAGCATTGGGGTCAAAATCGGGAGTCTCCCGACCATATCGTGAAACTTAACAGGTCTGTTATGGTATACTCTTAGAGGGCAGTGTATCCATCCACATCAATCAAACTAAATGCAACACTTTCAAAATACCCATTACAATGACACTAAATGAATCCTTGAAGCAGCAAAATTTGTTTCGAGTTAAAACTTTTAATACATAAAGTTGAGATGAAAAAAAGTTCACACATCACACATGTGATGTTTTCAAATGTCAATTTTTAATTTGCTTTATAGTTTTAATCATTTTATCTGTAATCACTACAACTCAGTTGGGGTGGAAAAAATAGAATTTAAAAATCAAAGTATCCCCAAAAGTATTGCTTTGTTGGTTTTCTTCAAGGTGTACCTGATAAATTGGCAAGTGGTTATTTATACTGTGTACCGAATATATATATAAAGGAGTATTAGAGGCATAATTTAAACTCAACTTTTCATTCCGTTAGGGTTTTTTTTTGTGTGTGTGTGTGTTTGGGCAATTTTTCCTTTCATTGTCTTAAATGTGTTTAGCCGTCGAGGCGAGAAGGTCCTCTTGCGCTGGAGCACCGTGAGAGTGAAGAGAGAATATTCTTTTTTTTTTTTTTCTGTGAATAATAATAATAGACCACCGTGCATGTGTTCAATGCTTTGTGTACGTCCAGCAAAAAAAGGACAGAGGTATACTGTATTATCAAATAAAAAGACGTCTTTGAAAGGAAAAAAGTCTTATTGACAATTATTTTGCCAACATTACATCATGTTACACATTTTGTGCCCAGGTTCTAAGTAATATTTCCTAGTTTTTTTCATCGCATTGGCTATAAAAACACTGGTTTTCCAAAAAGTTCTGGTTTGTGGTCATGACTTTGAAATGAATATTTTCCAAATTTCTTGACTTTTGTGGTTTTTAATGCTCATATATATATATTTTTTCCTCATTTTATAGACTTATAATAGGCAACACATACATTGATTACAAGCCAGGAACATTTTTCTTTCTGTAACATGGTGTTATTGAAAGAGGGAAAATTACACAACACAAAGAGAAGGAATACACATTTTTAAAACAATTCCATCGAAGTCAAATTTCAGTTTAGTAATAATGACAAAATACAGTGCCTTGCAAAAGTATTCGGCCCCCTTGAATCTTGCAACATTTCAGGCTTCAAACATAAAGATATGAAATTTAATTTTTTTTGTCAAGAATCAACAACAAGTGGGACACAATCGTGAAGTGGAACAACATTTATTGGATAATTTAAACTTTTTTAACAAATAAAAAACTGAAAAGTGGGCCGTGCAATATTATTGGGCCCCTTTACTTTCAGTGCAGCAAACTCACTCCAGAAGTTCAGAGAGGATCTCTGAATGATCCAATGTTGTCCTAAATGACCGATGATGATAAATAGAATCCCATGTGTGCAATCAAGTCTCCGTATAAATGCACCTGCTCTGTGAGTCTCAGGGTTCTGTTTAAAGTGCAGAGAGCATTATGAAAACCAAGGAACACACCAGGCAGGTCCGAGTTACTGTTGTGGAGAAGTTCAAAGCCGGATTTGGATACAAAAAGATTTCCCAAGCTTTAAACATCTCAAGGAGCACTGTGCAAGCCATCATATTGAAATGGAAAGAGCATCAGACCACTGCAAATCTACCAAGACACGGCCGTCCTTCCAAACTTTCTTCTCAAACAAGGAGAAAACTGATCAGAGATGCAGCCAAGAGGCCCATGATCACTCTGGATGAACTGCAGAGATCTACAGCTGAGGTGGGAGAGTCTGTCCATAGGACAACAAACAGTTGTACACTGCACAAATCTGCCCTTTATGGAAGAGTGGCAAGAAGAAAGCCATTTCTCAAAGAAATCCATAAAAAGTCTCGTTTAAAGTTTGCCACATGCCACCTGGGAGACACACCAAACATGTGGAAGAAGGTGCTCTGGTCAGATGAAACCAAAATTGAACTTTTTGGCCACAATGGAAAACGATATGTTTGGCGTAAAAGCAACACAGCTCATCACCCTGTACACACCATCCCCACTGTCAAACATGGTGGTGGCAGCATCATGGTTTGGGCCTGCTTTTCTTCAGCCGGGACAGGGAAGATGGTTAAAATTGACGGGAAGATGGATGCAGCCAAATACAGGAACATTCTGGAAGAAAACCTGTTGGTATCTGCACAAGACCAGAGACTGGGACCGAGATTTATCTTCCAACAGGACAATGATCCAAAACATAAAGCCAAATCTACAATGGTATGGTTAAAAAATAAACGTATCCAGGTGTTAGAATGGCCAAGTCAAAGTCCAGACCTGAATCCAATCGAGAATCTGTGGAAAGAGCTGAAGACTGCTGTTCACAAACACACTCCATCCAACCTCACTGAGCTCGAGCTGTTTTGCAAGGAAGAATGGGCAAGAATGTCAGTCTCTCGATGTGCAAAACTGATAGAAACATACCCCCAAGCGACTTGCAGGTGTAATTGGAGCAAAAGGTGGCGCTACAAAGTATTAACGCAAGGGGGCCGAATAATATTGCACGCCCCACTTTTCAGTTTTTTATTTGTTAAAAAAGTTTAAATTATCCAATAAATGTTCTTCCACTTCACGATTGTGTCCCACTTGTTGTTGATTCTTGACAAAAAATTAAAATTTTATATCTTTATGTTTGAAGCATGAAATGTGGCGAAAGGTTGCAAGGTTCAAGGGGGCCGAATACTTTTGCAAGGCACTGTATATTCAATAATTAGCCACATCAGCGGAAGGGTCCGAAAATTACAGTAAATTGAATTCTTAAAATAAAGCATTTGTTGGATGTCATTACAACAACAACAAAATACCATACATTTCGGACTGTAAGCAGCTATTTTTTCCCTTCATTTTGAATCCTGCGGCTTACAGTCCAGTGTGGCTTATTTGTTGATTTATTTGGGTTAATAGGCAACACATGTTCTGTGCTAATTATTTCTTCAGTTACTGTTCCAGTTTCATTAACTGCTTGTTATGCTGTTAGATAACACTTTATTTGGTAGCGACATCATAAGAGCGTCATAAAACTGTAATAATTATGACATGACACTATCATGAGCATTACTGAAGGCTTATGACAAATTGTTATTAACTCCGTTTATGTCCAGCTCCGATCTTTAATATCCATTCAAAAGTAAGATAATTTGCCGGGTAACACTAAATGAAATCTGTTGTAAGCATTTATTAATGCTCATCACAGTGTCATTTAGGGCTGCAGCTATCGATTATTTTAGTAGTTGATTAATCGAATAACTAGTTGGTTCGAATAATCCAGTAATCGGATAAGAAACATGAAAAATTAAAATACCTGAGCTGAGCCTCACAGTATGTTTTTTTAAATGAGGATCTAAGTACAACAAAAGAACAATTGGCTAACTTGCATAGCAAAAGTCCGCTAGCTTAAATGCTATAAAATGCTATCGTTTTTTTTTTTTATATATATATATATTGCTCCTAACAAATGGTTCGGACACATATTCTGACAAAAAACGGCGAAATATACCTATAAACTAAATTACTAATGCATTAAAAAACATTAGCTTAAACAAAAACTTGGTTTACGTTGGTCTTAACAGGGAGCAGTTGGATTCAGCCATGTGAAATGAGGCAGACCAGTGTGCAGTGTAGGGTGGATACTCTGCACTCAATAAAACTAAATGCAAACACACTTTCAAAATAAACCGTTACAACGCCACTTTCATTAAACGAGTACTCGAAGCAACAAATATTAATTTGAGTATTATTTTCTAATCGAATACTCGAGTTAATCGATTAATCGTTGCAGCACTAGTGTCATGTCATAATTATGATTGTCTAATGACAGTCTTATGGGGCCATTGTCAAATAAAGTGTTACCTAATACCATCACTAGCAATTAATGAAACAACTGGAACAGTAAACAAATAAATAATTAGCACAAAACATGAATTTTGATTATTTCCATATGTAGCGCTGCAATGCATGCTAGGAGGCATGTTGGACAACAACAGTGTTGACGGCAGGTGGCAGAAGAGATTGACGGTCTCCCCCAAGGGAGCAGTGATGGCCAAATCAAGCTTCTTAAAGCAATGATGCTTTGCAGCCAATTGATTCAAAGTTTCATGACAGTTCATTTGGTCTTATGACAGTCGTATGATGCTACTGTCAAATAAAGTGTTACCGGTTAATATCTTTTGGTGTAAATATCCCATAATACAGGGAGGACAGCTGCGACTTATAGTCTAGTGCAATTTATCTATGAACAAATGCCGTTTTCGTGTCACATTTGGTGGGTGGCACCTTATAGTCAGATGCGTCTAATAATGCGAAAATTAAGGTACATGAATTCCACAAATCAAAATTTGTTGGTAAATGTTATAGTTTTTTTTATATAAAAATGAATGAACTACATTTCCAATTGGGTAGATGTTTTCCAAATAGTATGGATTTTTTTATTTTTTAAACTACACGGAACCGGGGGGAAAAAAAAAAAAAACATTAAAAAGTACAATTATAATAGTGATTAAAAGCAGGTCATGTCAACTGTACTAGTAAATACAATCTTTTTTTTTTCATGTATTTAAAATTTGCTAAACAAAATTAATGAAAACATATAATTACTACAATTTTGTAAAGTAAAGCAATGATTCATTGTAGTCATTTTTTTCCATTTAGAAGGTAAAAATGAATACAGTATTCAACTTTATTTTCCTTTTTTTTTTTTTTTTTTTTTAATCTACCGCACATGGCAAAATGTCAATTCTGCTACAGTTAATGATGTAGTATAGAAGACATATTTTAAGTTGAACACTCATTTGAACTCAAAACTGTTGATTTACTTCTAAGCCTCATTTGGGAGGCTGCAAGCGAGTGTGAAAGACGTAGCAGAGAAATCACTTTTTGTTACTTGACTCCACTTGGAAAATATTTGAAAAATGTGCAGCCCAGCCCAGAGAGCAGGTTTTGTCATTTCTCTTCATTCCTGTCTTTATAACATGATGTTGATCCAAATTTTTTTTTTGTTTTTTTTTTTTGTTTAGACAATGGGAGTGTGTGTGTTTAGGTGCGATGGTGCGGGTGTGTTAGTGCACCAGTGTATGCGTGTCAATATCAATCCTCTGAGGCATCGTGTGACCTTCAACATCTGCTTTTGACTTTGACTTGGGTGTTTATAGCCTGGCAACATTCAAAATGGGTCAAATCTTCTGTGTATATTTTAACAAACCATGAAGACTTCCCCCAAACAGGACACTTATTTAACACTTTGGCCCCCATTGATAGAACTAGACGTCCAATCCATTTTTACTGGGAGGTTCGACCCTACCAATCATCCTCCTAGTCAAAATGGTTTGGACGTCTAGCGCCATTAATGGCACTGGAATATGAACATTCACAGCCACTTCTCTCAGTTTAAATGAATTGAACGTCTCTTGCCGTCAATAGCATGCAAAGATTTTAATACGTACTGTGGAAGAAAAAAAATCAAGAATGTTACTTTGGGCTGTATTTGTGTTTTTCTGTTTAATTCATTTTATCAACATTGTACTGATTTATAAATTTATAGTGAGACAAAAATATATTTCGGAAATAATGGTTGATGATATATAGGGTTGTTCCGATCATGTTTTTTTGCTCCTGATCCGATCCCGATCGTTTTAGTTTGAGTATCTGCCGATCCCAATATTTCCCGATCCGATTGCTTTTTTTTTTTTTGCTCCCGATTCAATTCCAATCATTCCCGATAATTTTTCCCGATCATATACATTTTGGCAATGCATTAAGAAAAAAATGAATAAAACTCACACGAATATATACATTCAACATACAGTACATAAGTACTGTATTTGTTTATTATGACAATAAATCCTCAAGATGGCATTTACATTATTAACATTCTTTCTGTGAGAGGGATCCACGGATAGAAAGACTTGTAATTCTTAAAGGATAACTGTGACTTTGTATATTGTGACTAAATATTGCCATCTAGTGTATTTGTTGAGCTTTCAGTAAATGATACTGTAGCCATTTAACTGTTCTGCCCAAATGCATGATGGGAAGTGCAACCATGACTGTGCAAAGTGGCACCAATTGATATATGTTCTCTGTGTTGGGAAATAACACAGGGGGTGTTAAGAAAAAGATCAACTACTGCGTTTCTTCCCCACATTGCTTCCCACGATATTTCTAATTGTTGAGAGAGGGATAGTAAGGCTTTAGCCAATCAAACAAAGGCTCTAAAGGCTGCCAAAATTCACTCTACTCATTTTACGCTGCCTTTTAGCTCTATATATAGGTAAAACGGCGCCAATATAGATTGAACGTGACATTCCGTGAGTGGGTCGTGCAGCGCATGCGTTGATTGTGTTAAATAGTTTAACGTGATTAATTTTTTTAAAAATTAATTACCGCCGTAAACGCGATAAATTTGATAACCCTACTTTAAGCCAAAACTAAAAACTCTGGATGAGTGTAAGACATTTTGTCTGTAACGTTAATACAATTAGAAAACGGTTTAATTAAAAAATATATATATTTAAAAAAGGCATGTCCGATGTATTTTTTGCCAATTCCGATACTTTGAAAATGACATTGGCGTCCCGATCGATCGGGACATCTTTAATGATATACTGTATATATATAAGTGCTGTCAAATTTATCGCGTTAACGGGCGGTAATTTTTAAAAATTAATCCCGTTAAAATATTTCACGCATTCCCTCAAACAAATTACAATCACGCCGTGTTTTTTGCACATTGAGAGCTAAGAGGCAGAGAAATGCGAGTGGACACAGGCGTTCATTGGCCCGTGCCGTTTATTGGCATAAGCTTTGGCAACTTTTTCACAACAAACATAACTACTGTGGCGGGTGACGTGGGGAAGAATGACAGGAGATGATCTTTTTCTTAACACGCTTCATTGAACACAACGCAGAACATATACCTTTTGCAGCCACCACTGGCAGTCATGGTTGCCCAACTTACCATCATGCATTTGGGCGGAACAGTTAAGTCGCTACAGTATCATTTAGTGAAAGCACAACAAATATTCCTATCTCGCAAAAAAAAAAAAAATGTTCAAAAAAAGAAAAGCGCTCAATGAAAAGAGGACTAGCATTCCCAATCAAAATAGCTATGCAAATACACATAAAACATTCCGTTTAGCTCAACAGATACACTGGATGGCAATATTTAGTCACAATATACAAACTATCAGATGTCTTGTACGTTGTGAAGTCAACACTCAAATGAACGTAAGGTACATTGAACCTTGGCTAGATCTCTAATTGATTTAAAACTGTCCATTGACACCTTGTGGTGCATTTCAATCACTACCTCACGTAGTTAAAGACACTGTGGAAGAATGGCAGGGAGCCCATGTGATGTCCTGCTCGGCGACGTCAACAGTGGCGAGGTATTAGTTTATTTTTTGATTGAAAATTTTACAAATTTTACTCAAATGAAAACATTAAGAGGGGTTTTAATTAGGGCTGTCAAAATTATCGCGTTAACGGGCGTTAATTATTTTTTTAAATTATTCATTCATTCATTTTCCATGCCGCTTCTTCCTCACGAGGGTCGCGGAGGTGCTGGAGCCTATCCCAGCGAACTATGGGCAGTAGGCAGGGGACACCCTGAACTGGTTGCCAGCCAATCACAGGGCACAAGGAGACATACAACCATTCACGCACACACTCATACCTACGGACAATTTAGAGTGTTCAATCAGCCTACCATGCATGTTTTTGGGATGTGGGAGGAAACCGGAGTCCCCGGAGGAAACCCACGCAGGCACGGGGAGAACATGCAAACTCCACACAGGAAGGCCGAAGCCCGGGATTGAACCCTTGATCTCAGAACTGTGAGGCAGACGTGCTAACCACTCAGCCACCGTGCCGCCTTTTTTAAAATTAATTGCGTTAAAATATTTGACCCAATTAAAGCAGATGCCCCGCTCAGACAGATTTAAATGACAGTACAGTGAAACGCTCACTTATTGTGTTTTATGGAGTTTTGCCGCCCTCTGCTGGCGCTTGGGTGTGACTGATTTTATAGGCTTCAGCACCCACGAGCATTGTGTAAGTAATTATTGACATCAACAATGGCGGGCTACTAGTTTATTTTTCGATTGAAAATTTTAAAAATTTTATTAAAACGAAAACATTAAGAGGAGTTTTAATATAAAATTTCTATAACTTGTACTAACATTTTTCTTTTAAGAACTACAAGTCTTTCTATCCATGGATCGCTTTAACAGAATGTTAATAATGTTAATGCCATCTTGTTGATTTATTGTTATAATAAACAAATACAGTCCTTATGTACCGTATGTTGAATGTATATATCCATCTTGTGTCTTATCTTTCCATTCCAACAATAATTACACAAAAATATGGCATATTTTATAGATGGTTTGAATTGCGATTAATTACGATTAATTAATTTTTAAGCTGTAATTAACAGTTTGACAGCCCTGGTTTTAATATAAAATTACAATAACTTGTACTTACATTAATCTTTTAAGAACTACAAGTCTTTCCATCTGTGAATCCCTTTAAGAAAGAATGTTAATAATGTTAATGCCATCTTGTGGATTTGTTATTATAATAAACAAATACAGTACTTAAGTACAGTATGTTGAATGTATATATATCAGTATTGTCTTATCCTTCCATTCCAACAATAATTTACAGAAAAATATGGCATATTTTAGAGATGGTTTGAATTGCGATTAATTACGATTAATTAATTTTTAAGCTGTGATTAACTCAAAAATTTTAATCGTTTGACAGCCCTAATATATATACTGTTGTGGTCAAAAGTTTACATACACTTGTGAACAACATAATGTCATGGCTCTTTTGAGTTTCCAGTTATTACTACAACTCTGATTTTTCTCCGATAGAGTGATTGGAACAGATACTTTGTCACATAAAACATTCATGAAGTTTGGTTCTTTTATGACTTTATTATGGGTTAACAGAAAAAGTGATCAAATCTGCTGGGTCAAAAATAAACATACAGCAACACGAATTAGCAATTTTGACTTCTCTGAGGCCATTTAAATAGGGCTCATTGGATGCAAACGCCCACAAACGCTACAATGGGAAAGTCAAAGGAGCTCAGCATGGATCTGAAAAAGCAAATCATTGACTTGAACAAGTCAGGAAAGTCACTTGGAGCCATTTCAAAGCAGCTGCAGGTCCCAAGAGCAACAGTGCAAACAATTGTTTGTAAGTATAAAGTGCATGTCACTGTTTTGTCACTGCCACGATCAGGAAGAAAACGCAAGCTATCACCTCATGCTGAGAGAAAATTGGTCAGGAGGGTGAAGATTGAATCGAGAATCACCAAAAAGCAGATCTGCCAGGAATTAGAAGCTGCTGGAACACAGGTGTCAGTGTCCACAGTCAAGCGTGTTTTGCATCTCCATGGACTGAGAGGCTGCCATGCAAGAAGGAAGCCCTTGCTCCAAAAGGGGCACCTTAAGGCTCAACTGAAGTTTGCTGCTGATCACATGGACAAAGATAAGACCTTCTGGAGGAAAGTTCTGTGGTCAGACGAAACAATAATCGAGCTGTTTGGCCACAATGCCCAGCAATATGTTTGGAGGAGAAAAGGTGAGGCCTTTAACCCCAAGTACACCATGCCTACCGTCAAGCACGGTGGTGGTAGTATTATGCTGTGGGGCTGTTTTGCTCCCAATGGAACTGGTGATTTACAGAGAGTAAATGGGATAATGAAGAAGGAGGATTACCTTCAAATTCTTCAAGATAACCTAAAGTCATCAGCGCGAAGATTGGGTCTTGGGCGCAGTTGGGTGTTCCAACAGGACAATGACCCCAAACACACATCAAAAGTGGTAATGGAATGGCTAAATCAGGCTAGATTTAAGGTTTTCGAATGGCCTTCCCAAAGTCCTGACTCAAACCCCATTGAGAACTTGTGGACAATGCTGAAGAAACAAGTCCATGTCAGAAAGCCATCAAATTTAACTGAACTGCACGAATTCTGTCAAGAGGAGTGGTCAAAGATTCAACTAGAAGCTTGCCAGAAGCGCCTAATTGAAGTGAAAATGGCCAAGGGACATGTTACCAAATATTAGCGCTGCTGTATGTATATTTTTGACACAGCAGATTTGATCACTTTTTTCTGTTCACCCATAATAAAGTCATAAAAGAACCAGACTTCATGAATGTTTTTTTTTTTTTTTTGAAAAAGAAGTATCTGTTCCAATCACTCTATCAGAGAAAAATCTGAGTTGTAGAAATAACTGAAAACTCAAGAGAGCCATGACATTATGTTCCTCACAAGTGTATGTAAACTTTTGACCACAACAGCTGTTAATAGCCTGGATCTTATTCTTGCCATTCTGCTGACTCTTGAGGACCTGCCTCACCCTCTGTAAGTATTTGGTTGTGGCAGACCTCCTAGTTGCTTCCTCATGGTTCCCATTTGCCTGTGGGATCCCCAGGTACTTGTAGCTGTCCTGCACATCTGTTATGTTGCCTTCAGGTATTTCAGCCCCTTTAGTTGGGATCACTTTCCCTCTTCTGGATACCATTCGCCCACACTTATCTAGTCTGAATGACATCCGGATGTCATTGCTGTATATTCTCGTGAGGTGAATCAGGGAGTCGATGTCATGCTTGCTCTTGGCATACAGCTTGATATCATCCATGTAGAGGAGGTGACTGATGTTTTTTTAACCTGTCCCGTTCAGCTGTTTGACACGGAAAATAGAAGTCTAAGTGTGCGGTTGGTCTGAACAGTTTTAATGTTTCGCATTGAGAGTATGACATACATTGTGATCATTCAACATACCTCATTTATTATGACAAATCAGAGCTTGAAAGGAGAGACCATACTGCCCGGGTGGGTGAGACTTTATATATACACACATATATATATATATATATATATATATATATATATATATATATATATATATTAGTAATTTATATTTAGATTCTTTTAAATGACCAAAAATAGTCTGATCATTTTTTAAGCTTTCCACTGCAGTGACCAGTGTCCCTGAAAGGGTTAAATCTCGTTTATTTAATTTTATCACAACATCTTAAAGCCAGGGTGTCAGTTAGTTCAACTGCAAACATTTTTTGTCATCATAGTCAACCAGAAAAGAAGTCCATTATTTTTGAATAAATTCAATGTCACCAGTGGGAAATCGATGGCCTGTAACTTTGGCGTCCTCTAGTGGCCACCTGTGATCACATCATCTTCAGTCAGGTTTGTTCTGTTTTTTTCTGTTGTCAATTTGCCAATTTCAAAGTCAGTCGTTTAAAAGATATAAAATCATACTGCATACCTAAAACTATTGAGAGTAACACTGATACACAAATTATATTTGCTATATTCTAAAATGGAATACTTTCATTCCTAAGTTTTAGAGCAGGGGTCCCCCAACCACCGGTCTGTGACACATTTGCTACTGCTGTTCTGTCAAAATCTCCTACATCGGCGAAACGTCTACATTGGTCGAATTTGACACTCAAGGTACTACCATGCGCTCTAAACTTGTTTTGTTTAGATGCATACAGGCAAGACGTATTAAAAAAATGCCTTAAGAAAATACCTAAATGTAGTTATATCAAATAAGGACGGTTTAAATACGCTACGTGGCTAATGTGGTCAACTGCTTCAAAGCTAACACAAAAAAAACAAAACACAATGGTTTAAAGTTTGAGAGGGTAATACATGCAAGAAGTATTTTTGAGGCACTGAAAAGGTTCTAAAAAACTAAATAAAAACAAAAATAGTAATCGCCGCTTCTAACCGATGTGCGCATGCGTGCAGATGCTTGCGCAAGTGCGCTGAGCATTGTGTAGACGTTTCGCCGCGTAGTAAGGAATGGCCGCACAGAAACAATAAATAATTTGCTAACGATCGCATTCTGGCCTCTATCTCATGACACACCAATCTGCCTGTCTACTCTACTACATATTGTCATAAAACTGGATAGATTGTTTTTTTAGAAAAATGTTATCGCATGTAATTGACTTTCCTAAAAATGAATTTAAATGGAATTCGGAATTTTTGACACAAGGCTTAATCTTTGAGTGAGCGGATGGCGTTGATTTCAGTGCAGTTTGTTACTTATTTGTTCGTTTCAGGGCTCCACAGTGGTTAAGCTAGCGCGAGTCAATGGTGCCTGCTTAGCATACAAATAAAAAACAACAGATGCAAGCATGAGAAACCCATGCAATCAATAGTGTTGGCTATGTTTTCAGGATAAAGTTATTAAAACCTACCATTGCATATCAAAAATAGTATGAACAGCAACATTTGTAACCCAGCAACTCTGCAGGGAACAGGCTGTCTAGACAAGCAGGGCAGAGTGATGTCACATCAGTTTTTTCACCACGGGTTTTTTTTGTGGGAACGAAAGGGACTTCCTGGCAAACTGAGTACGAGTGGCCAAACCACTCCTCTCGACTGTGGTCGCATGACGCATGTGGATGCATGTGGAAGCGTTTTACCTATTGCAGATTAAGTCTTCCTAGCCTGGTGCAGGTCTACAATTTTGTCTCTGGTGTCCTTCGACATCTCTTTGGTTTTGGCCATAGTGGAGTTTGGAGTGTGACTGACTGAGGTTGTGGACAGGTGTCTTTTATACAGGTGCCATTCATACAGGTAACGAGTGGAGCCTCATTAGACCTCGTTAGAAGAAGTTAGACCTCTTTGACAGCCAGAAATCTGCTTGTTTGTAGGTGACCAAATACCTATTTTCCACTCTAATTTAGAAATAAATTCTTTAAAAATCCAACAATGTGATTTTCTGTTTTTTTTCCACATTGTCTCTCATGGTTGAGGTTTACCCATGTTGACAATTACAGGCCTCTAATCTTTTCAAGTAGAACTTGCACAATTGGTGGTTGACTAAATACTTATTTGCCCCACTGTATATATTTAGATATTATGCATACTAAAACGATGTATGGATGTTAAAATAAGGAATACTTGTTATAAAATAATTTGGATAAAACAGAGAAGGTGCTGTATGGTAATTGCAAACAAGATCCGCAAAGCCAGAGCATGCCCTGTGCACGTGAACGCCGTGGCCCTGCCTTCTTTTTAATGTTCCCCTCCGCATCCATTACATATTTTTGACCCGGTATTTCGATATGGACCAGCAAGAAGTTAAAAACATACTAAGGACGGGGGAATTGAAAAGACAAACACGCACCAGTAAAAGTGGAGTGTGGAAAGGCTACAAATCGATTGTTGAAGGTGCTACAGAAACCTCTGTCGGCTTTGCTGAATATAACGAATCTGGCGCTTTGCGCTCATACAAGAGCAGAAAGACTGGCACCGAGCAGGCATTTAAAAAAACTACTGGCAGCAATGCTTATCGTCAAACATCTGTATTATTATTTGTTTCGAGGCCCGCATCTCTTCGTGCTAAGCAGGACATCACAGACAAGTGCGTGGACTTTTGCTGTTAGGACCTTAGACCATTTTTAGTGCTTACTAACGAAGGCTTCTAAAGTCTGGCCCAAGAACTGATCAATGGTGGGTGGCGTACCTGTCGACTCGGTCCTGCCCCACGCATTCCCTCCCTTTCCTCCTTCTCCCGAATCCACACAAATTGGGTTTTTTTCGGGCCTGGGCCTGCAAATCAAGTTACCGTATTTATGGGACAATAAGTCGCGCCTGAGTATAAATCGCAAAATGCTCAATGAAAAGGAAAAAAAACATAGATAAGTAGTATACTGTAAGTCACATCTTTTGTGGGAAATTTATTTGATTGAATCCAGCACCAAGAACAAACATGTCATCTTGAAAGGCAATTTAAAATACAATAGAGAACAACAGGCTGAATAAGTGTATGGTATGCTAACATTACATGACGGGCCTAAAAAATCCAGCCCGACCCGGCCGGCCCACTGGTATTAAAGCCCGACCCGGTCCGAGCTCGATCAATTAACTTGAGTTGCTTTGCCAACCGAAATTTTATGTTTTATTTGTAGGCATGAGCCCGAAAAAAAAAAATTTTTTTTAGGTTTTATTTGTGAGGACTCAGGAGAAGGAGGAAATGCGGGGAAGCGATGCGTGATTGCATTTTGTGTGATCACGTTTGTGACGATGTCAGTGCATATATGCATAATGATAACAAATTAAAGCCTGTTTTTTGTAACGAATTCTCCCAGTTAAACAAGACTGTAAGATGGATAATCAATAAACATTTATATCTTTTATATTTGTGTGTCTGTTCTAACAGGCGGACAGTGGATTTGACATTCATTTTAATCTTGAGTTGGCAGAAAAAAAACCCCGCAATTTTTCTCAATGTTTAAATAGTCTACATATTTTTATGATCATTATAAATGCATTTACACAACGAAATAACGCTGTTAAAGTTTGTTAAATATATTTCTTGTATGAGACCAAAGCACCACATTCGTTTAGATTCAGCGAAGCTGACAACAGGTTTCTGTATAGCATCTTCAACAATCAATTTTAATCCTTTCCATACCCCACTCCTACCGCAGGTGTTTGCTTTTCAATTCCCCTGTCTTTAGTTTGTTTTTTTACTCCTAGCTGCTCCATATCGAAAAGGAAATACCAGGATACTCACGGAGGGCGCCAGGGCGGAAGGGGAAGATTGAAAAGAGACCGGAGCCATGGCGTTCAAGTGCGCAGGCATGCACAGTGCCTTCTCTGTTTTATCCAAATTATTCATTTATTTAACATCCATTCATCGTTTTAGTATAAATAAATGAATATTTTTTTTTTTTAAAGTTAGCGAGAGAGAAGTCGGCCCGACCCGACCGTAAATAATCACAGATAGGCTCCAGAGTATAAGACGCACCCTCTGCAAAACTATGAAAAATAAACTGCGACTTCTAGTCCGAAAAATACGGTAATTGATCTGGCTGGGTCGGGCTTCAATACCCGCGGACCTTGATCAGGTCGGGCTGGATTTTTAAGGCCCGATTTCACCTCTATTTTGTTTTAGTCTCCCAACACACGTTTTTAGCCCGTTTTCGTATCGTCATCCTCATGAAAAAAAAAGTGTTGGTTAACGAAATATTTTCGTTATCGTCATCATTGACGAAAACAACACGGATTCAGCATATGGTGACTTACATTTTTCCTGCACTTAACCATAGAATTCATAATGATTTTGACGGGGCGCGGGGCCCATTAATAGGGGGCCTGCGTCGTTGGCGTGCCCGTCAAAGCTGACCGAGTGGAATCACAGACAAAAAGCTTTTTTCCGTTGAAAATTCTTGTGAATAAATGCTTAAATCCCTGAATTCTTTATAGATATGGACATAAAACAGTCTCGATTCTTGGTTAAAAGGAAAAAAAAAAAAACGTGGAGTTAGCATTAATATTACATAAATATGTCAAAGTACGATGCTCGTCTGTCCGCCAACGTGGTGGCCGCCATATGTAAACAGAGCTTTTCCGATGAAAATTATTAGAAATAAATGCTTAAATCCCTGTGTTGTATATAGATATGGACGTAAAACAGTCTCGATTCTTGGTTGAAAGCAAAAAAAAACATGCAGTTAGCATTTATTTTACGTAAAAAGGTCGAAGAATAGGGGTGGGAATCGCAATCCGATTCCAATTCCGAACTGGTTCCTAGTGTTTCGAGGCCTCGCCATCACAATAAAAAAGTCTTAACGATCCCTGTAACGATTCCTAAAGACGCGTATTGCGTCGTCACGTGACGTGACGTGTCTTGTTGTCCAGACGCATCAAACTAGCATTGCGCCAAGAACCACTCGCTCCCAAGTTTGGCTACACTTCATCAGGAAAGTGGGTGAAAATAAAAGGTTACGATGGTTTAGCACGAGCATTGCAGCCGTAAACATAACAATGACAGCACATAGGTTCAAAAGCTCGAAAGCGTGTCTTCAATTCACGAGGAAAAATTCCAACAAAGCGACCTGCAGTCATTGCAAGGTGGAGATAACTGCATCGGGAGGGAATACGACTACTGTCCTCACCGAGACGCAAAGGCTCAGTCCTCGCTATACAGCGAGCTAAACTCCCAAATGACGATGCAGAAGACGTTGGTATGATATGCTGACTTTATTCAGCCTACGTTATGACACCATCACTTGAAGAGTGAAACTACAAATAGAAATGAAACAAATCAATTTCGTCCCCAATAACAAACAGGTTCGCAGCTGCTAATACAGTAATAACACAAACGGTTAGCATGCGTTCGCTAGCATTAGCACATCGTCAAACCACTACACAACTGGATTTAAGTGTCCGATCACGAGTGGAAACGCACAAGAACAACACAAAAGATGATACATACAGGCGTTGCCTCTGTAGATTATTTTACAAACATGAACAAAGAACGTAGGCTCGTAGCAGTGTTTCTCTCTCTCACTAACTCGCTTGGATGCTTTGTAGCTGCACTTCTTCTTCACGTGAGCACGTTCTTCTTCGCGTGAGGAAGCGCAAGGGCGCCCCCACTTGACAGTGAAAGCACACTAAAAACTAAAAGGCATGCATTTCAATATAATGGTAAATAATACACTTTAACACATATTGCCAAAGGCAGAACAAGGATCTATATGCTAATATATACCTTTTTTTTTTTTTTTTTTTTTTTTCTATTAGAAAAATGTTTCAGTAAAATGTTACACATTCTTGTGTATTTGCCACTTATTTCCACTGTTAACATTGAGACCTTGGGCCGCTTTTGACCTCGTGAGTTTGTAAGGTTGTGACTTGTGATTAAACAAACTCGATACCAATCAAAACGTTTGTTCTTCTTTTTCCCCCAATTAGATCGATAAGAGAATCGATAAAGAATCGAATCGTTAAGCAGTACCGATAATGGAATTGGAATTGTAAAAATCGTATCAATTCCATCCCTATCGAAGAATTATGCTCGTCTGTTAGACAATGTGGCGGCAGCCTTACAACAAAGAGCTTACAACAAAGATTCTTGTGAAAAACGAAAAATATAATAATTACTAAAGATGTCATGTCATTTTCAAAGTATCAGAATCGGCAAAAAAATATATCGGACATGCCTTTTTAATTTTTTAAAAAATTTTTTTTATTAAATCGTTCTCTAATTGTATTTAACGTTACAGACAAAATGTCTTACACTCATCCAGAGTCTTTAGTTTTGGCTTAAAGTAGGGCTATCAAATTTATCGCGTTGACAGCGGTATTTTTTTTTATTTTTTATTAATCACGTTAAAATATTTAACACAATTAACGCATGCGCTGGATGACCCACTCACGCATTGTCGCGTTCAATCTATAACGGCGCCGTTTTAACTATATATAGAGCTAAAAGGCAGCGTAAAATGAGTAGAGTGAAATTTGGCAATCTTTGGAGCCTTTTTTTAAATGACTAAAGCCTTACAATTCCTCTCTCAATAATAAGAAATATCGTGGGATGCAACGTGGGGAAGAAAGGTAGTAGTTGATCTTTTTCTTAACACCCTATGTTATTTCCCAACGCAGAGAAGATATATCAATTGGTGCCACTACGCACAGTCATGGTTGCACTTCCCATCATGCATTTGGGCAGAACAGTTAAATGGCTACAGTATCATTTACTGAAAGCTCAACAAATACACTAGATGGCAATATTTAGTCACAATATACAAAGTCACATTTATCCTTTAATAATTACAAGTCTTTCTATCCGTGGATCCCTCTCACAGAAAGAATGTTAATAATGTAAATGCCATCTTGAGGATTTATTGTCATAATAAACAAGTACGGTACTTATGTACTGTATGTTGAATGTATATATTCGTCCAAGTTTTATTCATTTTTTTCTTAATGCATTGCCAAAATGTATATGATCGGGAAAAATTATCGGGAATGATTGGAATTGAATCGGGAGCAAAAAAAAAAAAAAAAGCAATCGGATCGGGAAATATAGGGATCGGCAGATACTCCACCTATAACGATCGGGATCGGATCAGGAGCAAAAAAAACATGATCGGAACAACCCTAATAATTACCTCGAATCCTCAAACAAATCACTCCTGAGACAATCCCTCCTGTTTGTATGCGGTACAGCTTTTGTACTTTTTCAACATAAATCTGCCGCTGGATTGCTGCATGTGTCGCTGCGACCGACTGCGAATAACCGAAGCGTATTGTGGGATGGCCCCCCTACTTGTAGGCGTGGTGCAGTGAAGGTCGAATCTGACTCGTCAATATCATTATGAAGCCTTTGACTTAACGTTCATTTTTAGCCCCATCGTGGTTATTTCATGTTTGCTGTATTTTACTGCCACACATTGCTGGTCCGTAAAAAAAAGGCCATCATCACACCGGTCTGTGGTTCAAAAAAGGGGACCACTGATTTAGAGTATAAGTGCTAGTATTCATTTATGTTGGACAGAATTGCAGACAAAACAAAAGATACAAGAGAGCATTGTGATCATTTTCCAAATTCTTTCCACGTCTCCGCTTGTTTTTTGACCTTGTCAATCCACTCTGAATTCCTCCGAGAGAAGCTTCATCGTTTCTGAAGAAAAAGTGTAGAAAAGCCTCACTTTGCTCACTTTTCTCCCTGGATTTTTTCTAATGAGTCACAATGTTGGTTTGTTGTCTTCAGCTGCATGCAAATGACATGGCCGAGGCTGCCTGTATTTCACCGCCTACGCGCTCTCCCTTCGTTTCCATGACCGTGTTTAACCATGCAAATAAACAGAATAAAATGGTAAAAAACAAAAGCATAGCTGTGAAGCGAAGAGGTGGCGGAAAAGTTCAGGAGTTGAAAGAAAGAGAGGTCAGCAGAATGAGGTCAGCACTGCAGGGAGGAGGAGAGTTATTATTGGACCAAAATCAAGTGCAAGAGAATTAGAATGTGACACAGAAACTTGTCATATACACGTTTCATTTTATTAGTTAATCTACACTGAAATCAGTTCTTTTTTTTTTTTTTTTCTTACAATGCTCTTAACAAATCGTCCAAACACATATTCCTACAAAAAAACTGCTAAATATACTTCTAAACTAAATAACGAATTCATAAACAAACATATTAGCTCAAACAAAAACATGCCTTATGTTGGTCTTATCAGTGAGCAGCTGGATTCAGCTATGTTAAATCAGTTGTGTCATATTTCCAGTTGCCACTAGAGGGCAGTCACCCAATTATTTTCACTAAACTGTATCGAATTCATTTTAATTTATCATGTACACAATTTCGTACATTTTTTGTCAAGAAATCACACTTTTTTTTTCTCCGTAATTTGGTCCGTCCCATGACTAATTAGTATTAATATATGTAATTTCACAAGTAGCGTCGTCCCAATCACACATTTTTGCCTGTAAGTCCGAGTTTTGCACCGATACATAGGAAATGATTAAATTATTATTTTCCCAATTTTAACTAAGCTATTCTAACATCAGAGCCATATAAAATGTTCTTAGCACTGGAAGCATTTCAACTAGAGTTGCCCGATAATATCGTGTAGTCAATAGTATCGACCAAAAAAAGCATTTTAAAATGATATCGGATAATATCGACATCGGTTTTGGGTCAGTATTTATTTATTGTTTTAGTAGGAACTAGACATGTGCCAATTACCGGTTTCAAGGTATACCGTGGTATAAAACGTCAAAGTTTCAAAACCACAAGCATTTCCTGTCATACCGTTCCTAAGGTATTAGCGATTTTTTTTTATGTCCCAAAAATGCATGGAGAAATCCTTCCCTTGCAGCTGCAAGGCTTAACCCTCCCCCTACAGTTGTTGCTCAGTGTCAGTGAGTCAGCTGTGCGACACGATGGCTGGAGGAGGTGAAACTCCTGAACTTTTTCCCCCCATCGAAGAAAATAAAATCGCTGGAATGGAAATACTTCGGTCAGAGAAAAGTTACAGACAGTCGCAGCTTAGAGGAGGAGGGCCAACCGACATGTTAAAACATCTTTCCGGAGGGTGGCTGCCGAGGAGGCAGTACCTCCAATGTGATTTCCCATTTATACAAAATTAAAGGTTCGTTAATACTGTCGTGAACGTTTCCCACCAGCTATGAGAGTTAACACCAACATATTTAGTGTGTCTAGCGGTGGTAAAACAAGTTTTTTTCTGAGAAAGAGTGTGTAACGAGTCATGCACGCATGCTTTTTATGGAAAATGTTCAATGGAAAAAAGTTTTTTTTTAGCTGAGATATGTCAAAGTAACACATTTTAGAGCAGTAATTGACACCGTAATACCTTGAAACCGTGATATTTTGGCTTAAGGTTATCATACCGTCAGAATATCATATCGGCACATGCCTAGTAGGTACAGTGCCCGTTGATGAATATCTATTAGACACATTTAAAATATGTAAATATGCCGGATTATAGACAAGTTTCCTGAACGAAATATGGGCGGCGCCATCTTGGAAAATGTCTGCTCTGGCTAAACTTCCGGTTTAGAAAGAACAACATGAATTAAATTGAATCAAGCAAGAGGAACGCACGGAATCTCCAAAAATGGATTCAGCACGACGTAGATGAGATTGTATGATTGTTCTCATCACTTCGTTGATTATTCGTGGACAAAATTATAACAACCTGTCAGTCTGTGTTGACGTGATGTATAGATTGATACGCCGGCCACTTGAGTGACCAAAATGAGGTGAAATTACAAATTATATTGCATTTGCCGAAAGCAGTAGGGCTGACACGGATTTTGTTGTTACAAGAAAATACTACAAGGTATGTACATATAAACAAAAATAGTATGCCAGTCTTTTTTATTGCAGATAATGATCACATTAAAACACTTGGACAATATTATTCTATTTCTTGTTTTTTTTTAAATGTGCAAAACAGGTCAATAAATCACAATTCATAAAATTATTATAAAAAATAGCAT
This sequence comes from Corythoichthys intestinalis, assembly GCF_030265065.1. NCBI lineage: Eukaryota > Metazoa > Chordata > Actinopteri > Syngnathiformes > Syngnathidae > Corythoichthys > Corythoichthys intestinalis. Next base: position 16,155,451 of record NC_080415.1, on the reverse strand, counting down.
ACGAGAATGTGATATCTGACATCACAGCTCCGGAGTGGCTTGAGAGGCTCGCCAAACTTTGACCTGACATTACGCAGACCCTCAGCGGCCTACAGACGGGCTTTCTCTGGCTGTCCTCGGTAATTCCATCCCCAATAACGTATCTTAAAGTTGCTGCAGTGAAAAAGCTCGTAGTTGGATCTCGGGATCGAGCTGACGGTCCGGCAAGCCACCGTCTGTCCCAGCCTCTGCCCCCAGGGTAGTTGTAGTAAACAAGGGCAACAAGTAGTTTTATGCGCAAGATTTTAGCTTTAGTATTTTTTCAGCACCAGACACATGAAAATGCAAGGAAAGGAGGAACATACAGTGGGGGAAATAAGTATTTAGTCAACCACCAATTGTGCAAGTTCTCCAATTTGAAAAGATTAGAGAGGCCTGTAATTGTCAACATGGGTAAACCTCAACCATGACAGACAGAATGTGGAAAAAAAAACAACAGAAAATCACATTCTTTGATTTTTAAAGAATTTATTTCCAAATTAGAGTGGAAAATAAGTATTTGGTCACTTACAAACAAGCAAGATTTCTGGCTGTCAAAGAGGTCTAACTTCTTTTAACGAGGTCTAACAAGGCTCCACTCGTTACCTGTATTAATGGCACCTGTTTTAACTCATCATCGGTATAAAAGACACCTGTCCACAATATCAGTCAGTCACACTCCAAACTCCACTATGGCCAAGACCAAAGAGCTGTGGAAGGACACCAGAGACAAAATTGTAGACCTGCACCAGGCTGGGAAGACTGAATCTGCAATAGGCAAAATGCTTGGTGTAAAGAAATCAACTGTGGGAGCAATTATTAGAAAATGGAAGACATACAAGACCACTGATAATCTCCCTCGATCTGGGGCTCCATGCAAGATCTCACCCTGTGGTGTCAAAATGATAACAAGAACGGTGAGCAAAAATCCCAGAACCACATGGGGGGACCTAGTGAATGACCTGCAGAGAGCTGGGACCAAAGTAACAAAGGCTACTATCAGTAACACAATGCGCCGCCAGGGACTCAAATCCTGCACTGCCAGACGTGTCCCCCTGCTGAAGAAAGTACACGTCCAGGCCCGTCTGTGGTTTGCTAGAGAGCATTTGGATGATCCAGAAGAGGACTGGGAGAATGTGTTATGGTCAGATGAAACCAAAATAGAACTTTTTAGTAGAAACACAGGTTGTTGTGTTTGGATGAATACTGAATTGCATCCGAAGAACACCATACCCACTGTGAAGCATGAGGGTGGAAACATCATGCTTTGGGGCCGTTTTTCTGCAAAGGGACCAGGACGACTGATCTGTGTAAAGGAAAGAATGAATGGGGCCATGTATCGAGTGATTTTGAGTGAAAATCTCCTTCCATCAGCAAGGTCATTGAAGATGAGACGTGGCTGGGTCTTTCAGCATGACAATGATCCCAAACACACAGCCAGGGCAACAAAGGAGTGGCTTCGTAAGAAGCATTTCAAGGTCCTGGAGTGGCCTAGCCAATCTCCAGGTCTCAACCCCATAAAAAATCTGTGGAGGGAGTTGAAAGTCCGTGTTGCCCAACGACAGCACCAAAACATCACTGCTCTATAGGAGATCTGCATGGAGGAATGGGCCAAAATACCAGCAAAAGTGTGTGAAAAGCTTGTGAACAGTTACAGAAAACGTTTGGCCTCTGTTATTGCCAACAAAGGGTACATAACAAAGTATTGAGACGAACTTTTGGTATTGACCAAATACTTATTTTCCAACATGATTTGCAAATAAATTCTTTAAAAATCAAGCGATGTGATTTTCTGGGTTTTTTCCACATTCTGTCTCTCATGGTTGAGGTTTACCCATGTTGACAATTACAGGCCTCTCTAATATTTTCAAATGGGAGAACTAGCACAATTAGTGGTTGACTAAATACTTATTTGCCCCACTGTACCTTCCATAACACAACGGCAACATGGATACAAAAACACCGTGTCCTTGTGGTAGCTCGAGCTTGATTCCATATCTGTCTTCATGAACATGTTTTCCTGCTCTGTCGTGATGATGGCAGATGAATGCGATATTTTGAAATTGTCTTTTTTAAGGGATTTTGATGAGTAATGTTACTCCGGCTCCACTATTGTTTTGGATGGAGAAAGTTGCTAGCCGACATAAGGAAGTAAACTAAAGTACTTCGGAAACTTGCCTATAGCAAAAATGCTAATTTATATCCGCAGTCCCTCGGCAGGTAACGGAAACACAAAGACAAAAAAGAACACGAGGTTACAATAAAACAGCATTGTAAAATAGGTTACTAAGAACTTAAAAGTCAGTGGTTGCAGTACTGGTTTACTTTCAACCACTGCTTAAGCTAAGGTTTGAAGATTGGTGTAAACTGTTCCAGACCGAAGGCTGTATTTCTGTTTGGGACCTTACAGCGGGGACGGATGTATGGGGGGGGGCACGGCCCACCCAGACGTGAGTCGTGCCCACCCAGTCAAAATGTCGGGAATATCTATTGTAGCGTCGCACTGGATATAGAGATCGCATGGAGAGTTGGTCTCACCTACTTTTTTTATTGCAGGGTTAACGGTTACTGTTGGCCGCAACCATGCCGAACAAGCAATCACCAAAAGAAGCTGTTTTTCCAACTTCGTTTGTTATCGGCGCACTTCCTCTTTCTCCTCCAGACACATTATAGCAGTCGGACATCCGGGCATTAATGACGTCACCGGCCACAACAAAGCATCGCCATATTGAAATGGGGGCAAAACACAAGTCACAAGCAGTTGCTCTGTCATGCATTGTAGTACAAACGCGTTGAACTTTTGTCTTATTTGCGGTCCTTTTTTTCCGTCGGAATGACTAAAAGTTGCCGTGTTGCGGGTTGTAACGCAAGAGTTCGGAGCCGCATTTGAAGTTCTTCATTCTTCCTCGTGAGAAGAAAAGGACAAGCAAATGGCTGAAAGCAATCAATCGAGGAACAGTAAAAAAGACGGTTCGTGGACCATTCTCGCCAGTGGGAACCTAAATCCAGGCACATTTACGTTTGCAGCCGACATTTTATTACTGGTGAGTAAACTTTAATCGATTTTTTTTTTTCCCCCAATTCGCTGCTAGGATTCAATAGACTAGGCAGTGGTTATTATTACCATAACCAACAACTCACAAAGCGTTATTTTTCTTTTGCCGTGAACTGCTCTGACCGGTCAATCGGTATATTATTGGCCTGGTGGGAATTGGTTATTTTGCCGTGATGTGTTCACAGCTAAATAACGCTTGGAGGTGAATTACCGGTTGCGGCAGAAATAATCACTCCGTATATACTACCAGTTTTCTTAGTTCCACACAGTACGTATTCCACGTAATTGATAAAGATCAACATACTGGGTGACTTTATGAGGTAGTTGTAGATGTTTCCGAACTCCACTGCAGGCAATTCCTTTGGATTGTTTATCCAGCTACAGTATCAGCTGCGACTTTGTATGTACAGATTTGCAGGCCAATACACGCTAATTTTAAGTTGGATCGCCTCCTCGCGTCTGTCGGCAGTGACACGTGATAATAATAAGTCATTTTTAAGACGTTTTTATGAAGAAAAGACGCAAAACAGCTGAAATATAGGAATTTCAGACAACGTTTGTCTATGGATGTTTACCTGAGCGTGCCCCCATCTCAAAATGGCGACACGTTGCTTTGCGAGATGATGTCATCATGACATCACGCCAACTGCGAGAATAAGTAGATGAATGAAAACAAAACAAAAAAAACCCTCCAACAAATTAATGCAGCTTCAACAGGACACAAGCCAGTGTCCTACTTGCGCCTGTCCCAAGCCCGGAGAAATGCAGAGGGTAAAAAAAAAAAAGCCTGCACTGGGGGTGCCCCCTCAAAATTTCTCAGTGCCCACGCTGGTGGGTAAACCTAGATCCGGGCCTGCCTCACAGTCCCCTCTAGAGGAGGCCCTGATCCTGAGACCTTTGTGACATGAGAGGTTGGGCGAGTCCATGTAAAACCTTGTACATTAGACAAACCGTTTTAATTTTTCTTTTATTCTAAAAATGTAAAGTGCTTTTTAAAAAAATGTGACAAACATGGGCAAACATCGGTTTTCTGGCAAAGACCTTTAATGATTTTTTTATAGAGTGATTCTATATTTTTGCAGGTATGTACCCCTGCTTGTTGCCAACATGTAATATAATATTCAATATGTGATGAAATCATTGAGTGTAAAATATGCATGTTGCTTTCAAAGTGAATGTAGAAGCTTTCTGCCTCTCTGCAAGGGCTGGTCACATTTTACCACAGCAGCTATGCTTACTGACCGTTAGATGTCTTCAGATTAAGATGCTTGGGATTTGTAATGTGAGCAGACCATTTGCATTCATGGTGCAAAAATTAAATGAACAATAAATGATTGAAAATGCAGAATATGTAAAGTCCACGACCTCATATATTGGTATTGGTTTGATATCTGTATCAAATTTTTGGAGTTGGACAATATTGGGATATCAGTTATTGGTTAAAAAGCCATTATCGGACAACAATGTTGACAATGTGATAAACCGAGCTATCTTGGTTGTGATTTTCTTGACTTTTTTGCAGTTGCTGGACATTTTTTTCATTCTGCAAAGTTTGTTTCACTAGTGCAAATATAAATATATATTATAAAATGTACAGTACAGTGATCCCTCGCTACTTTGCGCTTCAAACTCCGCGCCCTCAGTCCATCGCAGATTTTTTTTTCAATTAAAAAAACAAATAAATGCAGAATTTTATAGAGGTGTCCCAATCCGATTACGTGGGCTCTCACTCTCTGCTCCTGTTGCTTTTACTTGTCAATGCACTGGAGTTGCTGATTAAAGGTAACGATGATTGACAGACATTAAGATTTGATCTTGCCATAGACGCTTGTAAGCCGCAACTTCAAAGCGCCGTATACGTCAATCATCGTTTAACTTGTTAAACAGTTCCTGTGGCAACTTATTGTGTGTAAGTGAGCATCTTGAGCATTAAATAGTAATATAATATTTTTAAAATAGTATTTTTTTGGTAGGGGCGCTACTTCACGATTTTTCACTTTTCACACCGGGTTCTGGTCCCCATTATCCACGAAAAACGATCACTATATACAGCATATGGCGGAAAACACTCAGGTTACTTAAAGTTCTACTCTGTGACCCAAAATTGTCCTATATGCATGTGTGAAAAATCATTGGAAAGCTTAAAATTGCAATTATTTAATATATATGTTGGGGAATTATATCACCCCCCGTGAGTCATCACCTTATCGTGGTGGAGGGGTTTGCGTGTCTCAATGATCCTAGGAGCTATGTTGTCTGGGGCTTTCAGCCCCTGGTAGGGTCACCCATGGCAAACAGGTCCTAGGTGAGAGGCCAGACAAAGTATGGCTCAAAAAGACCCCTTATGATGAGTAACATTAATGAACCACAGTTTCCCTTGCCCGGACGCGGGTTACCGGGGCCCCCCTCTGGAGCCAGGCCTGGAGGTGGGGCTCGAAGGCAAGCGTCTGTCTGGTGGCCGGGCCTGTCCCCATGGGGCCCGGCCGGGCTTAGCCCGAAAAGGCAACGTGGGTTCCCCTTCCCATGGGCTCACCACCTGTGGGAGGGGCCAAAGGGGTCGGGTGCGTAGGGAGTTGGGCGGCAGCCAAAGGCGGGGGCCTTGGCGGTCCGACCCCCAGCTGCTGAAGCTAACTCTTGGGACACAGAAATGTCACCTCTCTGGCAGGGAAGGAGCCTGAGCTATATATATATACACAGTATATGTATGCTGTATTTTAAGCCAAAAGAACTATATATACACAGTATATGTATGCTGTATTTTAAGCCAAAAGAACTCGTGTTTGATAGAACAATATGTCTATATGCTGCCATAGCAGATTCATGGCGCAATAAGCACCTGAACTATTTTTAATTTGTCCGTTTTACCCTGGAAACCCCCGTTTACAGACACCACACAACCGCTTTTGTTTCAACCTAGCCATAAAAAGTAATCGTATTTATTATTGTGTCATTTTTAGCTTAGAATCATTAATTATTGTCTAATATTTAGTTTGAGAGAGAAAAAAAAACGACTTAAAAAATTATTCACTCGCATATTTTAAACTTTTAAACAAATTACTTCACAATGAAAAAATTGGCATCTGTAAAAAAGTCACGGATATCCACTTCATAACTATCGCTTAATTTTATGTTTTTTCGTTACGGTCGCATTTCCCCCAATACTTTAGATGATAAATAATCGCTCCAATCTAACAAAAATTGAAGAAAAAAAAAAACGGGTAAATATATGAAAATCAAAATCTCGATTACTCCTTGATGTCTGCGATTTCTGCATCACGACCCTTGTTATATTACCATGTTTCACCTCTAAAATCTAAAAAAAAATCCAGCTGTGGCCATTCACATCTGTGTCTTGACACTCAGTGATACGTGCTACATGGAGTTTTTGGATCGAAAAGAGGTAAGTACGCGATAATATCTTGTTAAAATCATGGCGTCTTTAACTATCCTCTCGCGTCCACTCACCTCCAGTTAGGGTTTTGTTGTTTTTTTTTGTTTTTTTTTAATGCCCTCCTGTTCAATTTTTTTTCTTCCCCCAGAAAATCAAGATTTTAAGCTTTCCAATGATGTATCACACGTGCATATCGGACAATGTTGAAATTTGGTCAAATTGGGGGTCTCAGAGCTGAACTTCAAGTCACCAGAGTGTTTTCCGCCATATATATATATATATATATACATATATATATATATATACTGGACTGTCTCAGAAAATTAGAATACACAATATTCTAATTTTTTGAGACAGTCCTGTGTATATACTGTGTATATATACAGGACTGTCTCAGGAAATTAGAATACACAATATTCTAATTTCCTGACTGTCTCAAGAAATTAGAATATTGTGTATTCTAATTTCCTGAGACAGTCCTGTATATATACACAGGACTGTCTCAAAAAATTAGAATATTGTGTATTCTAATTTCCTGAGACAGTCCAGTATATATATATTTTTTTTTTTTTTTTTTTGCATTATACTGTATGAAAGCATATTGCTGCCACCCACAAAAAGTCAAGTATCACGTTTTTACATAATAGTATCACGTAAACCAGGGGTCCCCAAACTACGGCCTCCACATTTGGTCCGGCCCCCTGAACAATACCAGAGAGCATTTTTAATTTTTTTTTTTTTCTCAATAGTGTTATTTCCTGGCCTTTTTCTGTGAAGAACTCAGAAAGGGTTATTTGGTTATTATCTATTTAATTAAGTGTTATTATTATTTATTATATTATTATTTTTATATTATTTACTTTTGTTCCGTGAAGAATCCAGAAAGTGTTATTTGATTGTGGCTTTCTGAAAAACGATAATTTTTTACATTTAGGCTCTCCTGCAATCGTCACACTTTTTCTGACAAAGACCCCGGCCCCTCATCAGAGAGGGGAAAAGTTATGTGGCCCTCACAGGAAAAAGTTTGGGGACCCCTGATGTAAACTGTCATGTAAAAATGTGATATCATGTACAAATTGGATAACTATCATGTAAAAAACTGATACTGGACTTTTTTTTGGGGGGGGGTTGGCAGCAATATGCTTCCGTACTTCTGGGTTATTTTACTACTCATCCACTGCCATTGACAGTTATAGACATCCAATCCATTTTCAACTGTGAAGATCACGATAATTAGAATAGAATAGAATAGAATAGAATAGAATAGAATAGAATAGAATAGAAAGGCTTTATTCTCATTGTACAGAGTACAACGAGAATAAACCTTTGTCGTAAGATGCACCACACAGAACAAAAGTAAATAAGGCTAATAAAATTTTTAAAAAAACACAAGTTACAGTGTACACCAGCCATGTCCAAAGTCCGTCCCGGGGGCCAAATGTGGCCCCTGGCCAAATTTCATCCGGCCCCCAGCCTCTGTCATAAAATCAATAACGTCTGGCCTGCACATTAACTCAAAAAAATGGTCAGCGATACTGCTACCAGCATATGAAGTGCCGTAATTTCCCGAATATAAGGCGCACCCGTGTATAATGCACACCCCAAATTTACTTGTAAAATCTAGGGGAAATTATTCAACCCGTTTATAACGCGCACCCTAATTTTAGCACCAATAAATTGATGAATACAAGAAAACAGAGCTCGTGTACAGATACAGAAATGTCATTTTACTGACTGGTGAAACAGCACAAGCATAGCATATTGGTAGTACAATACATTACCATAAACTGACAATATTTACAGTAATAATATGATTTGAGAATTTCTCCAACTTACCAGAATCTGGGAGAGAACAAAACAGATATGACTTTTCTTTTAAAGGCTGCTGTATAACTTGCTAGTTTCATCATGATGAATAAATGTTTCTTCCATGGATTGATACGGTAAAATGAAAGTGAGAACGTAAGTCGGAAATCCAAGAGAGCTCATCGCTGTCGACATGACAGTAACAATAGGAACTATTGTTATTTGGGTTTGAGTTTCCCGAGGGACAGATATAGTTGACGGACACACACAGGAAGTCTTTGTTGTTACGTTTGTTATGGTCCAAGTTGCGGAGCTGCAATAAACGTTGACTCAAATGAGTTCAAGAAACTAAATTCCGTACTTTATGAAGAGTGAAAAAAGCAGAATTTAACACAGACAAAATCATTCGGCTGATCAGACTGAAGTATTACCGAAACAAAATGGTGACGTCACGTACTGTAATGGTCTGCAATGGATCGCCACATACGTTTCTTCAACACAACGTGGCCGTGTCAATAATAAACAAAATCGGTTTATATGTACAGTATATATATATATATATATATATATAATATATATAATTCTACCCGTTTATAATTCGCACCATGATTTTACAAGTTGATTTTGGGGGAAAAAAGTGTGCGGTATATTCCGGAAATTACGGTAGCTTACACACTCAAATTTGCTGCTCCTCATTTACCCACTAAAACTGATCAGCACTCTAAGCAACATTACCCTGTGTGACCCTTTGCTTTCAATTGTCTAAAATGGCGACAATCAACAAAAAAAGTTGACTGCGACGGCCGACGCTTCAACGATAGGTGGAAATTGGACTATTTCTTCACTAACATACACAGTAACGCAACTGTGTGTGCCTCATTTGCAAAGAGACAGTCGCTGTTTTTAAAGAATTCAATGTGAGGCAATATTACCAAACAAGACATGCTGACATGTACGACAAGATTACAGGGAAGATACTCAGCGAGAAATTGAAGCAACCTGAAGCTAGCATAATTTCACAGCAGCAGTATTTTGCATGAGCCCGAGAGTCGAAAGAGAACGCCAAAAAGGCTAGTTGCGAGATTGTTTAAATTATTAATTAAATGACATAATAAAGAAAATGTGACACGGAATGGCTTGCTAAAATTTGCTTAAATATGTTGTTCTACGTAAAGGACGTCAGCCAAGGTCGGCCGCCCGCCCACATTGTCACTACACCAAATCTGGCCCCCTTTGCAAAAAGTTTGGACACCCCTGGTGTACACAGATTGGGAATAAAGTGAATAAGTAACTAGCAGCAAGTGGTGATGTAACAGTGCGTATGACAATTTATAGTAGTTGACTGACTTGATACTGTATGATGAAAATGACACTTTTTGCATGTAACTATGCAAGTATTGCGTCATGTATCACTGCCTTCGATAGCGATAGACATCCAATGCAATTTGACTGGTGCAGTCAAAATGGATTGGACGTCTATCACCGTCAATGGCGGACAATGATTTAATACTTAAAATAACTGGCAGTGATCGAAAAATTTCTCATTTGATCCGGAGACGCAGCTCAAATTGTTAAGTGTAAATTCCTCCACGTCTGAAATGGAAATAGCTGTGTGCATTTGTACGTGTGAGAGAAACAGTTTGCGTGCATGTGTGCACGCCCATTTGTCACCATCACTTCCAATAACACTTGAGCAACTGTTCACAGCGTCGTATTGGGTGTCTGTGTGAAAGTGTGTGCGTGGACGGCGGGAGTCAGGTCAAGTGTGTGAGCGGGATGAGGGAGGAGAGCCAGCGAGATGAAGAAGAAGATGCTGCTTTTGTAAGAGTCCATCGCAAAGTGATGGTGTCAGTGCCCGGAGACCAATCCTGATGATGCTGTGAGCTTTAAGCACTTGGGAGTCTTCAACCAAGGAGTTATTCTAATATGGGGAGCGTCAGCGAGCTGTGCGCTTCCAGTTTTCAGGCATTTTTGTGCCCGACGGTGCCAGCTCTGGAGCCTAATGCTGCTCCTCCTACTACAGGTCAGTGATTGTTTACTTTGATAGATAGATACTGATGTACATTCATATTCATACATATATTAATACATAGGAATATTTAAATCAAATATGCCATACTAGATTTTGTGGCTTGTATGTTTGGCATAACAATCATGCATTTGTGCGGTGAAAACAATTATTTTATAAACTAATAGATACTGTAGATAGCTACATGCACGTACGTATTCATATTCATACATACATTTATAGATAGGAATATCAAAATTAAATGTGCGATACCAGATTTTGTGACTTGTATGTATGTGTGGCATAACAATCATGCATTTGTGCGGTAAAAACAATTATTTTAAAATGGATAAATAGATACTGTAGAAAGCTATACATGTATTCATATATACAATATATAGGAATGTTAAATGGAGAGTACTTAACCCATTTAGCGCATTTATCTACCTTGTTACAATGCCCAAAGCGCTTTACATTAGCACATATTTACCCTTTTACACACACATTCACACACCAACGGTGCTGCTGCCATGCAAGGCTCTCTGCCGACCCATTGGGGGCAAATTAGGGTTCAGTGCCTTGCCCAAGGGCACTTTGACAGTAGCCAGTCATAGCCAGGAATCGAATCGACCCTTCGTTCCCAGGACAATTCCATCTACCAACTGCACTACGGCCATAACAAGATTTTTTGACATGTGTGTGGCATAACAATGATGGATCCATGCTGTTACAGAAATCATTTTAAAATCTAAATGTGACTAGATGAGTGAACAGTCATTTTCCAATGTATGTGTGCCAAAAACTTACCCCCCAAAAAATCCTTCTTAAATCAATGCAATAATAAGCAGTGTTGTTAATTTTACTTTTAAAAAGTAATTAATTACAGTTACAAATTATTCATTCATTCATTCATTTTCCATGCCGCTTTTCCTCACGAGGGTCGCGGAGGTGCTGGAGCCTATCCCAGCTAACTACGGGCAGTAGGCAGGGGACACCCTGAACTGGTTGCCAGCCAATCGCAGCAGTTACAAATTACTTCTCCCAAAAAGTAATTGCGTTAGTAACTCAGTTACCTGAAATTAAGAGTAATTAGTTACTTGGCAAAGTAACTAGTGATAATTTTCATGTTTTTTTTTTTTTCTCTTTTCTCTTTTTTTTTTTTCTTTTTTTTGAGTGTAAAGTTTAAAGGTTTTTTGGGACAATTGGCCCTAGCCCAATTGTTTACCCTCCACTTAACTAGACACAAGGGTATTGCAATAACTAGATAGTAACCTTTGCTATGTCTGGAAGTCATTTAAAGTTGTGAATCAACCGTTAAAGTTGTTAAAATTGCTCCCGCTATTGCATTAGTTCCCTTCTGTCTACTTTCAACATGTGTAAGTTTTAAAACTGTTTCATCATTTAAGATAGATTTAAGTCAATATTTTGCCGATTTAGGAGCATTTTAGATTAAAAAAAAAAAAAAAAAAAAAAAGTTCCCTAGGAAGGATCTCTACAACAGAGCCTTCCTGAGAGGTCTACTGCTTTAAGATAGCGGCTGTTTACTAACGCATGTAGTCCTTAAAACATGTTGCCAATGCAGCCGTGTCCATCATTTGCATCTAGTTCTATAATATGTGATATCTACCGTATCATGTGGGCGTAGTTTGTAGGCTACAGTCAGGTATTATTGGAGCCACCTAGCATCGCGTTTGCAACGGCGTCTTCCCCACTCCTGCTCTGCTCTCTTGTCTCCGTGAGTCCGTCTCTCTGACTTTTTTTATTCAACCAGCTTAGTAACGCATAGTAACGCACACCTTTCCCGCCTCAGTAACGGTAATGTGAGAAAAGTAATTAATTAGATTTCTCACTACTGAAAAAAATAACGCAGTTAGTAACGCTGTTATATTGTAACACCGTTATTAACAACACTGGTAATAACAATCATGCACAGGTGAATCAAAAGAATCTTTTTCAAAGCATAACATTTGAAGGAGATTGTACCTTTTTCTTAGGTACCGTCTAACTGTTTGTATTATTCTAACACACCCAATATAAAATAAATAGCACTTATGCCATAGTTTAAGGAAAACAAGCGGAATATAGGGCATAAGAGATAAACAACACCTTCTTATCACGGAAGCCCAACGTGTGCGTCATGCAACTGACTGAGCAAGATTGAAGCTGACAAGCCCATGTCTGCACCACCAACTCTCGCAATCAGTTCTCCCAGACAGTCCAGAACAAATGGTGGGACGCCCTGTCCCAACACAAGGAACACCGGAGAACGCTCGATATCCAACTGATAACACGACTGACAAGATTCCAAGAGCCCCTTTGACGCTGAGGTGGCAAAATCCACCAGAAGGGTGTGTTTGTTTAAGATCTGTCTGTTTGTGGATTGGACAGGAGGATTCGGGAGTTACTGTTGTCAGGGTAACGAGGGTAACATTCACAAGCTAGTGTGGCCATAAAACATTTCTATGTGTAATAGAAATTAAACAAGTGAATCTAAATAATCATTGTCTCGAGTCAAAACAATAATCCAAGTAAATTTAGATGTACAGTATACATAACAATCACACTGGCGTAGTCTATTTAAAAAAAATAATTCTCAAAGCTATGTGTGGAACAATCACAAACTCTGAATTCTTATCATTCCTAATGTTCTAAATGACCAGAATATCTGGGCAAAATATCTTTCACAAAAGTATTCATAGCATGCCAATAAATGAAAACAATCATACTCATAGTTAAGTGTAGCATAGCAATCCCACGCAGTGTTGTTTTCATCAGCGATAACGATAACAAAAATATTTTGTCAACGAACACTTTTTTTATGACTATGACGAGACGATAACACGCTAAAAACGTGTTTTGGGAGACTAAAACATAACAAGACCAATGTTAGTTTTCATCTGACGAGACGAGAACGAGATAAAAATGCACGATAGTTTCCGTCACATGTTCACATTTTATATGTAAGATTTGTTTTCTTATCTTGCCCAGAGAGAATATGTAATGTTGCTTTAGCCTTTGAAGGTCTGTGCTGAGTGATCATCACACACTAAATGTAACACGTAGCATTAGCATAGCATTCGCGTTCATGTGCAAACGTCCTCTTAAACTCTCAGATAACTTTTTTACATAAGTTCGTTGCGTATAGGTGGGTATAATTAATTGAAAATGTACTGTTTTCCTGCTGAGTGTGTATTATCACCAAGTTGGCGTTGTCATTGTAGACGCTACAATATGTGCTCGTCCGTCAATGCTCGTTTGAAATAGTTGGAAACCACTATTTTTTTGAGTAATTTGTTTTAATTTTACAGACGAAAACATTTTAAGTAAACGTCGACCATAGGTGGAGTTTGACTTTTGGGGAAGAGGAGGCAAAAAATGTTGATAACCCCGAAACGCAGTGTCAGCAATAAAGTTTATATAATAATATATATTTTATATATATATATATAATATTTATAATAATAAATTGAAAATGAGCGTTTTTTTGTTTGTTTTTGTTTTTCTTTCCTATCATTCTTGAGGGGAATTCTAAATCAGGCTGCTTAGTACAGCTATACCAAGATCATCATCCATTGAATATGGTACGCCGGCCGGTGTCGTGCTAATGTAGTTACCACCGTCAAAAATTGTATCCCCTGGGCTGAGCCACTGCGCTACACTGATTTGCTTGATTTCTGTGTTTTGGTGATGTAGTTATCTACGAGGTTTTAAAACATTGCCCACCCCCAAAAAACTTATTTTTTCTGTCGTATAACGTAACGTACGCACTGAATATTAAAAAAAAGGGTATGTTTTACTGTTTTACTCGTAGGATGACCTATAACTGTTATTACTGTAATTCTAATCCTGCATAGAGTTTCTCCAGTTTAATAACGTCGACGTCCAAAATCTATCACTGTGGTTCTTTTCTGGCTTCAATTAATTGTTTAAGTCAACATAAGGTATAACTAATGTGTGTGTGTGTGCGCTTCCGTGGCAAGGGGATACAATTTTTGACCGGGGTAGCTACATTAGCAACACACCGGTGGTGGCTCTGTTGCACAATTAGCATCTTTAGTGGGGCAAATTGAAACTCCACTCACCATTTTGGTGTTGCTCTCTGGTGTTTAATGGTCCACATTTTCAATTCTTGGTTCTTGCTCAGTAGTTCTTGTCGCTTTTGAAAGCTTAGTTTAAAAAAAAAATTACGTACAGTATATACATCTTGCGTCTTCGGTCCTCGGGTGGTTTTGGCTAAGCAAAGCAAACGACCGTCTAAGGTTCTAGCCACATAATCTGTTCGAAAAATAATTTTGACCCATTATAAAAATCTCTTTCATTTCATTAATTTTTGTTGTTTGTTTCATTGCTTTACAACTTTCATAGACAACATTTTACCAGGAAAATCTTAAATTTAAAATCCTATATAGGAAAGTCAATTGCATGCAATGACACTTTTCGGCCACCACGGGAGGGAGTTTGACCCCACCATCCCCCCCTTAAACTCTGCGTATGACGTCAACAAAAAATAGTCGAAGACAAACTCATTTTGAGATGACTAAAATATGACCAAGACTAATAAGTATTATCGTCCAAAAGACTAAGGCAAAAATTTAAAAGGGTTGCCAAAAACAGTACTTATCCCATGCTGGTGTTATCATTCAAAACAACCGTTTTTGAAGCAATGTAATATAACAATCACACACCGGGAATCAAGATAATCATTCTCAATAGTCAGAAAAACATTCTCAAAGCTTTGTGAATAACAAACACACTGGTTTACGAAAATAATCACTCTTAATAGCAAAAATTTTCTTTCCCGCGAGCAAAACAATAAAATCAATCAAGGCTATGTTTTGTATAACGATCGTTCTTAAACATAGGTGTGGCATAACAATAACACACTTGCGTATGTTGCCTTATGAGACTTGAGGTTTTGCCATCACTAATATTAAAACATGGAGTGGAAGGGAAACCCAATGCAAAAGAGAGAATGACTGAACAAAACTGAAGGCAACAAGTAAATAATACAACCACAGAGTGAAGTCACGAATATGGAAAGTGATGATTTTTATGAATAGTTGTGGAATCAAGTTGACATTGTGTGATGATTGCTTACTCTAGCAGAGCACTTTAGATCGATATAGTTTCCACATTTGACTTTTATAGAATTCATAAAACCTTCATCATCTCCATCTTTCCTAGAGTTATAAGGGCAACATGTTGGCTGTTGCCGTGGTGATTTTTGATCGTGTGCATGCGTGCCTTTCTGTGATTTATTTCATTTATTTATTTGCCATTTTGGTGTACACACACACGCGCATGAGTCAGACAAAAACCTGCGTGCGCAAGATGGTGGGCTCGATTGGAGAACGTGACGCACGCTCGTCGCCCTCTCGGGTCCGGAGTGGGTCCTCCTCTCGAGTGGGCGCCCGAATGATATCATCTCAACGGCAGCCTACCGCTCTCGCCCTTTAGCGTGTGTGTCATTTCAACTCATTCAAAGTCAATTTGGGACACATAATAACAAGAAGAGTTTCACGAGACTTGGATTTTCTGTCTATTACTTTGGATTTTATCATATTTTCTAACATGGCAAAAGTGAGAAAGGTTGACTCCACTTAAAGGTTAAGTGATTGTTTATCCCATCGCAACTTGCCAGCTAACCATGGCGGTTATCTCATTCAGGAAAACGGCCATTAAAGAGTTCCTGAGCTCTTCCTTTCACCCATCCTCAGTATATCCTGTTGTTGGCGCGTGCAAAATGGCTGATTAAAGTTCACAGCTGCAATAGTTTTGCCTTCTTCCCAGCACCAACCAGTCCCCACAATTCGATACAGCAGCTGCATCTCCCACAGAAAACGACTTCAAAATATTTTTGTTTCATTTACATCATCACAGAGGAATTCATTGTTACCGAAAGCAGTTTGTCATATATAAGTAATGTTGTCTAGCTGCATGAGAAATGGAAAATAATGGCCATATTGTTGAAAAAGCCTTCCGGCTGGCTCTTCTTCTTCATAGTGCAAACAATTGCCATTTTAAGAAGCTAATGCTCATATCTGACATCATCTTTAAATTGCGTAACATTCAACTAATACTTGTTAAAATTAAAATAACCATACACAACGCCTTAAGTGTCCATAGAAATCCAATTGCATTGCTGCTTGTAAATTCACCAGTTCACCAAGCCACTTCAATTTATGTCACATGCAACACAATCGTATTCTCCCTAATATGTGTGAACTTGCAGCTCTGCTTACCTTTTGGCTTTGACTTACGGCTTTGGCTGCGGTGTCAAAGTACTTGTTCTCGTTTAGGATGTTTATTCAGCCAACCTCATCGAGCATTTGGCTGAAGAACTCTAGATACTTTTATTTTTTTTAAGGTATTAACTTTTTTCCGCTGTTTTTGATTATTGTTACTGGTCCCGGAAAATTTCTTCTTTTGAACATGTAGATCTATGTTCCAACTGATGTTTTACCAGGTTTGATTTTCTTCAGTAATTTCTCTTTTCTGACAAACTAGTGTGAAAAACTACTGCAAAAATACAGCCACGGCATTCACAATGATACAATTACCTACCGTAATTTTCGGATTATAAACCGCTACTTTTTTCTTTCATTTTGAATCCTGCGGCTTATAGTCCAATGCGGCTTATTTGTTGATTTATTTAGATTAATAGGTAACACATGCCTCCTAGCATGCATTGCAGTGCCACAGATGTAAATAACAATCAAAATGTATGTTCTGTGCTAATTATTTACTCAGTTACTGTTCCATTTGTTTCATTATTTGCTAGTTGTGATATTTGGTAACACTTTATTTGACAGCAGCGTCATAAGACTGTCATAAAACCGCCATAATAATTACATGACACCATCATGGGCATTAGTGAAAACTTATGACAGATGTCATTAAGTGTCATCCAGTAAATTATGTTACTAACTCCATTTATGTCCATCTCGGATATTTTACATCCATTCTTAAGTGAGATAATTTGCCCTATAGCCATAAATGACATCTGTTATAAGCATTCATTAATGCTCGTGACAGTATCATGTCATAATTATGTCTTATGGCGCCACTGTCAAATAGAGTGTTACCAAATACCATAACTAGCAATTAATGAAACAACTGGAACAGTGCCTGAATAGATAATTAGCACATAACATGAATTTTGATTGATATTTATATCTGGAGCGCTGCAATGCATGCTAGGAGGCATGTTGGACAACAACAGCGTTGACAGAAGGTGGCAGCAGAGGTTGAATGTCTCCCCCAAGGGAGCAGTGATGGCCAAATGAAGCTTCTTGAAGCAACGAAGCTTTGCAAGCAATTGATTCAAAGCTTCATTGTGGTTCATTTGGTTTCATGACAGTCATATGATGCCGCTGTCAAATAAAGTGTTACCGGTTAATATCTTTTGGTGTAAATGTTCCATAATACAGTGAGGACAGCTGTGGCTTATAATCCAGTGCGGTTTATCGATGAACAAATGCAATTTTCGTGTCACATTTGGTGGCTAATAGTCAGGTGCGCCTTATAGTGTGAAAATTACGGTACTGTATGCACCTTTTGGTCGGAGATTCCGGTAAGATATAGTTGGTGTTGCACTAATACCAATTTTTGGCTCCACATTCCAACAGTCGGCTGTGTGGTATCAGGCAATGCCGATACTGTACCTATACCACATTTTATTTTATTTTTTAAAATATTTTTTTTTAAATCTTTTAATACTAAATAGCGGCATAACTCACATGTTCATTCGTTGACACCCTCGCACTTCATATGGATTAGGCATCTACTAGTGATAAACTAATTGGAAGGAGGGTGCATCTTGGCCAGAGGAAGAGCAAAAATATTTTTACGTCATTGGCTGCCATTGACAGCGATAGACGTCCAATCCATTCGAAGCGGGAGGGCTTGCAGTGAATGAACGAACATTCAGTGGTTAGAAAGTAGTTCTCGAAAAGTACACATTGCACAGCATTGGCACATTATATTTTAGTACTCCCCGATTATGTCATTTTAGTGTTGTATCAATACCAATACCAATACAGTGGTACCTCGACATATGATTGCTTCGACACACGATCTTTTCGACATCCGACATAAAATTTGACTCGCCATTTGTTTCTACATGCGACAAAATGCTCGAAATGCGACGATTTATGACAGAGCTGCAGTTTCTTTTTTTTCCCACAAGACGATGATAAGAAGATGCATGGCAGATTTTCTCCTGGGAGAAATCAACATGGGGTCTAAGAATTGTAGTGCAGAGGGTGACAAAAAGGTGAGGATTAACTTAAGATGGAAATGATAGAAAAATATGCGCATGGTGCTCGCGTCCGTGAACTGGCTCGACAATACGGCTGTCGAATGTCTACGATCTCGACTGTCCTCCTCCGACCTCCGTTCACCAGCCTTTATAAGTTAAGGTGACAATTATTATTGTGGTAACATCGCCCAAAAAAATCTTTGTCAGGTTTTTAATCATTTATTTCAGAATGTGCGACACAACATGCCTACTGTCCGCCCCAGCTGAACAAAGTGAAAGTAAAGTCATCCCTCACTGTGTCAAGTCAGCCACACGGTGCGTTCAGGTACAGCGCGCGAAACCCATCTGCCACATTAGAACCTGATTCGTTACATTATTACAGGTTTTATTATTTTATTACTATTATCATGATATTATTCCTATTTTTATTCATAATTTATTTGTGTAATCGCTATTTCCAGTAGTACCGGCAGCATTTATTAAGGATTTAGTGTTGGTTTTCTGGCTGTGGAACGAATTAATAGGATTATAATGTATTCTTATGGGAAAATCCTGCTTGAAAAACAACCATTACCATTTACAGACAAGGTCCTGGAACAAAGTAACTTCATATGTAGAGTTACCACTGTACACTAACTTTCGGAGCAACAACACTAGTTATAGTCCAATTCTCTTGCCTTCTTCTGTTTTGCACAGTTCCTTTTTGTGGTCGTCTTTCTTTCTGCGTGTTTCATGTTAGCAGTTTTAAGAAGAAATTTAATGACCTGTTTTCGTTAAATCGTAAACAGACTTTTTAATGCAAGAATTCCCACCTTCTATTTAACCGACCAATCAGATATTGAAATTAAATAAACTCACTCTTTTGATTGGCTACATCTCATGAAGTCCCACCTCCTCCCCTGAGCCAACACCGGCTGTCTTCCTGGATGGATACAGTTTTCATTTTTACAGCCTGTTCGAATGCAACTATAAATACCTCTTTTGACATTTTAAGTTACTTAAAGTTTTCTGTTATTCAATCATTTGGGCCTCGTTTCACTGCGCGGTCCGCTGAACATCAACGAAATCATGGTTTTAAAGTCGGAAGACGGCGTCGGTAAGTTGCCCCGGGGGTCCTTTTAATTTAGGCAAGGCTAACTAAGTTAGCTCAGGGAGTTGGGCTAATTAGCGGCTAACTTGCTGTGACTCTTTACACCATTGAGAACATCATTCGCGTTTTATTCAAGTAAGTTAAACATCTCATGTCTGACTGTGTCAATAAAGCATTTTACGGGCGCACAAGAGAGCCATTATTAGTCGACTTGGACGGACGCCACCCTTGATGAGGCTTCGTGCTTATTTATTAGCCATTTTAACAAGTGCATCCATTTTAAGATTTTTGTTTTTTACTTCGCTAAAGAAGGATATGTGATTGCGACCTTTCAGTGAAAGTTGAAGGTTGTCTCTTTTAGCCTTTTTTTCTTGATTTATTTTAAATATGTTTCTCTAATTCAACGAACGCGGCAATGTACGTTTAAAATGATGAATATTAGCCTATTTCTGTCGAATAAAACAGAAATATGCCTTTGTTCAAATGCTGCATTTCTCTTGGTTTTAACTATTTGGAAAGTCACTATTTTCTGGTTAGAAAAAAACACAAAAAAAAACGAACCCCATAAAAACGAATTCACATGCAGTACGTGAACATCACATTTTGGGGTCATGTCTTCTTTTAATTTCTTGGGATTTAAATGGTGACTTGTAAAGGGTTAAACTAGAAATGTTAAGAACTAGTAACTTAGAATCTGTGTTTATACAGTCAAATTTAAAAGGAAATTGTGCAGTTTTTTTTTTTTTTTTTTTTTTAAAAGGGAAATGTTAAGAGATGATGTGACCCGAATGTAATAACAACCCTATTGTATGGTATACAACTAAAGGGCGTGTGATTTTTTTCCCCCCCTGTATTGTGTCTCTGATGTCGTGTCTTGCTACAGTGTATGTAGTTTGTGGTATATGTCCTGTATCCAAAAACTGTTCCAGCTCATTCCTCAATCTTCCTCTCTGGCCACATGTCTGCTATGCTGAGTTGAGTACATGTTGGACTTGCTGGTGATGAATGCTTTGGAGTCTTCAGGGGAAGTTTTACCGTAACCGCCGGATTATATCAGGACGCGCCGAGCTGGTTGGCCTCGGGGCCAGCTGCCGAGGCGAGGGACAATTCTCGCTTTATGAGTGGAGCCAGACGACCAAACGCATCATTTTCTTTTCTTCCCAAATAAACTTGCTTGGCCTCGGGTATCCGGTCAGCTGCCATCGCTCGTCCTGTGGGGTAATGCTGGATGAGACTGGACCAGACTGAGAAGCTGGCAAAAGTTTCTCCTCGTTCCATATTTTCTGTGAAAAAAATGAAAAGCCAAAGCACAGAGGCAGTGGGATCCGAGGCTTAGAGCTAAATCCTAACACGTTTAACTGTAAACAAAATAAAATCATACAAAAAACACATCAGCTTCAGGAAGTACTATAGCTTGCTATACTGAAGCACTGAAATACTTATACTGAAATCTATATGCTAATGCAATAAAGAGTTGGGTACATGCATAGATATTCACTTTGAACTTTCACTAGATGAGCATTTGGTCGAAACAGGAAGAACTGTACGCTTCAGCACATTTAAGGAACAAACTTGCAGCTGAGAATGATGAAAACATGTTCCATGGACGTCTGACATGAATTGCTGTCTTTAGGTCATGCCACAGCATCTCAATGGGGTTCAAGTCTGGACTTGACCACTCCAGAACGTGTATTTTGTTCTTCTGAAACCATTCTGAAGCTGATTTACTTCTGTGTTTGGGATCATTGTCTTGTCACAACATCCATCCTCTTTTTAGCGTCAACTGTCTGACAGACGGCCTCAGGTTTTCCTGCAAAACATCCTGATAAATGTTTTAATTCATTCTTCCATTAATGATTGCAAGTTGTCCAGGCCCTGAGGCTGCAAAACAGCCCCAAATCATGATGCTCTCCCCACCATGCTTCATGGTGGGACTGAGGTGTTGATGTTGGTGAGCTGTTCCATTTTTCCTCCACATATGACGTTGTGTGTTACTCCCAAACAATTCAACTTTGATTTCATCAGTCCACAAAATATCTTGCCAAAACCTCTGTGGAGTGTCCAAGTGCCTTTTTGCCAACATTAAACGAGCAAAAATGTTCTATATATATATATATATATATATATATATATATATTTTTTTTTTTTTAAAACAGCAGTGGCTTCTTCCGTGGAGTCCTCCCATGAACAACATTCTTGACCATAGTTTTACATATAGTTGATGTGTGCACAGAGATATTTTTGACTTTGCCAGTGATTTCTGTAAGTCTTTAGCAGACACTCTAGGGTTCTATTTTACCTCTCCGAGTATTCTGCGCTGAACTCTTGGTGTCATCTTTGGTGGACGGTCACTCCTTGGGAGATATAAACTGCGCCAAACTCTCTCCATTAGAAGACAATTTCTCTTGACTGTCAATTGATGAACATCCAGACTTTTAGTAATGCTTTTGTATCCTTTCCCAGCTTTATACAAATAGACAATCTTTGATCACTGGTCTTCAGACAGCTCTTCTGACCGAGCCATATTGCATATCAGACAGTGCTTCTCATGAAGACTTGCCATGTGTGTGTTTTATAGTGGGCGGGGCAGCTTTAAACCACTCATCAGTGATTGGGCACACACCTGACTTAAATTGTTTGGTAAAAATTGGTTTCAATTGCTCTTTAAGTCTCCTTAGGCAGAGGGTTAATTTACTTATTTTCCCCCCTTCTGTCATTGTTTGCATGCTATCCTCATTAAACTATGAAAACCTATAAATGTTTGGGTGGTTTTAGTTAAAGCAGTTTTTTCATCTGTGTGATTTTGACAAAAATCAGATCACATTTGATTGTGATTTTATGCCGAAATATGAGAAATTCCAAAAGGTTCAGATACTTTTTCATACCACTGTATGTCACTTTGTGACACAAAAACACGAGGAGGCCTATACTCTAGTGTACTGAACAGTGTAGTGCTGCAACGATTAATCGATTAACTCGAGTTATTCGATTAGAAAACATTTTGCTGCTTCAAGTGGTGTTGTAATTGTTTGTTTTCTGATCCCTTTCACCCAATTCCGATCCTCTGAAAAACTGCGCGATCGGCGTGAATTCCGATCACGTGATCAGATCTGGACATCCCTAATAACACCACATGGTGAATGAGTTCAGCTAATGATAACTCTTGAGTAGATGATCAGTGATTGAGTAGATCAGAACTACATGGGCACTGAACTTTCTTCTGCAACCAATTCAGGTGGTAAACTTCCTCAGAAGAGGCACATCCATTCTAAGATCATGGAGTGAGAGAGGGAGGAGATAGACTGAAGGGAGGGGAGGCACTGGGGGAGGGTGATGTTAAAGGTTCTCGCCCTTCTCTGGTGGTTCCACATCGGTCTGCTTTACAATGCCGGAATGAGTGCTGGATATAACTTTATGAGAAAAAGTGGACTGATTACCTCTTAAAATTAAGACGAGTGGATCGGATTGGAGAAGAATACGGGATCAAGATACTTTTATTGTAAATATCCTTTCTTTCTGGTAAGAAATAGTGTGACCACACATGACAGGTGACGTGTTACTTTTCTTAGCAACTCCAGTTCTAATGACAAACTGATTTTGTGTCTGTTTAAACATCTCGTTGCCATGGAGTGTTTTTGAGTTCATGTGTGAAGTGTGCATATGTCGCCCCTTCCAAGCAGCTGGCCACTATGACAAGGTGTCCCGTTACTTGACAAAAAAATCCACATTTAAAGGCCTCCAGTGTGACACTTTTGCTGTTGCATGTGTCATAAGGTCATTGTTTTAAGTGATGTTAATCGTGTGTTAGAAATGTTCTCGGCTCACAATGGTGCGTTATTCTTTTCCTAGGTTATAATAAGAGCAACTCCAGACTAGTTAAATGTGTCTGTCTGGGAGCCGTGTGTGTGTGTTTGCCCTTTTTAGAAACATTCATTCAGAACATTTATTGACACTTGCACAATCAAGTTAAAGCTCAGCCTTGTTGTGTCCTCAGGGTTTGCGTGACGAGATGGTGAGATAAAAGAACTGCACTGTTTGTTTTTTATTCTTTGAATTTTGTTGGAAAAACTTCAAGCAGTGCGTGTCTTTCTTGGTCAGATGTGGGCGGGGTTGATATAATGGATACAAAATGTTGTTGCCTTCGCAACGCAATCCAGTTCTTTGCCAGTTTGTTGTATTGACACATTTTTGTTGACCCTCAGTGCCCGATGACCTCAGCCCAGAGGAGAGACAGGAGCTGGAGAGCATCCGCCGCAGAAAGCAGGAGCTACTGCTGGACATACAAGTAAACACTGGCACAGATGCACATACACACTGGTGACAAAACTGTACTGTTGCAGCTTACTTTTCTGTCACACTTGATGTTTCGTTAACAATGTCAGTTGAACACAACCATAACTTTTGGAGATTCCACTTTATCCTGACTGTTTAAAGTGCTAAATATGGGAACCATCGATCCAAAAATAGTATACGACAAAACCAGACACCGCGAATTGACATGTTTCGTGCCGACTCTCGATCCTCACTTGTCCGCTAAAAGTGTCGCTTCCACGTGCCCTCAGGACAAATGGTCAATGGACCGTCAAATATTCCAGTAATGGAGACATGGGACGCCGTTGCCTCACAGAGAGAAGGGAGGGGGAGGTGGTTGTAACCATGGATACGCTTGTGGAAGTGTCCAGACTGGATTTATTTACTTGGTATAAGAATTGTGTCTGGACACTTTCTAATGAGAGACAAATTCCTCTTTAAATTTATTCGCATATCTTTTCGTCTCGTTCGGTCTCCCGCCTTTCGATCCACTTCTTACCCCAGTTCTTGAACTTTGCATTTATCCCTACTTCGTCCAGTCTGGGCCAAGTGTCAGGGGGGCCGTGGAGGGGTTGGCCAAGCAGGCTTGTGAATGTGGGTCAGGGCATGAGGAGAGGGGAAGCAAGGACGCCGGCCAGTCCCAAGAACAGGTGCTCCAGCTCCCACAGAGGAGTGGTGGTGGCGAGAGAGAGTTGGGGGCTGGGGGTCACTGATTCATTTCAGGAAGATTTTTCCAATTGTTTTCTTTATGATTTCAGAGGCTGAAGAATGAGATAGCAGAAGTCACCAGTGAGATTGATAACCTGGGCTTGACTGAAGAAAGGTAAGAATTATTTCTTCAAACCTCATGAAAATATTTCTTCACCAAAATGTAATGGGTTGTTCCAGTCCACTTATTTGCAGTTAATCCTGGGGAGTCTGCCCTCAGTTACTTGCCAATAAAAACACCAGGACACGCATCTGTGTAACTTCAATATTTCCTTAAAATGCCAAAAGATGGTGCTAAAGCCCTTGATTCTTCAAAAGTTGAAGTTATCTTGAAAGTTTGAGAGCCATTTTTGTTTTGTTATCATGCACTTCCCCTGTATTTTTTCCAATATCAAATGATCAGAATCGTTTTTAATGTTATTGTAACATGGGTTGAAATGACATGAAACGTATGACCACGGATTGTTGTGTTGAGCACTTGTAGTGTTTTTTTTTTAATTAGGTGTCAGACTTGATAAAAAACGTAATTTTTGGACTATAAGCCTCCACTTTTTTACCTCCTTTTGAATCCTGCAGTTTATAGTCCAGTGCGGCTTAATTGTGGATTTATTTGGGCTAATAGGGAACACTTTCTTTGACTGCGGTGTCGTAAGACTGTCATAATTATGACATGAAATTGTCATGGGCATTAATGACATTATGAATTAAGGCACTAACTCCATTTATGTACAGCTCGGATCTTTACATCCATTCAAAAGTGAGATAATTTGCCGGATTACACAAAATGACATGGGTCATAAGCATTCGTTAATGCTCATGGTAGTGTCATAACATAATTATGATGGTCTTGTTACAGACTTATATCGCCACTGTCAAATAAATTGTTACCAACTGCCATGACTAGCAGTTAATGAAACAACTGGAACAGTAACTGAAGAAATAATTAGCGCAGAACATGAGTTTTGATTATTTACATCTGTAACGCTGCAATGCCTTTTAGGAGGCATATTGCACGACAACAGTGTTGACAGCAGGTGGCAGCAAGCAGAGGTTGACTGTCTCCCCCAAGTGAGCAGTGAAGGCCAAATGAAGCTTCTTGAAGCAATGAAGCTTTGCAGCCAATTGGTTGAAAGCTTCATGACGGTGCATGTGATCTTATGATGCCGCTGTCAAATGTACGTTGTGTTACCGGTTAATCTTTTGGTGTGAATATCCCATGATACAGTGAGGACACCTGCGGCTTATAGTCAGGTGCAGTTTATCTATGAACAAATGCTGTTTTCGTGTCAAATTTGGTAGGTGGCGGCGTATAGTCAGGTGCGCCTTATGGTCCGAAAACAGTAATTTAATTGAGGCTTTGTAATGAATCAATCTCATTTTAATCACTTAGCAATATTTGTTCCAAAAAGCCAGATTTTTAAAAATTGAAATAATTTTAGTGGACTAATGTATAAAGTAATATACTCAGGAAAACTGCAATTAATATGTTATTAATTCAAAACTGTGGAAAAACAAATATCTGAAAGAAAACCTAAATTACACTTTAATTTCACACCTTTTATCTAGAGACCGCCACAATTTTTATGTACAAACACGTTTTTATCAGGGTTTTTTTTCTAATGTGTTTATTTAACCAGATTTCTCTGTTTTGACAACCGTTAGCTTTGCTAATGTATGCATCAATTTAGTCGATGTACTAGAAGATTATGCACTGACAAAGGTTTTGTTTGAAACGTACCTTGCAATTAAAATACGTTAATTAAAAAAAATATATTTTTTTAAACTCATTAAGTCTTACGTAATATCCGGTAAATACTGTGTTAGGTCTCACCTCTATTTTTATTACAGAATAGTTGAAGATTTCTGTACTAATATTTTTTTGAAATTACTGACTTGACTTTACTCCGTTTCACTTAGTGACACATTTTAGGTGCATACAATTGAAGCTTCGGAAACAACTGTATTACCCTGACAAGAGTCTTTTTGTTGGCTATTTTTTTCTGGGTGGTTAGGAAAAGCATGCAGAGGAACAAACAAATGGCCATGGGCCGGAAGAAATTCAACATGGACCCCAAGAAGGTAAGACTGAAAACAAAATGTATCCAGAATATTAGAAACAGCTGAATCCTAGTAATAAATGCACATATTTCCCACATGTCGTCTCTAGGGTATCGAGTTTCTAATCGACTGCTCGTTGCTGAAAAACACAAGCGACGACATTGCGCGCTTCCTCTACAAGGGTGAAGGCCTGAACAAGACTGCCATTGGCGATTACCTGGGGGAGAGGTCAGTCGTTTTCCAGGGGAATACTCCTTCCTGAAAAGATCACCTCATGTTTAAGCTTACAAATGCGTGTGTGCTACAGAGACGACTTCAACATCGAGGTGCTGCACGACTTCCTACAGCTGCACGAGTTTTCGGACCTAAACCTGGTCCAGGCGCTGCGGCAGTTCCTGTGGAGCTTCCGACTACCCGGCGAGGCCCAGAAAATCGACCGCATGATGGAGGCATTTGCACAACGATACTGCCGCTGCAATCCCGGCGTGTTCCAGAGCACAGGTATGCAGGGAACATTTTGTGTCACACCGATATCACTTTTAGTTTTTGATACTAGGGATGTCCCCTACACGATGATCGGAAATCGGGCCCGATCGTAATATTTTCAGAGAATTGCAATTGGTTGAAAAGGATTGGGTTTTTAAAACTATTTTTATATTAAAATTCTAAGGGCTGCAAAGCAACAAAATATTTGAGATGTACCAGGATATTGCCAAAAGAAAAAAAAGTATGTTTTATACTAGTGCTGCAACGCTTAATCGATTAACTCGAGTAATTAGATTAGAAAAAAGATTGGAATTTAATTTTGCTGCTTCGAGTATTCGTTTAATTAGTAACGGTTTGTTTTGAAAAAGTGTTTGCATTTAGTTGTATTTATTTTGGGTGGATACACTGCCCTCTAGTGGTAACAGTGAATATGACATAACTCATTTCACATGGCTGAATTTAGCTGCTCCCTGTTAAAACCAACATACAGTGGGGCAAATAAATATTTAGTCAACCACTAATTGTGCAAGTTCTCCCACTTGAAAATATTAGAGAGGCCTGTAATTGTCAACATGGGTAAACCTCAACCATCAGAGACAGAATGTGGGGAAAAAAAAACAGAAAATCACATTGTTTGATTTTTAAAGAATTTATTTGCAAATCATGGTGGAAAATAAGTATTTGGTCAATACCAATAGTTCATCTCAATACTTTGTTATGTACCCTTTGTTGGCCGTAACGGAGGCCAAATGTTTTCTGTAACACTTCGCAAGCTTTTCACACATTGTTGCTGGTATTTTGGCCCATTCCTCCATGCAGATCTCCTCTAGAGCAGTGATGTTTTGGGGCTGTCGTTGGACAACACTGACTTTCAACTCCCTCCTCACCCGTGGCGTCAAAATGATAACAAGAACAGGGAGCAAAAATCCCAGAACCACACGCAGGGACCTAGTGAATGACCTACAGAGAGCTGGCACCACAGTAACAAAGGCTATCAGTAACACAATGCGCGGCCAGGGACTCAAATCCTGCACTGCCAGACGTGTCCCCCTGCTGAAGAAAGTACACGTCCAGACCTGTCGGCGGTTTGCTAGAGAGCATTTGGATGATCCAGAAGAGGACTGGGAGAATGTGTTATGGTCAGATGAAACCAAAATAGAACTTTTTGGTAGAAACACAGGTTCTCTTGTTTGGAGGAAAAATAATACTGAATTGCACCATACCCACTGTGAAGCATGGGGGTGGAAACATCATGTTTTGGGGCTGTTTTTCCTGCAAAAAGACCAGGACGACTGATCTTTGTAAAGGAAAGAATGAATGGGGCCATGTATGGAGAGATTTTGAGTGAAAATCTCCTTCCATCAGCCAGGGCACTGAAAATGACACGTGGCCGGGTATTTCAGCATGACAATGATCCCGAACACACAGCCAGGGCAACAAAGGAGTGGCTTCGTAAGAAGCATTTCAAGGTCCTGGAGTGGCCTAGCCAGTCTCTAAGTCTCAACCCCATAGAAAATCTGCGGAGGGAGTTGAAAGTCCATGTTGCCCAACGACAGCCCCAAAACATCACTGCTCTAGAGGAGATCTGCATGGAGGAATGGGCCAAAATGCCAGCAACAGTGTGTGAAAAGCTTGTGAAGAGTTACAGAAAACGTTTGGCCTCCGTTATTGCCAACACAGGGTACACAACAAAGTATTGAGATGAACTATTGGTATTGACCAAATACTTATTTTCCACCATGATTTGCAAATAAATTATTTAAAAATCAAACAATGTGATTTTCTGTTGTTTTTTTCCACATTCTGTCTCTCATGGTTGAGGTTTAACCATGTTGACAATTAAAGATCTCTAATATTTTCAAGTGGGAGAACTTGCACAATTAGTGGTTGACTAAATACTTATTTGCCCCACTGTAAGGTAAGTTTTTGTTTGAGCTAATGTTTTTTTAAAATGCATTTGTAATTAAGTTTATAGGTATAGGTTTAGTCTTTTTTGTGGGATTATGTGTTTGAACCATTTAAGAGCATTGTTAAAAAAAAAACAACATAGCATTTAAGGTAGTGGACTTTGCTATGTAAGTGAGCCAATTGTTCTTTTGTTGTACATAGTACCCCATTTATTTTTTTATATCGTTTGAGGCTCAGCTGAATTTTTTAAGGTTCCTTATCTGATTATCCGATTATTCGAACTACTTAGTTCATCGATTAATCGATAGCTGCAACCCTATTTTATACTACACAACATCACAACAGAGGCAGAAGGGGAAGCAAACACTGTCTAAAGGCAAACGTTAGTGTAGCCGTCGTGGGAAGCAAACGATAAAATCGCATAGTGAGAGAGAGATAATCTATGCAGTATGGAAATATTACATTTTGTATGCATGATGTTCCTTAATACATTGCTGAGGTATTGGATCGGACTCTGTATCGGCAGATCCTCAGAATCTGGTCACAAACTATGTTATCGGGATATCCCGACCCGATACAGATTCTGACACCTGGCTGTGTGATGTCACCAATGCTGATATTGTACCGATAACACGTCTTTTGATGAATTGTTTTTTTTCCTTTTAATATTAAATTATTTCACATGCACTTAAATGTAACGTAACTGCTATCATTGTTTGGTGAGAGACTGCTTATCTCATTCTCTGCGATTGACGGCACTGGTGTCCAATCCATTTAAAGTGGGAGGGCTGGCAGCTAACATTCGCTGTAGTTGGACGTCTATCATCCTCTTGGGAAGGGGAACAACATCTTTTTTTTTTTTTTTTTTTTTGCCTTATGGCAGCCGTCTAAAGTAGATTACATTTTGCGAAGCATTGGCTCGTTATTTCATAGTATTGCCTGATACTGAGGATGTTATTCAAGTGCTGCATTGGTACCGATACTAGTATGAGTATGCAACACTTGTAATATTCCCAAATGTAAAATTCCGGCGTTGTAATGATGAGCACTTTTTACTCCCGCAGACACGTGTTATGTGCTGTCCTTTGCTGTGATCATGTTGAACACTAGTTTGCACAACCCCAATGTGAAGGACAAGCCCTCGGTTCAGAGATTTACAGCCATGAATCGAGGCATTAATGATGGCGGGGACCTGCCGGATGAGCTGCTCCGGGTGAGTGACTTTCCCTAAACTCTCATCACGGTGCAATCTTTTCATTTTGATTTCACTGTGTATAACGTGTCATCTGGCTACATGTGCAGAACCTCTTTGAAAGCATCAAAAACGAGCCTTTCAAAATCCCCGAAGACGACGGCAACGACCTTACGCATACTTTCTTCAATCCTGACAGAGAAGGCTGGCTGCTCAAACTCGGTGAGTGTTTGCCAGGAGCGCCCCCTTGTGGCGTCTCCCTTGGGAAAGCTCTCATTGAGGCTGTGATTCATTTGAATGTCAAAGTTGACTGTTTTCCTTTTTTTTTCTGTTCCCCGTTTTATGACACAGGAGGTAAGTACCGTCTGATTCTGCTTTAATTCACTGCTTTGTCTCTTCCAACCGCTTCGTGCGCATTAGCTTTAAGCTCACTGTCACGCTTCGTCTTCCGCACTGTGCTTTTAATACGTCAAACATGCTGGCTTCTTATCCTTTCCCATTCCATTTTTTAACTGCAGCAAACTCTATTAACATGCATTAACAAGTCAAGTTCAAGGATAATCATGGTTGTTTTTCCTCAGGTGGAAGGGTAAAAACCTGGAAGAGGCGCTGGTTTATCCTCACTGATAACTGCCTTTATTATTTTGAGTTCACAACTGTAAGTTTACTTGAAGTTTAATTCGGGACATTGGCTGCCATTAATGGCGATAGACGTCCAATTCCGAAAGGGCTTCCAGTCAAAACGGTTTGGACCATTGTTGTTTTTGGCAGCCCTTTTTAATTTTTGTCTATAGTCTTTTGGACAAAAATAGTTATTACGTGAAGGTGGTTGGTGTGAGAGCAGAGGACAGAGTTAGATGAAAGAACTTAGAAGCCACGAACTGTATTTAAAAAAAAAATAAAAAATTAAAAAAAATAAAACGGCATTTAAGAGAATGCTTGCCACGCTAAAGCTGCTCATGCTAACATGAATCCTATGCTAACGCGACGAGTTACATTTAGTGTGTGATGATTATACCTTTAAAGGCTTAAGCAACATTGCATATTCTCTTGCCAAAATAAAAAAAAATCTTACCATGTGTTTTCAAACAAGCAGGATGGAGCGCAGTCTAGTCTGAAACACATTCTAGTAAAGTGAGGGAAAGGCGCAGCACATCTCACATGAGGGACATGACCCAAACATTGCTACGATGCAAGCTGACATATTACACGTACAATAGGATAATATGACACATGGTGAACATATGACAGAAACTGAGACTAAATGTTGAATATTTGTCTAGTTGTCCTCTCAAAAGCTGGCAATCGTCTCCTTATGTTCTAGTCTCCCAAGCCAAGTTTTAAGCTCATAATCATGAAAAAATTGTTTGTGACAAAATATTTTCGTTATCATCCTTATTGATGAAAACAACACTGATTTGGACGTCTATCACCATCAATGGCAATGAAAGTGTTGAAGTACTGTCATTATGAAATGTATTTCCTCTCTCCACAAAGGACAAAGAACCCAGAGGGATCATTCCCTTGGAAAATCTGAGTATCCGCGAAGTGGATGACTCAAAGAAGCCGGTAAATTCTTTGAACCTTTCGCACCGGATGCGGTTTTCATACGGCTCACAAGTGCTCTTCCTCATCTCGTTCCCAAGAACTGCTTCGAACTCTTCATCCCAGACCACAGAGATCAGGTGATTAAGGCTTGTAAGACAGAGGCGGACGGCCGCGTGGTTGAGGGCAACCACACTTTTTACAGGATTTCTGCCCCTACTGCTGAGGAGAAAGATGAGTGGATCAATAGCATCAAGTGAGTCCTTTAAACAGGGGTGGGAACCTTTTTTTCCAATTTTATAAATATAGCCAAGTAGGACTCCACCCAGCTCGTGATGAGTTAGTAGAGCCATGTGATGTATGTAAGGCGCCACTATTAAACGACTAGTTTATCATTGATTTTCAGATGAACTATTTTTGATTAATTTCCCGATTTTTTTTTTCCAGCCAATAATAAAATATAGGAACATATTTACTATTATTTTTTTAATTAGAAAAGAAATATTACAAATACTGTTTTTAAAATGATTGAATTTAAACCAAAAGTTTAAAAAATATATAATTATTCCTTCTGTTTAAAATTTTGATTTCTTTTTAATCCAAATCTGAAAGTAGTTTTTTGCGATGTAGAATAAATGCAAAAGTCCACAAAGTAACTATGTAGCGAAGTACAGTGATCCCTCGCTACTTCACACCCTCAGTCCATCGCAGATTTTTTTACAGTTAAAAAATAAATAAATGCAGTATTTTATACAGCTGTCCTGATTCGATCAGTCTCTCGCTCCTGCTTTTCTTTGTTGGTCAGGCAGTGCACTGGAGTTGCTTATTAAAGTTAATGATGATTGACTGACATTAAGGTTTAATCTTGCCACAGATGCTTGGAAGCCGAAACTTCAAAGGGCTGCATGCGTCAATCATTAACTTGTTAAGCAGTTGCTGTAGCAACTTATTGTGTGTAGGTGACCTGCTTGAGCGGATTTGAGTGGACCCACTCAATGAAGCATTTAATAAAGACTTGCATTTTTCTACTTAATTCTTGCTTAGAAATAATTCGGTGGGACAGTAACATGTTTAAACCTATCATATTTATTCCATTTGAAGTGTTTAAAAACCATTTATTAAAATATGTATATACATAATACAGTATATACATTTTTTTAATTTGGGGAAAAAAAGGGAAACAAACATGTATCTCTTTCCAATGCTAAATCTGAATAAATACATTGAACACACACAAGATCCTTTGCGGTTTTTCATTTATCGCAGCGGGTTCAGGTCCCCATTAACTGCAAAAAACTAGGGATCGCTGTTATATATTGCCATGCTTTAGACTAGGCCTGAACGATATATCGTTTAAACATCGCCATCGCGATGTGCGCATGTGCAATAGTCCCATCGCAAGGACGTGCGATAGTTTTTTAATTTCATTTTTTTTAATCCACAAACGTTTGTTTTGAGGAAGGAGAGGGGGGAAAAAGCGCACAGCTTCTCTTTCTCTCCAGCAAGTCATCGGCTCCTCCCCCTCCCCCTGCAACAGCGGAGTGGAGGGAGGAGGGGCCGAACAGCAGAGCGGAGGGAGGAGGGCCCGTTCTCAAAGTGAAAGCAAGCAATCAACACGTTGGAGGAGCAAGGAAGACTGTATCCAAAAGGAGTTTTGGAAGTATTTTGGCAAGAATAAGACTATAAGGGACAAAAAACAGCCCTGTCGACAGTGCCTCGCCATGGTTGCCTCAACAAGAAGTAATCTGTCAAACATGTGGGACCATTTAAAACGCAGGTATCTATGCATTCCTGCTACGAGCTCCCCATCAGAGGCTTTTTAGCACAGGTGGGAACATTGTTACGTGCCAACGTTATTGTCTCAAGCCTGCTATAGTGGATAAACTAATAGTCTTGGCCAAAAACCTATGAGACCCAGTTGAGAATTGCTGAGCAAGGAAGGTGGACGATATGCAGACAAATACATAACACAGCTGAAGGAATGTCTTTTCTTCTTTTAATGTGACAGCTATCAGGAAGGCAGGAAATTTGGGAGTTAAAATGGTTCTGTTATTCATCACAGTTATTTGCAGTTATTCAGTTCAATTATTTACAAGTTCAATTGAGTTTGTTTCTTTTATATTTAAATTTATTGTAAACCGTATTTTTCAAATAACTATATATAGTACAGCTGCACATAAAGTTTTGATACTTAATATTTTTGTTGAAATATTTTTACAACTTTGTTGCCGTTTTGCAGTTTTATATTGTTATATTTTGTGTAAACAACTCAGGGGACTAATGCACTTGCACTTTTATTAGTCAGATTTAATATTTAAGTTCAAATATGTTGACAACTTTGTTGTTTAACTGAGGTTTTTATGTATTGTTATAGTTTGTGAACTCTTTTGTCATATTTAATATTTTTGTTCAAATATGTTGACAACTTTGTTGTTTTACTGAGGTTTTTATTTATTGTTATAGTTTGTGAACAACTCTTTTATTTGTCATATTTAATATTTTTGTTCAAATATGTTGACAACTTTGTTGTTATTTTACAGAAGTTTTTATTTGTTATATTTTGTCAAAAACTAAGGGGACTAATGCACCTGCTCTTTTATTTATCATTTAATGTATTTGCTGCTGTTGAAGTGTAAAATATTGTATTCAATAAATTATCTATTTTGTGCAGACATGAATTCCTGGATACCTTCATACAGAAATCTTCATCATTAACAAATTAGACGGTATTATATGAATACACTGTGGTCACGGTGTGTTATGTAAAGTATTTCCAAACAGCTATTCAAGTCATTTAGTGAAAATTTCTTTAAAAAAGATAGATCTTTTTTTTTTTAATATCGCAATATAATATCGCAATATATTGCAAACCTAAAAAAAATCGCGACAATAGTTTTTTCCAATATCGTTCAGGCCTACTTTAGACATCCGTAGACAGAAGAAAAGGGGAAATGTGTGACGTGCTGTATTCCACTGCTGCCAAAGTATTTCAATATGTGAAAATAGTCAACCATTACAAGCTAATGTAGACAATGATTAAGAAAAATGCATTAAACTATGTAAAGGACTGAGAAGTTAAACAGGTATTCAGTCAAAATATTTGAAGAATCTGTATAAACACTAATTATTACAAAATATCGACCCCATTAAAGCATACAGAATAAAACTGATGGCACATTTGAAATCGGCAACAATGAATTGGTATATAAATCAATTTAAAAATTCATGCAACAGAAATGGTGAAAGTGTTGGATGTTATACAATTAAACAAAATTAGATAGTTGTAAAGTCCTGATGCCGCCTTGAAAAACAATAATTTTAGTAACCAAATTACCTAAGTGTTTTTTTTTGTTTTTTTTTATGCACATTTCCAGTTTAAATGTAAAGCTAAACAGATGACTAATTACAAAAATAATTTGTAATTGACTTTCTAAATCCTTTATGGCAGCCCTATTGACTTTCCTTGCCAATTGACCAGAGATATGTCTTTTATTATTGAAATATCATCCGGTGTTCTGACGATGCATCCTTCACATGTCTCCTGCAGAGCCGCCATAAGTAAAGACCCCTTCTACGAGATGTTGGCCACTCGCAAAAAGAAGGTTTCCTCTTTGAAGGACGTGTAGTCCTAGCTAACACAGGCAGGATTGACTGATGGATGAATGCTGCTGGAAAAAGTGGAACTCATCTCTGACACCAATGAACCCACTGTTGCACCTTTCCCCAACTGCAGGTCTAACTCATTTCCTCTTTTTTATATATTCAAAGTACCTATCTATGTTTGAGAGAATTTAGTTTGTTACTTCTCCGGGTGGGAAATTGAAACATCCCGTGAAAAACAATGCAAGTATTCATGTGAATCAGGCACAAAGAAGGAAAAAAAAAAACAAAAAAACTGGACCTCCTTTTGCATTTTGTCACCCTCCCGGTTGCTTTCAACGCACAATTAGTGGATATGAAGGTGACGGAAGTTGTTACTTTGTATTTATTTGACATTATTTATTGTTTTGTCTCATTAAAAGTTTCCAACCAATCCAGGTTCTTCCTAAATCTCCATTCTTTGGTGTGAATTTTCACAAACACTTGGCTTTTCAATGTACAGTACATGGATCTGTTAACAGATGGTATGACACTCCCACATTGTCCTTCATTGTGGCTAACATTCTCTTTTGAAGTCTCTCTTACTTCTGTGGAGCAAAAAGACCTTAATTTGAAATGTAACTGAAGTAAAACAGTCAGTGTTTCCATTTCCTGGACACAAGTTCAGTGTTTTGTGGCATGCCAGCGATGCTCCAGTATTCTTTCACGTGTGCAGTATCAGCAGAAATGACGTTGCCTCCATCCTCACCGCCTGCGCAGTAACAACAGACAACGTCAAGGAAAAATAAAGCCCAGGTTGGTAAATCCCTCCTCCAAAATAATGAATTTTTAGCCTGAAAAAAAGTTATCGCAAGTCTTTTTGACCTAGTATTTCACATTTTGGCCACTAGAGGGTACAGTTCAAGCCCGGAGTTGCTAAACTGCTCCTCCCATGCAGACTCTCAAACCCTGGAGTAGGTCCAAAAACTCGTGTCACAATGTACTAAACGTGTTCTAACAATAACACTGTCCCTCCTCTTTGCAGCTGATAATCTTTACAGTTGTTTTTTGTTTTGTTTTGTACAAAGCGATTGTTTGAGTGCCGCCTTTCTCTATTCCAGGAACAAGACCAGAAGATTTATGGGTGCCAAACACCCGTGTCTAAAAATGGCACAAAGGTAGAAGCTTTAACACTTTCATTCACAAATTATACATATATTTTTTTAATCCTTAAGGGGCACTTGCTTATTGGACATTCACCCGCCCCTTCCAGTTTAAATGAATTGGAATTCTAGCGCCGTCAATGGCTTGCAATGAAGTTAAATTCTGTGACTAAAAAATATACTTCAGAGTGTCACTTGGGGCTGTAACCAGTGTATTTGTTGACCTTTTAATTTAGCTGTTATTCGCATTGTATTTATAAATATCAGAGGGAACCTCGGACTTAATGACTTGTTGGTTCTTGTAAACTGCAATTGTTGTCTTTTACTAAAATATATTAGAAACATATTGCCATTTATTTAAGAAGCTATAATATTTAGTACGTTTTGACCTACAGAGGGCGCCATGTGCTACACACGCAGTGCACGCTGGGGGTGATGGACATTTAAGATTTTATGATGGCAGAATAAAGCAAACACATAAAGAAAAATAGCTGTGGCCATTAAACTGTCATAATAAGCGGCATGGAAAATGAATGAATGAATGAATTATATATAGGCTTTACTGTTGGATAACACTTTATGCTGAGTACTTTACCATCATCAAAGCTTTCAGAGAAATCACACAGAGATACCAAATAACGCGACATAATGATTGCTAGATGAAGTCTGTGACCATTCCACTCATTAATTTCAGCCATTTCGACAAGGTTAGAGCCGCTATCAGACTCCCATCACGTTCATTTGTAGCGGTAGCCGCTAGCGTTAGCCTGTGGCTTTGCTACCAGAAGAAAGCACTGAAAGCATCCTCTCCTGAAATCGTGAGAACCAGGGAGGACAGCGGGTGAAAGCCTGTCTGGATCCCGCCAAGAGTTTACTTAATGTCGGGTGAAAGTTTGGCGAAGCTCTCTTAAGCCCAACTCCATTGCTCCGTTTGCTTGTAGTGTTCGCCGCTAGGGTTAGCCTACCGGGCTTCTGTTTGTTTGGCTTCCTGAAAACCACGTGACTCCATATGTAAGCACACCGACTGCTTTCTTAAAGGGAAATGAACATAGCCGAACAACACAGTCAAAGCGGGATGAAAAGACTATATTTTCTTGTTTTATTAAATTACCGAATTTACCGACATGGTCAAAATTACGTCGGTCATTGTGAAGAATTTCGGTAACGGTAAATTTTGGGTTTACCGCCCTGCTCTACTATAATGTCACGCAAAAGTGTAGTCCTATGTCTACGCGCTTGTCTGTCGCTTGGGAAATTCGAATCCTGCTGGAGATCTTCATTTTGTGACATATGGACAGTGTTGTCCTGCTCATCACCTTTCGGCTTGGGTTCAACTTGAAAGGGGACAAACGACAACATGTTTATGTAGCTAACGAGTGACACTGTGGAAGTAGGGCAGCGCTGACAGCGACGTCCCCTCCCAGAGTGCGCTGCGTCGTCAACATTGGCGACCTACTAGTCAAACTAACTTTTCAAATTTTAAAGAAACGAATACATTGAGGAGTTTGACTATCAAATTATTATTACTCATACTAACATTTATCTTCTAAGAACTACAAGTCTTTGTCAGTGGTTCCCTTTAATACAGTGGGGCAAATAAGTATTTAGTCAACCACTAATTGTGCAAGTTCTCCCACTTGAAAATATTAGCGAGGCCTGTAATTGTCAACATGGGTAAACTTCAACCATGAGAGACAGAATGTGGAGAAAAAAGAAAAGGAAAAAAAACAGAAAATCACATCGTTTTATTTTTAAAGAATTTATTTGCAAATCATGGTGGAAAATACGTATTTGGTCAATACCAAAAGTTCATATCAATACTTTGTTATGTACACTTTGTTGGCAATAACGGAGGCCAAACGTTTTCTGTAACTCTTCACAAGCTTTTCACACACTGTTGCTGGTATTTTGGCCCATTCCTCCATGCAGATCTCCTCTAGAGCAGTGATGTTTTGGGGCTGTCATTGGGCAACACGAACTTTCAACTCCCTCCACAAATTTTCTATGGGGTTGAGATCTGGAGACTGGCTAGGCAACTCCAGGACCTTGAAATGCTTCTTACGAAGCCACTCCTTTGTTGCCCTGGCTGTATGTTTGGGATCATTGTAATGCAGAAAGACCCAGCCACGTCTCATCCAATGCCCTTGCTGATGGAAGGAGATTTTCACTCAAAATCTCTTGATACATTGCCCCATTCATTCTTTCCTTTACACAGATCAGTTGTCCTGGTTCCTTTGCAGAAAAACAGCCCCAAAGCATGATGTTTCCACCCCCATGCTTCACAGTGGGTATGGTGTTCTTCGGATGCAATACAGTATTCTTTCTCCTCCAAACACGAGAACCTGTGTTTCTACTAAAAAGTTCTATTTTGGTTTCATCTGACCATAACACATTCTCCCCGTCCTCTTCTGGATCATCCAAATGCTCTGTAGCGAACCGCAGACGGGCCTGGACGTTTACTTTCTTCAGCAGGGGGACAAGTCTGGCAGTGCAGGATTTGAGTCCCTGGCAGCGCAATGTGTTACTGATAGTAGCCTTTGTTACTGTGGTCCCAGCTCTCTGTAAGTCATTCACCTGGGTCTGTGGGTCTGTGATTTTTGCTCACCGTTCTTGTTATCATTTTGACGCCATGGGGTGAGATCTTGCATAGAGCCCCAGATCGAGGGAGATTATCAGTGGTCTTGTAGGTCTTCCATTTTCTAATAATTGCTCCCACGGTTGATTTCTTTACACCAAGCGTTTTACCTATTGCAGATTCAGTCTTCCCAGCCTGGTGCAGGTCTACAATTTTGTCTCTGGTGTCCTTCGACAGCTCTTTGGTCTTGGCTATAGTGGAGTTTGGAGTGTGACTGACTGAGTTTGTGGATAGGTGTCTTTTATAACGATAATGAGTTAAAACAGGTGCCATTAATACAGGTAACAAGTGGAGCCTCGTTAGACCTCTTTGACAGCCAGAAATCTTGCTTGTTTGTAGGTGACCAAATACTTATTTTCCACTCTAATTGGGAAATACTTTAAAAATCAAACAATGTGATTTTTTTCCACATTCTGTCTCTTAGTTGAGGTTTACCCATGTTGACAATTACAGGCCTCTCTAATCATTTCAAGTAGAACTGGCACAATTGGTGGTTGACTAAATACTTATTTACCCCACTGCAGTTATGATTAAAAATCTAAATAATAGCTAATATTTAATTTTAATAACCAAACGTAGCCACTTGCCCTGTAAAGGGTTGAACAACATTTGAATAACTGTCCACTGTAATGACAGCTTTTTTTTTTTTTTTGTAAATGTATGCAAGTTTTGTATATTCGTCTGGACTTTTTTTATACATATTTCATCAAATACAGCCCAGATTTTTTTTTCTTTCATTTATTTCCCTCTGCCAATTCTTTGTTGTCATGCACACCAAACAAAATGTCCACTCAGTAGAGGTGAACCTCCAAAAGAAAAATGGATGTCATAAATAAAAGCGAATGTGAGTCAGAGCGAGAAGCGGTGAGTCAATCGGGGGGATGCTGCTGGGAAGACTAGGACGGGGGTTCGGAACGGACCACAACGGCTCGGGAAGTTGCTTTAGAAAATTGCCCGCAGTCGATTACAAGTTGGATTCGGGTGACTGTGCAACAGTCCAAGACTATTAAATCACATACATGTAAGGATGATGTCACAGAAAAATATAAAAATGTCATAAACATTCAGGCAAGCCAAACTTTAAAAGAAAAGAAAAAATGAAGAAAAGAACACAGTGTTTTCTTGACCTTGTTGTTTGAGTGAAACCTGAAAAAGCCACTTTTACAGAGTTCCATTTTAGTTGTCAAGAAATATTTCAATTCTGTCGCGGTACCTTAGAAGAAGTTCTTGATGAATGGCGTGACCAGTTTGACCCAGAGCTTAACGTAGCGGTCCGGTTGCTCAAAAGTCGATCCAGAAACCTCCGAGGAACGTTGGTACAACATTTCCTGCTCCTGTACATGACAAAAGACTAAAGTAAGATGCCTTGTTCATGTCAAGGAGTGACGGGTGTACCGACACAGACCTCCCGTAATTGGTCCTGCAACTGCTCGTTTTCTGTGACGATGGCGATCTGGGCCTCCAGGTCCCGGTGGACCGATCGGTAGCCGAAATTGGGGGAACCAATTAGTGTGAGGCAAGGCCGATCATGCCCGTAGAGGTAGTACCACAGACCTGGAAGATTAGAGAACATAATAAACACGTCTCAGTTCTCCAGAATCCAAAAATTGAATTACTGTACCTTTGGCATGGAAGGTCCACTGCGGCCTGTGATATTCTTGCAGTCTGATGCGGCCCTGCTGGCCCAGCTGCCTCACGCGCTCGTAGAATTGCCTGGCGATGTGCGTGTAGGCGTCGGGGATGGCGCCGGCAACGCCCTTAGCTCCGAAGAAGCCGTTGACTTCCGGCGAAGCGGTGAGGATGCGGTAGTCGGCCCCCGCTCCCAGCACGAGACGCATGTACGCCCGTGTCAGGTTGAAGTAGCCTGACGTCAGGTAGACTGTGGAGTCTGGGCCTGCGTCATGTAAGAGCCGCTAGATTGGAGGGATGATACATTTTAGCATTTTTGGTGTGGCAATCCAGTTTTATTTTTTTCAATAAGTTTTAAGCTGTCGATTGTTTTAACAATTGTTCTCAAGTTTATTTTCGGATCAACGTGTGAGTTGGAATACGTTTTACAAACAAATCTTGCGGTGTTGATGCACTAGTTTACATTCCATCTAGCTGGCGATTGTTGTTTGAGTTTATGCCCAGAAAATGTGAGTAACATGCAGCTCAACTATTCCGCCGTTCGTCATGTTTTAACTCCGTGAGTCACACATGCAGGATTACGCACGCTGCACTCTCACCCACCTGCGTGACTTGTTCGTCCACCTGGATGCCAAGGGGCTTCATCTGGACTAGAGGGAACACCCAGGTGTCCTGCTCCTTCTCAGAGTGCTGGCGCTGGCTGAGGAGCAGCTGCTGGCGCACGCGGGCCATGTTTACCACCTCCATGATGCGCTTGCTCGCCGCCGTTGAAAAGTCCTGCCTGTCACCTAGGAGACAAAATAGCTGAGTATCTGTATTGCTAGTTGCGTGCTTAGTGAATCTGGAATGTAGTCATAGCATTGTTTTATGTCCCAAAATAGATGCATTTTTTCCCCACAACAACAATGGTAGTAAACATTTTTTTTTTTGGGGGGGGATGTTTTTCCTCTAAATATACCCAAAGTAAAAATGAACAACGGGGCTGTGCTTGAGACAGTAATAGCTACCAAAGATGCATTGACAAAGAATTGAATTTACATGTGATTTATAAGTTGGGGGGATAACGATTCATCAAGCAAAAAAGCTCTATCGAAATTGAATTGGGGCTGACTGCAATATTGGCAAATATTGTAATGATATTGTATTGTAACTACAGGTGCAACAATCACTATTTTGATAACCAATCAATTGTTTAGAACCTTCACCTTAAACTTTTCTAATTTCTGGAAATTATAACATACATATAATTTCACAGTTGTAAATATCAGATTTCTTCATGATATTTTTGTCA
The DNA here is from genome assembly GCF_030265065.1 of Corythoichthys intestinalis. Taxonomy (NCBI): domain Eukaryota; kingdom Metazoa; phylum Chordata; class Actinopteri; order Syngnathiformes; family Syngnathidae; genus Corythoichthys; species Corythoichthys intestinalis. Next base: position 16,113,318 of record NC_080415.1, on the reverse strand, counting down.
AGTCAAAGTAGGACACCGTCTTAAAACTTAATAAGGCTGCAACAACTAATCGAATTATAAATTAGTTGCCAACAAATTTGATAATTGATACAGTTGTAGACTACAGTTAAGTTGGGAAGCTGTAATGAAATATTTTTGAAGGAAATAGTCATTTTGTCTTAACTATTGCAACGTCAAACAACTTCAAGGTAAGGCTGTGAAGGTAATTAGAAAGTGACATTTATCCAATTAATCGATTTTCAAAATAATTGTTAGTTGCAGCCCTAATTGTAACATTAAATTGTTGATTTACACCCCTAATCAAACAATACATTGCTCTGGGTCAAAATTAATAATAAAAATTGGTGTTAACTATTTCATTTTGTATAGAATTGATCTCAGGCCCTTATATTGAACCAATCTAATTATGGCAGTTTTTTAAATATCAGCAAATATACTGTTATTCAAAGAATCAATATAATTAATATAAATTGATGATTTGAACTACAGTTTTACAATTTTTTAATATATTTACATGACAAACATATCAACAATATCTTTTTCATCTCATCATGTTAGTGGATTTTTATTTTTAGCAAGACTAACAAAAATCTTGCCAAACATCAATTTCTGCTTTGTTTTATAACTAGTTGTTACATAATCATTGACAGGTTGGTCAACGCCTTTATATTTGATAGCTTGTCTACTTGCCAATTACCAATTTGACAGCTAATTTTACCCATGAAAATTTTTTTGTTATGAGGAAACGTCAACGGCATTTTTATCAATTAACCGCATGGGTGTGTGTTTCTGTGAATGTGTGCCTTCTCCCAGGACATATCATCTTGCAACATCACGCTATTCCCGGCGCTTGCTTTCGGCAGTCCGGCAGACATGAGGTCATTTGCCTCCTCACTTGTGACATCTTGGAAGTCTGTACTCCGGTTACGGCTATGCACTGTGAGTGTGTGTGTATCTATGCTTGGCAGACTTTCCATTAGGTACAATTATATTGAAAGAGGATGACCTAAAACGTGTTATAACAGCAGAGCTGTCAACAGATTTGCAGGGGCCCGGGGACAAGAGACCATTATAGGGCCACCCCACCCCCACTCTGCCACCGGCTTGTCGCGACAACATATGCAGTACTTGTAACGCTTTGCAAGCAATGACAATACATTTTCAAATTATTTAATTTGAGATGGACAGTTAAATTTAACAGACTGTAATGTGATGTGACACAATATAAAAAATTTCCATCGTTTGTCACATGTAGACTGCAATACAATACAACTGAGAGTGCTATGCCTGCCTGCTAAGCAACAAAACAGTATAACTAAACATCCTGTGCCTGCCCCCCCCCACATCCCACATCAAGCCCTCAAACAGTGATGCGCCTAGATTGTTTTGACAGCAAAGTCATTTATAACATCAGTGAAATCCAGTTTTTTTTTCGCTCAGAATAGAGGCAGCACAGGTTTGCAGAAATTGAGCGAGAGCAGGAGGGGTGTTTTCAGTGCTCAAAATCCATTTTTGCTCTCTCAGAATAGAGGCAGCAATATAACGCCAAATGGCAAAGACAACAAAATGCGTAGCAGTGTACTACGTGTGTGCACATGTGTAACACTGTGCTTCGTATTAACGTTTGCTACAATACACAGTGGGTTATAAACCCAAGATAAATCCAGCCGCCGGACCAGAGTCTGTTCAGCCTCACGCACCTGCTCCCCACAGACTAACATATATCCTTGATCTCCCATCACCTTCTCTCTCCTCGGCTTAACGCGAGCAGGAAGTCTTGTCATACCGCAGCTCAACAGGCTACTACGTACGTAGTGTAGCCTTGAGTGCATCAGATCGGAATCAAACCATTCTCTGCTAATAATTGGGGGTGAAGCGTAGTATAAAAAAAGGAAAAATATATATATTTAAAATATTTAATATCTTAAAAGTTTTTAAGTATATATCGAATAGAACATATTTTATCAGACAATGATTTAAATAAAAAAATAACTGAATGTAAAGAAATAAATTAAGGGTCATTCAGGGGCCCCTATGGTCCTGAGGCCCGGGACAATGCCCCCCCCCCCCCCCCCCCCCCCCCCCCCCCCCCGTCGACGGGCTTGTATAACTGTGTAGAGGTATTCAGTGCTATCTGCCCCATTCATTTCCAATTGGAAAAAAATGACCCATTTTTAACAACATTACAACAACAGACTTCCAATTCATTTAAACTCAGAAGACTGGCTGTGAATGCTTCTCTTCTGTGCCTGTGAATGCTTCTCTTCTGTGCCATTGACAGCACTAGACGCCCAATTCATTTTGACTGGGAGGGACGAATAAATGAATTGATGTCTAGCGCTAACAATGGCAGCTAATGAGTTCACTGAGGTTAGTAAGGGTTAACAACAAAATTAATCCATGCAAGATCAGGTTGATCCTGTCAGTCAGCACACGTTTACACCACCAAAACAACAAAAGGAGCGCTTACCTTTGTACGGATGCACCATACCGTCCCGCATGGCCACAGAGTCATCAGGTCCGAGCTGTAGCGAGACGTCCCCGACCGCCTCCACCAGCTCAGAAAAGAAGTCTGCCAGCTCGGCGCAGTCTTCCAGCAGTACGTAGCGATCCTGCCGATTGGTGAAGTAGGAGTCGCTCAGATTTGCCCTGGAAAAATGACAGCACGCAGTTGTTGTTTTTTTTTTTTCCTCAGGAGAAATCATACTGCAGTATAAGTAGCAGTTTTGGTAGGAATTTTATCAGAGACCAAAAACAATATAGTCTTGGCATAACAATAAAATGGCAAATAGGCTAAAGAGGTGTTTCTTCGTGTAATAGATTACCAATTATTCAGACAACCAGCCTAAACAACACACCATAGATTGTTTACCAAACGCGCTCATTCCAAATAACTACTAAATCTATTAGTCTTTATTGTCAGTGTGCGAAAAAATGCAGGCCCAGCCAAACTATGAAAAAAGTACGACTTATAGTCTGAAAAAATACGCTATACTGCTTCTTGTTTACTTTTCTCACAAGCCTCCAGCTGACTAAAACCACAAACACGACCTGACGGGAAAACCACACATTTCGCCTCAGGTCAAACATTTCCAAGAATTGATCGGGAGAACCGGATGCAAAGTTTTTTAGCGCGCGACACCTACCCGCTGATAATGAAGCTGTCGTCAAATAAGTAGACTTTGATGTGCTGCACGCCGATGGTCTCATTGAAGCGTTGCGGCACGAGCAGCCTCAGCAGGCCTCTCAGGTCGGGCGTGTGGTACAGCGACACGCGCATTTGTGAGGTGAAGCGCTGCAATAGAGGAAGCAGCATGGTCCTTGAGTTCACTTGCCCTGAAGAAAGGAACAGCTTGAGTGGATAAAAGTCCCCCACATCCTCTCTTGTATTAAATGTGTTCACAATAAAGGTCGCTGACCTCGAGAGCCTCGCGTGTAGTCCAGTAACACTGAGACTTTAAGATCAGCCACATGGTTGTTTTTTTCTGAGCTTTCCAGAGCTTCCTGCAAGCAATCCACCTGCAACACAACAGGGGAAAAAAATCAGTCAACATGTGAGATCACCATCTTTATTAGTTAGCGACTACAGAAGGCCCTCACTTTGAAAAATTTCACCCTTTTTAAGGATAAGACGAAACATGTGGAAAGAGTCGTGTTAAATAAATGAAGAAGAAAAAATTCTAATACGTAATAGTGGAGAAAAATGATCTGCCTGTAATACCTATTGTTTTATGCTGATATAAGGACTTAACACCGGAGGCCAATTGCAGCCCTCGGTACAATATTTTGAAGCCCGCTATTGACATCACATAGTAGAATTAGCGTTGCCCGCACATATTTTGCTATCGGAAATTAAACAATAATTTTGAATAAAACGAAATAATTAATTGGAAAAATACGTTTTGAAAACAATATAATATTTAAATAGTAATAAATTACAAATCATTTAAAAGGCCATGAGTATATTACAGGGACTCCTTGGGTAACACCGTACCCGACTTAGATGATTTCGACTTCACGACACCGGAGTCTCGTTTTTTAATATACCGGTATACCGTATTTTTCGGACTATATGTCGCACCTGAGTATAAGGTGCACCAAAAAATACAATAGAGAACAACAGGCTGAATAGGTGTAAGGTATGCTAACATTACATGACGCTAGAAGTTAGATCGGGCCTAAAAGATCCAGCCCGAGCTGACAATCAATCCAAACCTATCAATTAACTTGATTTGCTTGCCCGAGTCTGGAAAAAAATGAAATGTTATGTTTTATATGTAGGCACGAGCCTGAAAAAACCCCCGAAATTTTATGTTTTATTTGTGAGGACTCAGGAGGAGGAGGAAATGCGGGGATGCGATGAGTGGTTGCGTTTTGTGCGATCACGTTTGTGACGATGTCGGTGCATAGATGCATAATGATAACAAGCCTGTCTTTTGTAACAAATTACCCCAGTTAAACAAGACTGTAAGATGGATATTCAATAAACATGCATATTTTTTGTATTTGCGTGTCTGTTCTAACAGGCAGATAGTGGATTTGACATTTATTTTAATCTCCTCGAGTTGGCAGAAAAACTAAAAACGCAAGTTTTCTAGATGTTTAAATAGTCTACATATTTTTATGATCATTTTAAATGCATTTACACAACGAAATAACGCTGGAAAATTTTGTTAAATATATTTCTCGTATGAGACCAAAGCACCACATTCGTTTACATTCAGCGAAGCCAACACAGGTTTCCATATAGCATTTTCAACAATCAATTTGAATCCTTTCCATATCCCACTCCTACCGCAGTTATTTGCTTTTCTGTTCCCGTCTTTAGTTTGTTTTCCACTCCTATAGCTGCTCCATATCGAAAAGGAAATACCAGGATGCTCGCGGAGGGGAAGATTGAAAAGAGAGCGGGGCCACTGCATTCACGTGCGCAGGCATGCACAGTGCCAACTCTGTTTTATCCAAATTATTTAATTTATTTAACATCAATACAGCGTTTAAGTATAAATATATGAATATTTTTTTAAAAAGTTAGCGAGAGAGAAGTCGGCCCGAACCGACCCTAAATAATTACACATAAGTCGTTCCAGAGTATAAAACGCACCCTCTGCTAAACTATGAAAAAAAAACTGCGACTTATAGTCTGAAAAATACTGTTCATATATTTTTTTTTATAATGTTGACTGTTGTTTTGTGATGCATGCGTTTATCTTGGAGCATGAAACGTAGAGCAGGTAGCGCATGTACACACGGAAAATGTAGCGCATTTGCTCCAACGAAGAAGTCCGCAGCCGAGTGAGAAAGTGCTATCACATTTGCTGCTTGTGAAGCATCCATGGAGGCAACACCTGTATAGAACACCTTTTGTACCGTTTATTGTGCGTTTTCAATCGTGGTCGAATATTTAATATTTATAAGATTATTTAATTGTTTTTGATGATGTGTGGACGTTAACTGATACAGCAATAACAATCCACACAAACTGTTAGCATGTATCAGCAGCTTGTTATAAACGCAAATTTGAATTCCTGTTAGTGAAGATGAAACAGATTTTATTTTTATTATGGTTTCATTCTGCAAGTGGTGATGTCATGAGCAGCTGAATAAAGTCAGCTAAACCACACGGTCATGTCATTGTCATTTTGGAGCTTAGCTTGCTGTCTAGCTAGGATTTAGCTCCAACGTCTTGGCGAGGACTGTACAATGATATATAATACGTCTTTGGATTTGGGGGGTATTTAGGTGTACGTAAAGGGTTCATTCTGAATTACGCGGAAATTTGTGTTACGTCGCCAGTGTAGGAATGGAACAAAACAATTAAAACAAACTAATAAATAGTTTACATATAGCCGATAGCGCCATTTTTCAGAGGTCTGAATTAGGTGATCAAGCTTTTTTTATATATATGTAAGGCAGAAAACACTCAGGTGACTTGCAGTTCCGCTCTGAGACCACCAATTTGGCCAAATTTCAAAATAGTTCTATATGCATGTGTGATATATCATTGGAAAGACTAAAATCTCAATTTTCTGGGGTAGGAAAATTTTTGAACAGGAGGGCATTTTAAAAAAAAATTGTAAACAGAGAAACCCTAACTGTAGGTGAGAGGATGAGAGAGCAAAATTAAAGACGCCATGATTTTAACGAGATATTATCGCATACTTACCTTGTTTCGATCTAAAAACTCCATGTAGCATGTATCACCGAGTGTCAATACACAGTTGTGAATGGCCACAGCCGGATTTTTTGGGGGGATTTTATGGGTGAAACATGGTAATATAACAAGGGTCGCGATGCAGAAATCGCAGATATCAAGGAGGGGTTGAGATTTTCTTTTTCAAAATTTACCCTTTAAACTTTTTTTTTTCCAATTTTTCTTTGTTTTGATCGATTATTTATCATCTGAAATATCAGGGAAAATGTGACAGTAACAAAAAAAAAATACAAAGCAATAGTTATGAGGTAGATATCTGTGCCTTAATTACAGACACCATTTTTTTCATTGTAACGTATTCTGTTTAAGTTTAAAGTTTAAAATATGCGAGTGAATAATTTAAAAAAAAATTTTTTTTTTTAACTAAACATTAGACATCAATTAATGATTCTAACCTAAAAATGACAGGTATTTTGAATAATAAATGTAATGAATTACCTTCTTTTAATGGCTGTGTTGCAAAAAAAGTGGTAGCGTGACGTCTGTAAACGGGTGTCTTCAGGGTAAAACGGACAAATTAAAAATAGTTCATGGGCTTAATGCACTATGAATCTGCTATGGCAGCATATAGACATGTTGTTCTATCAAACACAACAGTTCTTTTGGCTTAAAATAAAGCAGTTTATTTTAAAGAGGGGTGCAAGAGCAGAAACTGCTTTTTCAGCCTTGTCTGTGTTTTCCACTAATATATATATATATATATAGTTTCCCAAAAAATGTATACACTCTTTAGCAGTTGGTAACCAAATTATCTATGGATGTTTTGTAGATTAAACCCATTGAATCAAGGATGGCAGCAGCCAGACTAAACTTTGAAGAAAGTTCATTCTCAAATGCTACTGAAGGTATGAAAATGCAGTTCAAGCGTGAATATGTGAAGTTGTTATCTGCAAAAGGGTATATACATCTTTTGTGGACACCCTTCATATAAATTTTGAGGGTTAAAAAGTAACAAAATAATCCAGAAATACAATGGAATTGCCAAAAAAAAAGACAAAAATATACACGTTTTATACTCCGCAACATTCCCGAAAAAAAGAAGTTACAGTACATGTAACTTTTGTTCAAATAAGTATCTTATCAGAACAAAATCTGATGACTCAGACACAAAAATTAAAACAGAAAAAATACGGACATAAATTCAAATAAAAGGGTGGCCCGTGTGAGGCCTCACAGTTTAAGCTAATGATAACTGTTGGTGAGGTTTATACTAACAAGTAAATCTTATTAGTTTCTTATTTGGAAAACCGTTATGTATCCCAAACTCTTTATTTTCAGTGACCCTATAAAATTAGTTTGAAACCCCTAGGAGAAAACAACTTTTGAATAGCTGTCCATCGTAGTCAATACTTTTCCCTGAAAGGGATATAGACATCCAATCTATTTTGGCGTCAAGGAGTTAAGGATCTAAAGACCTCCATGTCAAGAAGAAAGATGATCAAGACAACTTTTTTTGTTAACTCAATCAACCTCTTTAAAACATTTTTCTTTGCTTGATAATTGTTAGTTTTGTAGCCTTTCTTTATGCTTTTTGTACATTTCATGTCTGCATATCTCACGCTGACAACACTTAATGTAGCGACGCGCCCTGCATTGTTTGTGCCGTTCCACCATATAAGTGGACGCCCTCGACTTTGCCCTCATTGGCCTTCAAATGTTCACTTTATTCGCGCTTAGCCCTCTGGAAATCATCCAAGTGCAAAAAACCCAATTACTAACGGATAATTGCTAGCTGACACTAATAACTGGTTCCTAGCACTGTGACTCTTAAAAGCACGGCAAGTTAACATGCAGAAATGGGCCATGCTGGTATTAGACATGGCAGTATTTCTTTTTTTTCTTTTTTTTATTTAAACCAAGCAGCCAAGAGAAGAGTGTTTAATAGGGATGACTCAACTTGCGCATCTGGTGCCCAAATGCAGTCACTTCCTCTTTCTAGCAGTGACGTGTATATTAATTCCCCTCAATTTTAATGGCTTAGCAACACATTTTTGCATGCTCCCAACTTTGTGGAAACACTTTGGGGAAGGATGTAAAATAAGACGTGCTTGCATTGTAGCCATATTATTGTTTGTTACTGTTAAGCTGCTGCCGTGCAGAGCGCTGTTGGATATAAGTGTGCAATTTATTTTAGTGTTGTGAAAAGGGGTTGTTAACTGAGGCTTATTGGACCTTTTAGTTTTTAAATGTTTGTGTGTCTTTGCGCTTTCTAACTGTGCGGACTTGCATTACAATCCATGGGCGCTTTTATTTTCAATACAAACACTCCAACACACACTGTAGGTGAAATAGAACGCTGTCTTTATAGTAGCCTAGTAGTAGTATGTAAACTATCCCGCATTCGTGTGTACTGCCATTGTGCACGCCTTGTATGGAGAAATGTGCAAACATGACAAATTTGGACCGAAACGGCTACTTTTCAGATGGGGAAAAACTAAAAAAGATCCTCAGCACCCCATGCTGTGAGTGACTTCCAGCACCCCTCGCGCTGTGGGTTCCCTCTCACAGTTACCATCTTAAAGGTCTTTTTCCTAGTTTCCTCCCCACAGATAATATTTGTATTCCCCCACGTCGCCTTTATCAGTGAAATGCACACCGTTCCAACTTCGAAACGTTCAAAAAATTTACATGAAATCTTTCAATTTCGTCTTTTAATGTTTACGGTTGCGGCAAAAACACAGTTTTTCGACCAAAAAAAAAAAAAAAAGTCCAAAACTATTCACAATATCATATATCAAAATGTATCTCGAACTTTTTTTGTCCGTTTCACATCATTTACAAGAAGTGAAGGGGCGCAAAAGTTTTTCCCAAAGACATGGTTCCACCAAGATTTGACAAACATCCCCATTTATTTCCATTGGCCCCCCATTGGCATTTGTTTCCAATGGGAAAGAAAATTGTTTTGCTGGGTACTGATATGGCACTAAAATGTCACCATCAATGTACAGGATATGAACCTTGACATGCCGCAAAATGTGCAGAAAGAGATCTCAAATCAACAGGAAATACCCTAAAATTGACAATAAAAAAAACCCCGAAAATAACCCAGTAACTGCATTGACAACATAAGACATCTAATTTAAGCCTGAACGATATATCGTTTAAACATCGCCATCGCCATGTGCGTGTGCGCAATAGTCCCATCGCAAGCACGTGTGATAGTATTTCTTTTTTTTTGATCCACATACTCCTCACTTTCTGGTCTGCGCACAGCCTCCTACCCTCCCTCTCCCAGCCTTTTGATCCTCTCAGGTACTGCAGCACAACGATGGCTTTGATTTGGCCAAAGAAGCAGACTTCACACGGGCATCTGTCAATCATCGTTTAACTTGTTAAACAGTTGTAAGGAAGCCGCGCTGGAATGAATGTGTGTACTGTGGGGACGTTGGAGACATTTAAATGCCAGAAGTGATCATGAGGAGTTTGAAATTTCTACATGTCACTTCAACGGTCACAGCTAAAGTAGATAAACAGAAGCATTTAATAAAGCCGAGCATTTATCTGCTACAGTACTTTATTCCTGTTCAAAAATGATTTGGTTGGACAGTTATGTGTAAAACTTATCATAATTATGACATTTGAAGTGCTTAAAAAAACATTTATTTATATACATTTTTTAAATCACTTTGGGGGGAAAAGTGAGAAAAAAACATGTCTTATATGTATCTCTTTCCAATGCTAAATCTGAATAAATACATTGGGCACAAAAAACACACCAAAAAAAAAAAAAAAAATGGGGGATGTGCGCTACTTCGCGGTTTTTCACTTATCGCGGCGGGTTCTGGTCCCCATTAACCGCGAAAAACAAGGGATGACTGTACACTGTTGTGATGGTGAGTCATCTAAAGTCTTTCCAAACAGCTATTTAAGTCATCTTGTGAAAATTTCTTGGAAAAAAAAATATATACATTTTTTTAATATCGCAATATAATATTGCAATATATCGCAAACCCCAAAAAAATCGCAGCAATAGTTTTTTCCAATATCGTTCAGGCCTAATCTAATTCATTTAAACTGGGAGGACTCAGGGACAAAACTTACGGGGGAGTGCTGGGGTTGTGATGACACCCAGTCCAGGCCTCTAAGGGGCCCGGTTTGCAGCCATAAAATGGGCGTGGTTGAGCGAGGGAGGGTCAAACAGAAAGCTAAGATGATGCGCGGCGCTCATAATGAAATTGCTACTGGTTTGTAGAGCCAAGGAAGAGACAGTCTACAGTCCATCTTTGGAAATGTGTGGTTTATTTTGTTGCCGATGCTGACCAAAAATGACACATGTCCGGGTTATAAAATCACGCCAGTCCCCCCCCCGGACAGAGGGTGTCGATTCGCCAACATGGGATAAATCGGAAGCCCCTTTTCAGACATACAACCAAAGTTATTCCCAGGACATCTCCCCATGTCTGAAAGCCATGACATGCGTAAATCCTGCGTCATCTTACACAGGAATTTACTGGGATATAAGTCTGAGAGGGGCTTATCTCTGTCAGCCCCCTCAACACACACACACACCAGACGATAGTCTCGAGGGGCCCGCAAAGAATTGTCCGCTAGCAGAGGTGGGTAGTAATGGGTTACATGTACTCAATTACATTTACTTGAGTAACTTTATGAGAAAAGTGTACTCCTAAGAGTAGTTTACTAAGCTATGCTTTTTACCTGAGTAGATTTGTGAAGAAAAAACGCTACTCTTACTCCGCTACACAAGAGTCGTTACATTTTCCCTCTTTATTCTACATATTAGATTTATTTATTTTTTTGCCAGCGATACCAAGAGTAGACACGTGCCTGCTGTATTACCAGGGTAGTTTCACCGATTTCACCAATGAGACTTCACAACAATAATCACTTGACTCCATTATATCAATTAGATGCAAGCTTTCCATTCTAGCTTCATGCCAGCCTGTTCAATCATGTGGTGTCTTTATGCACTGTAAAAATGAAGTATTTGCTATAGAGCGCTGCCCTCATTATTACTCGAAAGCGGGAATTTTTTTTTATTTGGCACCGATTGAACACGAAAAACCGGAGATGTGATCCTTTTAATTTCAAAATAGTAATTATGAAGGAACGCTTCACTATTCAAACTCGGAACTATTTTCTCCACCAGAGGGCAGTCATGCTCTTTGGACGAATAATGCTTCATCTATTAATTTTTTTTTCTATCGTCGGAATTTTATATACTTGTATTTCTTTGGCTTAATGTGGTTATGTAATGGATTATTGTACAGCGTCATTAAAAGCATAGTCCATATAGAAAAGTGTGCTCAGAAAAAAATACCATTGTTTAAAAAAAAAAAAAAAAACACGATCCACTCGGAGGGTCCTGTTTATGCTCATCGCACCCGGGCCCTGTTCAAATTTGTTGTTGTTTGAAGGCCCCTCCTAATCAAAATGGATTGGACGTCGAGCGCCGTCAATGGCAGCCAGTGAGTTAAACAGGAAGTCACCTTGAAATGCCCCAAAATTAATAAGTGACCCATGGTGGAGAAATTCTATTCTCTAGTTCAAAATGCATTTTTGACTGGTGTGATTTATACTACAGAGCCACTTTTAAGAAAAAATTACAGTAATTGTATTTTTCCACTGGTCGCAGAATTACTATTCATTCAACACAATAGCTTTGTGAATAGGCCCTAATTTCAAATCAAAAGAGACATTTTATGAGTTAATTGAGATGTGATAGTCGTTGTTTTCCTACAGTACCTTTTGTGACATTTATGTGACCCCGGTTAGAAGCAACGTTCGTGGCCCAAAGCCAATGAGAAATTTAACAGTCAAAATTCCCTGGCAACACCTCTCAGTGTTAAAAGCACACCACACATGTAATTATCTAAATGCAGGTCAGTCTGCTCCTATATTCTAATTTTTGCGACTCATTACAATCAAAACAACAATGAGAAGGCCTGGTATGTCTAAAGAGCGCGAGTGACTCATCCTTCAAGATTTTGGCAGCGACACCAGCTCACTCGGATGCTTTTTGCCGTGTGACTCAACTTCTCTGTGTGGTGGACTTCTTGATGTTTTTTTTAATAAATATTCAGGGAAAAAAAGCTGAATGTGAGCATCAGTCCAGACTGTGGTTTTCATGCTGTTATGCTGGGCTTCCAGGCATGAAAACAGCACGCTAGCACAGGCCAGCATTGGTGTCCTTATACCCGTAAAACCTCAACACTTTGCAGTCACTGCTTTAGTTTGGCGAAGAAAACGTTTTCCTTTGGTGCGTGTTGTGCCAAAGTGAACCGTGACTCAATTTTTCTGGCATCTCTGAGTGTTTTTTTTTGGTCTGGGCCTGTGTTTTGGTATCGCTCTCGCCTGCCCAAACTAAAGATGGCCGTTCTCGAGAAGAACACACACACAGTAACAGAACATCTCTCTCACCAGGTCTTGTTCCAGCTGACCCGTTCCCAGGTACAAGGACGCCAACACCACTCGTCTCTTTGCGGTCCTGACACGTGCCTGATCGGAAAGAAAGATTGAAAGTGATTTTGAAATACGGGATGTGAGCGTGATTCCCACAAATGACAACAGCTGTGTCACAGGCTCTCAACCAGCTGGGACCTTTACAAGTAGCATTTGAGATTTATTCTTTTAAGGACCAGAATTAGGCAATGTCCACACGTACAGTAGTATGAAAATGTATCTGAACCCTTTTGAATTTCTCACATTTCTGCATAAAATCGCCATCAAATGTGATCTGATCTTTGTCAAAATCACACAGATGTAAAAAAAAAAAAAAGTGCCTGCTTTAACTAAAACCACCAAAACATCCATGTTAAAAAAAAAAAAAAAAAAAGCACTTATGTGGTTAGGTGTGGTTGATATTTTTCTGACAAACGCAGTGGTGTAGACGTTGAGTTTTTTTGTCCTGACAGATGGGGCAAAATACTTGTTTTGAAAAAGCCCTGCTATGTGTGGACATAGCATTATTTCTTGAAAAGGTTCCAGTAATGTTTAATATAAATGTGTTTTCTAGATTTATGAGTTCCGTTTTTTTCTTTAAAAAAAAAAAAAAAAAAGACTTAAATGTATTCTCTTAACACATTGGCTAGCATTGATGGCTATTGATGTCCAATTTATTTCAATTGTGGTAATTTTAGCAGTGCCTCACAGCTAAAATGAATGGGACATCTACCACCGTCAATGGTAGCAAATGAGTTAAAAAGGTTCCTACATATTCCTACATATAATAAGTTGCATTTGACATTTATTTTCTTTTAAAAGGTTCCAAGTTCAACAAAGCATTTTCTTTTAAAAGGTTCCAGCAAGACCGCTTCATAAGAGTTTTATTCCTTTGCAAGTTGCTTGCAAGATAATGTGTACACGGTGATCCCTCGCTACTTCGCGCTTCAAACTTTGCGCCTCAGTCCATCACAGATTTTTTTTCAATTTAAAAAAAAAAAAAAAAACACAGATGAGCTGACCCAAGCCGATCGCGGAGTCCCACTCACTCGCCCTCCCTCCCTCCCTCCTACTCTCTGCTGTTTGTCCATCAGGCAGTGCACTGGAGTTGCCTATTAAAGTTAACGATGATTGACAGACGTTTAATGTTTGATCTTGACCCGAAGCTTCAAAGCGCTACATGCATCAGTCATTGTTTAACTTGTTAAACAGTTGCTGTGGCAACTCAAAATATTCGAGTGAATAATTTTTTTTAGTCTTTTTTTTTCTAACTAAATATTAGACATCAATTAATGATTCTAAGCTATAAATGACTGACATTTCGAGTTATAAATATAATTACCTCCTTTTTATGGCTGGGTTGAAAGAAAAGCGGTTGCACGACGTCTGTAAACGGGGGTCTCCAGGGTAAAACAGACAAATTAAAAATAGTTAGGAGGCTTAATGCGCCAGGAATCTGCTATGGCAGCATAGAGAAAATATTGTTCTATCAAACACAACAGTTCTTTTGGCTTAAAATTAGGGCTGTCAAAATTATCGCGTTAACGCGCGGTAATTAATTTTTTCAATTAATCACGTTAAAATATTTGACGCAATTAACGCACATGTCCCGCACTGTCCCATGTCAGACAGTATTCTGCCTTTTGGTAAGTTTTCATCAAGGTTTTTGGTGCTGTCTAACAGCGAACTCTTGTGGTCACTTTGCGACATGGTTTATTGCTTTCTTGCCAGTTCAATATGGCTGCATGACGTCTCGGGCTGACGCCTACGTTGTAATGTTGTGCTTGTATGATCCTTGGACAAGATTTGTCCGTAAGTATGGTTGTTGTAAAGAATGTACATATTATGTTAGTAAGCGAAATGTTATATTTTTTGTATGAGATGCTTTTTGTTTATGTTTAGTGAACCTGTATAGCGTGCTAAGCTAACGTTGTTGCTAATGCAATGCTTGTGTACTTTTTTTTTTGTAGTTTCACTACGGTCTAAAGAGGACAATGGTTTGAGGCCATTTTATTAATAAATCAGATGAAAAAGGAAGAAGTCTGATTATTAAGGCGTCGTTCACTAGCTGTCTAGTGAAAAAGTAGACGCTTCGGAGTGAGGACAGCATAGACAGATTTAAATGACAGTAGAGTGAAATGCCCACTACAGTCCTTATGTACTGTATGTTGAATATATATATCCATCTTGTGTCTTATCTTTCCATTTCAACAATTTATTTTACAGAATATACATATAATTTACAGAAAAATATGGTATATTTTATAGATGGTTTGAATTGCGATTAATTACGATTAATTAATTTTTAAGCTGTAATTAACTTGATTAAAAATTTTAATCGTTTGACAGCCCTACTTAAAATACAGCAGTTTATTTTAAAGAGAGGTGCAGGAGCAGAAACTGCTTTTTCAGCCTTGTCTGTGTTTTCCGCCATATATAGATTTCTAGGATTAAAGACTAGGTCTGGAGGAAAAAAATGCCCCAAAATAGCGTTAGCTAGTTTTCTGATTGTCTTCAGACATACATATTTTACCCATCCACATTTAGATAAAAAAACTGCATTTAGCATTCTGATGTCAGCGATAGAACAACTCAAGCACATTCATTTCTATGTGTCTGCGTTTAATTTATTCTGTTTTATTTTCTCACAAAAATTAAAAGAATCAGACAAAACAGAAGAAAATATTATAAACCAAACAAGAGAAGTTAAATTAACAGCAATCATTTAAATGTTTCTGTGTTCTGACTTTGACAAAGTGTTTTGGCTGGTGTCTGGAGGGAAAAAAGCCGAGAAAGAAAAGCAGACCTGACGCTCGAAAACGAGAACATTAAGGGTAGGCGATTATGAACGATTGTAACACACCATCACTTTGGCTGGGCTTAACCTTTTCACTCGTTTCTCAGTTAACTTTGCAGAAAGGACAATTCACCCTTGACTGGTCACCAATCATTCACAGTAGGGTTGTTCCGATCATGTTTTTTGCTCCCGATCCAATCCCGATCATTTTAGTTTGAGTATCTGCCGATCCCGATATTTCTCGATCCGATTGCTTTTTTTTTTTTTGCTCCCGATTCAATTCCAATCAATTCTGATCATATACATTTTGGCAATGCATTAAGAAAAAAATGAATAAAACTCGGACGAATATATACATTCAACATACAGTACATAAGTACTGTATTTGTTTATTATGACAATAAATCCTCAATATGGCATTTACATTATTAACATTCTTTCTGTGAGAGGGATCCACGGATAGAAAGACTTGTAATTCTTAAAGGACAAATGTGACTTTGTATATTGTGACTAAATATTGCCATCTAGTGTATTTGTTGAGCTTTCAGTAAATGATACTGTAGCCATGCTCAAATGCATGATGGGAAGTGGAACCATGACTGTGCGTAGTGCTACCAATTGATATATCTTCTCTGCGTTGGGAAATAACAGGGTGTTAAGAAAATTTGTTTGTAAGACTTTAGCCAACCAAAAAAAGGCTCCAAAGGCTTCCAAAATTCACTCTACTCATTTTACGCTGCCTTTTAGCTCTCTATATAGGCGAAACGGCGCCATTACAGATTGAGCGCGACAATGCGTGAGTGGGTCGTGCAGCGCATGCATTAATTGCGTTAAATATTTTAACGTGATACAATTTTTTAAAAATTAATTACCGCCATTATCGGGATAAATTTGATAACCCTACCTTAAGCCAAAACTAAAGACTCTGGATGAGTGTAACATATTATGTCTGTAACGTTAAATACAATTAGAAAACTATTTATTTTAAAAATATACTGTCTATTTCAAAAAAAGGCATGTCCGATATTTTTTTGCCGATTCAGATACTTTGAAAATGACGGGATTGGACCCGATCGATCGGCCTCACATCCCTAATTCACAGGGTGTGGCCCCTCATAAATTTAATTAATTGAACCGTAATTAAGCTTGCTGGGAAAATAGTACTTCCTCATCCTCAAAGGTGAAGGTGAGGAGAGCCAAAAAAATAAAAACATGTGAAGTATTTGCTTTTTAACTGACCTTCAGCGTCTGGTAGAACTGGTCAGGTGAGGCGATCACGTGAATTTGTGCGCCGTTGACACGAAAAGCCGGCACGTGTTCCGCCATCCATCTGAAGTGGGCGTGGAGACTGCGCGGTGCGTTTGGCGCATCGGTGACATTATCTGGTGAAGGCACAGCTTTGGCTAGCAGGGGTGCCAAAAGCAGCACAGACGAGCTGTGGCAGCGGAAATTGGATTTAATAACACCCAATTAGGCGGTCACAATAATCATTCCACAACTTATCATGCTAGGATCATTAAAAAAGTAACTGTCATTCATAATGACTGTCTATAGCTATCATAACACTTATTGCTAATCTGTGAATTTCAGCATTGCTAATGCACATGTTAACTGGCGAAAGTTAAATCTGTGTCATACTATTTAATACAGTTGATTGGCAGTTGATTGTCCAAAGAAATTAAAGTAGTGCTACAAAGACAATGGGTGCTAACTAACTGTCTTATACAAGAGACTACTTCTGGTGCCCAACTGGCAAGAGATGAGACATCTGCTACCTGGCAAATTGCATCCTTTCATAACCCGTAGCCTGGAAATTGCGCAACCATTGTTTTTAAATCATGCAAATATTTACATGTGGCTTGCAATTGGCATTTCCTGTCACCCACATGGCACTTTTCCAAGCCAAAGTTACAGTTGCCATTTCACATATCAGACAGATCTCCTCGGGTTATCCAATATCAACAGGTCAATGTAGCTAACCTATAGTGATTCTCAAACTAGAGGTGCCTGGACCCCAGGGGTCTCCGTGACGTAGAGGTAAATAATTGTCAATAAATTGTCATATTATATTTTCAAAAAGGCCTATACAGGATTAAAATGAACATACTTAAGTCACAACTCCCTCCTCTCTTGAACTTTTACTGTAAATGGCCATCTAATTTGACTGGCCTAGCCCATTAATATAACATTTCAGTAAGAATTAAGTTGGGTTTTATAGAAGAAAAAACATAGTAGAAAAAAGGCTTACATTTAAAAAAAAAAAAAAAAGTTTTTTTTTTTTTAAAAGAGAATTAAGGAATCTTTTCGAGAGTAAAAGGTCTGCTAGGTTTAAAATAATTCTTTAAAGTGCCTATGACAGCAAAAAGCATGTTTGTTTCATATTTCACACAGTATTTATGCTCCTGAATGAAATGGACCGCTTGGATGTGTGTGGAAGGATTGATTTATATATTCAATTTTTTGAATCCCGCGCTATGAAAATGAGTGACTTCCTGGAATGAGGAGGAATGAGAATATGCCGTCACCAGGGTCAGCATCTCACAATCCAGCGTTGCTTTATCGCATGCAGATGGACTGCGGATTCAGCTGATTTAGCGGATGAATTCGTTATTTTACGCATCACGCCAGCCAAATATGCAGCAGGTTTTTGTTGCTGCACCAGGGAGAGGCGTGTGAGCCTTTTTAGGTTTCAAAAAGTTCCCGTTCACCGCGGAGATTGGCCAAAACAAGTCCGACAACTGTGGAACCATTGGACTTACGAGGACGACCGCAGACGACCGGCGGTTTGTCGCACACCCCCCTCTGTCCTCTCTTCATGCCCTCCGAGAAAGCGCTATACTCGGCTTATGCTCGTGCGGTTCTCCATATCGTCCATACTTGCAGCCCCCGCTGCGCGCTTTGTGTGCCAGGCAATAGACCACTATACTCGGGTCGGGCTCGGGCAACTACGCGTGCCTCTGATGTCGGCCGGTTTGTCCGGCGGTCATTCTCCAGCTGCTTCCCCGGCACTCCTGCCCGCAGCAGGGGAACGACGAGCCGTAACTTGCTCGCCGCCAGGGGGTTGCCGATCGGTGAAGATGATCAACAACCCCGTCGCCATGTGAGATGATCCGGGGTAGTTTTGTGTGATTTTTCACTTCGAAAGGCGAAAATAAGACTTGAAAACGCCGCTCGGTTCAGGTTAGCATGTCGGTTAGCTATCACGCCTCCTGGCGGGGCAGGGAAATCACAAAAGCCGGACTAACTCCGGTGGCATAAAATATCGTTCGGGAGGTGCAAAAAGTCAACAGTTTTGACCATTATGGAGTAATTTTGCCCTGTCATACTGAATAAATGCATTCTTAATATTAAATATTCCATTTAGCACAAGACTGTTATTTGTCATGACCAACCCATTTATTGAGCAATTGGGGAAAAATACTTAGATTAAAAAATATCCTGTAAAAATATTGGAGCAGAAAGATTAAACAAAGACATTTTGATGCTCTCTTCGTCGCATTTCCCTCGTTCTGAACAAGGGCGTAGGTTTGGTCTCAACAATGGTAGGGACGGTATAACAGCATAACCTCTATGTACACTTTTTGCTGGGGATGGGACATTAATAGGACCAAACAGATTGGGTGAACGGTGGTTAGGGCTGCATTTCTCACAAATATAACCCTAATTAATTAATAGGCTAAATGATCAATGATAATAAATTTGTATTGACTTAACTTATAATAACTCAAACCTTTGTTTTCAAAAACTACTAAAGAAACATTCTGAAAACTTCCAGAATAAATGTCTGGATTTTATTAGCAAATTTAAATTGCAATATTTGAACATAAATTTTATTACCATACTTATATACATACTTTTTACCTCGACTATGATTAAAATATGATTTTCTGAAAAAAATGCCTGCATAGGCTGCAAATAAAAATATCTTAAACAATTTAAAATAAATGCAAGTCATCAGCCAATCAAACGTGCATTTGAGAGGCAAACATGGACCGGCAAATTCAGCAAGTGAAAAGAAGCAAATGTAAGTCTTAACATAATGAAAATAATTTACGTAATAATGGTAGGTTCAATTCTATCCTTATAGCATTTGGGAAGACACAATTACACAAAATTACCTATATAACTGGACTCATTATTATATGCAAACAAGGTTTCTTAAAAGTTGGTAGTGTTATGTCCCTACCGTCCCTATGCAAACCTACGCCCTTAGTTCTGAATAATTACCCCTCAACGGGCTGAATTGACGTCATCCTCTAGCTGGGGACGCTAGAGCGCCATAATGTCAGGCGGGGCTAAACGGCAGATTAAAAAACTGATTTCTCGTCATATGCGCTTTGCCAAATTGTTGTATATTGTCAAATCGTATCAAAATATGATTCACATAATAATGCTATTTAAGATTATTTTATGTGGTCACAGGCACTTTAAATTCCCTATTTTGATTAAGTTTCTTTAAAAATTTAAAATATGTATCTGATTTCTTTCATCCTTTCTTATCCAGAATTTAAAAATATATACAGGTATATGTATTTTGCGCAAAATTGCTATTTAAATTGTCTGGGATGAGCAATGAAATCTGCCAACGCCAGTAATAGACAAAGGGGAGAAGTGTAGTTAAGGAAAGTCGGTGTTTATCGATTATCCGTAATTAGAGCATTACAAAAAATAATAAAATTTAAAAAAAGAACAAAAAGAGAATCACGAGACCTTTCAAGAAACACAACTTAATAGTTTGGCGATGAGAGTTCACTTATTTACAAACACCAGAAGTCTCGTCTTGTAAAATATCCATGGGAATACCTTTTCTCACTTCGAAGGACGTTAAAATTCAGAGCTGCCTTTAAACGTCACGCTCACCCTGTTGACACATTAGCATCCGCTAGAAGATGTCAACGGGATGCCAAGTTACAACACGAAACTTCAGATATTACCGTAATAGTCGTCCCTTACCCGCCTCGCCGGTCCCGTGCGCGAAGGAGCCGGTCGGAAATTCGCGTGATAACCCCGGCCAAGGCCGGCGAGTACACAGAGTACACCAGCCTCCTCCACGACATGGGGGCCGCCATTGCTGCCATAGTCATAGATATCACATTTATAAAACTAGATGTAACAGGTTTGAGTCTGTGGTGTTAGTAACCGGCAGCCATCTTAAAGCAGCGGACTACTCTGGCGAGCTTTACTGTAGTGAATGTAAGGTCAGTGATTTTCTCCACTAAAACACTCGTAATTTGGTGAAATCGACGAATTTTCAAACAGTAAGTTTTAAAAAAACAAACCAACAAAAAAAAACGTATTAACGTGGCTATGATTAAGGCTGGATGTTAAAAAAAAAAATCACAATCTCTTAGTGAGTATTTTTAAGTATTCAGTCATTTTGATGACTTTTATCTTTTTTAATGAACAAAATTAATAATGTAATGTTTATTGAATGTTACTGACAGAAATTGGCCGACATGTGATCACTGATCTCTTCTCTTCCTGATTGGTTCAAAGTGCACATTTCGCATCTAGTTCTCTATGTGATATCTATGACCACAGTCCCATTTGAAAAATGCACATTTCGCATCTAGTTCTCTATAAATGTTATATCTATGACCACAGTCCCATTTGAAAAAAAAAAAAAAAAAAAAAAACTTGAACCTTTATTGACATGAGAGACACACACAAGACTTGATACTGTTTCCAGCAGTCAACTCAGCACGCAATTATAACTTGACAAATGTCACTCGAATGAGATCATCCACAACCTGAAATACACGAACAATTTACCGCAATTCATTCACTAAATCATGAAAATAACAGGTTACCTCCATGCATGTGTCATGTTACTCACACAATATCTGACAAGGTTCATTATCTACATATTCTTCCCCCCTTTTTTTGCCTTTCATAATGGATAACCTGCACTGGAATTTTTGCTCACTTTGTTTATATGCAAATAAGGGGAAATTATTCTGATATGACTGATCTCAGTGCAGAAAGATGTTCTAGTAACTTTGGGGGAGGGGAGAGAGAAGTAAGGGATTAATTTATACCACAAAAATTATGACATCACAAATCACAGTCAGCTCTCTTATATTTGTAAGTCTATTTGGAGCCTCTCCACACAGCCGGAGGAACGAAATTCTTCCATATATAGATGTGCATATCAGTGGCACACAGTGATCCTGTACATCTTTGAAGTTCTTTGAACAACAAAGAGGATATTGGATTGGAGAATTTAGGCAGTCAGTTATTTTGTTTTGTAAAGCACTTTACAGCCTCAGTTGTTGCGAAAGTCCTAGATTTAAAAAAAAAAAAAAAGATGAGTTGAGCGCCTTATCTAGAGCGATCTTTACGATAGTCAGGGTGTTTTGTTTACTATATGAGAGGTTACCGCAGCGGATGACTGGATTGTGGTGGCCAAGTGTTTATAGAGTTTGATGAACCTGGTCGGCTCATTCCAATTCTTTGATTGAAGTGGTATTCAAGGCCTCATCGCCATAAAAGGTAATGACTTGAATTTAATATGTATATGAAATTGTATGCACAGATGCCAGCCATTTTTGTGTGCTTTTTGTTTTTAATCCAATCACATTTCATCTCCTATATGTTGTGTTAAACCCATAGAATTTCATGGAATAACTTCTGGAGACTATCATAATTTTTTTTTAGTTTTGTGGAAAACAAAGGAGACATACGGATATTTCACAAAATGATTTTTATACAAAATGCCAGCCTTCTGGAATTAAGAAGCACCCCCCCCCAAAAAAAATGTAGTTAGACACATTTTTACCAAGATAGTAGAGGAAAACGATATTCAAAAAATTACACTAAATACCTATTTAAAAAAATACAGCTTCCACTTGTAGACCTTAGAGCATCAAGATACAAAAGTTCAAGAAAAGGTCTTAAAGATAAAAATGCACAACTAAACAAATGACGTACAAATGGGTGGAAACGAAATCAACGTCTGTCACCAAAAGCTTCAAAGCAATGTTTAAGTGACGCACATTTGCCAACAAATGTCAGCGAGTACGAGTTTGGTAATTAGATCAGCCCACTTTGAGACTCCACACATTTAGAAAGCAGCATTTTGGTCAAACCAACCTAAATTCTACTGCATATTCGCAAATAACAAAGAAAGTAGACATTAGAGCCGCCCTAGACTAAAACTAAAGTACTGTAATAATATAAAAGTTATTTAGGAAAAAAATTAATGAAAAAAAAATCTGATATATTCAAGGACCGGTCTACATCTGAGGCATATTAGACTGCCCCCAGACTTGAATCAAAGTTCTCTCATGAAATTCTTATGTGTCATTTCATTTCACAGCTATTTTTTCATGTCAGTGTCACCCTGAAATTGACCCATTCTATATCTCCCTTTTTTAATAAAGCAACTTGCACTCTGAAGCCACAACGTTGCATTACCCGTAACCGTAAATCATCCAAATGAGGGACAGCTAGCTTAACTTCTTTGTTCCTTGCGGAAGGTGGCCTTACCGCAATAGTTTTGCAGGTTAGCATGTTCACACAGTTTAATGTTATTCTAACCCTGATGCAAATTGGACTTTCAGTAGAAAAAAGTAGTGGTGTTTCCCCCACCTCCACAACATTGACGTCTTTTTACATTACTTACAGTGGCTGCTGCTGGCCGGAAAAAAACTTATAATATCCTTCCTCTATAAAAGGGGTGGAGGAGGCGGTTTGAGCGGTTTGAGTCTGTCGAGGTTGTGTGAGTGTGCGTTAGTGTGGCAGGGGGTGGGAAGGGGGGGACCAATCAAATGTGCGTTTGGGGGGGGGGGGGGGGGGGTTGGACCGACCGGCACACTCAGCAACTAAAAAGGGATAAATGTAAGATAATTATATGATATGATGATTACATAATATGTAAAATAATTCACTTAATAATGGTAGGGTCAATTCTATCTGTACAATATATGGGACGATAATCTAAATTACCCATACGCTGAGTTTAAGGGGGTGTCAGGGGGGCCGGGTCTCCCCTGGTGGCCGAAAATTGTCATTGCATGTAATTCTCTTTCCTATATATGATTTTAAAATTATTTTATCTTATTTTATCATTTAAAAATTTTCCCGTAAAATGTTGTCTATATAAGTTAGAAAGCATTAAAACAAACAACAAAAATGAATCAAATGAGTCAAAATTATTTTTCGAACTGATCATGTGACTAGCACCTTAGGCGGTCATTTGCTTTGCTTAGCCAAAACCACCCGAGGATCGAAGAGGCAAGATGGATATACATAATTTTTTCAAACCTAAGCTTTCAAAAGCGACAACAACTACTGAGCAAGAACTAAGGATTAAAAATATGGACCATGAAACACCGGAGAGCACCACCAAAATGGTGAGCGGAGTTTCAATTTGCCTCAGTAAAGTCGTTCATTGTACAACAGAGCCACCACCGGTGTCTTGCCAATGTAGTTACCCCCGTCAAAAATTGTATCCCCTGGCCGCGGAATGCACACACACGCATTCGTTGTGTTATGTCGACTTAAACAATTAATTGATGCCAGAAAAGAACCACAGTTATATATTTAGGACATCGACGTTGATTAAACTGGAAAAACTCAATACAGGACTTGAATTACAGTAATACAGTTGTAATTACAGTTATAGGTCATCATACGAGTAAAACAGTAAAACATTGCCTTTTTTTGTGTTCAGTACATATGTTACGTTATACGACAGAAAAAAAGTTTTTTTTGTTTTTTGATGGATGGGCCATGTTTTAAAACCTCGTTGATAACTACCTCACCAAAACACGCAAATCAAGCTAATCAGTGCAGCGCAGTGACTCCGCCCAGGGGATACAATTTTTGACGGGGGTAACTACATTGACACGACACCGGCGGGCGTACCATATCCAATGGATGACGATCTTGGCAAAGAGTATAGCTGTCCTAAGCAGCCTGATTTAGAATTCCCCTCAAGAATGATTGGAAACAAAAAAACGCTCATTTTCAATTTAGTATTATAAATATTCTTGTAAGTTAATTTTATTGCTGACACTGCATTTCGGGGTCATCAACATGTTGTGCCCCCCCTGCCTCAAAATTCAAACTCCTCCTATGAAATTACCTATGGCGGAAAACACTCAGGTGACTTGAAGTTCCACTCTGAGACCCCCAATTTGGCCAAATTTCAAAATTGTCCTATATGTATGTGTGATACATCATTGGAAAGCTTCAAATCTCAATTTTCTGGGGGGAGATTTAAATTTTTTTTTTTTTAAATGTTTTTGAAGCCGCAAAACCCTAACTGGAGGTGAGAGCACACGAGTACATAATTAGGCTCGAGCGTTTACGTCACAGCAGCACGGGATCATGCAAGATTTGCGACAACATTTCGGAAGCACGTCTGCATCACGGGACATTTAAACTCAACGGCAAATACAATTCAACTACGAGTGCCAAAGATGGAAAAAAGTAAGGAAAACTTGCCAGTTCGATACAGAGACAAACTTGTTACCACGGCGAAGGACAGATATGTGAGCAATTTTAAGGATGTGAACAATGTTGACCCTTACGAGCAAGCCGAACACAAATGGAATAAAGATGTCGACAAGCTTCCACCACTACGCGAAATGGACATCATGCTTTATTTAGTGTTTGGTGTAAGTTACTACACTCATCAGTAATTCCGAAACTACAAATCGCTACAAAGCTACAAACAGTTTTGCTGCGGATGGGTGCAGGATCTGCACATTATGACCATAGCAAACGGCAACACCATCTTTCTAGCAAAGGTAGGCAATGTGTGTTTACATTAGTCTGTGACCACGGATGTACAAATTTTTTGTTGCAGAAAATGTAGCCTGTGTACAAATTCTTTGCCACTCTCTCACGTCAAAATATTACAGCTTTTTCATTTAGCAATGACAGGAATTATGTCTTATGAAGACAATGCACATGTATGCATGCTAGTTGTTTAGCTGTAGCTATAGCTAACAACAGGCCGACTTAGGGCATAAAGTTACTGAAATTTGCGTAAACAAACGAAATTAACTTACTGGAGTGGAAATGCATAGAGCAAACTCTGTGTCTAACTGGAGAATCAAACGTTATGCCCTTCCTTCTGATCGAGGCCACCCATGCCATTCTTCGACGTTTGGTAAGTTCAGATATGACCTTTCCCTCGCCTTTCCTCCATGTAGGGATCCGGAAGAAACTCAATGGTGTTCCGTCGAGCTGTACATTCTCCTTTCTATTCGATCGGTTTTTGCAATTCTTTACCGCACAATAATTTCCAACCATTTTTAAAGAGCGACCTGTGTTGAAATGCCTCACTGTTTATGTTTCCCGCTTCCAAAATGGCAATAGCGGCGGAAACCTCGCGAGTGCCACGTCATACGCTTGAGCCTAATTAAAGACGCCATGATTTTAATGAGATATTATCGCGCACTTGCCTCTTTTCGATCCATAAACTCCATGTAGCATGTATCACCAAGTGTCAAGACACAGCTGTGAATGGTCACAGCCAGATTTTGGGGGGATTTAATGGGTGAAACGGCAATATAAAAAGGGTCGCGATGCAGAAATCACACACATCAAGGAGTGGTTGAGATTATCTTTTTCATATTTTTACCCTTTTAAATGTTTTTTTAATTTTATTTTTCTTTGTTTGGATCATTTATTTATCATCTAACATATCGTGGAAAATGTGACAGCAACAAAAAAAAAAAAAAACAATTAAGCGATAGTTATGAGGTAGATATCCGTGACTTATTTGCAGACACCAATTGTTTTCATTGTGATGTAATTTGTTTAACTGTTTGAAATATGCGAGTGAATAATTTTTAAAGGCCTTTTTTTTAAAACGAAATATTAGACATAGTAGACACAGAATATTAATGATTCCAAGCTAAAAATGACAGGCATTCTGAGTAATAAATATAATTACTTACCTTCTTTTTATGGCTGGGTTGAAACAAAACCGGTTGCGCGACGTCTGTAAGCGGGAGTTTCCAGGGTAAAACGGACAAAGTAAAAGTAGTTCGGGGGCTTACTGCGCCATGAATCTGCTATGGCAGCATAGACATATTGTTCTATCAAACACAACAGTTATTTTGGCTTAAGATACAGCAGTTTATTTTAAAGAGGGGTGCAAGAGCAGAAACTGCTTTTTCAGCCTTGTCTGTGTTTTCCGCTCTATGTAACTGAACTCATTATATAACGCAAATAAGGTTGCTTAAAAGTTGGTGGGCACAATTTGGTATCCTGAAAAGTTGGTAGTATTTTGTCCCCACTGTCCTTATGCAAACCTACACCTTTGCCTACATGACCCAAAATGTGATGCAGCTGTGGCTTGCGGGCCGGGTGGGTGGGCGGGGTTGGTGGTGCGTCCCTTCTTGCCACCCCTGAAGGCCGGTTGATGGGTGCGCGGGTGGCCTGGGGGACCATCCTGGATCCCAGGGGGGGGCCCTTTGCTGGGCAGCGGGAGGAGTGTTGGGCTGCGCTTCCCCCCCCCCCACCCGCCCTGCGTCTCCAGGCTGGATTGGTGGGGGCCGTGGCCCTGGGTTGGCGCCCGCGTGGCACCTCCACTCGTCTGTGTGGCTGTCGCTTGCTTGGTGTGGCTCGCGTGCGGCTGGATGTTATTGGGCGCGCTCGGGTGGGGCGTCCTGGTGCCGGGAGTGGCGATGGGTCGGCGTAGGGTCGGTCGCCAACAGGCTTACATTCACAAGGGATTCACACAATTACTGGGTTATAGATCATAGAGCTGATTTGTGTATACTTTACCCCTTTCAATCACTTAGCTTATAGACTCCCCCATCCCCGTCCCCTCCTTTCCCTGGTCAACAGGCCCCCCCCACATGGTGTCTACCGGAAATACATCTAGCTGACGATAGCACCAACATATTAATAGTTAGTGTAGGTGTTCAATGTCTTTCTTGTTGTTGTTTGTGTTTCTTTTCTTTCTTCTCTTGTGTTTCTTTTCTTCTGTTCCCCCATAATCCCTTCCTGTTCGCTGCTTTGTCATAATAAACGAGGTATGTTGTACGATCACAATGGTAGTACCGTATTTTTCGGACTATAAGTCGCACCTGAGTATAAGTCGCACCAGCCATAAAATGCCCAACGAAGAGGAAAAAACCATATATAAGTCGCACCGGAGTATAAGTCCGGAAAATTTATACAAAGAACAGATATGTCACCTTGAAAGGCAATTTAAAATAAAAGTACAACACAGAACAACAAGTTGAATAAGTGTACAGCATGATAATGTTACATGATGCATGAACAACCAAATGCGAACGTGCCCGGTATGTTAACGTAACATAGCTGTTAAGAGTTATTCAGATAACTATAGCATAAAGAACATGCTAACAAGTTTACCAAATCATCAGTTTAGCACATCAAAATAACATGTGAAATGATATAATAATAATAAATAATAATAATTTCACACAGAAGTCACTCCTGAGTATAAGTCGCACCCCCAGCCAAACTATGAAAAAAAAAAAACTGTGATTTATAGTCCGAAAAATACGGTATGTCATACTCTCAATGTGAAACATTAAAACTGTTCAGACCAACTGGACACTTAGACTTCCTTTCTCCATGTCATAAACAGCTGAACAGCACAGGTTCATTAAAAAAAAATAACAATAATAATAATAATGTGATGTCCATGTATGTTGACAGCAGGTCTTTATGGGGTTATGTTGTTGTTGTTTTTAATTACCAATAAAAGTCACTTGCCCTAGAAAGTGTTAATTGATGATTATATTTTAGGATTCAATTTTTTTAATTATTATTTTTTTAACCATTAACAAATTATCTATCCATTGTGATAAAAAAAAGAGCACAAAGGTTTGTCCGTCCCTGTAATTAGCTCAAAGGTAATTACATGAGTTTCCACTGCTCATAAGCGTGCATGAGTGTGCAAATTGAATGGAACGAGTAGACTTTTCTTTCCCCACTCCCCCAAAAAAGCCTAATGTGATGAATTATCAAAATAAATATTTCATGGCGTGTAAAACGTGCGTGGAATGGCTCGAGCGGTATCAGGAAGCGGGCCTTGCAGCAAAGGTCACCGCGATTATTTACTGGCAATCGGCCAGAGCGAGAGCTCCGCGAGCACGCGCGTGTGCCCGCGCGCGAACCCGTGCGTTTACTGGAAGAACCTCAGGACTGAAGTGGGCGGGGCCTTACGATCGGCTTTACTCACTGGAAACAACCTCCGGTAACCTTCCGCCACACGCATACGGCCGAGCTACCTCCTCCCCCGCAGACGGCAGCGCCGCCGCCGCCGAAAGACGACCGTCCTCTGCATACTTTTTTGGCGGAATGTTCCGGCGGGGGGAATTTTAATGCCTGAGCTAACCGTCCTCCATCTAGCGCTACTCTCGGGTAGTTTGCCGAGTGTGTCTTTTGGTGACGAGCTGCGGCGAGGGGCTGTATTAATCCGCAAGGTAAGTTGACGGCGAGGCAGACCGCGTGAAATTTCAGATCCGGTGCTTACTTAGTAGACAGAACGAGTCCCGGTTTGACTTGAATGGCGGCGCCTAGCTGGAACTGGGGTCGAGCCGGGGAAGCCCCACAACCCCCTTCCGTCCACAGTCCCTCCAGTGCGGACAACATGCACGAGGCCCCCTCTTCTGTGTGTGAAACTGGAGAAAGGGGCCACTGTGGCTGTAATGTACAAGAGATGGAGTGAATAGGGGGATGAGAGGGGGCAGTGACCCCGTTATTTTTGAACCCCATTTGACCGATCGATGGTAGTCCGGCTCCCGAGTGCTTAATCGACTGCAAGGTGCATTCCAATGTCTCATCTGACCCTTACTGTGAGGGAAATTTGCCATAATTTTACTCTGAAATGAGCAAACTTTTTTTGTAAAGTGATCTTAATACACAAACCTTCATTTTGGACAGGTGCTACAAAGTTGTGTGCACTGACGTTTAGTTTAACATGTGGTTTTTGATTTACCAGTTAAACTAGTGCTGGGTGATATGGCCTAAAATTAAAATCCACCAATTTTTCACCCGATGTACGATTTTTTCCCAAATTGTTTTTCCTCCTCTTTTTAAGCACAATGGACAGACATAGCTCAAAACATGTTTTTAAACATTGTTAAATGATGACCAAAAAGTAACATAAATGAAGTGCAAAACATCCGTCTTAACCCCTTGATGCCTTCTGTAACGAATTACCCAGATACCAGACCGACGTTGAAAAGATGTTGGATCAACATTCCGCTGTCGATCTTACGTCGTTGAATCGGCGTCACTTTTGCACCCTCAATTAATGTTGCGTCAACGGTGAAATCCTTACAAATTTAAAAGTCATTTCGATTATTAATAATATTGTAACAGCGCTGAATCAATGTTATCTTTTCGACCAAAAGGCCCGCTCATCCATAATTCAATGACTTTTTAATCATATTTCTCGGTCAATCATAAATCAACTACAGTAGATAGATTTTGAAACTTTTTTTTTCGCCGGAAAATTGCTGTTTACGGGCGAACGGAAAATTTTTCGGGGCCCTAAATTCCCATCGTCGCGCGAAAATTCCGATCGTGTCGATGCTTGAACGGTGTCGATTGGTTCGGGCTGCGCGGCGCACCGAGAAAACGCAGAAAATAAGATGATGAAGAATGAAATTGCAGAATAACATTATCTGGTCTCTTTCAAAGACCCAGATAACTATTTGTCAACATTAGTTCATCATCTATAAAACAATGTTAAACCAACCATTGCCTGACATACCGTAGAACAAGAATATTTCAACGTCACTTGACGTCGAAAATTTCGATGTCAACCATACTGATGATTTTGATGGAAAATCAACGTTTATTCAATGTCGGTCTGCTATCTGGGTTAGTGACATTCCAAAAGCAAGTAATGGCAGTGAAAAAATGAACTTTTAAAAATCTTTCAGTAGTGTATTTGCTTTCAAGTAGATAATAAAATTATGAATTATTATAAGCAAAAACAAAATAAAAAAAGAATACTCATATATAATTCAATGCATGGTGCAAATTAGCGCCATCAGGCTGTGACGGACATCAAATCCATTTCAACAAGGGTGCTGGTGGCATTGAGTGATCATGTGTCCCCTCCATTGACGGCAAGAGATGTCAGGCAATGACTTAATTTTTGGCATCAAAGGGTTAAGTATAATCATTTTCTCTCCTAGTTTGTGCTGTCGGCCCCCAAATACAAAGTAACAAGTAAACAAAGAAACAAACCCTTTATCATGAAATAATCTATCGATTACTGGCTGCTAGATTTATTTTTTGGCAAAAACCTACCCCAAACCCCCCCTGGCCAAAAAAACCCCCAAAACAAAACAAATATGTTTCATTATTAGTCATTATTTTACTTTTTAATAGTTTTGAATTATTTTTTATCTGTATATGGCAGAAAACACAAACTGAAAAAGCAGTTTCTGCTCTTGCACCCCTCTTTAAAATAAACTGGTGTAGCTTAAGCCAAAAGAACTGTTGTGTTTGATAGAAAAATATGTCTATATGCCGCCATAGCATATTCATAGCCCCCGAACTATTTTTAATTTGTCCGTTTTACCCTGGAGACCCCCGTTTACAGACGTCGCGCAACCGCTTTTGTTTCAACCCAGCCATAAAAAGAAGGTAATTAATTACATGTATTATTCAAAATGTCATTTTTAACTTAGAATCATTAATTGACGTCTAATAATTAGTTAAAAAAAAAAAAAAAAGACTTTAAAAAAATTATTCACTTGCATATTTTAAACTTTTAACAAATTACGTCACAATGAAAAAACGGTGTTTGCAAATAAGTCACGGATATCTACTAGAGGTGTGCGAAATTTCCGATTCTTAGATTATTCGCGATTAGGCCGCGGAAGATTTGAGAACGATTCACAAACATCCAAATTCCGATTATTGAAATATGTAAAGCGGAAGTAAAACACACTCCGCGCGCCGCGCGGTCTTCAGGACGCAATGAGGAACGAAGCGAGAGTAGCTAAACATCATGCTTGTCATTACCCGGCCCCTCGGGTAATGCCAATGCTCAACTCACGGCTCTAGCTCAACTCATGCCGCGAGATAAAAAAACAACAACATACCTGACTGCTGCCGACAGCTGCTACAAACTACGTCCACATAATGGTACGGTAGATATATTTATATAGGACTAGATTCAATATAGACTCGGCGGCGTTAGCGGCACATGTACAAAAAGCTAGATGCGGGTGTTAGTAAATCGCCGCCATCTTAAAGCAGTAGACTTCCTTGCAAGGCTGTTGTAGCGAACCTTCCAAACGAACCTCATTAACTTTTTATCTAAAATACTCCTAAATCGGTAAAATAATGACTTGAATCTATCTTTAAAATAGTTTTAAAACTTTCACATGTCAAAAGTAGACAAAAGGAAAATTACGGAATAACGAGAGCAATTTTAACAACTTTAACGGTTGATTCACAACATTAAATTAATTGAATGTAATTTAAAGCTGCTGATGCAGAATGGGGATTTGAGTATATTATTTATTGTTTTTAACTGTTAACTTGATACTGAAATAGTTGTTTATTTAAGCCTGCGAGGCTTTTTTTTTTTTTTTTTTGTAACTAATGAACAAAACATTAAAAGCATCTTATAACGAGGGGGGGGTCATCAATAATCGATTTATAATCGAATCGTAGCCTCTGAATCGTAATCGTAATCGAATCGTTAGGTGCCCAAAGAGTCCCACCTCTAATATCTACCTTGTAACTATTGCTGAATTGTATTTTTTTTTTTTTTGTTGGTACTGTTGCATTTTACCTATTATTTGAGATGATAAATAATAGATCCAAACAAAGGAAAACAAAAAAAAAACTTTAAAAGGGTAAATATATGTAAAAGAAAATCTCAACCCCTCCTTGATGTCTGCGATTTCTGCATCGCGACCCTTGTTATATTACAGTGTTTCACCCATAAAATCCCCCCAAAATCCAGCTGTGGCCATTCACAGCTGTGTCTTGACACTCGGTGATACATGCTACATGGAATTTTTGGATCGAAAAAAATTAAGTACTCGATAATATCTCGTTAAAATCGTGGCGTCATTAATTATGCTCTCTCATGCGCTCACCTCCAGTTAGGGTTTTGCTGTTTAAAATAATTTTATTTTTTAAAAATGCCCTCCTGTTCAAATTTCTTACCCCAGAAAATTGAGATTTTAAGCTTTCCGATGATGTATCACACATGCAAATAAGGCAATTTTGAAATTTGGCCAAATTGGGGGTCTCAGAGCAAAACTTCAAGTCACCTGAGTGTTTTCTGCCATATACTTATATACAGTGCCTTGCAAAAGTATTCGGCCCCCTTGAATCTTGCAACCTTTCGCCACATTTCAGGCTTCAAACATAAAGATATGAAATTTAATTTTTTTGGCAAGAATCAACAACAAGTGGGACACAATCGTGAAGTGGAACAACATTTATTGGATAATTTAAACTTTTTTAACAAATAAAAAACTGAAAAGTGGGGCGTGCAATATTATTCGGCCCCTTTACTTTCAGTGCAGCAAACTCACTCCAGAAGTTCAATGTTGTCCTAAATGACCGATGATGATAAATAGAATCCACCTGTGTGTAATCAAGTCTCTGTATAAATGCACCTGCTCTGTGATAGTCTCAGGGTTATGTTTAAAGTGCAGAGAGCATTATGAAAACCAAGGAACACACCAGGCAGGTCCGAGATACTGTTGTGGAGAAGTTTAAAGCCGGATTTGGATACAAAAAGATTTCCCAAGCTTTAAACATCTCAAGGAGCACTGTGCAAGCCATCATATTGAAATGGAAGGAGCATCAGACCACTGCAAATCTACCAAGACCTGGCCGTCCTTCCAAACTTTCTTCTCAAACAAGGAGAAAATTGATCAGAGATGCAGCCAAGAGGCCCATGATCACTCTAGATGAATTGCAGAGATCTACAGCTGAGGTGGGAGAGTCTGTCCATTGGACAAAAATCAGTCGTACACTGCACAAATCTGGCCTTTATGGAAGAGTGGCAAGAAGAAAGCCATTTCTCAAAGATATCCATAAAAAGTCTCGTTTAAAGTTTGCCACAAGCCACCTGGGAGACACACCAAACATGTGGAAGAAGGTGCTCTGGTCAGATGAAACCAAAATTGAACTTTTTGGCCACAATGCAAAACGATATGTTTGGCGTAAAAGCAACACAGCTCATCACCCTGAACACACGATCCCCACTGTCAAACATGGTGGTGGCAGCATCATGGTTTGGGCCTGCCTTTCTTCAGCAGGGACAGGGAAGATGGTTAAAATTGACGGGAAGATGGATGCAGCCAAATACAGGAACATTCTGGAAGAAAACCTGTTGGTATCTGCACAAGACCTGAGACTGGGACGGAGATTTATCTTCCAACAGGACAATGATCCAAAACATAAAGCCAAATCTACAATGCAATGGTTAAAAAATAAACGTATCCAGGTGTTAGACTGGCCAAGTCAAAGTCCAGACCTGAATCCAATCAAGAATCTGTGGAAAGAGCTGAAGACTGCTGTTCACAAACACTCTCCATCCAACCTCACTGAGCTCGAGCTGTTTTGCAAGGAAGAATGGGCAAGAATGTCAGTCTCTCGATGTGCAAAACTGATAGAAACATACCCCAAGCGACTTGCAGCTGTAATTGGAGCAAAAGGTGGCGCTACAAAGTATTAACGCAAGGGGGCCGAATAATATTGCACGCCCCACTTTTCAGTTTTTTATTTGTTAAAAAAGTTTAAATTATCCAATAAATTTTGTTCCACTTCACGATTGTGTCCCACTTGTTGTTGATTCTTGACAAAAAAATTAAAATTTTATATCTTTATGTTTGAAGCCTGAAATGTGGCGAAAGGTTGCAAGGTTCAAGGGGGCCGAATACTTTTGCAAGGCACTGTAAATAGAATTATAAATGGATAAATATGTTATTTGGATTTGTAATGTAAATTTGATGATATCTCAAAATCCGCTGCCATCAAATAGTGAATCGTGCCACGTTAGAGTAATTACATTTGGAAATTTGAGTCCGGGACCATTTGTTTTCGTGCAATGCTCACAATGAGTTTTGACTTCCAATTAGGGCTGAACGATATTGGAAAAAACTTGCGACTTTTTGGGGGTTTGCGATATATGTTGCAATATTAAAACTAGAAGAATTTTCACCAAATGACTTGAAAAGCTTTGTTTGGGAAGACTTTTGTTGACTCACCATGACCACATTTTATTCATATACAGTTTACTCTAGGCTAAGGGGATTCATCTGTGAATTATGACGATTGATGTATATAAAAGGGCTATGTCTCGCTTTTATGAAGCAAAACAGAAGTTTACATTTTAAAAAAAACGTTTAAAAAAACAATTGCATGTCCTGCAAAAGGACTATTGCGCATGCACATATCGCGATGGCGGTGCTCAAACGATATATTGTGCAGGCCTATTTCCAATTCAAACAAAATGAATACAATTATAATGAATTAAAACACACATACACTCTGGATATAGCCCCCTTAATACTCTTACCAGAAATTTGCGTCCAATTTAATTGAACTTGAAGGGTTGGCTGTGAATGCTCAAGTTTCAGCGTCAATGGCGACGCTAGATTTTCGATCCATTTTGACTGGGAGGCCTCGTCCGGCACTGTCAATGGCAGCCAATGTGTTAAATGAGTGCCTTGTAAAGGGTTAAGAGGTCAATCAGTCCTGAGAACATTTGCATATCTTCTTCAGAAATGCACACCTGTAGATCTTTATGGGGTTCGAGGAAACCAAGATAAAGTAAAATGAAACACAAAATTGATATTGCAAACACAGAAAAGACAAGGTCATGCAACAAATCAAATAAAACTAAATGTTCCTCTATCATCCATTCATTTTATGCTGGCTTAATTCAAGGTCAAACATGACCATGAATGCATGTAAAATTAACTGCCTGTAAGGGTTGAGATGAATGTGCCCCGTTCATGCATTTGGGCTATGTCGTTGTTAAGTGAGCTCAACTGACTGTCACCTTTTAAAAATAGTATCCTTTTACTGTGCAGGTGTTTCTCGGTGGTCTTTCCCAGCCCCTCTCTGGATGCATCCAGCTCCTCTGCCCCCGGGCCCTGGTCCCGGTGCGTGACCCCGCCGTCTTCCCCGCTGTCCCCCTCGGGGACCAGCGCCTTCCCTCCGGCCGAGCTCTGCCCGGAGGCGGGGGGCCACGGCGACATGGTGGCCTCCCGCCGACGCGAGCCCCTCGCCATGAGCGGCGGGACCACTTCGGAAGAAAGGGTCTCACAGTCGGACTGCACCCCGCATCACTTCAAGCCTTTCAGCTCACACGCGCACTACCAGCAGGTCAGTTTGTTAGGAACAGCAAAATATGTCCATGGGTTGGTTTGACCCAGACTATTTGTATCTAAAAGTGTTAAATATATATTTTTAAAACTCCCCCTAATACAAATACAGTTGAATTTTCTCAGCTTTTTTACTTCAATTGCAAACAAAATGAGTTTCAAGTGTTAGATGCTAAACTTGAATTTAAAAAAAAAACGATGTATTGGTTTAACCAAAACAGATAATTTTACCCAAATTCCGCTCGGTTAACTCTAGCACATAATGACACGCCATTGTTGGGCTAACGAAACTAGCATCGATACAGCAGTAGTTCTAAACCTTTAAACAACTTTGCAAACATTACCCATACATGTAGACATGGCATCAAACAATACATGTACAGTGGGGCAAGTAAGTATTTAGTCAACCACCAATTGTGCAAGTTCTCCTACTTGAAAAGATTAGACAGGCCTGTAACTGTCAACATAGGTAAACCTCAACCATGGGAGACAGAATGTGGGAAAAAAACTGAAAATCACATTGTTTGGTTTTTAAAGAATTTATTTCCAAATTAGCGTGGAAAATGAGTATTTGGTCACCGACAAACAAGCAAGATTTCTAGCTGTCAAAGAGGTCTTACTTCTTCTACCGAGGTCTAACGAGGCTCCACTCGTTACCTGTATTAATGGCACCTGTTTTAACTCATTATCGGTATAAAAGACACCTGTTCACAACCTCAGTCAGTCGCACTCCAAACTCCACTATGGCCAAGACCAAAGAGCTGTCGAAGGACACCAGACACAAAATTGTAGACCTGCAGCAGGCTGGGAAGACTGAATCTGCAATAGGTAAAACACTTGGTGTAAAGAAATCAACTGTGGGAGAAATTCCCCCTGCTGAAGCCAGTACATGTCCAGGCCCGTCTGCGGTTCGCTAGAGAGCATTTGGATGATCCAGAAGAGGAGTGGGAGAATGTGTTATGGTCAGATGAAACCAAAATGCAACTTTTTGGTAGAAACACAGGTTCTCGTGTTTGGAGGAGCAAGAATACTAATTTGCATCCGAAGAACACCATACCCACTGTGAAGCATGGGGGTGGAAACATCATGCTTTGGGGCTGTTTTTCTGCAAAGGGACCAGGACGACTGATCTGTGTAAAGGAAAGAATGAATGGGGCCATGTATCGAAAGATTTTGAGTGAAAATCTCCTCCATCAGCAAGGGCATTGAAGATGAGACGTGGCTGGGTCTTTCAGCATGACAACGATCCCAAACAAACAGCCAGGGCAACAAAGAAGTGTCTTCGTAAAAAGCATTTCAAGGTCCTTGAGTTGCCTAGCCAGTCTCCAGATCTCAACCCAATAGAAAATCTGTGGAGGGAGTTGAAAGTTCGTGTTGCCCAACGACAGCCCCAAAACATCACTGCTCTAGAGGAGCCAAATTACCAGCAACAGTGTGTGAAAAGCTTGTGAAGAGTTACAGAAAACGTTTGGCCTCCATTATTGCCAACAAAGGGTACATAACAAAGTATTGAGATGAACTTTTGGTATTGACCAAATACTTATTTTCCACCATGATTTGCAAATAAATTCTTTAAAAATCAAACAATGTGATTTTCAGTTTTTTTTTCCACATTCTGTCTCTCATGGTTGAGGTTTACCCATGTTGACAATTACAGGCCTCGCTAATATTTTCAAGTGGGAGAACTTGCACAATTAGTGGTTGACTAAATGCTTATTTGCCCCACTATATGCATACATTCTCAATGCCCTGTGAAAATGACTAACTTTACTACATGAAAACCTTTACATTTCATGATAAAATTGGCGTGAGACACGTCTCAGTTGAGTTATACTGCCCCCTAGGGGTGCAAGCTATTAAAAACTAACAGTTTAATGGCTTTTCCATCCATTTCAATACAGAAAGATGATTTGAAATCTGAGTCTTTTGAGGTTTTAGTGGAGTCACAGAACGAATCACGATGACAAGTTGAGATGTTTTTAATAATCTGCAAGTGTGAGAAAATCTACCACATGCTACTTCATTGTTAATGAATACAATATTAACACATTGGCTGCCATTGACGGTGCTAGACATCAAATCTATTTGAAGTGAATGTTCATTCACCACTCCCAATCTAAATGGATTGGACGTCTAGGGCCATCAGTGGCAGCTAATTAGTTAAGCAGTGTCTGACCAAGCCATGATAGCAATTACTTTGCAATCAAGTGAGTATGGACTGGAGTAATTTAGTATTAAAAGAATTTAAAAAACAAAAAAGAAACATGGTATCAGTACAGCATTGGCATCGGCTGATACCATACAGCCAGGTATCGGAATCGGTATCAGGATCCAAAAAATGGTATCGGTGCAACACTACTAATTTTAGCCAAAGACTCAATATCAGTTGACGGCACACAAGGTTCAGGGCCAATCCATAGGGGGCCTATTTTTAAAAAACTTAAAATTCAAATATTTTCAAAGCCTAAGTCGATAGCGACCTAAAACTATAACAGGCACCTCGCTTAGGCATATATGATTCTCCATGAGCAGTGACATAAAAAAATTCAAAGTCGTTCCCTAATAAAATCCTGATTACCGTACTTTTCGGACTATAAGTCACACCTCAGTATAAGTCGCACCAGCCATAAAATGCCCAACGAAGAAGAAAAAAACATGAGTCTCACCGGAGTATAAGTCGCATTTTTGGAGGAAATTTACTTGATAAAATCCAAAACATAGAACTAATATGTCATCTGGAAAGGCAATTTACAATAAAAATACAAAGAGGACAACATGCTGAATAAGTGTACAGTATGATAATGTTACATGATGCATGAACAACGAAATGTAAACGTGGCCGGTATGTTAACGTAACACAGCTATTAAGAGTTATTCAGATAACTATAGCATAAAGAACATGCTAACAAGTTTACCAAACCATCAGTGTTACTCCAAAACATATAGTAATGTGTTAAATGTGTTAAGTATATATAGTAATGTGTTAAAAATTTCACACATAAGTCGCTTCAGAGTATAAGTAGCACCCCCAGCCAAACAATGGAAAAAAAACTGCGACTTACAGTCCGAAAAATACGGTAATTATTATTATTTTTTTTTAAATAACAAAAGTTAAAATGGCTATAAAATTCTAAGATTTGACACTAGATGCACAAAAATCACCAAATGAAGAGATTATCACCTATATTTTCAGGATCAATAGCAATAATAACATATCATATACGTTTTTGCCAGAAATAGCGACTTAATTTAAAAAAAAATATTTATTGCAATTTTGACAGCTAGCTTTTCAAAAGCTAATAAATCACTCAGTTTTCACATCAAAAAGCAAGCAGTTTTACTCAACAAAAGCAGAATTTTGCATTTCTCTATATACAATCACAACTTATTTAGGTTGAATTCCGCTATCACTATTGCTTCAGCCCATCTTGCCAGGCTATCTGGCCCCGGTCATTTTTAGATTGAAATGTTACATAAAATAAAACACGTAAAAGCCGATTTTTTTGTATGGACGCAGAAATGTCTAAGTTACTATTTTTTTGCCAAAAAGCTGGCAGTTGGCCGAAAATGACCTGATTATTTCAATGTAAACTTATGCTATTGTGTATGGATACAAAATCCTACATGGCGGCCATCACAAAACAAAGAGCTTTTTAAATTGAAAATTCTGAAAATGTGTAAATCCCGGAATTTCTATTGATATGAATGTAAAACAGTCTAGATTCTTGGTTAAAAGAGAAAAAATGAGCAGTTATCATTCATTTTACTTAAATATTTCAAGCTAAAGTTACGTTATTGTTTAATCTATCTTGGCGGCCGTCAACAAACAAAGAGCTTTTTAAATTGAAAATTCTTGTAAATAAATGCGTTAATCCCGGAATTTCTATAGATATGAGCGTTAAACAGTCTAGATCAGGGGTGTCCAAACTTTTTGCAAAGGGGGCCAGTTTTAATGTGGTAAAAATGCGGCGGGCCGACCTTGGCTGACGTCCTTTACGTAGAACAATATAGTTAAGAAAATTTTAGCAAGCCATTCTGTGTGTCATATTTTTCTTAATTAAAATTTCAACAATCTCGCAACTAGCCTTTGTGGCGTTATATTTCGACTCTTCGGCTCTTGCGAAATACTGCTGCTGTGAAATTAAACTAGCTTCAAGTTGCTTCAATTTCTCGCTGCGTATCGTCCCTGTAATCTTGTCTTACATGTCAGCGTGTATTATTTGGTAATATCGTCTCACATAAAACTCTTTAAAACACCGACTGTCACTTTGCAAATGAGGCTGACACAGTTGTGTATTTTCCCGAAGAAATAGTCCAATTTCCACCTATCCTTGAAGCGTCGGCCGTCGTAGTCAACTTTAGTTTTGTTGATTGTCACCATTTTAGAAAATTGGGAGTAATGCGTCACACGGGGTAATGTTGCTTACAGTGCTGCTGCCTTTTAGTGAGTAAATGTGGAGCAGCATTTAGTGTGTAAGCTACTGCTGACCAATTTATTAAATCTGTGTGCGGGCCAGACATTATTGATTTTATGACAGGGGCTGGGGGCCGGATGAAATTTGACCACGGGCCGCATTTGGCCCCCGGGCCGGACTTTGGACATGCCTGGTCTATATTCTTGGTTAAAAGCAAAGAACTGGGCAGTTTTCATTCATTTTACAAAAATATTTCAAGCTAGAGGTACGCTAATTTTTTCCATTAATTTTTTTCATAACGTTACCAAGTGCTTGCATGGTGCTATTTTATATAATAATTGCCATGAATCCTCGACCAAATCACCCTTGAGACATTCCAGCCTGCTTGTATGCAGTAAAACCTTTGTCCTGTTTCCACGTCAATCTGGCGTTAGAACGCAGCGTGTGTTTGAGTTTGTCACAATGAAAGCCACCTCAACGCTCTGCCTGGGTTGCCCCCCTATGGGAAGGCGTGGCGCAATGTCTGTCGGAGCTGTCTTGTCAACTGATGGTGAAGTCTATTTTTTAGCAACTAAGCATGTTAAAACTGTACAGAAATGTGAAATGAAAGACGTTCTTCAACAATTTGGTCATTTACCATATTGGCCCGAATATAAGACGGCCCTGATTATAAGAGGACCCCCTCCTTTTCAAGACTCAAGTTTGAAAAAAATAATTTTTGAACACCAAAATAGTTTTTATACAGAAAATTATTACAGTACATCTGAAACAAATGATTATAACAATATATTTGAGAGAAAAAGCATGTTATTGTGCCTCATTCAAATCTTCATATCTGAACATTTAAATATGTAAACTAAAGTGCAATCACATTCATAAATGAATGGCTTCTGGATTTTGAAATGTAAATAAACTAATCTATTGTGATTAAAAAAATCAAAATTGCAATAACTGGATTAACCATCTGAAAATCTGAATAAGGAAAAACATTGCAATTAAATAATGCAAACTGGTTAAACTTGAGAGTAGCTGAGATCTGTCATGACAGAACATCGCTCGTCGTGAATGGGTAGAACGTCTGGACCGCGAATATAAGACGCCTCCCACTTTTTCAATCTTATTTCAATGCAAAAAACACCGTCTTATATTCGGGCTAATACGGTACTTTGAATAGTTTTACTAATTTGTGTAATGTTTCAAGTGCATGAAACAATACCAGAAAATCATTTGGGTGAAATTATTTTTTGTCATCAAATAATCCAAAATCGTACCCCAAAAACCCAACATCTGTTACAGGTGATGTGCGCAGTGAGTAAACTCCAGAAGAGCGGATTCTACTGGGGTGCAGTGGGGGGTCGCGAGGCCAGCTCCCTACTCCGCTCGGAGCCCCCGGGGACCTTCCTGATTCGGGACTCGTCAGACAACCACCATTTCTTCACTCTGTCGGTGCAGACGGACCGCGGCACCAAGAACCTGCGCGTCCACAGTGAGGTCAGCGGCTTCTTCCTGCACGTTGACGCGCAGTGCGCCCAACAGCCGCCGCGATTCGACTGCGTGCTCAAACTCATCGCGCACTACATGGGCAAAGGCCCCGCTGAGCCCGGCTCTGGCCGCACCGCCTATCTGATCCACACCGGCGGTGAGCGGATCCCGCTAGAGCTGCGGCGGCCCCTCTTCAACTCCCTGTCGTCCCTGCAGCACATGTGCAGGAGGACCCTGAACAGCCAGGGCCTTGGCGGGGCCGAGCGGCTGCCGCACACGCTCAGAGACTTCCTTGAGGAGTACGACGCCCCGATATGACTAAGTCGGCGGACTCGGACCGGTTCTCGGCGGGGGACGTGACTGTGAGCAGAGGTAATCGGTCAACCTTCTACCGATGACTGACTTAGACGCCGAGCGGAGCCTCGTAGAAGACTAACAAGAAGAAGCGTCTTGTGTACATGCGTTCACACGGGACCAAACTCGACTTTTTTTTCCCTTTTCAATCCAAAACCGGCTGCAAAAATACACTGTGATGATCATCTTGCAGATGGAGCAAAGCGAAAAGCGGGAAATGGGATTAGGAAGGAGACTTTAGAAGTCGGGGGGAGGTGTAGTCGTACAAAAAAAGACGCATTGAGCTTCGAGGAAATGACAGTTGGACGCCCCAGAGCCAAAATGGCGTCAAGTCTTAAGTTTTTTTTACTTTTTATTTGTAGTTCTCATCTCATAAAAGCACGCACGTCCCAATTCTCATAAAGCGGAGATACAAGGGGTCCTCGGCTTATGATGCAACCGGAGTAAGAATGAGCCAAACCACGTCTTCGTGATTACAGTAAATATTTATCTGAACACTACATCTCTAGAGCAATCCAATGAAAAACGGTAAGCAAAATAGTTTATTAAATGTCCGAAATTTTAATCTCAAATGTTTTTAAGCGAGGACTGCAGCCAGCAAGGGGTCCTCATTTTCTCTCAGATATCTGTTCCTATAGGAACACAAATTTGTTGGCAAGCGATTTCTAAACTATTCTAACTCGGTAGTTACCAAAGTAAATAATCCATTCAAAGACTCACAAAGCCTTCGTAAACCGAGTGACCCATTGTACTTGCTTTTTCATCTGACAGTATACAAATCGAAGAATATATATATATACACACACAAGTGCATACATAGACGCATGAGTGCTGCTCCACAAGGTGCGTGCACTCATTTAGTGTCCGTATCATTAATTCATCGCGCCCAGCCGAATGACTTCATCAATGGCCAGCATTGATTAGTCGATTTAATACGGCGCATTTGTTAAAAGGCTGTATCAAATATTAATAATGAACCCAGACGCTCAATTTTTTACACCAAGTATCCTTTCTACCCTACAGGTCACATTGTTCAGTGCTATTTGCCGCATTTCAAAGTTTACCACTAAGCTAAAAAAGAGTCTACGACACTCTTCGACAGATAACGGCATCCAAATTAACGCTGCTTTGAATAATTAGGACACAAAGACGTGCCTGAGAACAAAAATTCATATACAGTGGTACCTTTACTTAAGAAATTAATTGGTTCTGGAATTAGTTTTGTAACTTGAAAATTCTGTAAGTAGACGCTGTTTCCATGTCAATGCCCTAATCCGTTCCAAGCCCCCCAAAATTCAGACATACTCTAATTTTCAGACTATAAGCCGCTACTTTTTTCCCTGATTTTGAATCCTGCAGTTTATAGTCCAGTGCAGTATATTTGCTGATTTATTTCGGTTTATAGGCTAGGGCTGCAGCTATCGAATATTTTAGTAGTCGATTAATCGATGGACTACTTAGTTCGAATAATCGAGTAATCTGATAAGGAACATGATAAATCAAAATACCTGAGCTGAGCCTCAAACGGTGTGTAATATATATATATATATATTTTTTTTAAAAGGATCTATGTACAACAAAAGAACAATTGGCTAACTTACAGAGAAAAAGTCCGCTAACTTAAATGCTATAAAATGCTAGTTTTTTTTTTACAATGCTCTTAAAAAAACGGCTAAATATACCTATAAACTAAATTATGAATGCATTAAAAAACATTAGCTCAAACAAAAACTTAGCTTATGTTAGTCTTAACAGGGAGCAGTTGGATTCAGCCATGTGAAAAAAAAGCAGACCAGAGGGCAGTGTAGCCACCCTAATCAATAAAACTAAATGCAAACACTTTCAAAATAAACCATTACAATGCCATTTTAAACGAATACTCGAAGCAACAAAATTGAATTCGAATATTTTTTTCTAATCAAATACTCGAGTTAATCGATTAATCGTTGCAGCACTATAGGTAACCCTTCCTTTGACAGAGGATAGGCATTAATGACATTATCAATTATGTCACTCCATTTATGTCCTGCTCGGATCTTCACGTCCATTCAAAAGTGAGATCATTTGCCAGATGACACAAAATGACATCTGTCATAAGCATTCATTAATGCTCATGGAAATGTCATGTCATAATTATGATTGTCTTATGACAGTTTTATGGTGCCACTGTCAAATAAAGTGTTACCAAATACCATACCTAGCAATTAATGAAATAACTGGAACATTAACTGAAGAAATAATTGGCACAAAACATTCATTTTGATTGTTAATTACATCTGTAGCGGTGCAATGCATGTTAGGAGGCATGTTGGACGACAACAGTGTTAGCAGCAGAGGTTTAATGTCTCCCCCAAGGAACCAGTGATGGCCAAATGAAGCTTCTTGAAGCTTTGCAGCCAATTGGTTCAAAGCTTCATGGTGGTTCATTTGACTTTATGACAGTTTTATAATGCCGCTGTCAAATATAGTGTTACCAGTTCATATCTTTTGGTGTAAATATCCTATACAACAGTCAGGACAACTGCGGTTTATAGTCCAGTGCGACATACTGTATCTATGAACAAATGCTGTTTTCGTGTCAAATTCTGTGGGCCCAGCTTATAGTCGCGAAAATTATGGTAAATCTTTTATAATGCATAACAATGTATCAAAACATAACAAATATGTTACAATTAGATTATTGCACAATAAACATCAAATCAGATTTGAGCAGAATGTAAAAAAACAAGAATGAAAGTTGATACACTCATGTAAAGCTGTCAGAACACGAGGGGCAAATGAAGAGGACGCTTGGATACACACATACACATACAGTAGCGGTCTCTCTTAGCCAATCGAATGTCAGGAATGTTAGGCAATAGCCAATGGCAGGGCAGCTATAACATTGGTCCTTAACCTT
Source organism: Corythoichthys intestinalis (assembly GCF_030265065.1). NCBI lineage: Eukaryota > Metazoa > Chordata > Actinopteri > Syngnathiformes > Syngnathidae > Corythoichthys > Corythoichthys intestinalis. Next base: position 16,068,440 of record NC_080415.1, on the reverse strand, counting down.
GCTAAAAGTTTCACATGTGGATTCACCGAACCCTTCAGAATTAAGATAACAAAGCCATTTTTTTTTTTCCAAATTCAAAACCAATATATCTAAGCTAGCAAGCTAATAATTTAACAAATTCTCATTCAGAATGCATTTTGACAGCATGTTTGATAAACAGGTCAAAATTTGAGACCACGCTGCCCATTGGTCTGTTGTATTATCTCATACCAAGTACAAGTCAACCTTCCACTGAGCAAACCAGTTCCTCCTCCCATCAGATCGAGGAATAGTAGTAAATGAAATGTATGTATCTAAAAAGCCACTTTGCCTAGCGTACGAAAACAGGGCTCTGTGTGTCTTTACCTTCGCCGAACCCCTTGGACTTACGCACCGAACTGCTGAGGTTCGGCCGAACCCAGGTTAAGAACCACTGAGCTATAAGTGTGTTATGTTCAGGACACTCTGGGAACTGCGGGTACCAGGCATAATCTAGTTTTGCCTTTCGTATCCTGAAATTTCTTTCGTAACAAGAGGCAATATTTTCCCGTTGAGGCGTGTCCTAACCTGAAAATTCTGTATGTTTGTAAGTTGAGGTACCACTGTATATTTTAGAGGAATTGGGATCGTCGAACAAGAAACGTGCTCGGTAGGGCCCCTGGAATGTTTGGGGAAATTAGCCTCGCTAACAATTTCACCAAAAAATGTGAACTTAAAAGAAATTTAAAGACACGTTGGATGCTTCATTGACAACACTGTTAGGGGCACGGTGTCAAAATTTTGACAATTTGGAGGATTTCATGTGAAAAAGACTGGCCATTAATGAATGTAATGAAGCTTTAATTTACAATAGGCAGCAATTTCATTGAACAACACAAATTTGGGAATGTCTATTAAAACTAGTGTTGCACTGATACTAGTATCGGTTTAGTACCGATACGGCACTAAAATGATGTCATCCGTATCGGAGGGTCCACTTCAAATGGATTGAACGTCTAGTCCCGTCAATGGCAATCTATGACTTAAGCAGTGTCTGACCAAGCCATTATAGCAATTACTTCACATTCAAGTAGGTCAGCTGCAACTATTGATTATTTTAGTAGTCGATTAATCCATCAACTAGTTAGTTCGAGTAATCGATTAATCAGATTAGGAACATTGAATACGTTGGAGAATTAGATGTAAAACCAAGCCTTGCTAAGATTGCACTTTCAAAAGAGCGTTAGATATAAAAAATAAATTAATTGAATTCCTGAGTGTTTCTTCAAACTATGCAGAATTACACTTTCATTTAAAAATAAATTAAAATACCTGAGCATAAAATAATTGAGGATCAAAGTGAAACAAAAGAACAATTGGCTAACTTGTATAGCAAAAGTCTGCTAGCTTAAAAGCTATAAAATGCTAACGTATTTTGACAATGCTCTTAACAAATGGTTCCAACACATTATCCCCCCCAAAACGGCTAAATATACCTATTAACTAAATTACAAATGCATAAAAAACATTAGCTCAAACAAAAACTTACCTTATGTAGGTCTTAACAGGGAGCAGCTGGATTCAGCCCTGTTAAATAAGTTATATCATATTCACTGCTCCCACTAGAGGGATGTGTATCCACCCAAATCAATAAGACTAAATGCACACACTTTAAAAAGAAAACCATTACAACGTCAAGCTAATTAAATGAATACTCGAAGCAGCAAAATTTTAATTCGAAGCTTTTCTATAATCGTATTCCCGTAATTTTCTAACTTTAAGACGCTACTTTTTTGCTTCATTTTGAATCCTGCAGCTTAAAGTCCAGTGCGGCTTATTTGTTGATTTGTTTGGGTTAATATGTAACACTTTATTTGACAGCGGCATCATAAGACCATCATAATTATGACATGACACTATTATGGATATTACTGAAGGCTTATGACAGATATCATTAAGTGTCATCCGGCAAATTAATTCACTAACTCCATTTATGTCCAGCTTGGATCTTTTACATCCATTCAAAAGTGAGATAATTTGCCGGATAACACTAAATGACATCCGTTATAAGCATTCTTTAATGCTCATGATAGTGTCGTATCATAGTTATGACAGCTTTATGACAGTCTTATGGCACCACTGTCAAATAGAGTGTTACCAAATACCATAACTTGCGATTAATGAAACAACTGTAACAGCAACTGAAGAAATAATTAGCACAGAACAGGAATTTTGATTGTTATTTCCATCTGTAGTGAATGCTAGGAGGTATGTTGGACTATAACAGTGTTGACAGCAGGTTGTAGCAGCAAGGGAGCAGTATTGGCCAAATGAAGCTTTGCAGCCAGTTGGTTCAAAGCTTCACGGTGGTTCATTTGGTTACCGGTTAATATATTTTGGTGTACATATCCCATAATACAGTGAGGAGAGCTGCGGCTTATCTATGAACTAATGTTGTTTTCGTGTCAAATTTGGTGGGTGGCGGCTTATAGTCAGGTGCGCCTTATTGTGCGAAAATTACGGTACTCGAGTTAATCGATCGTTGGAGCTCTACATTCAACTGCGTATGCACCTAACCTTTTAAAAACATGTTACCGGTACAGTATCGACATCACCCGATTCAACACACACATCAGAATCTGTTTCCGAGGCCAAAAAAACAATGGTTTTGGTGCAACACTAATTGTAATAGGAAAACAAACCTAAAAAAAAAAAAAAAAAAATCATTCCTGAAAGTAAACAGCAAGTCTGACGTTTTGGTTCAATGCAGCCGTTGTGAAATCAAGAAACCCAACAACAGTATGTTTTTTTTCTATTCTAATTTTTCCCCCCTGTGAAAAGTTTGGTCCATTCTTATTTTTCCACTCGTACCTCTAGACAACACTTCTTCCCCTTACCTGCAAAAGAGGAACTCATTTTTAATTTTTTTTTTTTTTTAACTTACTTTAACAATCGTGTTTGCTGTTAAAACAAAAAGAATTACACTTTGGAAGCAGCGATCCACTTGGAAGCTAACAAAAAAAATGTTTTGCGCTGGTGGACCCGTCAACATCACGTCATGTGTATGTATGTGAAATCATTTTGTCTTTTATAAAGACTCTACTTAACCGCAGCAAGCTGATGGCCACTTAGTGTGGCACGACACAAGCTGTAATCTCTCAACGACATCTACAACAAAAACGCCAGAAGAATAAATGAGAAAAAAAATGGAACGTTGCACATATTTATATTTCTAAAATATTTCAATAATTTATATTAAAGAGCACTATTTTTACAAAAGCCAACTGCCTTTGTTTGCCTGTTCCTTTTCTCAAGGGTTTATTAGCGTAGCCTGAGATCCCCTTGTCGCCGGGTTAAAATTACAGCTTTCCTTTTTTCCTTGGCTGCTGCATTGTGGGTAAATTCCATAAAGGCGGTCCTATAGGAGAGGAAAGACGGGGGGGTAGGGGGGTACAAAGGGATTACCAGAAGAGCCTTTACACACTTGGACACAGGCCTTACTGTGCAAAATGCTCACTTTGGGCCGGACCTAACTGGAAAGGAATGCGGCCCGGGTTTTTATACATCCTGCCCAATGGGCTCAAGGAGGATGTGTATGTGGACATATGTTCTTGTGTGTGGCTGTACACTAAATATGTGTGTGGCCGTGATTATGAACTTTTCTTCACTAGTAAGTGTGCGTTTATGTACGCATTGTGTATACGTGACAAATGATTATATGTACACATATGCTGCATATGCAGTGGGGCAAATAAGTATTTATTCAACCACTAATTGTGCAAGTTCTCCCACTTGAAAATATTAGCGAGACCTGTAATTGTCAACATGGGTAAACCTCAACCATGAGAGACAGAATGTGGAAAAAACCCAGAAAATCACATTGTTTGATTTTTAAAGAATTTATTTGCAAATCATGGTGGAAAATAAGTATTTGGTCAATACCAAAAGTTCATGTCAATACTTTGTTATGTACCCTTTGTTGGTAATAATGGAGGCCAAACGTTTTCTGTAACTCTTCACAAGCTTTTCACACACTTCTTTTCACTGTTGCTGGTATTTTGGCCCATTCCTCCATGCAGATCTCCTCTAGAGCAGTGATGTTTTGGGGCTGTCGTTGCAACACAGATGTGGGCAACACTGACTTTCAACTCCCTCCGAAGATTTTCTATGGGGTTGAGATCTGGAGACTGGCTAGGCCACTCCAGGACCTTGAAATGCTTCTTACGAAGCCACTCCTTTGTTGCCCTGGCTGTGTGTTTGAGATCATTGTCATGCTGAAAGACCCCGCCACGTCTCATCTTCAATGCCCTTGCTGATGGAAGGAGATTTTCACTCAAAATCTCTCGATACATGGCCCCATTCATTCTTTCCTTTACACAGATCAGTCGTCCTGGTCCCTTTGCAGAAAAACAGCCCCAAAGCATGATGTTTCCACCCCCATGCTTCACAGTGGGTATGGTGTTCTTTGGATGCAATTCAGTATTCTTTCTCCTCCAAACACGAGAACCTGTGTTTCTACCAAAAAGTTCTATTTTGGTTTCATCTGACCATAACACATTCTCCCAGTCCTCTTCTGGATCATCCAAATGCTCTCTAGCGAACCGCAGACGGGCCTGGATGTGTACTGGCTTCTGCAGGGGGACACGTCTGGCAGTGCAGGATTTGAGTCCCTGGCGGCGCATTGTGTTACTGATAGTAGCCTTTGTTACTTAGGTCCCAGCTCTCTGCAGGTCATTCACTAGGTCCCCCCATGTGGTTCTGGGATTTTTGCTCACCGTTCTTGTTATCATTTTGATGCCACAGGGTGAGATCTTGCATGGAGCCCCAGATCGAGGGAGATTATCAGTGGTCTTGTATGTCTTTCATTTTCTAATAATTGCTCCCGCAGTTGATTTCTTCACACCAAGCGTTTTACCTATTGCAGATTCAGTCTTCCCAGCCTGGTGCAGGTCTACAATTTTGTCTCTGGTGTCCTTCGACAGCTCTTTGGTTTCGGTCATAGTGGAGTTTGGAGTGTGACTGACTGACTGACTGAGGTTGTGGACAGGTGTCTTTTATACAGATAATGAGTTAAAACAGATGTCATTAATACAGGTAACGAGTGGAGCCTCGTTAGACCCCGTTAGAAGAAGTTAGACCTCTTTGACAGCCAGAAATCTTGCTTGTTTGTAGGTGACCAAATACTTATTTTCCACTCTAAATTGGAAATAAATTCTTTAAAAATCAAACAATGTGATTGTCAGTTTTTTTTTTCCACATTCTGTCTCTTTTGGTTGGGTTGAGGTTTACCCATGTTGACAATTACAGGCCTCGCTTATCTTTTCAAGTAGGAGAACTTGCACAATTGGTGGTTGACTAAATACTTATTTGCCCCACTGTATATCCTTCCCCACGCCTACACACACACATACACACACACACACACACGCTATGTGTATGTGTTGAGGTATACGCTGCATGAGTGAGGTCAAAGATGTGAAAGGATCCACGAGCCGGAGATTTATGGCAGTTGCCGCACATAAAATGTTGTAAAGGTAAATGTGAGGCGCTTTCAGAAGTGACACATTCGCACACACACAAGCGGTTCCCATTCCCTGCATACCTAGTGTTGTGTGTGTGACTGGCTTCCAGGAAAGAGGCACTTTAATTGAGTTGAGTTTTTACGGCTTGCCTGGTGTTAGTGCGTGCGTGTGTGTGTGAGAGAGAGAGTGAGAAAGGGAGGAGGAGGATGAGCGACTTGAAGTGGAGAAAGAATACATTTTTTTCAATGACGCAAAAAAAGCCCTCCACTGCGGAGAAATGATGTAAAATCATTGTGATGCGCATTCCTGGCACACACGCACACACCAGCACTGCTCAGTGACAAGTTACACATGCACGCACACATGGAAGTGACTCTTAAACTCAACAATTTGTTCAAACTCAAATGTTATGCAAGGTCAGACGTCAAAGGGCATGTTACCACAACGACTGTCGCACGCAACATAAGGCAATTTTTGTTTTTAGAAAATAAGAAGCAAGGAAAAAGTTGTGAAAAAAGGCAGAGACTGAGAGAAAACAAGTCGATATGTAACATTTTGGCAAATAATGTTGCTTTAAATGTTACATTGGATAGTTTACGTGCAGTTTTATGTTGACCACAGTTTTTATTTTAAGAAATAAAAAACAAAAAAGCAAAAAAAACATTAAAATAAGAGTTGAAAACCTAGTTTACTGCATAGAATAAAAAAGATGGAATAAACTAAAGTCGAACAAAGAATTTTTTTTTTTTTTTTTAAATTACAGATGTATTTCAAAAAACACCAAGGGCATAGTTTACATAGAGACGGTAGTGACATAACACCACCAACTTTTCAGGATGCTCGAATTGTCCCCACCAAGTTTTAGGCAACCTTATTAGCATTATATAATTCAGTTATATAGATAAATTAGATTGTCTTCCCAAATGTTGTTAGGATAGAACTGACCCTACCATTATTAAGTGAATTACGGTACTTTAATTATGTTCAGACCAGAGGTTGCGCTAGATTTTTTCGTTGTCTGTCATTTTGACTGACAGGGTCATAAAAATCCGGTCATAATCTATTTTTACCAGTCACTTAAATTTTTAAAATTACTATATCTTGATGCATAATATAAAGTAACTAACATTAGTGCAGTCATGGATTACAGTAAGCAGGCCAGTGCTGTGTTTCCATATATATTTTTATTATATTACGTATATACAGGATATATATATATTTTTTCCCCCAAGTGGGACCTTCCATGATCCTAATACACTTAATAATAATAAAATATTATATAATTCCATTATATATATATATATGTTTTAATGTATTATGATTACTAAATAAAAATGCACGTTGATACGACGCACATAAAGGCAACTTCAATTTTTTAAAAAAATCGTTAGAAAGTTGTATGGACTTACAATCCGCTAGCTTGTTGTTTCCTGTTGTCTTCCGAAATACACCTGGGTGACGGCGCATCAAGTGTTCGTTCATAGCCGACGTGCTACCGTGGTATGCGAGCTCAGCTTAGCAAAAAGAGTACACACAGTGGTGGCACCCTCCATATTTTCCTTGAAATAATTTCAGGCTCTGGCTAGTCTGGTCCGCTTTTTTGGCTTTATGCCGCTTGCACCGTGTTACCAATTCTGCCCTTCTTAGTAATTGGCGGTGTTTTCAACTGCTCGCCGCAGTGAGGAGTGAACCGGCGATTCACTTGATCCGTTGTCGTCCTTCATCCTCCACTGCACCAGTCCCTATTTTTTCACCTCTTTTATCAACACCATCGTCGTTTTGGGGCTTTTTGAAGAAACTTCGGACACTCAGTTGCCTTGACATTTTTCTGAGTAAGGCCAACGACGTCATGCATCAAGAAAGACAATAGCTAATTAATATGCTCACTCGCCACCCTGTGGTCTGGGGTGTGAATTGCAACCTGTCAAAATGACAGATGGACTTCAGTTTTTTCCGTCACCGTTTTAAAAAACCGGTCAATGACGGAAAATATTCGGTTAACGCGACCCCTGGTTCAGACTTA